>NC_140584.1:256679688-257289688 GCF_964204655.1 Triturus cristatus
CACGATAAAACATTCAATGAAGTGTGCTTTTAAAATAGTCTCAAAGTCTGATGAAATTGATACATTAAAAAAAATTAAAAAGGAAAAAAAATTGAGCAGAGCACCTTAGCACCATTGATGCCAGACCACCTGAGGTAACATTTGGATCTAAGGGCTAAATTCGCTGAAGGACCAGTTCTGGCATCCGAGTGAACAGATGACAGCATCGTCTGGGCCCTTTCATCAGGCTGCAGTGCCCGTCCGAGTCTAAAGAGGCTGGAGGCTATAACACGGGGAGTTCTACCCCGATAGTCCTCGCCAAGGTGTCATGGTAAGGCTGCGGGCTGGTAAATAAGATGTATAGAGCAATAGCTTAAGGGACTGTTCTTAGGCCAGAGTCCGGCGACGGCTTTCAGACTGCCCCATTAGCTATCCGAAGAGCTCGGATTCAGTAAGGTTCGGACATCCATATTCCATAACAAATTTCATGCACCTAACTGAAAGCTGTACATCGGCACATGTGCAATAATGTATGGTGTCGCGAGATTGTTTTACGATGTGTGTGAACAGAGGAGATTTGGATTGTCAGTCAATAAATGTAGGGGGTTGAAGATAGATGAGTTGGTGGATTTTGATTTTTTAGTAGATAGATGGGCAACATAGCTGACCAATGAGGAAACAGGTTGTCTGTGTTTATGGCGTAATGTGTTTCTCCGACAGGAGGGAAGTGGTGTATTAAAATGCAGGATGTTATGTGAAAGGCCATGGATTTATGAACACGTGGGAAGGCTGATAGTATGATAGGGGCGATTGGTTCTATATCTTTCATTGGTAAAATAATTGTGAGCTATTGGTATGAATGGGTGATTTTATTTAAGTGAAGTGAGTTGAGCTGCATAAATAATTCTATGTCAGGACCTGAGGCTCCGATTATGCTTCTCATTTCTTTACTAAAGCTCCACAGCAGCCAATAAAAACAGAGAAAACAAAACCATGTGATCAACCATAGAGTCCCAGGGTATATAAGGTCCCTGCATGAACATAGAGTCCTCTTTCTTTGCTGCTCCGCAGCCAGTTAAGTGCCCTTACCTCTTGTCTTCATCTATAGCTAAGAGTGTTTCTATGCGTTTTGAATTTTGTATATTTGCTGTATTTTGATACCTTATATAGCGCTTGCATTGTGCTTGCCTGCAGGGTATTCCCGCCTGCGACTTTCGCCGTGTGATCCGCTCCTAATGACTTTCGGCGCTTGATCGGCTCTCTGCTGTGTCAGCGTCTGAATCTATGAGCGCCTTCCGCGCTCGCCTCTTGTAGCGCTTGTAAACTGCGGCGCTCCTTAGGACGGTTGTTCCGTACTGCCAGCGAGAACTTGTCCTGGCATTTCACAGCGCGTTTCCATGCATGCTTGCGGTATTGTGGAGCGGGAGGCACCGGGGAGCTGGGACGCGTTTCTCATTGACGCGTAGTCCTATTTCAATTTCAATTCGGACGAGCGGCCGCTTCCGCGCATGCGCGGCGGCCACCTTGCCTCCATCCTACACTCGAGAGGCTTTAATGAACGCCAGAGCTGCGTGTTAAGCTCATGACCCATTTTTGCCCCGCTTTTGCCTGCAATTCAGTAGAAATTAGTTGCAGAAGGGTCGTTTTTTGCTTCCTTTACGCCCTGCACCTTCTGATTGGGTGGGGCTGTAGAATACAGCATAGGCTTTGCCCAGAGTGGGATTTGGCAAGCTTCCTCCCTCCACATCCTAATATCACTATTTTGAAGATCCTCCAATAGGATTGTTTAAGCTTGCCTGGGGTGGTCACTCCCCCTGACCGCCTACAATCTTATACCTCTGTGTGTGTGTGTGTGTGTCAGGCGCGCAACACCCATTGGACTCGCAGGGCTTCAGCCCCCCCCGTCGTGTGTGGCAGACGGGATGAGACAGCTTCCCGGGCAAAAAAGCAGCCGCACCCGAGCACTTCACAGGTCTTTTAAAGACCATTTGCATATTAATGAGGCCTCGCTGTTGTTTCACACCTCCTAAGAGCCCCTGCAGCTCCACTCTGCCTATTGCTTAAAGTTCAGCCCCCCCGAAAGTTTTGCTTAGCCCCCCCCGAAATTTGGCTCTAATTGCGCCTCTGGTGTGTGTATATATATACATATTCACTGAAAAAACCATAGGTTTCACACATGTTATAGTTAGCGGAAATTTTACTGATAAAATCAATGAAATTGCCCCGTTATAGTTAGTGCTGGCAACTATAACTCACGCGACCGCAATCCTCTGCTGATGCTAATACTGTATTTAGACACTTATTTGCCCATGTCTTCTTCCATACATTTTTAGCTATACATATATTACAAATATTTTTTTTTATAAAGACACATATGTCATCAGCAGAAGATTGCGGTCGCGTGAGTTATAGTTGCCAGCACTAACTATAACGGGGCAATTTCATTGGTTTTTTATCAGTAAAATTTCCGCTAACTATAACATGTGTGAAACCTATGGTTTTTTCTGTGAATTTGCAAGGTTTTTTAAATGCTAATTCCTAACTATAACGTGTGTGAAACCTATGGTTTTTTCAGTGAATTTGTACGGTTTTTTAAATGCTAAGTTACTTTACGCCATTCGAGGCGTGCGCGCCCACTTAACGCAGTGCGTTCCGTGCACGGTTTTTATCAACTTTAATAAGCCCTGTACATTTGGTGGCCTTCGGCCACCAAAAGCACAGGGGGTGGGGTCAATGTGGATAGTGTTTTTTTTATTTCGATTTTATAATTTCATGTTGCCAAAATATAGTTTTTTTACTGATGTAATAAGCCCTGTACATTTGGTGGCCTACGGCCACCAAAAGCACAGGGGGTGGGGTAAGTGTGGATAGTGTTTTTTTTATTTCTATTTTTTACCGTACGCTTACGGTAAGCGTACTCGGCGAAATTGCCGAAAAAAAAATAAAACCGTTTTTGCTCTTGGGGGATGTTTGGGGACTCCCTCAACATGACTATGTGGGAGGGAGTTGTCAAAACAGCCCCGTAACATGTTTTTGGGCATCATGTTTGATAAATAACACTCAGTGCGAGAGACAAAATGGCGAACGCCGCTACCTGGTTTCGGCCGATTCGAATGTTTACTAAGATCTAAGAGCCAATCAGAATCGCGCTCGCGCACGCCACCGTACGCGTACGGTAAGCGTACGGTAAGCGTACCGTAAGCGGGCTCAGATATATATATTGATTTAAAGGCTATTTTCTCAGAATCTACTGAACAGATTTACACCAAACCTACAAAAGGCACTTCCTTGACATAGGGACTACCTCTCTGCCAAATTTCTAGTAATTCTGTTCAGCCGTTCGGGCTGTAGCTCTGTCTAAAGGTCCTATGGAAAAATGCATGGGAAAAACGCGTTTTGGGACCCCCCTTTTATCTCAGCCCCCGCTTGACGAATCCCCCCGAGACTTTCAGGGTAGGAGCGGAGCGAGCGCCCCACCTATTTTGAGAAATTCGCGAGGATTCATCGACCGGCGCCAAAGTTATTCAAAATAGAATGTTGCGGATTTCCTATGGAAAAGGGGTCCTAACTATAACTACCTACTGGCGACCGCCAGTAGGTAATATTCATGTCTTGTGAACAAGGCTCTGTCGAGCTGAAACGCGTCATGGCGACAAAAGGAGTGAAATAAAATCACCATAGCACTCACGTTGGGTCCGTGTCCATCTGTTCCGTGTGGACTGCTACCGGATATGGATGAGAAAGTGATATATATATATATATATATATATATTTTTAATTTTTTTAAAGTTCTCCTGGGTCTGGAATCCACACTCTGTGTGCAAATGGCTGAGTATTATGAAGAGGACTATTACTACTATGAGGAGGAACCCTCTGGGTCGATGGAGCTGGACCTCGTAGAGGCACTGGACGCAGGTGTCCAACATTCAGTTAACCCCTTCTGTGCCCATGACGAGCTGGACTCGTCATGGAGCACAGTCGCGCTGTGCCAATGACGAGTCTAGCTCGTCATGGCACCCACCCACGGGGGAAGCGCTGGCGCTCCCCTCGTGAGTGGTCGATCTTTTTTTTTTTTACTGGGAAGGCAGGGGAAGACCTTCCCCTGCCTCCCCCCGCCCCCCCCCTCCCGCGTCATCAATGACGTCAGCGCGCGAGCCGCGCTGATGTCATTGGAGGTTTCCCGTTTGCAATTTGCTTCCTGCGCGTCGGAGAGTAAAAGTGAGTTTTGGGGCTGGGGAGGGGGGATTTTTGCATCGGTGGGTTTGGGTTAGGGTGGGGGCACTTTGGTATGCCCAGGCATGCCACGAGGCTCAGCTTCGTTCGTGTGTGCCTGTTGTTGCTTCCCTGTGAAATGGATCCAAATTTGAAAAACGCTCGTCTTTCTAGTTGCTTCCCTGTGAAATGGATCCAAAAATGCCGAGAAATGCCCTTCTTTTTAATTTTTCAAATCCAAAGTGCAGCAGCATGTAGAGAAATAGAATTTCTTATATGAGAATAATAGCAAGACTGAGGGGTTGCAAAGTGGCCAGATTGGTTTTTTTACATACAAATACACCAGCATCACTTTACAGAGTTTGCCAGTGAAGTGCTACTTTCATTTTCTCGTCTTAGAAGAGCATTGTTGTTTCCAGGTTGGGAGAGTGTACCATTCCTGGAGGTACTCATCACTACATTTTGGGCCCTTGCCTGTCGCGGGTACTTTGGCCTCCCACACAAGTGAGGCACCATTTTTACCGGGAGACCCAGGGGAACGTTGGGAGGTGGGAAATTTGAGTGAGCCTGGTGATGCCAAAACTTTCTCACACAAAAATGTGTGAAAAAAGTGATTTTTTCAGCTAAAGTTGAGGTTTGCAGGGGATTCTGGATAAGGAAACGTTGGGGGATCCACGCAAGCCATACCTCCCTGGAAGCCCCCGGGTGTCTAGTTTTCAGAAATGTATGGGTTTGGTAGGTTTCCCTAGATGGCCGCCGAGCACCGGGCCAAAAACCCAGGTGACCCCCCTTGCACAACCAGGTGGTTTTGAGATAGGCAATTTTGATGTCACCTCACTACGTTTTGGGCCCTTGCCTGTCGCGGGTACTTGGGCCTCCCACACAAGTGAGGCACCATTTTTACCGGGAGACCCAGGGGAACGCTGGGAGGTGGGAAATTTGAGTGAGCCCGGTGATGCCACAACTTTCCCACACAAAAATGTGTGAAAAAGGGATTTTTTCAGCTAAAATTGAGATTTGCAGGGGATTCTGGGTAAGGAAACGTTAGGGGATCCACGCAAGCCATACCTCCCTGGAAGCCCCCGGGTGTCTAGTTTTCAGAAATTTATGGGTTTGGCAGGTTTCCCTAGATGGCCGCCGAACACCGGGCCAAAAACCCAGGGGACCCCCCTTGCAAAACCAGGTGGTTTTGAGATAGGCAATTTTGATGTCACCTCACTATGTTTTGGGCCCTTGCCTGTCGCGGGTACTTGGGCCTCCCACACTAGTGAGGCACCATTTTTACCGGCAGACCCAGGGGAATGCTGGGAGGTGGGAAATTTGAGTGAGCCCGGTGATGCCACAACTTTCCCACACAAAAATGTGTGAAAAAAGTGATTTTTGCAGCTAAAATTGAGGTTTGCAGGGGATTGTGGGTAAGGAAACGTTGGGGGATCCACGCAAGCCATACCTCCCTGGAAGCCCCCGGGTGTCTAGTTTTCAGAAATGTATGGGTTTGGTAGGTTTCCCTAGATGGCCGCCGAGCACCGGGCCAAAAACCCAGGTGACCCCCCTTGCAAAACCAGTTGGTTTTGAGATAGGCAATTTTGATGTCACCTCACTACGTTTTGGGCCCTTGCCTGTCAAGGGGAACTTGGGCCTCCCACACAACTGAGGCACCATTTTTACCGGGAGACCCAGGGGAACGCTGGGAGGTGGGAAATTTGAGTGAGCCCGGTGATGCCACAACTGTCCCACACAAAAATGTGTGAAAAAAGTGATTTTTTCATCTAAAATTGAGATTTGCAGGGGATTCTGGGTAAGGAAACTTTGGGGGATCCATGCAAGCCATATCTCCCTGGAAGCCCCCGGGTGTCTAGTTTTCAGAAATGTATGGGTTTGGTAGGTTTCCCTAGATGGCCGCCGAGCACCGGGCCAAAAACCCAAGTGACCCCCCTTGCCAAACCAGGTGGTTTTGAGATAGGCAATTTTGATGTTACCTCACTACGTTTTGCGCCGTTTCCTGTCGCGGGCACTAGGCCAACCCACACAAGTGAGGTACCGTTTTTCTCGTAAGACTTTGGGGAACGCGGGGTGGGTAGAAATTTGTGGATCCACGCAGATTCCGGAACTTTCCACTACAGAAATGTGGGGAAAATGTGTATTTTTTGACAATATTTTAGGTTTGCAAGGGATTCTGGGTAACAGACCCTGGTGGGAGGCAGTCAAGTCACCCCATCCTGGATTCCCCTGGGTGTCTAGTTTTAAAAAATGTATAGGTTTGCTAGGTTTCCCAAGGTGCCCGCAGAGCTAGGGTTAAAAAACTACAGCTAGTCATTTTGCCAAAAAAGGGTCATTTTTCACTGCGAAATTGAGATGTGACCACTTTGCGTTTTGCGCCATTTCCTGTCGCGGGCACTAGGCCGACCCACACAAGTGAGGTACAGTTTTTCTCGTAAGACTTTGGGGAACGTGGGGTGGGTGGAAATGTGTGGATCCACGCAGTTTCCGGAACTTTCCACGACAGAAATGTGGGGAAAATGTATTTTTTTGGACAATTTTTCGGTTTGCAAGGGATTCTGGGTAAGAGACCCTGGTGGGAGGCAGTCAAGTCACCCCATCCTGGATTCCCCTGGGTGTCTAGTTTTAAAAAATGTATAGGTTTGCTAGGTTTCCCAAGGTGCCCGCAGAGCTAGGGTTAAAAAACTACAGCTAGTCATTTTGCCAAAAAAGGGTCATTTTTCACTGCGAAATTGAGATGTGACCACGTTGCATTTTGCGCCCTTTCCTGTCGCGGGCACTAGGCCGACCCCCACAAGTGAGGTACCGTTTTTCTTGTAAGACTTTGGGGAACGCGGGGTGGGTGGAAATTTGTGGATCCACGCAGATTCCGGAACTTTACACCACAGAAATGTGGGAAAAATGTGTTTTATTTGACAATTGTTTAGGTTTGCAAGGGATTCTGGGTAACAGACCCTGGTGGGAGGCAGTCAAGTCACCCCATCCTGGATTCCCCTGGGTGTCTAGGTTTCAAAAATGTATAGGTTTGCTAGGTTTCCCAAGGTGCCCGCAGAGCTAGGGTTCAAAAACTACAGCTAGACATTTTGCCAAAAAAGGGTCATTTTTCACTGCGAAATTGAGGTGTGACCACGTTGCGTTTTGCGCCGTTTCCTGTCGCGGGCACTAGGCCGACCCACACAAGTGAGGTACCGTTTTTCTCGTAAGACTTTGGGGAACGTGGGGTGGGTGGAAATTTGTGGATCCACGCAGATTCTGGAACTTTCCACAACAGAAATGTGGAGAAAATGTGGTTTTTTTGACAATTTTTTGGTTTGCAAGGGATTCTGGGTAACAGACCCTGGTGGGAGGCAGTCAAGTCACCCCATCCTGGATTCCCCTGGGTGTCTAGTGTTAAAAAATGTATAGGTTTGCTAGGTTTCCCAAGGTGCCCGCAGAGCTAGGGTTAAAAAACTAGAGCTAGGCACTTTGCCAAAAAAGGGTAAATTTTCACTGTGATATTGAGTTGTGACCACGTTGCGTTTTGCGCCGTTTCCTGTCGCGGGCACTATGCCTACCCACACAAGTGAGGTACTATTTTTATCGGGAGACTTAGGGTAATCCAGATTTGTAAAGGAACTGTTATTATCTATTGACTTTCGATGCATTTCTGCCTTCCAAATGAAAGACATTGTGTAAAAAAGAAGTCATTCTAAAAAATGACTGATAATTCTCATGCTAGTATGAGTATTCCCAATTTCATAAATGTGCAAATATCTACTGTTTCTAAACTCTATATTTTGTTCCTATTTCAGAAATACATAGGTGTCTTTCATACCGATTTTTCCATGTACACATTTTTACAGAATAATTACTATATACCCGGTACATAATAAAAAACCATTGCAAGTTGCTGCTCAGTTTTTGGCTCTGGGCTCGTCGGGTTCTTGGTGAACCTACAAGTCCTATATATCCCCACAACCAGTAATGTCCAGCGGATGCAACGGTATATTGCTTTTAAAGAGCAGTCATAATTAGAGAAGTTACAGGTGAAAACGTTGACACTAAAGGCTGTTTTTTTCAACTAATTTTCAATTTATCCTATATTTAACGGTTTGTTTCTATAAAAAAACCTTGATGGATCTACACAAATGACCCCTTGCTGAATTTAGAATTTCGTCTTCTTCTCGAAATTGTATAGCTTTCCAGGATCCATTATTGCTTTCGTACCCATTTCTGCCATTAACTGGAAGGAGGTCAAAAGCACAAAAAATAGCAAAAATAGGCTATGTCCCAGAAAATGCCAAAACTGTGTAAAAAATGTTGGGTTTCTGACAAAAGTCTGGTATCCCCGAAAAGCTGGGAAAATGGTGATTTCAACCCCACAAACCCTTTTTTGATAACATTTGCAGGGAAAAACCAGATGCTTTCATTTGCAGCCCGTTTTTCCAATTTTTCCGAAAAAAACCTAAATTTTGCTGTATTTTGGCTCATTTCTCTGACCCCTCCAGGGGAATCCACAAACCCTGAGTACCTTTAAAATCCCCATGATGTTAGAAGAAAAGGACGCAAATTTGGCGTGGATACCTAATGTGGTCAAAAAGTTACAGGGGCCTAAGCGCGCACTACCCCAAATAGCCAAAAAAAGGCTTGGCACAGGAGGGGGAAAAGGCCTGGCAGCGAAGGGGTTAACAGAGCGTTAGTGAGAGCTATTGAACCCCTCAAGCGACACCTTTGCGCTTACGCCAAGTAACAAGGCTGGCTTCCTTCTACAGGGTCTCGTCCCAAAAAGTGGGCACGGAATGACCAATCTGCACGCAGCAGATTTTGCTAGACTAGCCAAGTCCATGGCTGACCCGGACCACACTACCACTAACAAGGAAGCCACGATTACTGAGCTCTCTCTGGACACTGACCAGGACACCTCTTCAGATACTTCTACAGACCAAGAAGAGGCCCCTAGACCTGCTAAAAAGGCAAGGAAGGAGAAACATACTGTGAAACCTTCCACCCCCCAAGGTCCTCAGTTTTGAATCTTCAGACATTATCCACCCAAATTCCTCTGCCTGGATCCCACCTCAAGAGGTGGCAGATTATGTGCATGCTCACATTAGACAAGCGTTCGATAAGGGCTTGCGGGCCAGACTTCGGTCTGAATGCCCTAGTCCGCATCTGCCCGGTAAGGTAGTGGAGACACCCGAAGTAGATCAGTCCATGCTAACTTACCTCAAAAAGTATACTAAGGACCCCAAGAAGGGCCTGGATCGCTCTTGGAGATCCTGTCAGGATAAACTCTTAGATATGACCGGTCCTGTGATCAAAATTCTAGAGATAGGATTCCGTGCCAAAGAGTCTCAATTGGCAATCGACCCGGAAAAGCTGATTGGCTGGGCACAAAGGGCAGTTTGCCAGCTTGGCAACGTCAACTGTGCATTGTCTGCAGAACGCCGTCGCTCTATCCTACTGAATTAGATCCTAAACTCGCTTAACTGTCTACTTCAGAATCGGGCCCACTGGCTCAAGGAATGCTGTTTGGTCAGCCTTTCCTGAAGGAACTAACAAAGTTTGTGGCTACTTTCAGTGGCTTGGACAAAGCACAGGGTTCCCTTAAGCGAGCATTCTGCCCGGTTTTTGGCAGGGCCGGACGCTTTCGGGTGCGCTCGTTCGGCCGTGGTTACAATCAAGGCGCTCCTCGTGGCCAGCAGAGAGGAGGATATCAGGATTCGGGCTCCAATACCTCCTCCTTCTACCCCACTCGAAGATCCAGCAACAGATTCCGCAAAGGCAAGTTTGGCGGTAATCCCGGGGGCCAACAAGATTCCGGAAACTCAGGTGAGCTTGATCCCCTGCTCCGAGGTAATTTTGGGGGGCAGAGTAATGTGTTTTCTCGACAATTTACGCAAGATCCCTCAGGATGCTTGGGTGTTGGAAACAGTACAAGGGTACAAACTAGAGTTCTATGAATCCCCATTTCAGGGCGCGCACCCACAACCGATGTCTTTTTCCCAACAAGGTCAGATTTTTATCTCAACAGAAATCGAGTCTCTACTGCAGAAAGGAGCGATAGTGGCTTCCACTCTGCATCCTCGCGGCTTCCTAAGCAATGTCTTCCTAGTAGTAAAGAAAGGGGGCGGATCCAGGTTGGTTTTAAACCTCAGAGATTTCAATTCCTGGATTGTTTACAGACACTTCAAGATGGAGGGTATCCATCTATTACGCGATCTCATACAAGAAGGGGACTGGATGGTCCAGCTGGACCTGAAGGATGCGTATTTGTCCATTCCCATTTCCCCCCTCATCGCCGGTTTCTTCAGTTTCTTTGGAAGGGAGTTTGCTACGAGTACAAGGTTCTCCCGTTCGGCACCATGGTGCTTCACACAACTTTTTCGACCAGCAGTAGAGTCGCTCAGAGCCCGGGGAGTCCATCTCATAGTATATCTAGATGACATAATCATTATGGTGGCAGCTCTCCAGTTAGTTCAGGTTCATCTCAATTGGGCGATCAGTCTATTACAGAATCTGGGGTTCATTGTGAACCCACACAAGTCAATACTGACCCCGACTCAAACTATCGAATTCCTCGGCTTCCTGGTCAATTCCTTGACTTGCCAGCTCTTACTTCTGATGCAAAAGATCAGGGCTATCAAACGAGATCTGAGGTCTACCCTTCACAGGCAGACGATATCTCTGAGATCATTAGCCCGAATAGTGGGTTTATTGGCCTCTTCCATTCAGGCAATCTTCCCGGGTCCCCTTCACTACCGGGCCCTTCAACGGCTCAAGATCCGCCATCTCCAAAAAGTTCTCAATTACTCAGAACAGATCCCTCTCTCAGAGGAGGCGAGGCTGGAGATGCACTGGTGGTTGAACCACATGGAGGCCTGGAACGGCCGAGCTCTTTTCGGATCAACCCCGGATGTAATAATCGAATCCGACGCCAGCCGGTGGGGTTGTGGAGCCCGATGCGGCCAATTGTCCACGGGTGGTCGTTGGTCGCCGGAAGAGCTACAGTTGCATATCAACTGCCTGGAACTATTAGCTGGTTCATTTGCGATCCGATGTCTATCGCCCCAGAAGTCAGATTGTTGTATCCTTCTTCGGATGGATAACATATCGGCGGTTCGCTATGTCAACAAGCTAGGCGGTACCAAGTCCCGGATGTTGGCGGAGATTGCCAAAGACTTTTGGCACTTCTGTCTTCAGAACAGGATATCAGTAGTGGCGGAATATCTTCCGGGCTACAACAATGAAGTGGCAGATTAGCACTCCCGTCATCTGCAAGACTTCAGCGACTGGATGCTGTTTCCGTGAGTATTTCAGAACCTGATTCATCTATGGGATCCCTGTCAGATAGACTTGTTTGCATCACGCCTCAACAGACAGGTTCCCCAGTTTTTCAGTTGGAGACCGGACCCAGAGGCTCTGGCCATGGATGCATTCCTACAGGAGTGGCCGACGACCCTGTGTTATGCATTTCCCCCGTTTATGATGATCCCCAGGGTTCTAGCACGGGCCAGGATGTATCGAGTGGAACTCATCCTGATCACTCCGCTATGGAGAGCTCAGGCTTGGTTCCCGGTCCTTCTGGGAATGTGTTGTGCAATTCCGGTGCTTCTCCCTCGGATGGAGAACCTACTGCTGGACCCTCTTCAGAATCCTCATCCATTGGTACTATCGGGTCAACTTCCTCTGGTGGCCTGGCGGGTTTCAGGGACCGATGGAAAGTCCCGGGCCTTTCAGGTGAGGCTGACAGGTTCATCAATGAAGCCTGGTCGGCCAACACCCATAAACGATATACTTCCTCTTGGAAGAGATGGTGTGGTTGGTGCTTTTAACGGGACGTGGATCCCTCTAAAGCACGTCTCTCTAGTTGACAATTTTCTGGCCTCTATAGCTTCGTCAGACTTGGCGTATAGAACGGTCAACAACTTTCAATCCGCCATCTCGGCAGGTCATATACCCATGGATGGCAAGCCCATTGGCGAGCATCCGTTGGTGTGTAAGCTGCTTAGAGGTGTACGGATGGTAAAGCCTCTGTGTCCTAAATATTCCCAGTTGTGGGATGTTTCCAATATCCTTAAATTTCGGGAAGCATGGCCTTCCAATAAGTATTTGTCCCGTAAACAGCTTTAAGCTAAATTGACGATGTTACTGTGTTTAGTTTCTTGTAAACGAGTTTCCGATGTCCGGGCATTGGACTTAGCGGGCGTAGATTTCCCCCGGAAGAAGTGACTTTTACTTTGTCTAGACGGACTAAGTGTAATACTACCTCTGTCACCTACCCAGCTTTTCCCTAAACCCCAAGCTGTGCATGGTGCAATGTGTGAAGGATTACGAGGTAAGTACTGCAGAGTTTCGTACTGATATGCAAGGTCAACTGTTGATTGCTCTGCAAAAGCCCTTTCGCCCGGTGACTCTGGCTACCTTGTCTCGGTGGATGCGTTGGCTCATGGGCGAAGCAGGGATTGATATTTCCAAGTTTGGGGCACATTCTGCTCGTGGAGCTATGGCTTCGAAGGCTTATTCTTCAGGCGTCAGCCTCTCAGATAACATGAACGCAGCTGACTGGTTTCGGAACATACGTTTAAAGCCTTTTATTATAAACCTATTATCGATGTGGCTTCTGTTGTGGTGGCTAAGCTTTGAACAAGCATAATCAGAGCCTCCGGTCCTGACATAGAATACAAAATTTGCGAACATTCGTGACAAGAATTTTCAATTCTATTAAGGACACGGAGGCGAGGATTATCCCACCCGGAAGATATTGTACATTATATGTCATGCTATCGGTTTGATCATGTTATTTTATATTGCATACATTGCATTGTTTTCCCACCCTCTTATGTGCATTATTGACATTTATCAGGTCATTGTGGATGGCTATTACGAGGTGTTCCTCTTTCATTCCAGGTGCTGATAGCAAGTGAAGCATGATTATGGTACAGCTGTGACGGGATGTTTGCAATCTCTTCGGATATACACAACGTTGAGTTCCCTGGACCGGGTTCCAGTTTGAATGGACAGCCCCATTGGGCCTTCAGTCGTTGGTTTGGAGAAGTCCTTGTCTGCCGGTTGTTCTTCAAGAGCAGGTCGTGAATAGACTTAACTGTGATGTTTACAAAGAAAGAGGACTCTATGTTCATGCAGGGACCTTTTCTACCCTGGGACTCTATGGTTGATCACATGGTTTTGTTTTCTCTGTTTTTATTGGCTGCTGTGGAGCTTTAGTAAAGAAATGAGAAGCATAATCCTCGCCTCCCTGTTCTTAATAGAATTGAAAATTCTTGTCCAAATGTTTGCAAATTTTTAATTGATGGCATTATGTCATTTCTCATGGTTTGTGCAAATGGTGATGTTTATTTCATCCATGAACAAATGTTGGTGGGATGTGAAATATAGGATTGGTGGAGTTTGATGTTGGGAAACTTGCCATTTAGGAGTGAATACTGTGGATTGGCACTATATATGAACAAATGTTGGTGTTATAGGTTAGATATGATTGGGCAAATCTTTTTTTCTAGTAGATGGATTGGTTACATAACGGACCAATGGGAAAACTTGATGTTCATTCCCATGAGCAAATTCTGGTAGGACAGGATAGATATGATTGATGAATTCTGAGTTTCTAGAAGATGGATTAGTTATATTGCCAACCAACGGGAGAACTTACAGTTGGTGTTCATGTGTAAATGTTTCCATGAGTAAATGTTGGTGGGATAGGATATGTATGATTGGTGGATTCTGAGTTTCTAGGCAATGGATCAGTTATGCAGTCGACCAATGGGAGAACCTACTGTTCATGTTCGTGAGTGTGGCTTTCCGTGGGTAAATGCTGGTGGGACAGGGCAGATATGATTGGTAGATTCAGAGTTTCTAGGAGATGGATTAGTTGTACACCTTGCCGATGGAGGAACTTACTTTTCGGTTCATGAGTAAATGCAGAGGACAGGAAAGAATTGATAGGATTGGTGCATTTTTTCTTTTTAGGGCTTGGATTGGTTATACAGCCGGCAAATGGGGATAAGTGTTTCATGAGTAAGAAAAGAGAAATATGTGGTGATGTGTGATTGGCTGGGGACAGGCAAAGGGGAAACTTGCCATACTAATGTGTAATCCCTGGAGACCGAATAGGTTGGAAGTGATTCAGGAAACTTGAATTTGAAGGAATAAGATTGGTTAGAGAGTTTATCACTGGAGGATTGTGTTTTAGGAAAAGGAAAGTAATGTGGGTTGCATGATAGGTGATTGACCTGTCACAAAGTTATTGGTTAGATTTGTAAGTAAAGGTTTAGGCAGAAGGGAATTGATGTGATTGGTGTATTTAAAATTTCTAGGTGAATGACTGGTTGGGTCACCGGTTAAATGTGAAAGCAATGATTGAGGTGTTTTATCCTGGCTACAGAAGAATATTATCATGAGCGAAGGGTGAATGCTTTGACGGTGAGGATTGCAGAGGGCTTATTGTATGTTTGATGTTTGGTGTAGATGGATAGTGTTTTTAAAACGTTGTTGAGAGGAATTAGGTGATTATAAAGTGACTTCTATTAGTTGAATTTGATGTCTTGCTTAGTTTAAAAATTGTTTTTTATTGACTGTAAGTGTTCGTTTTAGGTGGATGATTATAAGTTGGTTTATGAGAGTTTTAACATTTTTGAATATTAATTGTTTGGATATCCATTGAGGAATGAGGAATCTCTTCATTGGAGCAGTGTAATTTAAGTATTCTCTCCCTCTTCCAGGGCAGTTTATTGGTGACTGTTCATGGCATGGTGGTTGCTACAAGCTCTTCCACACATGCACAGAAGAGAATTGATGCAAATATATTTATATAAGTGCAGATTTTGTGTCTTGAACTGATTAATGTTGGAGAATCAAAATATAAAACAATGAGTGTGTTTTTTTGTAATGGAATTAATTTGGGGACTGCACTATGGAGATTGAGACACTTTGGGTATCCTTGGGTGATGCTATACACTGAAAGTGATACAAGAGTTAGTCTTTGAACACAACATATGTAATGAGTCTTTGGGTCAATATGGTTTCACAGTCTTTAACTTTCTTTAAAATGTTATGCAAGAGTTGGGTACAGGAGCCTTGATACTTGTAGATTTTTTATGTGTTTTTAAATTTAGTTATATATGCATCTATTTACAGCCCTGATGAAGTCCTCTAGGAGGGATGAAACACATTGGCTGAAATGGATTTTGAAGAATAAAAGTTTTTTGAAGATTCAAGATTATAGCTCTTGTGTATCTATGGATTGAATGAAGAACTTTCCATCTTGACGGACTGATTGATGATTAATTCAATGATCATATAATTGAATCGCTCAAGGGCTCTGTTGATAATTAGTAGTGCTACCTGCATTGTTGAGAATTGCTTCACAAGAAGGTTGGAGTCCATGAGCAGGAGGCCCTTTTGGAAGGTGTAGCGCTGTACCTTGATTTATATGTAATAACACTTGTGCGGTCATTAAGAGCTCTCATTTTTGGATTTTTACTAGCCCCGGTCACACAGCAGTCCATCAAGTATTCTGTGGAGCATGCTCTTCCTTGGTCACTAAAGAACTTGGAATTGGAACAAAGTGGGGCATTTTGGTTCCCACTTTTATATACATTTTCCAGACAGGGGGTGGTGATCCACTGACTCAAACTTCAGAATGGGTTTGGGAGGGCTCTCTTTCAAAGTGTTCTCCACTGGCTGCTCTCCAGACACAGTATTTGTAGAATGTGGCAACGGGGCTGTCTCCAAGCAGAAACACCCACAGTATGAACACATTGACGTGTGAGGTTTCTACACTTGCCTGTCAGCAGCCTTTCTGCGCACTAGTCAGAGGTAGACAAAAAGGCAGGCCTGACCTAGAAACGTCCCCACCTTCCACAATAGAAATTGCAGTTCTGCTTCTCACCTCTCTTACTAACCAAATAGCAGTGCTCAAGAAGTACAGTTGCCCTTTGCTTACAAAATCTTCACTGAATTGCCATAGATAGCCCCGTCTCCATCCTTCTCAAATGTCTGGATCTCTATCCTGCAGGCACATGAGTGCAGACAATTCACTTTCAATGTTTGGGGATCCTCATCCTACATCTTGAGCCATATCCAACCAGAGGCATCCAAAGTGGGTACCACTGGTCTCAGTACAGTAACACACACACACACACACAGACTCTCTCTCTCTCTCTCTCTCTCTCTCTCTCTCTCTCTCTCTCTCTCTTTGACTCTTACTACCATGCAGGCCCATTATGCTCACTGTACTCAGACTTGACACTCAAATTGGATGTCTGCAAGTTTCTGAGTCTCACATAACAGCAAAATGTTACATCACTGAGGTCAGTAGGCCATGTTCCCCCGACATAGATACAAATATCTAATCACACAATGAATTACAAAACATATTACACTTTTACCACTACCTTCTGTGTTAAACCCATGACAGGGGCATTAGTCCACTCTCTCCATGAGGACGTGCTTAGTGCATCCCTCGGGTCTTGGGTTGCTCATTGTCAGGGACAGGCCTAGGCCTCTGCCCACACAGCAGATTAGCGTGACACCAGGGTCAAAATATAAGGACACCAGATTCACAAGTAGTCTGGCACTCAGGCCAGACAAACAGACTTGTATGTCATGCAGGGGACATTCTCCTTCCAATATCCATCATCGCTATTTCCACTGTCCTGGACTTGTGCCTGGGACACTGCTGAGCCTTTTTTTTTAGTTTGCTTTTCCTTAATTATGACTTGTTATCTGTCAATTATGCACACATTACTTACATACTTCTTCCAAATAATTTTGGGAAGTGGTGGGGATAAAGAACTTAAAAAGTACACTAAGATAATAAAAAAAATATGTGCATGTTTAATTTTCTCAAATTTTATGAAAACAGTTTTGAACAATGTGTGCTTTAATGAGTTTTAAGAAAAGATACGTCATAATAGTGCTAAAAAATGAATGAAAAATAACATCTTCTAAATTATGAAATCCTTCATTAGTGTTTGATAAACTAAAAAAAAACTTCAAATGATTTTAAAGGGGAATATGCTGCTATACTATTTGATGTACCTGTGTACATGTGTTTTACTGTCCATTAATGCCGACAGGGGTTTGGGGGGCCTGATCATCACCATGTGTTTTGAGATGCTACCAGAACAGGAGACAGTAAGGCAAAACAGAGATCCAGACTAAAGCAGGAAACTGCCCAGCTGCTCCATTAGCCTGTTCCTATATGGCCAGGTACGGCCTAGACCCCCTCTTCCTTTGACTTACAACCCCTATGAATGGCCCCTTTCCCAGTGCCAAAGTTGCCCGCCTCCCATTTACCCCTAAGGCGGCAAGTCATTTATCACAAGGGATTTTTGGATTAGGCGTTGTTAAACCCCAGTCGTATTTATTACAAATTAATAATATACATTTTATATACATTATGTACACAATACGCAGAAAGTCCAGTGCATTACATTGATTACATTGATAGGTACATATGTCTTGTTTGCTATCCTTAACATATTTCTAATACATAGATATTCCTATCCGAATCTAACCATTCAATAATCAAATAACGTAATCTTTCTGGGTATCCCTATTTGAGCCTACGGCAAGGTCAATGACTGGCACCAGATCCTGATCAAACTATGCCCGCACTCCAATCGGAGTGCGCATGCGCAAGGTGGCCCATTCACCGGGAGGGTACTTACCCCCCGAGCACCCTCTACGCCCCGCAGATTATCTCCATAAGGGGCCCTTGCAGTTATGCGCAGTTTACTTGCGTCCTTGTGCGCGTGTCTGGTTGGCCAACCAGCCTACTGGAAAGCATAGCTCCGCTCCCCCCGCACCCTTCCAGCCAACTGGCTGTAACTGCCCCTGGAGTTCCATGAGAGACCACTTGTCCCTCCCCCCTGAGCGACCCCATTAAAGAATGGCGCCGCCCTCTAAGGACCTTAAATTTAAGCTCACCAATCATGACCCTACCGCTGACCAAGGAATAGCACTATAAATACGACAATAAAACATTTTATGGAACATACATGACGAACCTTTAAAAAAAAAAAAGACAACCTGTAAAAAAGGAAAAAACAACTATACACCACAAACAGTCGAAAAAACTCTGCTTTAGGGGACGGTGGGTGAGTGAAATTGAATGAAGCCTCCTAGCGAGGCTGAGGAGCTCCCTGTGTAAGCTGTGGGAGGGGCGAGCAAAGAGGCCGTTCTCGCCGGAGGATGGGAAGAGGAGCTGAGATAATGACAAGAAAGAGGCTACAAGAGCAAGAGATGTTAGAACTTTAACAATGGCTTAAGGCGGTAGGCAGGAGAGACTGGGGGTAGCGGGTTGGGTATTTAATGTCTCCGAGAAAACAACTTCTTCCTCAGAAGAGACATTATTTTACCTTTGAAAATCAAAAGAGTTTGGTTTTAGCTTTGCACCACTTAGTTATCAAACTCAAGTTTAAGCCTACTGCAACACAGTAGACAGTAGAATGTGACCCACTCATTCCCTACATTGCACGATTACAACTCTTGTTTATCAAAAACCCTTTTCGAGAGCTGTGATTCATTCTGTTAGAAACAAGTCCGTTTTTAAACATTTTTTCATATTTATTTTGAAGATCTTTGTCGCGCTACTACCAAGCATTTCCCCAAGAAATCCTATTATATAACATCTTTTCATCAAACAAGAAATCCACTGAAATATACTCACCATGCCATCTGTGAAAACATATGTACAAATTTCAGGCATAAATTGTAGTAGTAATTCTTCATGCACAATTTTCAGTGCACGACAACATTTTTCAAAAGGACTACTACTTTTGAAAATTCTTCTGCTGCCAGTATTAATTGGTATTGTACAAGTGTCAGTATCAGTTCTGTTCTGTCAAGGACGAGAATCCACTCTAATGCAAAGGGCAGTTGTGAAAATGACATAACACGCACTTTGCCCCCCAGCAGTTCCATGTGTTTGAGCCCTTGAGTCACTTCTAGCTTCTAAACACCTTCCTAATTACTAATCAGTATATAGCTAAAGGCAACTGATGCTGAGAGCCACATACATTTTATTTTCATGCCACTGCCTTCATGATCATGGGCACCAGATGATGCTAGGGCTGGGGCGGGAGTACCAACTGTTGAGCCTGATCAAGCAGCTGCTAACACTGGTCACCTCTTATTGAGGCCTGTCTGTCCTGTGGGGACACCATGGATAATCACCAGGGCCGGACTAGGAACCAAAACCGGCCCTGGCAAAGTGCTCGGCCGGCCCCCCTCCCCCGGCTTGGGGGTGCCTCCGAGCTCTTTGCCAGGGCCGGTTTTCGGCCGATTTTATTACAGGGCGGATTTTGCAGCTATGCTGCAAAAACGGCCCTGTAACAAAAACGGCCCCCAGGGGCCCAAAACCGGCCCCCACCCGTGCGGCGCAACGGGGGATTGCCCGGTGCCCGCTACGGCCAGTCCGGGCCTGATAATCAACCATTGTGCCCAATTTCTATGCTTCATGTGTTGTTAGTGCTTAAACTTGGATGGCACTTCAGGCTGTTCCCAAGCATATTACATTTAGGAATATTTATTTGATGCTGGAACTCCAGGTTACCATGGATGGCAGTTTCAAAATTCTCTTTGTTATAGAGCCTGGACATGATGCATCCATCGACCAAACACGAAGACAGTTGTCCAATTGTGCAAATAATATACAGGTATTGTGCCCTCAGAAATGCAGTATTAACAGAATAACAACTAAAGAAATATTTCTGATCTGCACCATTTCTATCAATATTCCTGAACCTCCTTTGGGAGAAGGATGCCCCAATACAATGTAAATGTTATTTTTGAAGGTTTAATAGGTTGAGAGTAACGTACTGTGCCCACTGTGTTTAGGACTGCACCCTACCGTATTTGCCCAGTGTGCTTAAAAATGTCCCACTGTCCATTGTCCAAAAAATGCCTCCACCCAGTATGCAGTTTCCAACCAAAAAAATGAAGTGATCCCCCACAAGTAATTTTACTCAGCTTTTGAAGATGCCTCTTCCCCAGCCCCAGTCCCCGCTGACGTTCTAGTTGTGCCCCGCCTGACATGCACATGACTGTGTCAGGTTCATCCGTCCTGTCCGTTTGTATTTTTCTTTCTCAATTTATGTGCTCTTCAGCACAACCTTTTACTTTTCTAGTTGTGTTACCACAGTCTAATCCTGCTGCCTTTTTCCATTTTAGTTTAATTTATTGCAGTTTCTATGCTTATATCAGTGTTTGTTAACTGTGTGTTTTTTTGGGTTTTCTTTTACAGTGCCTCTTTGCAAAATGTGAGTGGCTACAAATCCATCTTTTGAGAAAAATTCTGAGCCTCATTTCAATTTATTATATATATTATTTATTCAATTTTCATAAGGCATGGTTGAGTATAGGAGCACCAGAAACCAATTACTTG
Source organism: Triturus cristatus (assembly GCF_964204655.1). Classification (NCBI taxonomy): domain Eukaryota; kingdom Metazoa; phylum Chordata; class Amphibia; order Caudata; family Salamandridae; genus Triturus; species Triturus cristatus. The sequence continues at coordinate 256,700,264 of NC_140584.1, forward strand.
TTATTTAACCAAATTGGCTTTCAAAAGGGTATGTTCACTGAGGATGGCGTCATGGCGACAGTGGCAAAGGCGGAGCATAAATTGTGGTGCGGTGCCATTACACATGCTTTCCTGGACTACTCCCTTTTACATTGTCTGCTGTAGTGCATTGTGGGGCAAATAATAAACATGCTATCTAATTGTGCCAGATGGTGATTAAAGGAAGACAGACTACCATGAGCTGTGTAAGTATATTTTAGTCTCCCTCACTGATTACACACTTGTATCTGGTCCTCCTTCTTATGATTGTCTGTAGCGAGGATGCCAGTCTATACATTTTTTCTCAATGCAAATGAATGGACAACAAAACACGTGATGAATCTAAACTGGCAAGAGTCACTAATGACCAGGTTCCATGCAGCTCTCTTGGGAAGAAAATGAAAACACCTTGGGAGATACATACAGTGTTTCCGAGGAAAATGGCTGACTTCCGTAATTTTTATATGGCCTGGTATTGCAGAGTTCCCTCCTAGGAAATGATCAGTTAAACCCTACCCCCAAACCCTCTCTCCCCGAGGTATCGATAATAACACATCCAACACAACTCTTTGGATTAGGGGTCATATAACCACAGACGTATTTTATTACAATTAGAACATTGAAAAGTTGGGAGCTCCATTTTAGACAATGGAGTGCTCCCTGCTTCTACGGGCCGGTTAAGGCCCGTAGAGCAACATTCAAATGTTTTACAAAGGCCTCTCGGAGCTCGAGGGGATTTAAATCCCCTCGGGCTTCGAGAAACCTTTGTTTTATTTTTTAGAACATTCTGCCCTCTAATGGCAGAATGTTCTAATAGCCTTATAGCCCCTTGTAGCAGGGCTATACCGGCTATTAAAGACCCGCTCCCCTGTTAAAGTCCCTCGCCATCGGCTCGGGCCTTTAATGCGGGAGCGGGACTTTAATAGCTGGTATAGCCCGCTACGGCGGGCTATAAGGCTATATTAATAAAACAAAATTTCTTAAAATATACGCAGAAAACCAAAACATATTCAATCACATTTTGAATACAGATGTTTGACACATTGTATGGCTATCCTTAACATGAATCTAATACATAGCCATACCTAACTTAAAACTGGAATATTCACATTTGTTTTCTGCGTATCCTGGATGAGACTATGTGCAAGGTCATGACTGTTCCCCACTAATGCCAGGTCCCCCTTTACCGGAGTGACCTTGCGCAGGAGGCCCGTGTGCCCAGCAGATTCTTTTCGTAGGCACCCCCTATACCCTTCCATCCTACCTCCCAGGGGCTGATGATATGCCACGTTGGCACCCAAGCAGCCAACCAGAAGCGAAACTCCCTAACCCCTGCACCCTTCAGCCTACCTGCTGCCAGCTCCCCCAGAAGTGTGATGATGAACCACTGTCCCCCCTCCCCTGTAGCAGGGATTCTGCACATATGCAGGAAACAAGGACCTCAGTGTGTAGTGGTGTACCAAAATACCCACCTCGGTGCCCAGAACTCCGATCCGACTAGCTATAGTGTCTCATTCATTCTCCGTGCTACAGCGAAGCTACCAATGATTAGACATCCTAGAACATGCTACTCCGTCCCTCTCAGGATACGTGGGAACAAGAACACTCTTTGATTCAAACTCTCGTACTTGTCCACAACATGAGTAAATAGAGCCAAGGAATAGTTTAAAATTTTTATTTTAACTAACGTGCTCTATAATGCAATACACACGCCAATACTAGCAACAATATGCATAAGATCAAACAAATCCGCATTTTTACAATTCCATATAGAACAAAAGGGGAAATCATAGTATAATGATAGTGTAAATAGGACTATAGCGCCTCGCCACCCTCCCCGTGCTAGAAGCTAGTTTATTCTAATTATAGAAGACATCCAGGCTTTGTCAGGGGGACCCCATACCTCCGGGTTCAGGTGCAGGAATTTACATCACTGGACGAGCCCAGCTCTTCTTTCCTGGAAAGCGTTTCTTCAAGTGCCTTAACATGCATACAAGGCAATATTAAAAGCACCAGATTTCCAGGTTTGCAGCTGTGTTCTATGTTATGGCTAGGGACGTGAGACTGACCAAAGCAAATCAAGAGAGCTCATTGTTTTTCGACCTTGAACACACTGTACAGACGAGGAGCAGAGTGTTCAACTAAATATGTGAAATGCAGACAGTTCTCATGTGAAAGCGAGCAATCAAAGTTTGTACGAGAAATGTGGCATGTAGTAATGTGAGCAAAAACGGCAAAATGGCGGCCAAGCATATCTAACTTATGCTAACTTAGCAATGTCCACAGGTGTGTCCATATCCTCACTACACTCTCCCCTTGGTCAGTCCATCGGACAGTGGTCTTAAAGAGAACACAGCTTTCAAACAAGTCTGAGCAAGAATCAAGAACATTTGTATCAATGATACCTCGGATTTGCGGGGAATGTGAGAAGAGAGAAAGAAAAATAGTTTGTGTCCAAAGAGGCACACAATTTATTTATTTTTTTAATCCAGAAGGATGCGGTGGCTGAGTTAATCCAGCAAGGTGTACGAACAGTATGTTGCAATAGCCTCCAAGAGGAAGTCATTGGTATCGTCTGAAAAAAGTGCTGCCACCCAATCAAGCAGAGTGAATGAACATATATGTTCCTCAACAATGGGCGCTTCCAGCACCATCAATGGGCAACTTGTGTGATACTCCATATAACTCCGTTGTAGGAAATCCTGTGCCGCCGCACAGATATCCCATTCAGCCAAAACTCCCAGCGCTGCTGCCAAGGCCATAATTCCAACACCGGAACATTCTTGCTCATGGACCACTGAGGGACTCATTAGCAGTTCAAAATCAGGTGGAGGAAATGCCGTATTTGAGAGGCAAAGATACAATGCCCATTGAAAGGAGCAATCCAAGCAGTTGAGGACAGGTTGCACGCAAGTGAAATAGGTAAAGCGAAAAGATAATCCATAAACCAAGCTGAGTGTGGCCAGGGGCAGAGTACGGTAGCATGCAAGCATACGCCTACGAAGCATCTGCAGCCGGTCTTGGCTGTGCAGGGCCACAGGAAGAGCATCCATTGCGTAGCAAGCAAATTAACAGCAAAATCCCAGCAGCTAAGGTAAGTAATAGTGGCAAGCCACCGAAGACGCTGGAAAGAATAGAATGGATAAATGCTGGTATCACACCAAATATAGCTTGAAAAGAGGTCACAAGGCCAGAGCTCACAGCTTTAAAAAAAATGGGCAATGCCTGTAGTGTTAGAAGCATTGAAGATAGTGTGAATCAACGCACCGAAATGTAGTGGGAGGTCAGTATTAAGAAGTGCTTGTACCTCTGTATGGGTGTTAGCCACATGAAGGACGAATGTCTCACGGGCAGATGTGAGTGAAACTTCTTTTTGGGATAACAATGCTCTTATTCTGCTCAACTTGTTGAAGTCTGCCTTCAAGGTCAGAATGGAAGGCCAAATCGAGTTATCGAGCCTCCCGTGTGGGGCTGGGAAAAGCAAATTTTTACAGCAAACCACACGCTGTAAAACCGTTACAATGTAAGGGATACTGGCTAGCATGCCGCAGCATTCTTCATTATTTAAAAGCAAATAACTACCGTTTGCAAGCAGAGTGAAAGTGGGTGTAATAGCTGGCACTGGTATACCTTTTAAAACACATGCGATGTTCGGGGGCGTTCGGGGGCGTAAGGTTACAGGCGCCATGCAACTGGATATTCTTACAAACCATAGAATGACCTATTGTGGTATCACATGATTCCCCAGTTAGGTATACTTCTTTGTCATCCCGTAGACATCTGTATGCGAATGGTAATGACCAAACTTTTTGTAGAAATGCACTGCCTAAGGGTTCGAAGCAGCCTAGTGAATAGTGTTTCATGCCCGAGGTAAATTTAAACAAGGAAAATGGGAGAGTTATTACCCCATGGATAAGCCAGACAGCCGAGTCTCTTCCCGCCACAAAGAATGGTAATGGATCTAACTTTTCAATATGCAAAAGAGAATAAGTATCATCTTTCATGGACATAAACTGCTGTTTTGTTGTCAAGTTAAAGGGTAAAAATAACGATGAGGCGTTCAAGTAATCCCACTGAACTTTCCCCATCTTAAAAGTCTGTAGAGTCCACACAAATTGCATAACTGAACGCAATTGATTTTGACCCTGATGCAAAACAGAAACATCCTCTTGCACAATGTCCACAACAGATGAAACAATATTGTCCAATGTGTAAATGCGGGAAGAAAGTGTGTTAATACTATTTCATCAACAGCAAGCACTTTTTCAAGATTAGCCTGATCAATAGCCTTTAAACGTGAAGCTGCTTCAATTTGGGATAGCTTTCAGATTTTATTGTAAGCTGCATAAATAAATCTTTTTGATCTTGGACCAGCTAGTCCTTTTATAAAATCTGTCAAATCAATGTCACCTGATAATAACGACAAATGTTGTTTCACTGAATCTAGAGTCGAGTGTTGCAACCAATTTTGACATAACTTTCCAACGGAATATGTAGTAACTGAATGGGAGTTAGCAAAACGAGGATCAGGCCTATCCTGTGTGTAACCAGGAGCCTTGTCATGGAAACGAAGTTGGCAAGCATCCGAACTAGTTTGCCAAACCAACTAACCTAGGGGGTCCAAACTAGAATAATTAAAGGTGTCATTATTAAAAAGTAATTGTAATTCAGCCAAGGAATAATTAGTACAATTGCTCCAGTTCTGATATGCAGCTAATGCAGGAATATCAGGGGCAGTCATTTGCTTAGAAGTTGCCAATCCAAAACAAGTAGTTTGATAAATCGATTCATTTAAAAATAGAATCTGTGATGGGATGAGGCAAGGGTGATGTAACACGTCTGTGCCTTGCACTTGCCAGGATTTAGAACCCCAAACTGATTTTAGATCAATTGTGGACTTCCACAGATCATAGCCACCCACTGACAATTTATCAATAAAGGATTTAACATATCATAATTCACTGTGGGTGAGCATTATTTTAGAATTTGTAGAAGCATTTAATTTAAAATAGAACAACCCGTGGTTTGAAATTTCAAAATTGGTAAAATATGTGAATTTTTTCAAAAACGGTTTAGAGCTGCCTTCCAAAGGAGCCGGGCAATGTTCCCATTGTGTCTAATTAAAAACATTTCTAAACGTGTTAGCTTTATGCAGATAATGATGACCATAGTGTTGATAGCAAAACAAATCCGCATAATTTGCAGTATTCAAATACAAATCTTCAGCATCAAAAGCGGCATAGTATTTCAAGTCTGAAAACAAGGATTGCACGGCTTGCACGTTCCAATCATCAGACCGTATGTTATGTTTCACTACACCACCCTTTGAAATACGAAGTACATTTGGCACATTAATTATTTCCGTAGGGCCATGGATTTGAAAATCTACTGCATCCCAAACTATGCCGTCTATAACTGGCCAGGCAGTGATGTTCACAAAAGTCAGGTCTCTTTTCATGATGTGAGAAGAAAAGTGCGGAGCCAAAGTTCCATCTACCATTTTAACAGCAAAGCGTTCAGGAAGGTAGTGACCATTGATGAGAAGGAAAAATAATGTCACAAAGCCAATGGACATAAACAAAAAAATTGCGATGAGTACCAACCAGATGATAAGTGCGTCTAAACCAGGCGACAAAAATAGAAAATTTGTAAGGGGCCTTTGATGATGTGGAATGTGAGTCAAAGGAAAAATGTGATTCATTAATGGCCTCAGGTCGCAAACCAGGTAATGACACTGTAGTTGGATAAGCATATTCAGTTACTTCATTTTTAGCGGAAGCATGGTGGAGCAGCAAAGGATTGTTAACAGAGTCCAGCTCAATGGCGGTGTCCTCCTGCGTGTTGTTAGTAGCGGGTCAGCCAGGATCTCTCGATACAGTTGTTGTAGAGACTGCTGATGTGATGCTATTCAGGATCGGCCAGATGTTGTAGCTTGACATTGTCCACTGAGATGTATCTGTTTTCTTTTCGACCAGGAAGTGGTGTTAAAATAACTGTACGAGTACCCTTCACTCCAAGCAATGGGACAAGTGCACTAATAGAGGGGCCAAACTCTTTCTTGTTCTCCACCTTCTCTCAGACCAGGTCACAGATTTTGGGTAGCCAGCCGACTACCGGAATCTGCAGAGCAGCATCAGTGGGTGAGGGTAAATGTTCCTTTGCAAGACTGTCACGGGTCTCTTGTAGTTTCTGTAATACAGCAGAATGATTATCTACATCAAATGATGCGGCTGATGCCACCATGTCTAGACCATCAAGGTCTGGCACATACATTTTCATGCCGAAGAGCATTTTGTATGGGGTCCGCCCACCCAGAGATCTTCTAGGGAGATTATTTAGTGCACGTTGTACGCTATACAAATGGGCGAACCAGTTTCTGCCAGTCCCTATGACCCTAGCTGTCAAGGATTGCTTTAAGTCACTGTTCATTCGCTCCACAACCAAATTGCCCTCAGGCCAGTATGGAGACGAAAATTTGACCTGCACCCCCAAAGACCTCATGGTATCCTTGTTCGCCTTAGAGGCAAACGCTGGACCCTGGTCCGAGTGGCAGGTGCCACATGCAAAAATTCCCACAAAGACACGCAAATCCCTGATGACAGTTCAGGCGTCAGCACTGCGTTGTGGCCAAACCCATAGAAAGCGTGTGCACGAATCAACTGCAACTAGGATGAACTTACAGGCAGTATCTGAAGAAAAAGGACAGCAGTGATCTAAATAAACATAACCGAAAGGTTTATTAGAAATGCATAGCTGTGTTTGTGGTGGGCAGATTGCTGTAGACGGTTTAATCTGCTGACAAATGTCACAAGAATGTACGTAATTATGGGTTTGTTTATATAAGCCGCGCCACCAGGAACGCTGCTGCAAGATAGAAACAGTAGCCGACATTCCAGCATGTGCCGATACCATGCCTTCGTGTGCGGCTGTTATCAGTGAAGGTCGGTGGTCCGCGTTGGGTATGAACCTGTCACCAACATCGTTAATTCTCACATAAGGAACATTATCGGGACTTAAATGATAAGAGTATTTGGAAGGGAAACCCTGCGGGTAATTATCACCCCTCTCGGTAGCAGCTATTGCTGCCAAAATTTCATTATCAATCTTATTCATCGATCTTGTAACTGCTCCTACTGAATACATGGCTACTGCTGATTTGGCAGCTTCATCTGCCAAACTGTTGCAAACTACGTGTACTCCTACGCGCTGATGACCAAGAGTATGTATTACCTGTGTAAGAGGCAGACGGTCTTTAAGATCTGCGACTCGAACCCAAAGCATTTTATGTTTAATTGTGCTGCCTTTAGAATCATGATAGTCATTTTGAGACCAAAAGAATAGGTTATCATTAAAAGACTGAACACAGTAATATGAGTCGCTTACAATTAATGTAGTCACATTTGGATCTGCAAACTCCAGAGCTAGTACCAAAGCGCGCAGCTCGGCTAATGGGTGGTACAGGCACCTAGTGACTGAGTATGCAAAACATTCGACTTGAACTCTCCGTTCACCACGGTACCCGCCTATAGCACAAGCAGCTGAGTAAGAATGCTTAGACCCAGTTGCTGGTTGCGCCGAATCGTCGGTATAGATGATACATGTGTACTGCTCAAGGGGGCGCATTGACAGTGGAGGAGGATGAACAAATTCATACTGTAAAAACTCCTGTGAACGCAAAGATGAGTCAAAAATAAACGTGACATCAGGAGAGGTCAACAATGTGGCCCATTGTATCCATCGAGGATGTAAAGCCTTAGAGTTCGGTACACTCGCCTTTGTCACTGCTTCCAGAGCGGGACATGGTGTTACAACCAAAATACGTTTTCCTTGTGCCAGTGCACGTTCCTTTAGGATCGCCATCTGGACTGCGGTCAAAACTTTTTCAATTGAGGAAAAACGCAATTCTGCTGAAGTGTACAAATGTGACTTGTAAGCAATATGTACTGTGTCTCCTTCGTTAAAGGTCAAGTAAGTGAAACCCACTGCGCCTGGCACGATTCGTATCACCAGGTTTGTATGGTTATCACGAGTCAACAAAAATTTTGATGCAACAAGATCAGACTGCAAAGATTGCAGTATAGTAGAATGTTCTGGAAACCAGCAGGCTTTTGAAAAAGTAGGTTGTATCAAAGCATACAAAGGCTTGATACGCTGGGCATAATCGGGAATGTAAGTTCGACCGAAATTTAAAAAACCCATCAAAAACTGTAATTTTTTCAGTGTAGTCGGAGGTCGCAAACGAGCGCATTTTTCTAAGAAGTGAGGCGCCAAGCCTCTTCCTTCATTGTTGAGCTCGTAGCCCAAAAACAACACTGTATGCTCCGCAATGTGTGATTTTCAAAGTTAAATTTGTAACCGTTGTCCGCAAACAAAACTATGATGCGATCCACACAACAAAGAAGCGGCCAAAACTCGTCGTCCATTAGATAGATATCATCAACGTACGAGTATGCGTCTTCGTCTATGCTGTCTAACAAAGAGACAATACGGGCGGCAAAAACACCAGGGCTATTTTTGTAGCTCATTGACAAACCCGTAATTGTTTTGTTTTCCGCCAGCTGTGAAGGCGGTCCATTGACTGCTTTCAGGTGATAGATTGTGTGTGAAAAAAACGTTGGAAATGTCTAGTATAGTTTTATATTTTTTACGAACAAGACTGTTGACTAACGCAGAATTATGGGTATTCTGCACTGCACAAGTCCGACAATGTGAGTTCAAATGTCGGTAATCCAACACTAAGCGGTACGACCCATCAGGTTTTGCTACTGTAAATAGAGGGTTATTCATCGGTGACACACATAACTCAATTACTCCTTGATACTCTAGTTGATTCAGAATATTTGCAATGGGAGCTTTTGCCTCCTGCTGCAGAGGATATTGGGGTTGTGGCTGTGGAATAGACCGCAACGGTATCTCATGCGGGGGGAGAATCTTTATCCCAGCCCACCTGAGTACGGTACAGAGCCGGTGCAAGCACCAATGCCCACTCTTCTGCAAAAGCTATTGCTTGCTCCTTGGAGACATTATGTGAAAAACTGGTGAGTATAACCTCCTCGCCCCTGGGAGCGGCTAAAACAAAAGGCGGCGGCCGTTTCCACTGTGATGAATGTTTCAGTTGCTGTCGCCTCCAGAAATGGATGCAGTGCTTGCTGCACTATTGTAACCTCCGCTGCGCTGTCTAGCAGTGTTACTGCCCATGTTAGGTTCCGGAGCCGGATCCTCACCGTCTGTGGCATATCTCGCTGTTAAAGCAGCAACTTTCTTTTTCTGAAAAGGCAGTCACGGACGAGGAAAATCGTCTTGTTTCCCTTTGCTGTCAGTTTGACGAGGCTGCTCACGGCCTTGTGGGGCACCTCGACCTCTGCCGCGATCCTGGCATTCCCCTCCACCGGCTTGTGAGCTGATATTGCCTGTGAAGAACGAGGAGAACACTGATCAGGAACCTGAAACCTGTCAGGAGACCTAATTTCAGCGTGGTCGCGCACATCATAAGTGCGCTCAGAGGGTTCGGGAACTGGTGACGCTGCATGCGACCCTTGTGTTTGTTGTTGCTCCCTCTGTTTCTTATTTTTCCAATTCATTTTAGGAAAGTTTGGACGGTCGTCTTTAGCAGACTGCGCCGTCTATGTTTGCTGATTTGCTGGTATTCTAGCGAAAGGCTTAACACCCAAACTATTGCACCCAATTGTCCTATAAGCTTCTTCAATAATTTTTGGTAATTCGCGGGGTTTCTCCTCATCCCGGACAAGGCGCAAAGCATTAGACACTTGAAAGTTAACTGCATCTCCCTTGACATTAGCAAGGATTCAATCAGCAACCACATCAAACACTCCGAACGAACCTCATCCCCAACTCCACATTCGCCTCCGGTCCGTGTTCATCCTGAACACGCTTAATCACGGAGGGGAGCACAGTCATAGATGGTGTGCCAAAACATTTCCCATACACCGCCGCGAACACTTTACCCCAATTTTCACAATCAATTACTTCGGGTATTAAGTCTTTCTGCAAACTAATAGTAAGAATCCTGTGTTTCTCCACAGGAGTTGTATTCGGAAATACTGCTTCCAGCTGGTCAAATTTCTCTGCAAGCCAGTAAGGTAACTTCCTTTTTCTGGGGACGCTTGCACATAACCGCATAAACCATAACCGGACTAATAGTTAGTCCCACTGGTCCAGCTGGTTGCACAGCAACCCCAGGTGCTCCCACCTGTAGATTGCGTGAGACGTATTGTACTAGAGCCCTGTGTACCTCGATCAAGGACGTGTGTAAGACGCGTAACTCATCCACAGCAACTACTAGATAACGTGGATGTGGTGAATACCCGGCCAAAACTGGCCAAGTGGCCCCTGGAATCGATAAAGGGCCTAACCACGATTTGGGGTAGGGCGCCATTAAACCAAATACGGTGTTGCCATGCTGAAATCGGAACTTCGAGAGTCGTATATGGCCGATACGCTACAGGTATTGCAGTGGGAGTGTATGTATGGAACAAATTACCATCTCCATTCACTGCCGGAAAGGTTACCCAAGAATAAAACACCTCAAAGTGGTGAGCTACATTAGCCCCTACCACAAAAATGAGTGAGATACCCGCGTCGGGCACTCCATAAGTGGTCAAATGACGACAAAGCACCCCTCGGCTATGTGCCGCAATCTCTACCTCAGCCATATCAAGTAGAAAAGAAGAACAACTTATAGCGTGGCAGCGTAATAGAGTAGTAATTCAAAAGAACTATTAAACCATTTTACGTATCAAGCTTAAAAAATCCTATATAAACATCAATATAGGTAGGATATGCCGTCACATCAGTTTACCAGAAAACTGAAGTGAGGGTATCATGGACAAGCACAAGTACTACTAAAGTGCCTCATAAATAAGAACCAGACTAAAGGTCAGGTGCATCATGTTGCAGGGATTCTGCACATATACAGTAGTGGTGTACCAAAATACCCCGATCCGACTAGCAATAGTGTCTCATTCATTCTCCGGGCTACAGCGAAGCTACCAATGATTAGACATCCTAGAACATGCTACTCCGTCCCTCTCAGGATACGTGGGAACAAGAACACTCTTTCGTTCAAACTCTCGTACTTGTCCACAACATGAGTAAATAGAGCCAAGGAATAGTTTAAAATGTTTATTTTAACTAACGTGCTCTATAATGCAGTACAGGCGCCAATACTAGCAACAATATGCATATAAGATCAAGCAAATCAGCATTATTACAATTCCATATAGAACAAAAGGGGAAATCATAGTATAATGATAAAGGAAACAGGACTATAGCGCCTCGCCACCCTCCCCGTGCTAGAAGCTAGTTTATTATAATTATAGAAGACCTCCAGGTTTTGTAAGGGGGATCCCATGCCTCTGAGTTCAGGTGCAGGAATTTACATCACCGGACGAGCCCAGCTCTTCCATCCTGGAACGCGTTTCTCCAAGTGCCTTAACATGCATGCAAGGCAATATTAAAAGCACCAGATTTCCAGTTTTGCAGCTGTGTTCTATGTTATGGCTAGGGACATGAGACTGACCAAAGCAAATCAACAGAGCTCATTGTTTTTTGACCTTGAACACATTGTATAGACGAGGAGCAGAGCGTTCAATTAAATATGTGAAATGCAGACAGTTCTCATGTGAAAGCGAGAAGCAAAGTGTTTACGAGAAATATGGCATGTAGTAACGTGAGCAAAAGCGGTAAATTGGCTGCCAAGCATATCTAACTTATGCTAACTTAGCAAATGTCGGCAGGTGTGTCCATATCCTCACTACACCCCCAGGCGTCCCCTTTAAACAATGGGATGCCTACTAGGAGATGTAGAATTTGACCGAGCAATCATGACCTTACAGCCACAGGCCAGTATAGTTGACCGACTATCTGGCCCCCCATCCGCTGCTGACACAAAGGTCATACCCCGTGTCTTGTCCCTACCATCCAGCTAGCATCTTCTCCATGAACAAGTCATTACCCAAATTAGAAAGGTGAACCCTGTCCTGTAAAAAGAACCGTTCACCCTGGATGCACCCATGTGGAATTGTCGGCAGCTTTGGAGTCTTGAAACATCTGTCAATCCTGTTATTAATCCTCTTTACGGAGTGATTCAAAGCCCAGACAGATTCCCCTCCCTCCATTGGAACCTCGGGATCATGTGAGACCATACTAAAACAGACTGAGTTCATTCCCTGGCCAACCATCCCAGTTGCGTGATTACAGCCTCCACCACTCCCTTCCTACCCAGGTGCACCAAATCATTGCCTCACAGATGTATTATCACCACAGCAGGTGCTGCTGGGGACTTAAGCAACAAAGGACTAACACGCTTTTGGAATTGATCCAACCTCAATCCCCCTTTACCATGCATTGATACCATTCCAACCCGCATGGTGGGCCCTGTCCACAAAATTGCCTGTGAAAAAATGTTGCTTCAACCTGTTCACATATGAATGGCTTATGATCCAGACTTCTCTGTGGCCCGGCCCCCAGGCGGGTACCTGGAGTGGGCGAGGCGTAGTTGACCTGCGGGTGACAACAAGTTCCCCTCCTGCGGGACAGGATGTGGAAACTGCAGAGAAATGGAACAAAACCAAACTTTAGCAATGCCACCTAAAGTAAATGCAACTGCACATAGCGCTTGTAACAGTTCAAAGACCAACGCCCTATTCTTTGAACCTCCTGCCCAGTCAGGCCCCGAGCCGTGGCTTCGGTGGCTGCCCTGATCCTGAAAGAATGGGTACCAAATTTGGATGCATCCAGGCCTGCTGTCCCTAGTGCCAATGCCAAAACCTTCCCAAACTGAAACCTCGTGAGGGGGGGTCCCGTCCTGGTGGATCAAAATGGCCCCCCTGCGCCCCGTGGCCCGTAAGCCATATATGTCTCAAGGTTGCCCACCGGACAGCGTGAGCTCCCCGGAGCTCTTTGCAAGATAGCGTGATCCCCACTCCCGCTCTGATCCATTTTTGATCTGGGGATTGATAAGGATACTGACCCTGTCTGTAGTTGAACATGGGCAAATTGCATCCCACCCTGCCAGTCGTGTTTATTACGTGACACCAATTCCTCAACCCTGAAGGCGCCATAGAAGGCGAGGGAAAAGCACATCTGAATAGTTGGACCTCACTGGTGGAACTACATACTTTCCCCTGTGCCTCCATGATGGGTGAGAGCCCGTCAATGCTAATTGGATGTCTAATGTCTGGCTGGGCCCTTTGCAGGCGTTGCCACCCCTTCATAGCCCCTTGAACCAAAAATGAACCCGTGGGATCCCTATGGCCCATCATCTTTGCAAAAAAGGCTGTCGCAGTAATGTGGCGCTTTGTGCATGCCACAGAACGCCCTCCATCCCTAAATTCCCTTATGAATGATATAACGGGTGCTGGGTCATGCCATGTCCCTTTCCAGCCTTGCCCTAAGGAAGTGCAGTATGCGGAAAATGCTCTCTCATAGGCCCGCCTAGTCCTGGGTGCTATTGTATAGATACAATGGGGGAACCCAGTGTCCCTCAGAACCTGGGTAAGTATATAGGTAAAGCTACAGTGGTTCTGTCGGGGAGAAAACAATTACTATACAAATGACAATGAATCTTGTTACCAATATTTTATATGACTCACTGCTTAAGCAATATGCCAGAGAGTAAAAAGTAAAAGTGGGCTAAATCACAGCACGCAAAAAGGTGAATATAATGGAACACAACGGTACAACAAAAAACTCCAAATTTGTTTGCAAAAATTATTATAATTATTTGATATTTTTTAGTTTTTCACAAAACATATTGAAAATATATTTTTCAAGGGCTGTCAAGGTGAGGCATAATTGTAAAGTGACAAGTGTTTCAAAGTGACAATGGGTGCCCAGTGCTGATGGTGCAGTACATATATACAAGAGTGAAGCTATAATCAAAGTTGAAGAATGGTCAGAACAACAACAAAGCCAATATCTTTGTGTTGGAAAACCACTCCCACACTAGAAGGGGTGGTGGTGGTCTTCCGGACACACTGTGGTAGCTTGGCTCGAGTGGTCAGGAATCAGGCTCCGTGCTAAGCATACAACATACCCAAACAATAACCATGCGTGCATCCGTTCCAAAAACGACTCTACACCGTAAAAATTATGAAAATAACTTTCTTTATCTGCTTTTTCTCTTAGTTGCTGATTGGAGAAAATAAATAACAATCACAATATACAAACTTTTTAGAAAGTGCAGGACAAATAAATACTGGCTTAATGATTCAATAAATAGGGGTGATCATAAATACTGAAGGCATAAATAAAAGTGCAATACAGACAGGCAATTAAATATTCTGAGGCAATAAATACTGTAACCAATAAATATTGTGCATCAATAAATACTGTGGACCAATAAATACAGTGGAACAATAAATAGGTTAAATACAATAAATACAGTGCCCCTAATAAATACTTAAAAGCTGACAGTGACACTCATGGATTCAGAACACTTTTGAATTCCTAAGGGCTGATTTGGCCCAGGCACAGCTTGTGGGGATGTGGAAGGCTTGGGGGTGTCTACTCCCTGGCTTGGTCAAGGCTGAGGCCTAAACTGAGGTAGATAAAGGGGGAAAATACCAGAGACCTGGCTCTCTCTCTCCACACAACTTCTCTAGATTAGTCCCAGTTCACCCCTGGCACAGTCAGGTTGGTTCCAGCACCTCCCTAGCCCCTTAGAGCAGTCTCTCAGGTCTCCACAGGGCCTTAGGCGCCCTCTACTCCACTTACTGCCCTTTTTCTGATGCTCCGACGCCGCTGGAGTCGGGTCGATGCCGTGAGGCGGTTCCAGCTCGATGTCGGCGGCCTCGGCACAATGTCAGTTCTTTGACGACGCCGGCGGCGGCTCCGGTCTCGACGTCAGCGGCCTCGGTTCGATCTCGGCCTCCGATTCGATGGCGTCGGGCAGTCTTACTCGATGTCGACTTCGGGCGGCTCCGGTCCGATGGCGACCTCGGCTTCGATGACGTCGGCCGGCCTTGCCTCGATGTCGACTTCCGGCGGCTCCGGAGTGCGATCCTCACTCCCGACCTCCGGTGCTCCTCACAGGTTTCCGGCGACTCCGGAGTGCGACCTCCACTCCCGACCTCCGGCACGATTCTCACAGGTTCCGGCGACTCCGGAGTGCGATCCTCACTCCCGACCTCCGTTACCCTTCACCTCGGTCTCCGACGACTCCGGAGGGCGGACTTCACTCCTCCGATGACGCCGCTCACTCGACCTCGGGTGACTTCCTCCTCGACCTCTGGTATTCCTCACGACCTCTGACGGCGCCCTCTCTCGACCTCTGGCGGCTCCGGGTACGACGTCTGCTTTTCCAGTCAGTGCCGCTTCTCCACCTCGGGCTCCAGGTCTTAGGCTACTCGACGTCGGACTACAGGGAAACCAGCTTCCAGGTCAGGATTTTGCTGTTCTCTTGTTTCCAAGGCCTGTTCCTGCTGTCCAGGTCCTTAGGACGACTTTTCTGGCTTCTTCCCACACAGGGCTCTAGGCTGGGCTCCGTCAGTAGGGACTAGTATCAAGGGTGGGTTTATGGACCCCACTCCAGGCACAAGTTTCCACCCCTGCTGCTTCACTCCTTCCTCCTTCACGTTTGTGCTGCTCACTCTTCACCAGTCAGGTGCCAACTGCCAGCTCCAACTGCCAACTCTCTCTCTTAGCTTCCCAACATTCTAAACCGCCTCCAACTGTCACAGGGTTCTGGAATGTTCTGGAAGGTGCTGGTAGGTTCCAGTGGATGCTGGTGATGTCACAGGTGGCCACCATTTTGTGCTCCAGGCCCTCAGACAGCAGTTTCAGGGGTAGATAAAATGGCTCCCTGAATCTGCAGCAACACTAAAAACGAAAACAAATGAGGGAAAAAGGGCCAAGTCCTACATAACCCCCTTCCAGCCAAAAGCCAGGGTAGACCGATCAATGCCTTGATGGACTTCCCTGCTTGGGGCGAGAAAAGGTGGACGCAGGCCCGCAACGGCAGGAGCACCCGCAAGTTCTCCTCCGCTCTGGAACCCAATGGTTCCCTAACGAACCTCCCTGGACCAACAAAACCACCCCACTGGGGCTCCCTAGCTAGTTGTGGCCAGGACCGGCCCCTGGGCCGTCCAGATGTCTCTGGCCCGGGTGATCTCGCGGAGTGGGGGGCAGTAGCCCCAGGCCTGTAGTGCCCGTTGACCACTCCGGTCCTCCTCCTTGCAGTCCTAAACTGCCTCTGGTCCTTCCTCCTGGGGTTCACACCCTTAGGCTGACCAGCCTTCAGGGGCGAGGCTCTCCTCCCCCTAACTCTCCTTCTGGGGTTCCTCACCCTACCCTGCGAGGCACCCTCAGACCAACACTTCCTCCTCAGTCTAGGGCCTTGACCCCTCAACTGATCCTTCAACCTAGGGTCTAAACCCTTAGGCTGAATCGGTGCCCGAGGCGAGACCTTCCTCCCTCTGCACCCCCTTCCAGATTTCAGCACCCTCCTAACGGGAAAAGTACCCCTGGAAGTCAATTTCGGGGGGACCCGGTTAACAGAGGCCCCACCCGCCAGGTCAGGCAACCCCTGAGCCTGGCATCCCAGCCCAGGACCTAAACCCTGAAACTGGGCTAACCCCAGAACCTCAGGCGCGCTGGTTACAGTTGCCCTGGGTCCTCCTGACACTAGGGGCTCCCCTGCACTGGAGGGCACATCGGGACAGCCTAGGCTCCCAACCTGGGGCTCCCTTGCGGAACTCTCCAGGCCCTGAGACTTCGGTTGGGGCACCTCGGGACACCTCCCCGTCTCACGCCTTCCTACAGATAGGTCGTGAGGCCCTACAACCCTCTCTCCCTGGGACCTAGCTGGGCTATCTGCCACTTCTCCCACCTCGCTGGGTTGGGAGATCCCTGCACTACCCACTTCAGGTTCCCACCCCAATGCCTCCTCAGACACCCTGGTGATGTCATCCTGGGGTAAATAAACTTCTAGCTCCTGTGGAGCTTCCGGTATGCTGCCACCAGTGTCCTCGCTGGACACACTCATCTGGAGGGCACGCAGCTCCAACTCCTTCATCTGAAGCTCGTGCGCCATCCTTCTCTCCACCATCTCTTTCTCCAGCCTTGCTAAGTCCCATGTGAGCTGTCTTTTCTCCCTCCGGTCTGTTAACTCCACTTTAGACAAGCCACCGCTAGAGGCACTGCTGCCCTTCCTGGAAATGGTTCTGGGCCCCACTGACAGGTTCCCCACCTCAGGTTGGTACATCTCAGCCCCCTCGGGGTCAGGCTCTCCATCCCTGTCTTCCTCCTCAGCCTTGCTTTCTCGGCGTGCCTCCCCCCAAGCCCTTAAGCTGGTTTGGAGTGCACCCTTCTTTGCTCCTGGGGGACAGTACACCCCCTCCCGCTGGCAAAACTCCCTGAGTTGGGCCACAGTGTACGTTTCTAGATTTTCTAGTACAAACTCCATCTTGCCCACTCAGGTTAGAGGACAGGTTTTTGTGCAGTAACTATGCAGGGGGGTACCTTTAATAATACCTCCTCCCACCACCAGAGTAAATTTGGAAAAAACAAAAACCCACAATTAGGAAAGCCGCTTTTGAGAAAACTCCCGGTGTAGGCCTATGGACTACCCACAGTTATTGCTGAGTATGCGTAGGCACAGCTCTATCCCACCACTGAACACCAATTTATGTTGGAAAACCACTCCCACACTAGAAGGGGTGGTGGTGGTCTTCCGGACACACTGTGGTAGCTTGGCTCGAGTGGTCAGGAATCAGGCTCCGTGCTAAGCATACAACATACCCAAACAATAACCATGCGTGCATCCGTTCCAAAAACGACTCTACACCGTAAAAATTATGAAAATAACTTTCTTTATCTGCTTTTTCTCTTAGTTGCTGATTGGAGAAAATAAATAACAATCACAATATACAAACTTTTTAGAAAGTGCAGGACAAATAAATACTGGCTTAATGATTCAATAAATAGGGGTGATCATAAATACTGAAGGCATAAATAAAAGTGCAATACAGACAGGCAATTAAATATTCTGAGGCAATAAATACTCTAACCAATAAATATTGTGCATCAATAAATACTGTGGACCAATAAATACAGTGGAACAATAAATAGGTTAAATACAATAAATACAGTGCCCCTAATAAATACTTAAAAGCTGACAGTGACACTCATGGATTCAGAACACTTTTGAATTCCTAAGGGCTGATTTGGCCCAGGCACAGCTTGTGGGGATGTGGAAGGCTTGGGGGTGTCTACTCCCTGGCTTGGTCAAGGCTGAGGCCTAAACTGAGGTAGATAAAGGGGGAAAATACCAGAGACCTGGCTCTCTCTCTCCACACAACTTCTCTAGATTAGTCCCAGTTCACCCCTGGCACAGTCAGGTTGGTTCCAGCACCTCCCTAGCCCCTTAGAGCAGTCTCTCAGGTCTCCACAGGGCCTTAGGCGCCCTCTACTCCACTTACTGCCCTTTTTCTGATGCTCCGACGCCGCTGGAGTCGGGTCGATGCCGTGAGGCGGTTCCAGCTCGATGTCGGCGGCCTCGGCACAATGTCAGTTCTTTGACGACGCCGGCGGCGGCTCCGGTCTCGACGTCAGCGGCCTCGGTTCGATCTCGGCCTCCGATTCGATGGCGTCGGGCAGTCTTACTCGATGTCGACTTCGGGCGGCTCCGGTCCGATGGCGACCTCGGCTTCGATGACGTCGGCCGGCCTTGCCTCGATGTCGACTTCCGGCGGCTCCGGAGTGCGATCCTCACTCCCGACCTCCGGTGCTCCTCACAGGTTTCCGGCGACTCCGGAGTGCGACCTCCACTCCCGACCTCCGGCACGATTCTCACAGGTTCCGGCGACTCCGGAGTGCGATCCTCACTCCCGACCTCCGTTACCCTTCACCTCGGTCTCCGACGACTCCGGAGGGCGGACTTCACTCCTCCGATGACGCCGCTCACTCTACCTCGGGTGACTTCCTCCTCGACCTCTGGTATTCCTCACGACCTCTGACGGCGCCCTCTCTCGACCTCTGGCGGCTCCGGGTACGACGTCTGCTTTTCCAGTCAGTGCCGCTTCTCCACCTCGGGCTCCAGGTCTTAGGCTACTCGACGTCGGACTACAGGGAAACCAACTTCCAGGTCAGGATTTTGCTGTTCTCTTGTTTCCAAGGCCTGTTCCTGCTGTCCAGGTCCTTAGGACGACTTTTCTGGCTTCTTCCCACACAGGGCTCTAGGCTGGGCTCCGTCAGTAGGGACTAGTATCAAGGGTGGGTTTATGGACCCCACTCCAGGCACAAGTTTCCACCCCTGCTGCTTCACTCCTTCCTCCTTCACGTTTGTGCTGCTCACTCTTCACCAGTCAGGTGCCAACTGCCAGCTCCAACTGCCAACTCTCTCTCTTAGCTTCCCAACATTCTAAACCGCCTCCAACTGTCACAGGGTTCTGGAATGTTCTGGAAGGTGCTGGTAGGTTCCAGTGGATGCTGGTGATGTCACAGGTGGCCACCATTTTGTGCTCCAGGCCCTCAGACAGCAGTTTCAGGGGTAGATAAAATGGCTCCCTGAATCTGCAGCAACACTAAAAACGAAAACAAATGAGGGAAAAAGGGCCAAGTCCTACACTTTGGTTATGCGGGACCACTCATTAGTGTGCACCAAGAGATTTGTTAAGACTGAGCCATGTATTATCGTCGACGTTTTGACCCTGATAATGCGTTAGTATGGTGTCAAAGCGGGTCTTCTTCAGGACAAAGGACAGCCCAGCAAGTGGGAAGTATCTCTAGGCGAGAGAGTAGAGGCTGCCAGAAAGATCTGCACTTGTCAGGAAGACTCTGGTGAGTGGAATCTCTGAGGTGAGGTAAAGTGAAAAACTCGCCTTGAAATAACACAGCAAAGTTGTTGAGTAGGAAATAAGTCAGGAAAAAGGAAGATAATTTGAAGTAAATCCAGTCATAAAGTCCGTGGATGTGAAGGCTTATCATTCAGGCTAGCTGCCACGAGGTCTGGTAGGTTGGGCACCAAGCTGCCACAGATGCTTCGGAAAAGGTGTGGGACAGTCCGCTGCTTCCGGATGATGAGACCTGAAAACCTGCATCTTGAAACGAGACAATGCGTCAGCCGCGTGGTTGAGAATCCCCGGGACATGCCTAGCTCTAAACATCACATTTAATCTCGTACATTGCAGCACAATTTCTTTAAGTAGGCGAAGCATCATCTTACACTTGGCAGACTGCTGGTTGATGCACTCCACCACCGCCATATCGTCTGACCAAAAAACCACAGACTGATTGTGAAACTGGTGTGGCCAGATGGTCACGGCCACCAAAATGGGGAATAGTTCCAGAAATGAAATGTTATTTGTTACGCCAGTGTCAATCCACCATGCGAGCCAATGCTGTGCTGCCCATTGCGAACCCAGGGTGGCTCCAAACCCCTCACTCTCTGCAGCATCCGTCATGAGGCCAAGCTCAGGACTGGACCTGGCTGGGCCACACTACCGCGCCATTGAAGTCACGCAGGAATGCCATCCAAATCCTGCTTAACCTCGCTGGACAATCGAGTGTGGTGATGATTTTCTCTCAGCCCTAACATTACCTGTGCAATGGAACGTGAAAAGGGGCGGGCCATAGGGATGATTCTTAAGGCAAAGTTCAGCATACCCACTGCCTTGTGTAGTTGATGCAAAGTCACTTTTTCATTGCGCAAACAGTCTGCTAATGCCAGCATGAAACCTTCCACCTTGCTCAATGGCAAGCGTAACACACCCTCAATGGAATCCAATTCAATGCCCAGAAACTCAATTTGTGTGGTCGGCCCCACTGTTTTTCCTTGTGCCAGTTGGACCCCAAGGTCCCTCAGGAGCAGTGTTCCCTGAAAGCTGCGCGCGCGCGCACCTCTGTGCCGCCAAGTGCGCAGTGTCCGGTGTGAAGCGCGCACATCCTGGGTGAGCATTCGCGCCGCACGCTTTGAAATCGCGAGCGGCGTGAAAAACGGTAATTTGCTGATTGCGGAAAGCCTATGCCCGCAGGGGCTCCTGCACTTGCCACATTTCTTTATTAATGGAGCGCTGCTGAGGGATCTTTGTGGGCCTTTGTGAAAATATTTGTTAATTGCAACACCATCATGCCCTGCAATTAACAAATATTTTCACAATGGCCCACAATCAGCCCCCAGCCGCGCATCTATTAAGAGAAGAAATGCAACAAGTTCAAAAGCACGACGTGTGCTTTACACGTCGTGCTTTTGGACTTGATGCATGTCTTGTCTTAATGAAACACGACTGCAGGCTGATTGTAGGCCATTGTGAAGGTCTCTTGCTTCCTGCCCAGACGAGACAAGGAAGGTGTCCGCTTCTGCACTGACGCTGGCAGCTGCGCCACCTCTTTATTACTCTTATTCCCTCTCTGTCTGTCTAGCTCCTCCTCACTTACTGAAAACCGTGACTCAAGAAATGGTTCTCACCCTCTTTCTTCCTGTCGTTCATTTGTTCCCCTGTGAAATGGATGCAAAAAAAGAAAAACACTTTTGCTGGAAATGCCGTTTTGACATTTTTCTATTCAAAAGTGCAGCCTCGGAAATAAAAGGTTCAAAATATGAAAAATCAATAACTAAACAAAGCAAGACGGAGTGTTCTTAAAGTGGCCAGATCGGTTTTATTCAAACCCCAAAAACATTAGCGTCACTTTACTGAGTTTGCCAGTCAAGCGCTGTTTTCCCCCGGTGGGGAAGTGCGCCAAACACTGCAGGTACTGCAATACCTGGTTGATGGGTGGATTGGAAAACAAAATGTGTACCGCGGCTTTGTGTTCACGAATGTGGTCTTTTTAAACCATACTGCTTACGTTTTGTGAGCACATAAGCAGTGGACATTGAAATGGGTCCTTTCCTGGCCCTGTAGTTTTCAGGCAGAAGCACTCACTGATTTCTGAATAGTGAGTGTAAAAGCGTTAAGTTCACCATGTTGCTCCTGCTT
Organism: Triturus cristatus; assembly: GCF_964204655.1. Taxonomy (NCBI): domain Eukaryota; kingdom Metazoa; phylum Chordata; class Amphibia; order Caudata; family Salamandridae; genus Triturus; species Triturus cristatus. Next base: position 256,722,220 of record NC_140584.1, read on the forward strand.
ACATTTTGCATGCTTTATTTAATCTTTCATTCCCTATGAGTGTTTGCTTTTTCCAGGATGTTGTTACTTTTTCCTTTAAGGAGTATATTGCTCTGCCTAGTGCGTAATTTGAATTGAGTCGCATCCAGTTGTTTATAGCAGGTCAAATTGGATTGTAGTTGAAGGCAGTGTGAATTTCTCTCAGTGGGGCAGTATGGTGTTCAGAGAGGGAGCGGATGTAGTACTGGGGGCAGAGCTGCCACATTTAGAACTGGGGTACCAGATTCAGCCTTCATGAGCAGAACCACTCTCCTGAGGGAGCACATTTCCATGCTAGACCTTAGAAGGCCCTGCAAATCCAGAAAAGCCCTGGTGTCTTAACACCAGCAGGTGGACCCTAGCAGTGGCAAGTGTGGGTTCACCTTGAAGGCTTACCCACCACAATCCATACTGAAGTTCACCTCCAGTCTTGCAGGCAGGCCTACGAAGTAGCGGACCCTAGAGCAACAGTGACTCTGTCACTGAGGTCACAGGATCCCCGGAGAAGAGCTGGCTCTAGGGCAATGCGAACGGTGTGACCGCAACGGGTGCTGACTTTGAGTAGGGGCGTTGTATATTGTGGTTTTAAAAGCACTTGCTGCCTCCTTCCTGGCCTACAGCAATTTTCGGTAATAATAAAAATGTCATGATAACTCCGGTGAATAAAAGTCTTCCTAGAGCGAGTTCGGAGTTTTGTCTAGTGGAGTTTTTGACTCATGGAAAGATAGCGCAGAGGTTTTTTTAAAAAAATTTTTATTAGTTTATTTCAATTTCAGATTCAAAAAGATCACATACAGATGGTTATGCTGTAGCAATTGATGACACATTAAAAGTTCGTACACTCGGGGTGGCAGGAGATATCGACAATGAATTAGATGACAATCGTAGACACACAAACACTTGATAGTAATCAATCAGGTATACAATGTGGCAGTGGAGGATTACAGTACATTAATGACATGAGCAATCAGACATCAGTGACAGTCAACAGGTATGCAGTTAGCGGGCCCCAAATATCACGAGGTTTGGAAGTGCTAGGCAATTCCTCAGCATAGATAGCGCAGAGGGTTAATGTGCCTGCTGCTAAGAACATGTACCATGCCCATCACAAAGTGCACATATTGTAAATAGGTCAGTGGGTTACTGCTTTTGTCAGTAAGATTCTTTTGCTACTTGAAGTTTATAAGTTAAAATCCTAACAAAGAACAGTGAGCTATTAACTTTCATCTTGGAGCTGCATACAGACTGCAAGGTATAAACTAGAGCTTTATGTTTTTTTTCCCTAAGCCTTTGATTATCTAATGTTGCAAAAAGTGTTCATTTGGATAGAAATCAATAACGATTATTAAAGTGACCCCCAATCATGGTATTAAGTTTTAAATTCTGATTTTGTGTTTTTCCGGATCAATCACTATTAAACTATACTGCCTACTAATATGGTTGTCATGTGACTCCTATACCTTGTAGTCCTTTGTCTTATGTAACATTTCCCATACAGTGATTAACACATGTAAAATTGATTGTCTCTTTGTATATTGCTGACGACAGAAAATCCATGGCTCGGAAACAAATGGCTTGTGCCTCCACTTTTAAGCATATTTGGGACATTCTGTGATTAGAAACATATCCCACTTTGTGAATTTATTTTAATGTTAATAACTCATATTAATCGTTAAATAATCATGTGTATCCATTGGTTGAATTACATAGCATAATAAGCTGTAACTGGTCAGTGAAATGCCAAACAAATACTAAAGATTGGGATGTTTTGCAATCCTGGCCACACCTCCAACTCCGCCCACTGATCCAATCATCAGGTTATTCCCGCCTTCTGATTCTCCGCCCACAGTTCCCCTACTTTTTTCCCCACTTCGACCACTGATCTGGATGCAATGACAGAAGAAGCAAAATATCAGTCGGGTGGCACACTATTCTAAGCACAGATTTTTCGCTTAATTGCTTTTAAGCCATGCCCTTAATTGCCCCTTTGATAAACCCCCCTAGTTTTTTCATTCATCTTAAAGCCTGGGTCTACACGTGTGGCCGGGTTCTTGGCGCACACATAGCCTTGGCTGCAGCGCACAGAGACCTTACTCTGCCGCACATAGAGGAAATAAATTAGAGGGAACATTGCTCAGGAGTGCACAAAATGCTTCCAAAGCCCTGCCACACTCCTGTGACTGTGGTGCCCCTAACAACAAGAAGTCATCCAAGTAGTGCAATACCCAGTGGTGCCCGGTGACCTGCCTGAAAACCCACTACAAAAAGGAGCTGAATTTCTCAAAATATGAGCAAGAGACCGAGCACCCCATTGGCATGCACTTGTCCATGTAGAACTTCCCTTCTAGCTGGAACCCCAAAAGATGGAAATCCTGTGAATGGACTGGCAGTAGGTGGTAAGCAGACTCTATGTCAGATTTTGCTAGTAAAGTTCCTGGGCCCAGCGACTGCAGCATTGCAATTGCCTGATCCAATGATGCATACCTCACGGAGCATAGGGCTTCATCAATGGCATCATTCAGTGACTGACCCCTGGGAGTCGATAGGTTATGGATCAAGCGGAACTCCCCGGGTCCTTTTTGGGTACCACCCCCGGCGGTGAGCAGACAAAATCCTCCCAGGAACTGAATCAAAGGGACCTGCCAGTCTCCCCAAACGCAGTTCCTTCAGAACTTTGTCTCTTGCCACAGACATGTTATCCCTCACTGACTGCTGATTGCGGCAGTAAGAAACCCCAGAATAGCCGGGGGCAGGAATCCTGAATCCATCCCTGAAACCTTCCAGCAAAATCTGGGCCATGTTTGGGCAGCAGTACTTTTAACCAGGGTATCAAAGCCATTGTGTCTATGGGTGAGTGAGTTTTACCAAGTAAGGAACCCTCATTCTTGATTCTTACCTCCCTTGTCCCTTGATTTTTTTAAACATTTTGATTCTGGGTGGGAGGATAAGCCACAGAAGGAGCGGATATGTCTAAATTTACATGATCCATTGGGCCAAGTGCACGTCTTTTTGTTGAAGTCCCGACATGCCCCCTCCTGCTGCCCCCTCCCCCGCTTGGAGTGGCCCTGACTGAAAGGATTGCCCTTTTGGCTATGCCTTGCTTAGGTAGTTCATGTGCCTTAACCACAAAATCATATCTACCTGGTCCCATGTGACTGCTGGGTCAGAGATCTTCTCTCTTCTAAACGCCTTGCCATATTCCTTCCAACACATACCCCCATTCTGTTCTGGTAGCACACCAATTCTGTGTTCAGCCCTGGGAATTTTTCAATAATTACTGCATGGAAGTTGGAAAATGCCTTAATCCAGTTAATCAATGATTCCTCAACTTTCTTCCTAGTAGGCCAATTGGCCCAGTCCCTTGGGTGAGCCCATTCCTTTAGCTTTTTGGCCTCTTTCTTCTCATCTTTGTCTACCAATAAGGAGAACATATTCACGTATTCCCCCTTCAAAATTTGTTCTTTTACGTCCTGCGCTATGTCCAGCGCCAGACGCTCTCTGTTTGAGCGCAGCTCCCCCAAACCTAAACTTGGCAACAATTGTACTGTACCTGCAGATGTGCCCGCTTGCCTCTTTGCGTCTTCCGGTCCTGTAGCTGTGGGCTTCTTTGAGGGTTCTGGGACACCTGTGTTACTCCCTGCACCTTTTGGGCTCTCCACTGGTGGCGGCACCACCTGATTAGCTCTCTCTACTTGTGCTACTAAGCTCTTAGCTCTCTTTACTGCATCCCCTTCAGCTAACAGGACCCCACTGCCTGCAGATGGAATTACCGTCCCTGCTTTAGCTGGCCATGGAAGTAGCACTGCTAAATTTGCCACTAAATGAGGCTGGCCTGGGACCAAATTAGGGGTACAGCCGGAGGATAGTACTGGCTGAGCCGTGGCCTCATTTAACACAGGACCCCCTGGCACGCTCGGCTGCACTGGTCCTCCCATGCCCGCTGGTGGAATTGCTCCCCCTGGAACTGGCCCCCCTGCCCCCGCTGGGACCACAGGTACTGGAACTACAGGCACCAGGAGGGGTGGGACTTCAGGCACTGGGACCGATAGTCCTGGGAGGGCTGGGACTACAGGCTCTGGGAGCGCTGGGAGGGGTGGGACTACAGGCCCTGGGAATACTGGTACTGTGGGTACTGGAACAGCTGGAATTGGAAACCCCTCAGGGGCTGGCTCCCCTCCCCCATGTTTTTTCCTTGATCTACGGGGTACCGGAGGGAATGCTGCCCTGGGTGCAACCCCTAAATGCCTGGGCCTGTCCCCATCCTCCTCCTGCCTAGCCACTCTCCTGCGCAGCTCTGCCACGGTCTGACCTAGGTCGCTCATAGTGCGCATCATTGTAGCCATCCATTCCTCCATCCTAGTTGGGACCTGTCCCCTCTTCACCTTGGGTGCCATCGTTAAAAACTCTGTTTTAAATAAAAATTAAGCCTTCAGTCTTAAACAATTGCAGCTGGCCCCACTGGCCTAAATTACCACCTTAAATGCCCACTAATACGAGAGAGCAATCCTGCACCACAATTCCGGGGACCCTTTAAGCTAGCACAACACCTTGCTGCCTGGTCTGGGACAATGCCCAAACCCTTACCTCTTAAGCACTCCCCTAGTCGACCACAAGCACCCCCACAGCCAGAGCCACTCCCTCAGGCTAACCCTGTGGGTGGGGTGAGTAATGCTCTAACCCAAGTGGCTCCTGACTGCGGTGAAAGTGCCAGTTTACCAGGGGTGCAAGAAGCTTGAATCCTAGTCCCAGCAGGCTTCTCCACGCTCAGCAAAAAGACCCCCAGGTGCTCCCACAAACAAGACGACCGATCACTGCACCAGCTGCTCCTGCCGATAGCTACCACTGCTCACTGCCCCCTGGCTGCAGCCGGATGTAAGTACCCTGCAGGTAGCAAAAAACAAAGAAAGCAGGGAAGAGGGACAAATGGAGCCACCTGTGCGTCCTCCCGGATCTCTATTCACTGCCCCTGGTTGCCGATCTGTGAGGAACTTGCTACCAATCTGCGAGGAACCTGCAGTCAGGGAGAAAGCAAAATGCAAAATGCAGGCATCCAGGCGTCCTACCCGGTGGCTGCTTCCGCCGAAAAATGCCCCCAGCTGCTCCCGCCAAAACGAAGGAAATTCTGCAGAGAAAGGAACCAAACAGCTGCTCCCGCCAAAACGAAGGAAATTCTGCTGAGAAAGGACACAACTAAACAAAAACTGAGGTTTACGAGCCCTCCGCATGTGGCTGGTGATGAGCTGCATTCGGGGGGGGGGGGGGGGGGGGGTAGAGCAGTGTAGAAGAGACTCTCCCGCCGTTCTGCTGCTCTTTTTAAAGAGCGCTTCTCCCTCAGAACAGGATCAAACAAGTCCCGGTGAGATCCGGGACCCGTTTCCATTGCGTTGCCCCGGAAGCGGTTGAAACTGCTTTCAGGGCACACCTGCATTGGCCAATGGGTGAGTGCAGGGAGGGTGAGCCCCAAGCGCGTCATCAGCGCTGGCCTCGTCCCTCCCTGCCATGAAAGTGCGCCGTGGACAGGGCCGGACTGGCCGTAGCGGGCACCGGGCAATCCCCCGGTGTGCCGCACGGGTGGGGGCCAGTTTTGGGCCCCTGGGGGCCGTTTTTGTTGCAGGGCTGTTTTTGCAGCATAGCTGCAAAATCGGCCCTGTAGCAAAATCGGCCCTGTAACAAAATCGGCCGGAAACCGGCCCTGGCAAAGAGCTTGGCGGCACCCCCAACCTCCGGCGGGGGGTGGGTGGGGACAGCCGAGCACTTCGCCAGGGCCGGTTTTGGTTCCCAGTCCGGCCCTGGCCGAGGACCGGCACAACTGCCATTTTGGCGATGTGACCGAGTTCCCGGTCGCGCCTTCATACACACGACACTTACCAGGGCGGTTGAGCTACAATGTGCAATGTACAACACAGAATAACAAAAAGTCAGTGCATTTAATAGGCATGGAAATGTGCAATAATGCTAATGCTTTAGAATACTTTCAAACGAAATCGCATTTATTAATACGCACACTCTGATATATAATACATCTGTGTTCTCCCTGTCCTCTCCTTCTTGTCCACACCCTGATCACAGGAAGTGACGTTCAGGGGCTATGGGCTCTGACAAATGCTGGGTCATAGTGCCCTTCTAAGAACACCACAGATGGCCTCCCTTAGAGAGCTGTTACAGATAGTGGATTTTACTCATCCATCAGGGGCTGATATATTTTTGAGATTAGTTGCAATTTATGTGCAAAACAAACCTGTGCGCGCGATCCTCCGGTGTTTCATCTATCCAAATCTGATTTGAGGTCTGATCTACACCTTGAGCGTGGTCTTTAGCATTTAACAGATGCTGCACAGATACTGCTCGTCTGTTTGACAGAGCTCTTTAACAGTAAACCTGCTAAACAACCAGGCCATGTGTTTTGGCAAAGCAGATAAGGGGAAGGGGTTGTTCATCAATGAAGTCACACTGCAGAGTATGTCATACTATAAATAGCGCTATTTCTGGTGAATAACAGATTGAGTTGGGGGCAGAATTGCAAATTGCAATAAAATAGAACATTGACTAATAGCTCAGCTTCGAGTTGCTTTATTGAGAGATTTGCTGGCATGCAAGAAACTCCTTTTCTAAAATCTTATTGATCAGAACTGATTCCATCCCTCATGCATGGCTCACCAGTATGAACACTGTGTTCTCTACACTTTCTTGTCAGTCCGGAAGCTGCAATGCTTAGAGGATTCTTTCACTTAGCTGACTGTCCCCTTAGTGATACAACGATAAAACGTAATCTTGCCGCTGTGTGATGGTTTGCTACACATGATTGGTTCTTTACAGCAGCTAGAGCAAACTCTTTGCTAAGCCTATGGTACCTGGAACTTATTGGACAGCATATAGCTAAAACCATTGTTTTGTATAATTTTGCACAAGCTGTCTCTCATTTATTGGTTGTGACCCGTTAGGAAGGAGACATGGCTGCCCACCTTGCATCTTGACGATCCAGGTTGCAATCCCAAACTTACCCAACATCCTGCTTTTCTGGGTTCCAGTGCCTAACAAATACAAGCATTGGCAAAGCCAATATGTTTCACCTAAGTGAGAGCTATTGGTGTTGTCAATGTTTTTTAACGATGTTCCACAGTAGCGTGGGCTGCTGTTCAACATGGGTCAAAGTAAATAAAGACAAAGTGCAATGGCACAGCCAGGATTGACTGCGCCATAGAGCTTTGTTTTGATTTACTTTAAGCCAGGTTTCACAGCAGTCTTTAAAAAGACATTAACAAACCCAAAAAGCACTGCATGGGTTATTTGGCTTTGTTAATGTTTTTAAAGGTGGTTTACAATAATTAACAAAGCACTATGGCGTGGCCAGAACTGGCCATCATTGCACTTTTTGTTATATGGAGGGGAGGGCAAAAAAAGGACATTAGAGGGGGTTGAAGGGACAAAAGCAAAGAATCAGGAGGGGGAGAGCTGACCTCTGTGATGCTGATGTACCTCATCGGCTGGCCGGTCTTTGCAGTGTTGTAATCCGGATTGGACTTCAAACAAGCAATGGTTGCTGTTAGGGGTCTGGTTCCCCAGTTATTGGTGCAGGGCAGCTCCTGGGGCTCCTGGCATCTCCAAACTTGGTGAGGAGACTGATCTGACCTCTGGGAGAATGGTGACCTCCTCTTGGGTGGCTGCTGCATTGGTGAACCGGGTGGTTAGCAATTTGGTGAACTGGACATTGCGGTTGGTGCCTGCAGGTTGCAGAGAAGAGGCCCCTCCACTTTAAAGGAGATGCTGAAAGCTTGAAGGGCTGGTGGCTTTCTGAGGCTTTTGGAGGATGCCCAGCTGCAGGAATGAGTCAGGTTGTCATGATTATTTGGACAGGAGAAGGCAGGCTTTGGCACCAAAGTCCACCGGTAGTACACAGTTCTCGCATCTTCTTCGGCTCTTCTTTGTCATTCATCTTTTTGTGTCAGGTGAATCTGAGTTACTGATGTCAGAGGGCAATCTAAATACTGAATTTAAGGGTGTTAAGGGAAGTGAAAGGTAGTAGCCAATGGGCCACTTACTCGTGGGGTCACTACACTCCCTATATGATCACTTCCTGTGGGGAGTGGGTAAAAACCTGTCCTAGAGTTCCTAATTCCACCAAAATCAAGATGGCGAATCTCTAATTCGTGGAGCACATCAGGCAGCCCACCTTAGGCATGTGACTAGCCTTGAAGTACATGTCTACTTGCATATTTAATTTCCCACTTGTCCTGGTGCCATATGGGCCCCACGGCAGGGGTGGCATCTCCAAGGCCTGGGGGAAGTTTCGGTCGTATATCAAAGGTGGCAGAGCCTTTAAAGCCTCTGGCGTTGGTAAGCAGATTTACTGGCCATCCTGCTGGAGGAGATGTAACCACCTCCTGCCAGAACAGGCATTGTTTTTGACCTCTGAAAGCATGGGCTCTCACATCCAGGGGTCAGAAACATGTCTGAGGAGGCATGCTGGAAGATATCAGTCAGCCAGCACACTAAGATGGCTGGTAGGTTTTCAGGGGGCACCTCTAAGGTGCCCTCTGGGTGTATATCTTAATCAATCCAGTACTGGCATCAGTATGGATTTATTAAGACAAGGTGTTTGATATCAAACACCAAAGGTTTCAGTGAAGTCATCATGTAGCTGGGGAATTTGCAATGACCAGTGCCCAGTATATGTACTTAAGATGGCTTACCGTTCACTTGTACTATCTAGCAATTGAACTAGACAGCATAGGAGCATATCTGCTCATGAAGATATGTCCTCAGATGTAATATAATGTACTGTGCCTTTGGGCTATAAGGCCTGCTGTAGGGGTGACTTACATATATTGCATGCGGTATCTGTGGGTATGCACAAAGGTGTGTGCCATGTCATGCTTTCACATGTTTCTGCACCATTTCACACAGCCTGCAATGGCAGTCTGCATGGGTTTGGTGGTGGGTCCCTTAGGTTGGCACAACACATGCTGCAGCCTTTAGGGACCCTCTTTAGAACCCATGCCCTAGGTACCAGGGGAACCATTTACTAGGGACTTACAGAGGTGCTAACGGACTTGCCAATTGGGGAACAACAGAGCAGTTACCTTGTTTTAGGGAAAGAGCAGTGGCACTGGGGACTTGGTTAGTAGGAAGACAGTGCACTTTAGTCAGAATTGCATCAAATACCAAAACAGTGGGGGTGACCATGTCAAAAAGGGGCACTTCCCTACACTTGTTGTTTATGTCTGGAATGCTCATAACTTTGATAAACATAAAGTGAGCTATTATTGCAAATAAAACTATTCCTGCTATTTGTTAAACACTGTATTTCACTCAAAGCACTCACATGAGGTTACAGAAAGTAAAATTAACAGGAGGTCTGTTTAGCAGGATGCACATACTGGAGGAGGGTGACCGATTTTAGGTTCTCTAGCGGGGCTGCTCACATTGCAATTCAGACAGGCTGTAGGTAATAAAAGAGGTGCAGTTTTATTTTACCCATTACTTAATATTAGTCCAGGTATCATATATGTGGTACATTCTTTTTTCAGACATCCCCATGGGACCTGACATTGCGACTGCCCTATGGGTAGGTTTTGGTCGATGTAAAACGTGCTTTCCAACATGAGACTGTAGATGAGCCGTATGTTTGTTAGAGCAAATGTGGGTAATTCAGACCAAGATGCCTCTGACCAAGAGTGAATTACTAGCCTTCTTCTGATTTTTCACCAATTGGAAACATTCTTAAATTGCAGCCTGTTAGAAATGGGATTTCTGACTAGCTGAGACTTGCACCGAAGAGAGGCAGACAGCACCACTCTGGTCAGGATAAGGGAGTTACACTTCTAAAATAACCCCAGCTCACCCCTTTGGTAGCTTGGCACGAGCAGCCAGGCTTATCTTAGAGGCAGTGTGTAAAGCATTTGCACATAACCAACAGTAAAACAGTGTATGCACTACAGAAGGACACCACACCAGTTTAGAAAAATATCCAATTTTTATATACTTAAGACAAGACCAAATACGATAAAAATCCACAATACTATAGTTCAAAATCTTCACTTATCAAAATATGCTTTAAAAATAGTTCCTTGATGTCGATAGCTCCATCTGGGGCTATCACGGCATCGTGAACAACAAATCCAAAAACAGTTCTGGCTGACTGCGGGTTCGCAGGCCAACTACGGTGCCGGGAAGACCCGCAAACAGTACCTTTCAGAGATGCAGAGCGATGCGGCCCTTGAAGTCACTCGTGTTGCAGGTCAAGCTCCTTTTTGATAGGATCCGGGGCGCTGGCGCCAACAGGCGTTGGGTGCTGCGTTGTGAAGCGCAGCGGTGCGGCGTGCGGTGCCCCCAGGTCACGGTGCGAGCAGCGGGTCGGTGGTGGCGTCAGATGGCGTCATCGGTGAGACCAGGGTCGCGGTGCGAGATGGAGGCGGTGCTCGTCACGGTGCTAGCAGGTCACGGTGCAAGCAGCGGCATTTTCGTTGCTGAAGCGCTGTCGTCGGCTGACGAACTAGAGTGGATGACACCGGCGTCAGTGGGCCAAGGCTGCAGTGTGGGATGAGGGCGGTGCGTCGTGTAACTTACGGGCGGTGCCCCCGAATCACGGTGCAGGCAGCGGCGTCGATTTCAGTGGAAAGTGGTGGCATCGGGAAGGCCACAGCGTTGTCGTGTAGCGAGGCGGTGCAGAGTACGGTGACCACAGGTTGCGGTGCGAGCAGCGGCTCGGTGAAGGCATCAGCGGGCGTCATCGGTGAGACCAGGGTTCGGGTTGCGGGGTTGAGGCGGTGCCGTCTGCAGTGCCTTCAGGAGACGGGTTTGGCAGGGTCGTCGTAGATGTTGTCGAGTGGCGTTCTCCGGGTTGCAGCACAAAACACACAGTCCCCAGTGCTGAGGGTCGAAGAACCTGAAGTCTTTGCTGTTCCTGAGACTTCGTGAACAGGGGGCAAGCTCTACCTCAAGCCCTTGGAGAGTCTCACCAATTTGGTTGCAGAAAGTCCAGTCCAGGCCTTTCATTGCCCAAGACAGAAGCAGCCACTGCAGGTCAGTCCAGCAAAGCACACAGCAAAGTGGTTGTTCCTTTTAGCAGCTTCTCTGGCGCTTCTTCTGTGCAGTCTTCTTGAGCCAGATGAGTTCTAAAGTTCAGGGGTCTGGGACCCAGTATTTGTACACAAAAATCATTTGATCTTCCAGGCAGAGGGTGTCGGTGTCCGGCCAGAACCAGTTGGGCCTTCTCTGGCGTGTGGCAGGAGGTGGAGACGGCTTTGTCAGAGGCAGACCAGGCCCTTTGAGGTGCAAGGAAATCCCCTCCCTCTTCCCCCATCGTAACCCAGGTCTATTTAGCCCTTTCCTGACCTACCTAGACTATCGGGAGCCACCCTGCTTCCTAGCCATCTGTCGTCCAAAAACCAGACAGGCAATCCACATTCCAGCAGAGGCACACGGGATGACCGAGCAAAATAATACCCACTTTCTAAAAGTGGCCTCTATGAACTCAGAATGAAAAGGGTACCCTCGCTAAAGGCTGCGTCTTTAGACGCTGAGTTCAGGCATACCAAACTTCCTTCACTTATACCTTTTTCGGGCTACGTACGATGGGTGGCATAATCTGTGCTCGAGGCCCCCTGAGTAGCGGTGGACTCACAAGCTCCGGCACCCGCAGTGCCCTTTACTGGGGACTGACAAGTAAGTCACACATCCAATCATAACACAATTTACCACAGGAGCACCAGCGCTTTACCTCTGATCAGCAGTGCGAAAAGCACGCAGAAACGTTATACCAGCAAAAACAGAGTCAAAACCGGGAGGGCAGAAAGCAAAAACTCGGGGAAAACACACCAAAAGATGCCAAGTCTAACACAGCCCCTGCACAAACATCTGCTTATAGGGCGGTTGGAATTACAAATGCTGCGATAAACTTCATACCCCAAGGAAAACTGTGGGTGTCGATGTGGAAAGATAATTGGGTTCTAAACTTGGGTTCCCTGATTTCACAGGTTGGGATAAATAGCACTAATAATCTGTTATACTATTAGAATATTTTGTACAGGCCAGGACATCTGTGCTTTAATCACCTCTTGTGAAATGACTAAAATGACTTCCCTCTCCCAATCTTGTATCCCCGACTCTTGTACATCCTTATGTGCCAAAATTGCTACACCTTCACCTCCTGATCATATTTGTCTGTTTTGATTCACTTTAGGGCCATTCAGCTTCTCTGGATATGTGGATATCACAGTCCTTTATTGTGAATTCATGACTACTCAGCCCTTGGAGGGACCTGTATCTATGGAGATTTGGTGGACCTCACAAATGAAACCCCTTCCGCAGTGGAGCATAGATCAGAAACAGCACCATACTTGGCTCTTGAGAGACTTTTGGGAGAAACATAAATGCCTAGAGGCATCAAGGTCTTCATTCAGACCAGGACCTGTCAAGAGTTCTTTGTGAGAGGCATGTCCAAGTGAGACTCTGGCTCTTGGTTGAAGCCCCTCTGGCAGCCATGTCCACTTCAGCCCAGGAGATGATGATGGGGGAAATTATTCTGAGGTACAGCCTATTCAGGACCAGTACAGTCTTTGTGAGAAACATTAACAATAACCCCAGCACACATTGTTTGTATTGGGATGACAGCTATAGCAATAGTGTGTCACATAAGAACAAGAAATCTTGGGATGAATATTTTCAAAGTCCTTTATTCTTCTTATTTTGGGCTCCTTGGACTTCTGTATTTTATGAGAAGCAGGCCATACAGGTAATAAGCCAACACGTGTTTCGTCGCCAGGTTGGGAATTAACCCGCGACTTTTTCAAGGCTCCTGTATTCTATGTTAAGTTCTTTTTTTAGTGTGGTGATAATTCCGACCCACACAATACGTGGGTAAAACGTAGTACCTGATATTCAATAGCCAGAACCCAAATCCGGTCTGGTGTCAGCGACGTGAAAAGGTGCCCTCGTCGTGTGTCCCGACGGCTTCTCGAGTGTGAGTGACTCACATAGAATACAGGAGCCTTGAAAAAGTCGCGGGTTAATTCCCAACCTGGCGACGAAACACGTGTTGGCTTATTACCTGTATGACCTGCTTCTCATAAAATACAGAAGTCCAAGGAGCCCAAAATAAGAAGAATAAAGGACTTTGAAAATATTCATCCCAAGATTTCTTGTTCTTATGTGACACACTATTGCTATAGCTGTCATCCCATTACAAACAATGTGTGCTGGGGTTATTGTTTTTGTTTATTGAGAATGTGACTGCTGTTGCATTAATTGGGGAAGGTCAGTGGTTCTCCCCGCCTTTCAGCACCATTAAAACACTTATTAGAGTGAAATCAGATAGGGAGTGAACTCACCCTCAGAGCGCCATTTCCCCTTAATAGTATACCACTTTACACAAGTTATTATTTGTGAGAAACATTGCCTGTTGAAACAAGACCCTGTTCCCGGGTGGAAGCACTTTTGAGAGACAGGCCTTCCCATGGGTTGAAGTTCCACTGTGAAACAGGGCCTGTTCTGACAAATGGGCTGGGTCCGTTTTAAGTGTGATGGAATTGGATACTTAATAAAAAGAACTTTATGGAAAAAGTCACCAAAGTCTGAAAATGAATTGAAAAACGAGATATGGAAAGTAATTGAAAACAAAAGAGTGACTACAGATACATGCAATTTTAATTGGAAAGTTCAGGAAATTAGGCTGCCCTCCTAATATTGTGAAAGCGTTTACCAAGGATTGAGTTTTGTTGGCGGTCAGAACTCCAGGCGTGGGCATAAGAGAACTATAAGATTGGGATAATTGACCGGTGCCATCCAGAAACACCACTGCTGGCTGTCTTTTAGAACCTGTTCAGACAAAGCCCTGCTTCTGGGTGGAAGTAATTCTCTAAAAATGCTGCCTGTTCAAGTCATGTCAGACCAAGCCCTGTCTCTCGGTGGAAGTCATTTTGAAAGACACCCCATTAAGGTCAGTCCCTGGCATTTGGAGAAAGTCCCTCTATTAAACCAGGAATGTTCTGCCAACTCATTTGCATTGGTTTAAGAGATAGTAACTGCTCAATGATAGGGCCTATCGAATTTTGTATTTTTGTGAGGACTAGGTTTTCTGCAAATTTATGTATTTGCCGTATTTGCCACATATTCCATAATCTGCTGCATATTCTACAGATTTAACAGGAAAAAAAAATCTAGCTCAAATGGATGAAAAATTACTAAAAACTCAGCGTTGCGTGTTGCCACGCAGTGGGAGGCCCTTCGCAAATGTTGACTGGTCACCTTTCTGTTGCTTTTTGCTGTATCTCTGCTAACCCGGTACTAATGAGATGTAACCTTTGCGCAGACAGTGATAACATGTCAAAATGACAAATAATTTGGTCCTTCCCTGCCGCATTATTCCAGTAGTCCTACTGAGGGAAAAAACGATAAATGATCTTAAAGAAGAAATTCTGTCATTAGAAAAACATCATTGGTGTTTTGCAGTCATAATTTGATGAAAGACGATCACTGTGAAGGACAAACAAAGCATTCTTCAAGCCAGAAAACATAGCTAATGTCATTACTGATCCTTTCAGCAAAAACTAAAGAAAATACAACAAATAATGAAAATAGAATTGGGTAGTAGCACCCCGATTGTGCGCTATGGAAAACAACAAGATAAGAAACTAATGTTCCTTTTGCATGAAGGATCCTGGGAATGATGTCGTTTGACTATGAACATAGACCCTGGGGTTAAAATCTGATGGTTCCTACGCATGCAATATATTTGTGATTTTAGGCGCTGTGGCACTTCCCACATAGGATGTCCTTTATGTCACTTTTCCCAATCCTTTCTTTCCTCCTATTGTTAACAAATTGAATAGTTTCAAGGACTTCAACTAGGAAAAGTGATTAGTGTTAGGTGTGGAGGTATTTTGCTGCTGTTTGGTGTTGTGGCCCAATGTTGGTGTGCTGATGGGGAGGACATTGTAGAGGTATTTTGGACTTGCTGGGCCTCATGCATGTTTTCAAGCCTGTTCTGCTCAGGATGCAAGAGTCCAACTTCATGATGATATGATGTTGCTACACCGCTGACATTGGTTAATTTGAAAAAAAAAAAGTGCCAGGGTTCTCATCAGGAGGCAGCTTGCACCAGCCCATTTCTCCTGTTAGCGCCGCCTAAAACAGAACCAACTACTAACCATGAAAGTGGGGGAAAGGGTGTGGCGTAATGACCAGAGTGGCCGACTCAGGAACTTGGGAACCACGTTCGAGTCTCGAGGTAGGCTCAACATCATGTGATTCTGGGCAAATCACTTAATCTCCCCGTAAATGAATGTGTCTTTAACTGGTGCTCATGAAAAGTGCTGGTGTTGGTGATTAAGTGCTGGTGCTGCGCACCGGAACCAATCGGCTCAAATGGAGCACTTACAGCTGATCTCTTTGTAGATTATCAAGAGTTGATGAGATTTAACACTTGTAGCCACATCAGGTTTTATACTGAGCCACACTACCAGCACTGTTGAAGAGTTATTGTAACATAGCATTTGGGACACCACTGACATCCCAGTAGGTGATCAAATGTCATTACTAGATTGCAATAACCTAAATAATGTGTATATTTCAATGCAGCAGAAGTGTTAAGTTTCTTACAGACCTTTATTGCTGCTAAACATTGACTACAAAAGTCTCAGCAAAATCATAGTAAGCCATCTCCTCCATAGCTCCCATAACTAGTCCACTTGAACAAGAATGGGTCTGTACCTGGATGTAGCACATCACCTAATATTAGGTGCCTGTTTCAAGTGCTTTATTCAACACCAAATGCCGTCCAGAGTGCAGTGGTTATCAGTTGACCTTGTGAAAACCTGTGACTCAGTCAACTGGAGGTATCTTTTCTTAATGCTAAGGAGGATGGGTATAGATGAGATATTTATGGGTTGGATCAAGATGGTATGCGCCCTCTCATCTGAAAGAGTCAAAAGTGGAAGGACGATATCTGACCAGTGTGAAATAGAGAGACAGAGGGCAGCCGGCTAACCCTGCTGATGTTTGCATTGGCTATGGGGCACCTGGCTAAGGCATTTCAGTTGCAGGAGGAATCAGTACAACAATTGAAGGGACGTTGTTTTCCTGTACGCCAATGACTTGGGTGTATCTACAGGATGCACCTACTGGACTTGGTAAAGCATTAGCAGTGCTATTTAGCAGTGTTTAACCATGTGTCTGGCCTCCAGGTCTACTGGCCTAAAACCTACATGTTACTGAATAAATCCAAAATTACAGCAGTGCTGGGTCCATGCTGATAGCACAGCCTAAAAAGGAAGGGGAGACACTATATGAGCTAAGGTATAATGATAAATAGACTTGTTGATGACACCCGAGATCAGTGGGTGATACCCCATCAGCACCCAATCGTTTTAATTGATGTCTTTTTACTGAATTAACTAGAAGCGCACAGATAAAATCCACAGTATACAAGCAGTGTTTGATACATTGGATGTCTAAAGCAGAGGAGACTTTCAAGTAGAGTTGTATGTCGTATGCATATTGGCGAATTTTGATGCGGTTATTTGAGAGTTGTCATCTCCCTTTGGGACTATTACAATTCGTCATAAACAACGTATTTTTTTCTTGAAGCAAATCGGCGTGATTTAATCCCTTCATTGGTCCAGACACTTTTTTGGTCTTTCTGCTCCAAACTATTCCTATCCTAACGAGGGCCCCTTAATTACCAGGGTCGAAACACCATAGACGCCCTATTAGCAAAGTGGGAGTGGATTGATATCCATTATTATCTTCCTTCTTGTGAACCAGTCAGGGACATCTTAAGGATTTTGGGGGCCGATTGTTTTTAGGGGTCCCCTGTTCAGAACAGGTTTGAAATGTTGATCCAGGTTCAACTTTTTCATGCCCTCTTAGGCCACGTCACTGACAGTGCACAGGCAATTCTAAAGTTGTGACATCTAATGTTCATGGATAGTGATGTGTGTTTTCAATATTGTAGCACAGCAGCAGCTCACTTACATTACTGCAAATAATCTTTGTGACACCCGCCCACCTCTCATATATGAAGTCCTGTTTTCATCTAACTGAAACTTTATTTATGGAAGTTGCATGAAACAAACACAACATTTTGCTGCAAAATCTTTGTAATAGACTTTCACGCACCACTCACATCAAAACTAAATTAAAAAGAAAAAATATTTAAAACAATCTGTCCATAAATTATTCAAGGTCATCAGGGCAAGCCTTGTGGTACAGAGCTGGCTCTATCAGGGGCCCCCCTAAAAGGCTGGGGCCCTGGGCCAGAGCCCACTTTGCCCATGCCATTATTCTGTCTTTTGTTAACACTGTGTAATGTCCAAAATGCATTTTTTGTGTAATATGTTAAGCACTAATTGGTTTTGTATTGGATTGTTATATGTTTTTCTGCAAAGACTGGATTGATTAGTAATAATTCAAACTCTTTTTGAAAACTATATGCATGCACCCTTTTTCTTTTTCTTAATTTTTCCCTTGATGATTTGTTGCAATTCATGCAAACAAAACTTGCTTGCATTCATTGATTGCTTGCTTAAATATCAAAAGGTCTATTCCCTAGAACCTTTGTTGTTCCTATATCCATTATTTGTGAGCAGAGCACCAAATGGCTCCATGTATAGGTTGAAAATGACACGACTAGTGTGGAGACCTGGCAGGTTTTACAGGTGATAGGGATCTTTTGTGACCTGAAAGTGCCCATGTGCACAAACTGGTGTTGGTTGGAAAGGTAGGAGAACCAGTCAAGGACATTGCAGATGAATCCTATTCGAAACCTCAGGGTGTGTATGAGGGTGGATGGTCAACTGGGTCTAAAGCAGCTGAGACGCCCACCAATATCAAAAGACATGGGTCGACTTCATCTGTGGTATTGAGGGCATCATCTACGATGTATATGGCAGTGGTTTCTCTGCTGCAGCTAGTTCTGAATCTGGACGCGTAGTTGTGTAGTAAGAGAGGCCATCAGGGTCTTCTGTAGGCTTCTTTAGGAGAGAGAGGATCTAGCCTGTCTTTAGAGCTTCGGGAAAGATACCTCGAGAAAGGGAGGTGATGACATTGGTAAGTAGGGGTAAGAGATCATCTTCAGAGAGAGCTTTGATGAAGGACAACGATAAGACATCATCTCCATAAGGTTCCTCCCTCACAGAACGTATGTTTTACTTTCATACAATACCTTCTGCTGGATTTCTTTAATCAATTTATCCACCTGTTTAACCGGCCTAGGGTATTCCTGGTGTAGTGCCACTAATTCTAAGCTTTGCTGAGAACTTCATCTGCGTCATAGCGTCCAGGTTCTTTAATGTTTACATTCATTTTCCAAACTCCTGTTGTCTGTCTCCGTTGCTCAACAAAAACAGATCTTACCATGAATGTGATGTCTTTAGCACAATTTTGTGTGTGTGTGTTTTTCTGTTTGGGCACAGACTGAAATGAGTTCTAGGAGCTCTTTGAACTTCATATTCAATATCAATTAATTTATTAATCCCTAATACACTTCCTAATGAAATCCTAATAACATATGTTTTATTGTCCTGACCTACTGCAGCTTCGAGCACATTCAATATAAGATTATTCCTTTTCACGTGATTCTCAAACGTTTTCCTTTCAAACGTGAGTTTATCTTTCACTACTTTACAATAGCCTTCTTCTCAATCTTTATTTCGACAAATAGTCATAAAAGTACATACAATTTAGAAAATACAGAAAAATAAAATATGTATGTATGTCATGAAGGGGAAAACATATACTAAAATTTCCGCAGCCTGGAGAAACAAGTGCCTATACAACATACAAATATTAGTAAGCAGTATAGAGTACCTCCTTAAAAACATTGGATTAAAAGCCCAAGTCAGGACGTAGAATTGCAAAGAGTGGGTGCCTAGAACTTCAAACAGAAGACACACAAAATCTTCTTTTCCTCCACATAGATGCAAGAAATGATGATACGGCAAAGACTATTTGAGTAGATAAGTCTGTTTTAAGAACCCGATAAGCTGGCATGTATGACGTAAACCCCATGTTCTTGCAGAACGGTACAATCCAACACTTCCTGATCTTTTTATAAGCAGGACAGAAAAATAATATGTGTAGGTTGGTTTCCTGATCTGCATCACAGCCCGGGCAATTTTTAGGGGACAGCGGGGACCATTTGCTAGTGAAAGCTCTTAAAGGCAGTGTGCCGTATCTCCACTGCACATAGAGTTTTCTGGCAAAATGGGGTCTAATCTCGCTCAAAGCCACCTCAAAATAGAAAAAATCTTTAGAAATTAAGAAACTTTGTGTTAAAATAGACGATTGAGATTTGGAAATAAGAACTGCTATTTTGGAATCATAATAAGAATTAATAAGGTGCTTACGGGAGACAGTAGAACATGTTGTCGCCGGGTCGGACCACAACTGTGAAAAGCCTAGTGCTCCTAGTTCCTTCTTCACATAGCTGAGCCAAGGATGTTTCCCTGCGTTAGGTAGACTCAAAACTTCCATAAGTTCATTTCTGTACACCTGGAGCTCTGGAGTGCTCCAGATCCTTCGCCAGAATGTCAAGGCTTTAAGACCCAGAACTTCATCGATGGGTCGCAAGCCCATATCAAGTCTCAATGGGAGAAGAGGAGTACTAGAAGGAAGGGCTAGCAGTTGCCTTAGGAACTTATTTTCTATAGTTAAAATCTCCGGGCGGCAATTAGTCCCCCAGAGTTCACTACCATAGACTACTCGGCCTCTTGCCTGTAATTTATATATTTCGAGGGGTGGGGCAATCAGTTTTACAATTTCATGATCCCCCCAGTTGCTTGCACTAGTTTCAACTGGGCCTTAGTTTGGAGTGGAGCCCAGGTCATTCTTTCATTTAGGGTAAGCCCCAAATACTCAAAGGTATGGACCCTTTCCAGGGTAATTCCCCCTATGCAGGGATTTGGGCGCATCGTGGTGGGGGGATTAAAAATCATAAATTTAGTTTTAAGGGTGTTTATTTCTAAACCCTGCTCCATGCAGAATAACTCAAAGCCATCCAACACTCGCTGTAAACCCAGCGGTGATTTGGAAAGTAATAGTGTATCATCTGCGAACATTATCGCTGGAGCCCTATTACCTGCAAGTTTGGGGGCATTGTTGTTAATAACCTTATTTAGATGTGAGAAAGCTCGGTTGACGTAGAGGCAGAAAAGGGTTGGAGCCAAAACACAGCCCTGTCTGACTCCCTTGTCAACGGCAAATCTAAATGTTAAAGCCCCATTTTTCCCACACCTAACTTGCGCAAAATTTCCCTTGTGTAGGCGAATTATCATGTTCAATAAAGGGGCAGGGATACCCAACTGTGATAGTATGGACCACAGTTTAGATCTGGGAACCAAATCAAAGGCCGCACGTAAATCCACAAATACAGTGTACAAAGAGCCACCCTCCACTTTTACAGTTTTCCAGTAAAGCATCATGAGACGGAAGATTTGGTCCAGAGTTGAAACATTCTTCCTGACCCTGCCTGGTAGGGACTCAGGATAGAGAACTCCTCTATCCAGTCCCTAAGGCGCTCTAAAAGCAACCTTGCAAAGATTTTTTGGGGGACATCTATAAGGCTTATAGGCCTATAGTTAGCCGGGAGTAGGGGGGAGCCCTTCTTAAATATTGGGACTATTTCGGCTCCCAAACAAGTGTATTGCCATACCCCTCTGAACTGCATTAAATAACGCGGTTAGGTAGGGAGCCCAAACCAACGGTTCGTTTTTAAAAAGATCGCCAGGAAGTTTGTCTAGACCAGGTGCTTTACCGGCAGGAAGACTGGAAAGTATATCAAAAACTTCCTGTTCCCCAAAATCGTCCCCGTATTGGGCAGGAGTGGGTTCATTCAGTTTTTCCCCCTGGGCCAGATCATTGGTGGGAGGATCACTGCCATAAAGGGAGGAAAAATGGCACTCCCAGACACTGGCAGCGATGTTAGGTACTATCGCCGATAAGGGATCGGACGATCCTGTATTAACGATTTGCCAGAACTTGCGGGGATCTTTTTTTTTGAGAGCCTCAGATTAGTTATCCCAATTGTCGCTATCCCACCCTGACTTTGCGTGGTCAATTAATTGCTTGTATTCCCACCGTTTCTGTCTAATTAGCGCCTTGCTGTTGTTAGACTTAACAGCTTCGAGGAGTTCTGTTTTTGATTTCCTGCAGGCGGTATTGTACCAGGTAGGTACATTACGTCTCCTACTCTCTTTGGGCGCTATAGGATTTAGCACATTAGCCAGGATAGCATTTAGCTCCATATTTAACTCCTGAAATTTTTTATACATTTCAGAAGTGGGAGCGTGCAATGGTAGGGAACCTACAGCTTTCAGTACCGGAATTATTTTCTCATAAAGATCGGGCAGTATCCCGGGATGATTAGCTCCTTTTTCCCACCTCAGCCTGCGCCTATTACTGGATAGATGGCAACGAGTGTTAAAGTCCTTAATTTCATTGCCTAAATCAATAGGGATCCCCGGAGATAGAAACTGGAGAATCAGTGGGTTGTGGTCGCTATCTTCCCTTGATTTGACCCTAAAATCTAAAACCTTGTCCCACGCACAGGTCTCGACAAATATATAGTCCAGCCTGGACTCATTACCCAATTTATTAAAAGTACACTTGGCAGGGACGTCTGATTTAGAACGGCCATTACATGCCCTAATTGAATGCTTTAAAGTTAGGGCCGTAATCTGGACAACAAGAGGCGTCCATGACCTGGGTGACAAACCCACAGCTGGGGGTATCACCCAGTAGTCATCCTCCTCCTGGATATCAGCATCAATCAGACCCGGAAATGGCTCAAAATGACAATTAAAATCTCCCCCTATTAGGAGGGTAGAGCCCTGGGGAATGGTATTTAGAAATGTAGAAAGGACATCGATAGTGTTGGACTCTGCAGTAATGTTCACCGGTCTGGAATAGACATTAATCAAGGCGAGCCGAAAATCATTTGGCCATACCAAAATCACACACTGCACATCAGGAGATGCTGTATCCACAACCTTCGCCTGGCAACCAAGATGAGTGCATACCCAAATAGTCAGGCCCCCAGATGGTCTGCCTCTGCCCCCCTACCTGGCTGGGATTGAAAAAGAAGTGAAACCGCTCCGGTGTTGATCATCCCTAGCCCAGGTTTCTTGAAAGAGACATATATCATTCTTGTCTATAAACAGGCCCCAATCGGGGCTCATTAGTTTATTGCCAATCCCTGCTAAATTCCAAGATAAAATTGACAAGTGTGCAAGAGGAGCTGGACCTTCCGAAATTGGGTCCACAGTATCTTCGATGATTGTTTGATTTACAACCCCCAGGCCATTGTCAATAGTCGTAGTCGGTCCGCCTAAGGGTATTTTGACGAGAGAAGGGCTGATTAAAATACTCTTATCTACATCCAAGCCCTCTAAACCACCCTTGCTCACTACTGTGACTATTAAGTCAGTGTGGGTAATTTTCATACTATCCTTGGCGTCAGCAAATGGCTGGCTCGCTAAATTGGGGTTGATAGTCAGTCAGTCTATCTCACTCAGGCATCTAAACCTGTTGAAATCCCGGAGATACGGAGTGGTACTTTGGGGATAATGATTATACATAGCCCCACTGCCGCGTCTTCTGCAGCCCACCCTCGTCCACCCTAATTCCTGAATCGCAGCATAATGCCTATCTTGTGGTGGATAGAAGAAAGCCAGTGGGAGAGTCTGAATCAGGGACTCTTCCTCTGGGTGGGAGCAGTTCAGAATAAAAGAGACTGTGTTGTTGTAAATCTAAGGGATCCTAGAGCAATCACCACTGATATTTTTCTTGGTTGATCCCAGCCATTGGACCCTTCTTACCATCATGATTTCACCAAGGAATTTTGGGGGAAGAGGTCTATGTTTATTTAGCCAACTTACTACTTTGTTCCTTAGTGAAGAAAATGTTTCTTCTCTTGTATTAGTAAGTTTTTAGAACTCCCGCTAAGACTACTACCAATGGCACTGCTTCCGGGGGAAGATTTAGTGTTTGCTCCTTCCCCAAACTGTTAATCTCCTGGATGTCTTGCTCTATATCCCCAGCAGGCTTGTTCTCACCCTCGCGAAAAGAGGAGGGAACAGCATGTTTGTTCGTTGTTAGAACATCCTGTAAATGGAGGGGGGGGGATTGCCGGAATTGGAACAATTTCTGGGGCAACAGAGTTAGTTGGACATTCAGTTAGTACAGTGGCGGCCCTCCCCCTTTCCGTAGTTTGCAGTGTATGAGGAAGTTCAGACCTAGGTTCAATAATCCTTTCAATATTTGCTAGCCTGAAATCGATTTTATCAAGTCTGGCAAAGAATGGGTTTAGAAGAGATTTTAAAAGGCCTTCAAGATCCTGCATTTGAGGGTCGTCCCTTGTCTGTGTATTGTCCCTGTTAGTCATAATAAGAGAGTTATCTACCAGGGAGCTCTGGGTGAAGTGGGAAGTCGATAGGGTTGCAGGGTCGTTTACTGGAGTAGGAATCACCTTAGGTTTTACTCCTCCAGAGGAGTCTATGTGGGATACAGCATCCGCTGCCCTTGGCTTTTTCCCACCCGCAACCTGCACTCCCCTCTTTCTTTTAGGCACAGCCCCCTCCCTGTTAGCTCTTAACCGCTTGCGACTAGATTCTAGGCCACTAGCAAGCAGTTGGTTAGGTGCAGAAACAAGATTAGAACCGTTAGTAGGAAAGAGAGGGACTGAAGTCTCACCAGAGGGGCATACAGGAACCTGGGGCATATTAACCTCTAAACGGTCATTCAACAATGTAGACTCAGGCAACATAATGGGCTTATCAAGTGACCTTGCATTAGCTATGTGGCCAAGAGACGATCTTTTAACATTATCAATGCCTTGGGAGAGCCGCCTTTCCAAAATAGTGATTTCATTTGAGATCAGAGAATTGGCTCTTAGCAGGAAACAGTCCAAAGTGCTCGACATAGATGCACTGGACGAAAGAGCTTTGCTCCTAGTCTCCCTAGTCGACATTTCCTATGTGCTTTCATATCTAGTCCCCTGGATCAACAGATTCAAAGCAAGAAGAACAATACTAATTTTCGAAAAACCAAGAGTAATGGCCCGGTCCGGTCTTTAACGGTCTGTAACGGGCTAGAACGGGCCCGCCCTTGGCCCGGGCTTCGCCCGCGCTGCCTCCCGCGCTGCGTGTTGCTGCACACTCAATATTCAATCAAAGCGGGGGGCGGAGTCACAAAGGAAGAGGCAGCAGCTGGGTGTTGGAGGGCTGCTGGACCTCGCAGTCCTGTAGGCAAACTCCCTCTTTGGCAACAAGTAAGGCTCCCGAGTGGCTCCCGCGAAGCGGGGGCCGCGAGGCGTTTTGTAGCGTCCTGGATAGGGAGGCGGAGTCACAAAGGAAGAGGCAGCAGCTGGGTGTTGGAGGGCTGCTGGACCTTGCAGTCCTGTAGGCAAACTCCCTCTTTGGCAACAAGTAAGGCTCCCGAGTGGCGCCCGCGAAGCGGGGGCCGCGAGGCATTTTGTAGCGTCCTGGATAGGGAGGCGGAGTCACAAAGGAAGAGGCAGCAGCTGGGTGTTGGAGGGCTGCTGGACCTCGCAGTCCTGTAGGCAAACTCCCTCTTTGGCAACAAGTAAGGCTCCCGAGTGGCTCCCGCGAAGCGGGGGCCGCGAGGCGTTTTGTAGCGTCCTGGATAGGGAGGCGGAGTCACAAAGGAAGAGGCAGCAGCTGGGTGTTGGAGGGCTGCTGGACCTCGCAGTTCTGTAGGCAAACTCCCTCTTTGGCAACAAGTAAGGCTCCCGAGTGGCGCCCGCGAAGCGGGGGCCGCGAGGCGTTTTGTAGCGTCCTGGATAGGGAGGCGGAGTCACAAAGGAAGAGGCAGCAGCTGGGTGTTGGAGGGCTGCTGGACCTCATAGTCCTGTAGGCAAACTCCCTCTTTGGCAACAAGTAAGGCTCCCGAGTGGCACCCCAATATCACAATTACCTGCTCATTTATGGTTTTATTATCTTTGCACAATCTTCTAGCACTTTGACCCTCCGAGATAGTTCCTCTACTTTCTTGACAAATCTACCACAAGTAGTTTGTATCTCCTCTTGATTTTATTTTGATTTTGCGTGGTGATTTCAACTTGGCTCATGATGTCCTTTTAAAAATAATTATTCAGCTCCACATAGGGTATTTGAAAGTTTCTCTGCCTGCTCAGCACATGACTGTGCACCTTGTATTGATGAGCTGCTGTCTCCATCAACTTCCAATCTAGCCATTGCTTCTCCTTCCTCTTGGAAATCAAAATAATTTTCCTCTGCTTAAAGCTCATACGTATTTGGATATATAACACACTTCCCAGGGCATTGGGGGTGTCCTGTATCAGGTATGTATCTTTAGTTCTAATTTTGGTTACACCTACTTCTCCCTCCCACTCCAGTCGCAGCCAGACAGAAGAGCATCTCTGGGGCTTACAAGGAGTGATCAGCTGGACATTGCGTTCGTCTCAATAGCATCCTTCTCTGCAGTAATGCACAGACCTAGAATGCCACTTTTTGCCCGTGCTATCTTATGGTAAGATCTGAGGGACGGCGTGTCTTTGAGTGAAGCTTTGGTATTTACCCTACTACCTTTGAGTTTCAATAATTTGGAGTCTATTGTGTTTTCAGTATATTCTTGCCAGTCTTCTCCTTTATTACAGTATTTGTTCCCCCCAACATGTTTCTCTCCCTTTCCCTCTTTCATCCTCTCTCCTTTCACTTCTCTCAGTAGGCCATTTTCAAAGGAAGCATCGCTAAGAAGAGATGTGGACAACACTCAGAAATAAAAAAAGGGTGGAAGGAACAAGACCTGGAGAAGGACAGCATCAGCAGTACGGTGACTTAAATCAAAAGCTCTTGTGTCTGAGAGGTGGGGGGAACTGACTGAGTCCCAGATATGAGCAAAACCAAACAAACAAGATGTCACCCGAAACAAACAGTCCTATGGTATTGGTGGGGAAGCCTTTCACAGCGCGAAAGCTAAGCAGTACAGACTTACAGCACATACATTTTTAGCGCAAAGTAAGAGAGTAATAAGGCAATTTAAATTAATATTTCAATAGGGAAATCAATTAGCATATTTGTGGCATGCAAGAAAGGCTAAAAAGAGACGGTCTTCTTTTATGTACCAGGGAGGTACGATGTGTCTTCCTGCCAGAAAGTAAAGAGATCTGTGGGAAAAATAGTTTCTTCACTTCTTTGTTTCTGTGTCTGTCAATGAAATAAATTAGCAAGCAAAGAAGAACTGGTAAACCACCCAGTTATCCAATCACTGCATAAAATATCAAAAAGCATCAATGGAAAGACTGCCTGAAGGGGTGGCCTATTTTGCCTGATTTTGACCAATACTATGGATATTAAAGATGGGCAGGTATTTTTAGCAAGAGGAAGAAAGTACCAAATGCAGGCAAGGCCGCAGGGTTCGTGTTCAATAAAATGTGTATAGAATACTGCGTCATAGGGCTCTTCCTCAGGCCTATACCAGTGTAATCTTGGACAGAAACAAGGACAGCGTCCAGGATTGGAAGTGGTATCTCATCAATTCACAATTACAAGGAGTAATCTGGGTCAGTCACACCCTGTAATTCCAGATGTCACTGCGCGCCACTAAAGAGGCAGCAACGCCACCTCAGAAACCGGCAGATGATCGGGAACAAGGGAGGACTGAGCTCTCTTTGTTTGCTCCCTCTACACGCACAACAATAGGTGATTCATGTCACTGGAATCTAAGAATGCCAACTATGCTGTCATACAATGCCAATATGTTTTATATAAGAACAGTTGCATTGCCAGACAGTGCAGTACACAGGTGCAGAAGTTTTAATGGCACAGGGCACTCGCCAGGTGAGATAGGCACAATTTTATAAAGTGGCTTTGCACACGTCGTTACGTAGGTGCCAGATTCTGGCCGCGTGCCACCCACAATCTGAAGTACGCACAAGGAATTAACTGTGTGCTAAATACCTTTATAGGGAAGGCTGTACAGGTCAGCCATTACCTGAGTGTTTGCTGCTGTATATTGTGAAACACCGAGCACGTCTCCATAGTTTCGAAATGTTTACAACAGTGATAACTGCTTTTGCTGGAATGACTTCAATGCACATAAAAACAATGCTGTAAAAGGGCGGGTATTGTACCTGCCTGTGCTGCCTTCTCAACCGCAGTTTGACGACATTTCATTAATAATAGGATCAGGGCCGGCTTTGGCGCTGGTGGCGCCCTGTGCAACAATGTTTGTTGGCGCCCCCCCAATGACCATCTTTGCTGCAGATTCCTTAACCCTTTAACAGTGCCCCTCGTGTCTCCATAACCACTCACTCGCTGAGATGCATTTATTTAGGTTTATACCACCACTGTAGGGTGTCAGAGCACTTTAAATCATAGACACCTTACACAGAGATAATCAATCACACATGTGTAATCAATGTATAGGAAAATTACATAACACAGAGGAATACAAGGTGCAGGAGTCACATGTCATTCATACTGGTAGACAGTATAGTTTAATCGTGCTTGGTGTGAAGAAGTACAAACTCAGAATTTAAAACATAACACCATAGTTGGGGGTTACATTTAAGATTTTTTTTTTCTTTTTTACAGAAATGAGCCTATTTAGCAAGTTTAGAATAATGTAAAGGCTGAAAGCATAACACTATAATAATAATAACATACCTTGCAGTTTGCATGTAGCTCTTAGATGTCAGTTATTAGCTCACTGTTCTATATTAGGATTTTAACTGATACACTGCAAGGAACAAAAGGAGCGATCTGACAAAAGCACTGACCTCTTTAGATTATATGCACTGTGTGATCTGCACGGTACACGTACTTTGCATCAGGCATATTATCCCACTGCGCTACTTTTGGTTATGTCACAACTTCCACTAAACAAAACTCGGATCTCACTCCAGGAAGAACCTTAATCCCCGGAGTTATGTAGACATTTTTATTGGATGAAAACTGCTGGACACACGGAACGAGGCAGCAGGTGCTTTTAAAAGTATAACATACATAACAGAGGTCAGCACCCGGTGCAATGGCACCAGTCGCACCGCCCTAAAGCCGGCCCTGAACAGTATTCTGTGTGGGGGAGCAGGGCAAACTGTGAAACGGCTCGTGAACAAGGTAAGCGTTCTATTTTTAAAGGCTGCACCGAACACAGACTCCTACACAAACCGAAGTCTTCTTCACTTCCTTATTGTACAATAACCAACTTTTCCAGTGCGGAATGCGTGTTGCTCAAGGCAGCCCTTTGGTAGACGCCACATGCTTAAAGGGTGATTCAGGCTTACGCTGCACATACTCTGTGGATTCCAGAGAGTAGCTGAATTTGAGGAATTATAATTTTGAGAGAGCAAGGGCACTGCCTTTGGGTGGAGGTGAACACTGAAAAGGTACCACTAAATTGAGTAATAGTAGCGCTATTTATTTACAACGGTGCTGGTGGGAAACACTGTTGCTGCTTTTGTTACAGGGGGCGGATATTGCAGCCATGCTGCAAAAACGGCCTCACCAGTCCAAAACCGGACCCCACCCTTCCGGCCCACTGGGAAAATGCCGGTGCCCGGTATGGCCAGCCCGGCCCAGACCCTGACGGTGGCAGAACGTGTGGTATTCATGCTGCAGCACCGCTAAGAAGGAGACTATCACTGTTTAGGGTCTTACGTCGTAGGCTCGAGTGCTCAGTCAGACTTTATTTATTTCCTGGTAGCATGCCTGGCATCAGTGTGCAAGGGTACCTGTGCAGTTACGTCTGTGACAGACGGAACACCACATTTCTCTCTAACATAGATAACAAACATGTTCTTTGTTGCTCTAAGTTCCAAGTTCAGGTTACCAAGCGTAGTCATGTAGCTTTAGGGAATGCCGTGGATTCAGTTAGATAGGGTACTGGCCCTCATTTCACCCAGGGGGTATTGCTGGTCGTGCTGTTAGTGACGGAGTCTGAGGGTCTAGCTTGAACCTCTGGTGCCCTGGAGTGGAGTACAAGTGCATGGTGACAGCGCAGTCCACTCAGCCCACTTGCTCATCTCCAGGTCTGGTGTGCTGTCTGACTCGTGAGTAATGCACCAGTCTGTTGCTTCCATTTCTTCAAAAAGGACAACTTTCAGGTCACTACCTCTCTTCTTCTCTGAGCAGTGATCATGAGCCCTTCCATGCAGTCACAGCCCAAATTTCATACTCAAATGGCAGTCTGAAGTTGCTGCCACCGTTGTAGTTTATTATCAGGACAGTTTCCCTTACTTGTATGTTCCTCTCTTTGACACCTTTCACCCTTGTGGTAACTTCTTTGTTCTCCCGCCTCTGTTGACTGAGGACCTGGTCAGAGGATGCCATGGACCAGGTCAGTGACCATGTAATAGTGTCTGCCATTCAATTGCCAAATAACAGGGCTGCCAGTCTTCAGCAGATTTTGCTGTGGGTCGTGTTAAAAAAAACTCACAGGGAAATGGGAATTGATAGTTCCAAATCTATATTCTGCTCAAAACATATTCAATTAATTTTGTTGCGATAATACATCATCCGTTCAATTTTTCCATTTGCTTTGGGCTATCTACAAGTGATCCTTCGATGATGTATGCTTAAGAATTCGACATGCCATTGAAACTCAATTCCTTGGAAGCATATCATTGTCTGTCTTGATGGTGGTGGACAGTCTGAAGGTTCCCAGTACTTTCTTCTAGTTTAGGGAGTATATTTTCAAAAGCAGTCAATAGAACTACCTCCTTAGCTGGGAATTTTTTGTATGCGCCCAAGTGTTTCTCATCCGGGAGACCTGTAATTGGTGCAACTCTCTTTCCATGGCTTTGTGATCTGTGATCATTGGAGCTACACGTACTTGTGCCACATGATCTACTTGATCAACCAGAGTATCCATCCCTAGGGACCACATCTTTTCCCTCAGTCTGGCTTTGGCCTCCGCAGTCCCTTGCTGCCCTTAGTGCACTGGATGTGTTAGGTAGTGTCGCAGAGACTGGGGTACCACAGTACGGTCGTCTAGGAGCAGAACACCACCATGAATGGCACTAAGTTTGCTGCAGACTTTCTATGAAGTCTGGAGATACAGCCATCTTGTTTTGTCTTGGTCTTGAGATTCCAAGAGGAACGACTTCCATCATTTAGCTTTGGTCACAGGTATCGCCTTCTGTAAGCATCCCTCTCGGTGCATACTCTGCTCAATGTACTTCAGTGACAACACCTTTGGGCACAGTATCTGTGCTATGCTATTAATGTAGTCATCTGCCACAGTGGCATATTCAGTTTAATGCTGGATGCCTGCTAACTTGCATGCTGGATTAATATACCCTGATCTGTATGAAAGCAAGAACTAAAACCTCTGGAACTTAAGTCTATATTTATCGATTCAAGGAGGATGTGGTGCTTCACCAGCAAAGAGAGGCAGGAGAGGTTTGTGGTCTTCAACAGCTCGGAAGAGGCATGCATACAAGTATAAGTGAAAATTAGTGCGGTCCCACTTGGTGCACACTACATTATTTTAAATTTTGAGAGTACCTTTACTCTGCTCCCCTTGGTCACATCTGGCAAATGCAATGAGCTTACACTCGCTTGGTCCTTGACAATTCATTGGATGGCACCTAATCCTAACAGGCTGCCATCTACGATGAGCTCAGATTCTTTGGTTGGATCAAAGCAGCCCTTGTTCATGCCATATAAGATGGAGCCCTTGACAGGATGTATGTCGTTACAACGCACACTTTTACAACGCATGCACTTACAACGCATTTTTTACAACGCACAATCCATTACAACGCATGACATTACAACGCATGACACTACAACGCATTTTTAAAAACTACCTTTACAACGCATTCCATTACAACGCATACTACCATTACAACGCATACCATTACAACGCATAATATTAAATTGCATTTAAGGTAAGTATTAGATAGTATAGGGGTAAAAATTACTTTTCTAACTCCAGGGGGTGCAACAGTAGGGTAAGTGTTGGATAGTATAGGGGTAAAAATTACTATTCTAACTCCAGGGGGTGCAACAGTAGGGTAAGTGTTGGATAGTATAGGGGTAAAAATTACTATTCTAACTCCAGGGGGTGCAACAGTAGGGAAAGTGTTGGATAGTATAGGGGTTAAAATTACTATTCTAACTCCAGGGGGTGCAACAGTAGGGTAAGTGTTGGATAGTATAGGGGTTAAAATTACTATTCTCACTCCAGGAGGTGCAACAGTAGGGTAAGTGTTGGATAGTATAGGGGTAAAAATTACTATTCTAACTCCAGGGGGTGCAACAGTAGGGTAAGTGTTGGATAGTATAGGGGTAAAAATTACTATTCTAACTCCAGGGGGTGCAACAGTAGGGTAAGTGTTGGATAGTATAGGGGTAAAAATTACTATTCTAACTCCAGGGGGTGCAACAGTAGGGTAAGTGTTGGATAGTATAGGGGTAAAAATTACTATTCTAACTCCAGGGGGTGCAACAGTAGGGTAAGTGTTGGATAGTATAGGGGTAAAAATCACTATTCTAACTCCAGGGGGTGCAACAGTAGGGTAAGTGTTGGATAGTATAGGGGTAAAAATTACTATTCTAACTCCAGGGGGTGCAACAGTAGAGTATGTGTTGGATAGTATAGGGGTAAAAATTACTATTCTAACTCCAGGGGGTACAACAGTAGGGTAAGTGTTGGATAGTGTAGTGTAATATTATGCGTTGTAATGGTATGCGTTGTAATGGTAGTATGCGTTGTAATGGAATGCGTTGTAAAGGTAGTTTTTAAAAATGCGTTGTAGTGTCATGCGTTGTAATGTCATGCGTTGTAATGGATTGTGCGTTGTAAAAAATGCGTTGTAAGTGTAGTGCGTTGTAAAAGTTGCGTTGTAAAGGTTGTTCCCCCCCTTGACATATTGAAATGCTAGCTGTTGTGTGTCCCCCACTAAGCATGCCGTATTTGCCTTTCCTAGTAGTCTAAATGGCTCTGAGAAGGTCACCAAGTTGAGGATGAACCTCTTGCAGTATGTCATTTTTCTCAGGAAACTATGCACTTCCACTTTCGATCATGGTGGGGTGGTGTCTCTGATGTCGGACACCTTCTGTGGGTCCACCCTGACACCCACTGTCGAGAAGACAGCTGTAGAACTGTACTTTGAGTTTTAGAAATTCACATTTTAGCCAATGTACATAAATCCAGGGTCTGTTATACAATTCAGAGTTACTCTCAGGCACCTCTGGTGTTTGCAGATGTTGTTTGTGTAAATAAGAATATCATCTCTGACATCGGATCACTTCAAGAAGAGTTCAAGTTTCTTCATTGGTGTTTTGAAAAACTAGTCCTACAGACGAGATAAAGATGTTCAGCCTCCTTTAGGATGGACTGAAAATGCTGTTAGAAAAATGCATCCTTCTCTAGTACCAGTCGGTGGTAGCCAACACTGAGATCAAGTTTTGAAAACCAGTGAGCGCCACTCAGCTCATTTATGAGGTCGTCTTCGACATGTGTGATGTGTCTTTCTAGCTTGATGGTCTTGTCCAGGAGCCACAAACCAATACACCCTCATGGCCTCAGGTTGTTTTGGCTTGCAGCTGACCTCCACTGGCAAACCGACAGTGCGGGGCCAGAAAACGTCTCTGTTGGACTTGGCACTGCTTGCAGGGTCATCCCGAAACTTTTTGCCTTCCCCCTAGCCTTTTTCTGTGATGGAATTGGTGGGTTCAGGATTCTGAACACTTTAGCGCTGGTTAGCAGTGCAAAGTGTGGGTGTTGTCTGCCTCATATAGGCTTACATTAGGGACCCCCATTGTAGAAAATGTAGATGCCATGTTTGGTGTGTCTGAAATGCAAATGTTAAATGCTGCGCAATGGCGTATGCAGGTGTATTTTGGCCATTGTGTAAATGTCACTTTTACACCGTAGCCCTGTCTGTGTGCTTGTGCCTGCCGGAGGTGTGTTGCCGGTCTAGTTCTTGAAGTGACCAAGGCTGGCTCCACCCCCTGGGGTGTGTCCGTCTCACACTCCCCCAGCTTTTGGGGGAAAACCTGGCAGATAGGGTGCTCTACACCTCCCCCCAAAACCAGATGGGACCGGTTTCCCCAGAGAACCTTCTAGAAGCTTCTGGCCCTTTCTGGTAAGTGGGGTGAGGAGTGTATATATAGAGGAGCTGAGACTCCATGTGGAGAGACTGTGCGTGGACTTTGATCGAGAGGGGACACTCTTCCAGGAGGTACCGCCACAAGGGCCTGTGTGCTGGCCCCTGTGCCCATCTGTACCCCTGTCCACAGGGCCAGTGAGAGCCCTTTGCTGGAATGAAGACTGCCATGCCAGGAGGAGTGCCACATTACGGGGGTTGACTGTTCCTAGGAACTGCTGTCCTGTCTTGATGAGTGCCCACTGCCTGCTGATCTTGCCCAGCATTGCCTGGCTGCTCTCCTGCCCTAGCGCCTCGTGAGCGCTATCAGTTGTTTACCTGCACTCCGAAGAGGTGAGGAGCGTGGGCGCTACCTTCTCGTGTGGGACCCTGGAACTGTGAGATATCTAGCGTCTTGTGAGCGCTGCCTACAGTACCTGCCCAGAAGAGGGAGGAGCCGGATCCTGCAGCGCGGTGCTGCCAGGGAAAACTGCTTATTGTAGAAATAGCGGGAGCTCACCCCGCGTTATTACTGTATTTGCGTTTATTCTTATCGCGGGTGCCCACCCCGCATCTACGCTTTATTTTTCACAACAGGTTCCTACCCCGCGTTTTGCCTGCTTTTTAAGCCAGGAGCGGGTGCCCATCCTGCTCTCTGAAATCACTGGGAAAAATCACTGCCGCGACCAGAGGTTCCGTTGAGGTCCGCCACGCTTCCTGTGGCGACCCGGAGGGGAAGGAGCGACCCAGAAGCCAGTCAGACCAGAGGAAGGAAGGCAGGACCCCTGTGTGCCAGTGGGAGCCCCGCGCGTCTGGCCAGTGAAGCCCCGGGTCCCAGGAGGGGGCTCGGGTGAAGCCAGGAGGCGGCCTGTTGCTGGCAGGGCTCCCGGAAGCAAGAGGAGAGCCCTGCGTGCTGCTGACGTGGCCGGTGCCTCCCCCCCTGCCAAGAGGAGTCGGCCACATGTCAGGAGATCCCGAAAGCAGGAGGCAAGGAGAGGCATAGATCTGTTCAGTGGGGCTCCCATGCCTGGAGAGAGACCCACGTGCCGAGAGAAGAGACCGGAGGTGGAAGAGGACAGGTGGGAACCGGCTGCAGCCAGAGGCCCCGGACTGCTGGTGAGTGGGGCTCAGTCTTCCAGTGCTTGGAGGGGGGTGTGTCAGGGACATTGCCGGTGCCTGTGCATGCCAATATCAGGCTATGGTGATCTAGGCCTTTGTCTGATCCATTATGATTTATGCCTAATGATATTGCAGTTATGCCACAGGTTTAGGCCTAATGCTTTTACGCCTAATGAGATGCCTCAGGCAAATGTAATTCAGGCCCAATACTATTGTGATGATGCTTTATTCTTATGCCTAATGCATTTATGCTAATGCAGATGTGGATGCCTATTGTGTAACACTGCTAATGTTATGAGGAGTGCATTTATACATGCCTAATGTGTTCTAGGCCACTGCTAATGATTCCCTAGGCTCGCATGTTTATGCCGTTATGCTAATTTGAGGATGCTAAGTTCATGATCTTGCCAGAAGACACTGGCTATCACCCATTTATTACTACTGGACTTTCATTTATCCTTGGTACTGTTGTGATGATTTGGGCAGCGGACCGATTGACCCTGCATTGTAAATAGTCCCCTGTGAATTGCTACCCGGTGCCGGTTGGCACAGTGGATATGTACCTGCGTTTGCATTCTAATGTGTTTTTATAATACACAAGTTATTTTCATGCAACCTGGTGTGGAGTCTCTTTTGTAGTGTGCCTAGTGTGTTGCCTGGGAGTGTGTGCTGCCCAAATGCTTTACACATTGCCTCCGAGTTTAGCCTACCCGCTCGCGCCAGGCTACCCCGTTTCTAACAGTCTCAATGACACCTAGCTTCTCTAGCTTCACGGGTTCAGCTTCGACCAATGGTTACTGGTGGAAGGGTAACATCCTGTGGTTGAGGGGGGGGGGGTTTGGCCATTGGGTCTCTGCGCAGTGTGATGAAGGAGGGATGGGATCTCTTCGGGAAGCCAAGGTGTTTGAATAGATGTTTGAAGTTGTTCGGTTTTTGGTCAATATCTCACAAATCAATGCTGTAAGCAAACTGTATTTGTTCCAGTTCCTCAACTTTTGAGCAGCACTGTGCCCACTCCTGTGATGGTCTCAAAGAATTTTGTTGGGATGGTGGCTCCTCCATGACTGACTTCTATGATGAATATGCCTGCAAAGGCAAATGGGTTAGACCCCCACAGGGAAGATTCTAGGGGACATGCGGGTGACCTTCAGATGCGGCTTTTGTCGGTTGTACGGATTTAGGCTCATTACATTCATGGATGCCGCTGTATTATCAAGCTCTGTGATGATCAGCCCGTAAGTCTGCACCTTGCATGTGAGTTGGATCCTCTTTCAGATGGTGGTTTGAGAAGAGAGGGATATTATGGAGATGTCCTAGTCATCATAATCTCCAGAGCTTGTCTCAGGCTGTCATCTGTTGTGATATGGATGTTCACTATTTCTTTTGTCAGTGACCATGCGAAAATCATCCCAGGGTGCGCTGTAGTTTAGTGGTTACTTCATGTCTCCCTTCTCAATGCACCCCTGAAAAGTGGTTGATGAGGCCACAGCTTCAGCATGTTTTCCCATGAATGGGACAATTACCCTGCGAGAGCAGTGACAGGCTATAATATTCACAGTTCTTTCTCTAATCTATGCCTTCTTTGCAAAGCTTCTCATCCCTTTGGGGGCTCACCACCTTCAGATGACATCAAACGTCTTCATTAATTTCATGTGGCTCCTGTGGCTAATCTTTGACTATTACTTTGGCCAAAGTGGATTCAACATGCTTTGTCTGCCTACTCAACAGTTCCTGGAATCCTGCTAACGTATTTCATCCAGCAACAATACCAGGTTTCCAGAGGATGAGTTGACAAAGGACTACCAACCTGCAGCCCTAGATAACTTTCTCTTGCACCTCTTTGTTTGTGCCATCCTCTAGGCAGGTGATCACTAGTTCTTACAATCTTGCGTAGAAGCTGGATTCACCTTACCTCTGTTGAGCCTGTTTCATTTTGAAATGCTCAATGTCAAGAAACATTTGCAGATCGAAATGAGCATTCAGAGCAGCAGTGACGGCTTTTTTATACTTGTGTTCATCAATGGTGTTTGGGAGGTGCAGAATAGTTTGAAGATCTCCTGTCTGACGTAGTGCAGTAGAAGGGACATTTAACTTCACCACTGGTTACCAATATAGCTTGAAGTAGTAGTTTAGTCCTGCTACCCACACAAGCCATCTGGCGCTAAAATAGCTGGGAACTTCAGCACACTGAACGGTGGAAGCGAGTTGATACTACCACACATCTGGTGTATTGGCAGAGCTGCGCGCCCCTCCAGTGGTCATCTGGTTGTTGAACTGGTGAGAGCCAGAAGGCACTGGACCCTTCACTGGGTATCTTTTTAGGAGATGGCTGCCCCATCTTTGTCATTGTCCTTCATTGGACGGGTGACTGTATCTCAGTCACAAGAGCCTGTTCATCATGAGCATGTGATTCTTGCCAACAGAAGGCAGTCAAGAAGATTTAGGGATTTTCCTTTGATTTGATTGAGTGGTCAGCTTTGCCAAGTTCATTTGTGCACTACTCCTGTAGTGCAATGATTGCTGCTGCTCAGTGTAGGCGGGGGAAGGGCTGAGATGCCCTCACTCAGTGGAGGCAGGTTTCTCATTTGGCCCGGCAAGAGCTGACAAGCGTTCTTTCTTTCGCTCCCACATGGCAGTCAAGTCAGGAGGCCTAATCAAGGATTTTAGTCTGAGCAAGAGCTGCGTCCTATTACTTGCATGAACTGAGTTTGCTAGGCTAGGACGCAGGATGCCAATTGCCTTCATGGCTGGGTGGGCCGCTCTTTGCCTTCGCAGTGATGTGCAGCTCGCACGGAGGGGCCCGATATGGTATGGTGTTGCTTTGTTTTGATTTGCACTGACGACAAAGTTGATTGCAGGATATCTCATGCCTGCCTTATTGTCAGTATTGTATCCCAGCCGCAGGCACACCAAGGAGACAGTCACTGCTTAGGGCATTTTATCATCTGACCGCATGCACTCAGACGCCTTTATCTATCTCCTGTGGCCACACCATACATCAAGGTGTAGGAGGCTGTGTGTGTGAGTGTAGTGTTCCACCTATGCCAGGTAGCACATTAAAAAGCTCAGCAGCTATTTTGTAAATATAATTCAATAAAAGAATGAAGCTCGATTGGCGAGACCAAACATGCAAGTATAGACAAAGCAAAGTTCTGTAATATATTTATATGAATTTTCTTTAGTGGGCCATTGTTTATGAATGAAAGAACAAATGGGGCGCAGGGGAAAAGGGTCGGAGGATGGGAGGGGGGCTTTAGCCCTGATACACAGTCCATAAACTCAGAAAACGCTTCTGGTCATGCCTTCATGTATGTCCTTGGGCTTTATGGGTGCGGTGACTTGTCACACCCGGGCATTCAGCAGCCTGTTTGTCATACACCTATGCAGTCTATCAATG
Organism: Triturus cristatus; assembly: GCF_964204655.1. Lineage (NCBI taxonomy): Eukaryota > Metazoa > Chordata > Amphibia > Caudata > Salamandridae > Triturus > Triturus cristatus. Next base: position 256,759,824 of record NC_140584.1, read on the forward strand.
AGTTCGGCTAACATATCAAAGTTAAAACGCTTTGACAAAGAAAGTCAATGACCCCTTCGTTGGCAGGAGGTTTAGGCCTCTGCATCACGTGCCGCGCTGTCTCTTCCTGCTGCCGCCCGCACTAATCTATCCGACCCTGTAAAAACACTACAGGAAACCAACTGGGAAATATTTTCCTCTTCTCCTTATCCTGTAATGACACTCTCGACAGGGCAAACATGCGGGAGACAGTGTGCTGAGGGAGGTATTGGGGCCTCCTCCTTTTAATCTGCCTCTAACGCCGGCCTTTGTGATGCAATTGACACAACCCCTACACCCTGAGCTAAACAAAAACAGATGGGCGGCGAATCCTAGAAGTCATGGAAACAAAAGACAGACAACAATGAAAGGGTATCTGCTCAGCAACCATTTCGATAAAAGATTTTATCAACACTATATTGCGTGTAAAAGAAACACTTCTCAATCCCTTTGAGTAATGTTTAAGCAAACTCACTTTCTTTTTATGGTTTGAATTATTCTGTCCCCCGCTTGTTATAAAAAATATTTTGTGTAAAAAAGGAAAGTTTTTGCTTCATGCAGCTTTATACAATAATCCCTTGCTTTAAATTTTATTAAACATATTACACATTTTTGACCTTTGTTATCAATGTTACTTTGATATTATTTTATTATTTTAAGATCTGTAATATCAACGGAGCCTTTACAGATGTGGCTATTTTTCCATGCTGCGCATGAGCGTGGCTTTCGTAGCACCGTTTTTTGTTTCTACTGTGGGCCGCACCGACGGCTATTAGTTCTTTTGTGCCTCCAATGGGGCGAGGGTGGGCGTGGTGGTTGGCCGCGCCCCTCTCCGCTGAACATTTTCGTGCGTATATATACTGTAAACTGAAGCCGCTGCGGCAGCACTGGCACTGCGAGTTGCAGTATTGTTGAGTTTCGAAGGTGGAGAAGCAGGGCGACGGCTTCGGCTCCGGCTCGCCTTTGTTTGGTTTTGCTGGAGCTTTGCAGGGCTGCTGTCCCAGGATTGCCTGAGCAGTTCGCGCTCCGCACATCCGGATCTGGCTTTTTGTCTCCCAAGGATCTAGTGTTCTGCTGACTCGCAACCGTTGTCTTTGGGGTTTTGGTTCTCCATTGGTGTGTTGCCGGTTCTGGACTGCAGAGGGGACAACGCGAGCTCTCCAGTGATCGGGGTAGGTACGCGCTAATAGTGGATTGTCGAGGGGGGCTGGCTGCGCAGGAGGTATGGGGGGGGGTTCAGGTGGTGCAAGGTGTAGAAGTGCACTATGGCTTGATAGATGCACCTGCACCAACATCCACGCGGAACGGAAGGAAGTCTGACGCTGTGAGTGCAAAATGGACGGGCATGCACAGCAGCAACGGGTATAGCTGGAGACAATGCGCGGTCTTTCAGTGCAAAGTATATTGATAGGCAAAGCTGCGGCAACTGCCCTGAAGACGGCTGCTTAAAGTTGGAGACAGTGCAAGGTCACTGAGTTGAAAGGTGCCGAACAAAGGAACTGCAAATGCAACACACAGGCTTGGTAGCCACGAGGGCACTATTGTTAGTTGCAGTGGTGAGTTCAGGCGACCACAGTGCTGATCAACAGGATGAAAATGCACCGCCTTGTAGAAGAACAATACCCGGATTGTTTCTTTCCTTCTGGGTGTTTACCCAGGCTCCGTTCACCACTTTGATTGAGTCTTTATGTCAGATGTTGCCGCCCCCAGGCAGGGGTCTTTGATCATGTAATGACCTATAAATTAGACCTGTTTCGCCGCAAGGGCATGGGGAGGGGGGCAGCCTTGCCGCGGAAGTAGGGGCGAGGGGGCTTATGGTCTTCGGTCGCACTGTGTTCATTTTACAATGTTTGGCGGGGATTCGCGCCCCTAGATATGTGTACCCGCTTGTGGAAGAGGACAGTCGGGGCCCTGCTGTTCTCCTTGCGGGGGATATTGTCATCTGGCACGGAGGTACCCCTCGGTGCGTACCGCCAAGGAGCGGTCACGGTGTGCTTGGCAGAGGTACAATCTTTATCTACATGGGTTCACCCATGTTATCTTCCTGCAAGTTGCTGTGTATTTGAGGGGTAGGTGTTACCTTGATGTCTGTCATGGGGTTGGGGGCGTGTGTGTGTGTTTATATGGGTGCTAATGCTGTTTTAATCGATGAATTTACCCATTGTACCCCCATCTGTGGGGGTGCCTCGATTTCTGCCACAGTTTCACATGGTGTGTGCACAGCTTCTGTTCAGGGCTTTGTTCTGCCCATAATGTATCGAGGGAGCCGAGGCAGCTGGTCCATGAAGGGTTAAACTTTTGTTCAGAGTGCTGTTTTCGCGGAATGTCTTGTGGGATTCCTTTCAACTGCGGCAAGGACTGCTGTTATTTCTGGAGCAGCTCTGAACCCCATGGTCACTTAAAAAAGATCTGAAATACACAACTGCAGCTAGTGCAAACCCGGCAAGCACTTGAGTAGATTTAGAGCGTGTGTGTGTGTGAATTACATACCGATCCTGCTGCCGGCATATACCATGGATGTATAATGTACTGGACGTAAAGTATTGGCAGATCCATGAGCCTCGGGTACTGATACATAAAATATACCCAAGCCTGCTGCTAAATTACTGGCTTTGGGGGTCCATGTGCACATTTATATAAAGCACACATTATAATATATCGAGTTTGCTGCCAGAACAAGCTTGGGAGAGCCAAGCGACTAGATGTGATGCATGTACGCACGCAGACACACAGCAACCGTCACCTGTGCACGCCTCTGCACATTTGACGGTTCTTTAGGATCTATGTGCGTGTGCACATATAAAGTACAGGCACATGTTTAGCAAAGGTATGTGCATGGGGTATAATCGTGTGGTATTCATTTTGACGTATAGAGCGTAGTTTACCAGATCGCGTGTGGCGTTTGTGTGCGTATGTATAGATCTGAGGGTGTGTGCCTGGGAACGTGAACATAATTCACTTGCAAGCATTCGACAGAAAAGGAATCGGCTGACGTCTTAAAGAAAGCTGTCCTGGCTGGGGAGCCGACATGCAAAGTGCCTGACGGGTGGGTGGCTGGTGGGGGCTACCGCACATAACCTTGTCAGCGCGGAAGACGGGCAAGCCTGAAGCACGTTACCCGTTACGCATTTTCCTGGCTTCGATTTTAGTTTGTGTCCTGACTGGAAGCAACTAGTTTTATTTCCAACGGAAGTCAGTCTGTGTATAATGATTGGAATGCGTGTGAACAACGTGCAGTCCAAAGACTACAGGGATAATCGGACATCGGTGTAACTATTCCAACACCCAACTATCCCATGTTAGTGTAAGTTAGAGCTAGGAACCATGGCTACATTTCTAGTTAAAACCCACCCAACGTGGTGTCTAAACAAACGAGCGCAACTAGTCTATTACCTTCTGTTTGCCATCCTGATCGATGGGTCACTGCAGGTTAGTTGGGTGGGGTGACCGATTCTGTGGCTTGGAAGGTGTTTTATTCGAAATTCGTTATTCCACCATCTGTTGCACACTTGAGAGGACAGAGTTGGCATTTGAGTTCACAAGTGGGGAGTAGTCCAACACAGTTACGCGTGACTTGGGGTGTTATGTGGCAGGGTGCTCCAGTTCATGCTTTGCAGGTCATGGAGGGGTGGAGTTTCAGTTGTGGGGTCCAACTGGAGGTGTTTGATCTGTGTGAGGGTGGCATCCACTGTCACTTGGGATTTGGGGTTGCCAGGCCTCTGGCTTGAGTGGGTGCTATGCAAGTAGATTTTCCATGACATTGTATTCTAAAGCGGTGTCTTGTCTCTTTTCAGTGATGGCAGATCATATGATGATGCCCATGGCCCACGGGGTGAACGGACTTCAGAATTACAGGATGGGCACGAATGGCATGCAGGGGCCTCCCCAGCACTCCATCAGGACCTTACCCAATGGACAGATGATGCAGTACACAGCTACCAACATGGACGGGGGCATGAGACTCAGGCCTGCCATGAACACCCAAATGGGACACCACCAGCTGCCCTCCGCCATGATGTATAGCAGCCAGGCCCCACAGCAGCCCCAGCAGCAGTACATGAGCCCAGTGGCCTCTCAACAACTCATGGCCAGCATGCACTTACAGAAACTGAACACCCAGTACCAAGGGCACCCGCTCCTGGGCATGGGCAGCGGGCCCATGGGTGGGGCCTCCCAGCAGTTCAGAATGGGGCCCGCGCTCCAGCACCCGGGACTGCAGCATATGCCGCCACCCGCCCTCACGCTCAATGGTATGGACACTGACCTCATCGACGAGGAGGTGCTCACCTCTCTCGTGCTAGAGCTGGGCCTCGACCGGGTCCAGGAGCTACCAGAGCTCTTCCTGGGACAGAACGAGTTCGATTTCATTTCAGACTTTGTCAGCAAACAGCAGCCCAGCACGGTCAGCTGCTGAGGGCTGCCATTTTGGTTTGGGGCGGGAGGGGTCTCCTTGACGTGGACAATCATCGGGCACTGATGAATTGCACTGGATGGATTGCTTTTCACTTTCAGTGTGTGGGGGGGGATATATATTTTCCTCTTGGGAGGGCTCTTTTTATTTAAAAAAAAAAAAATACAAACGTATGGACTGCTTTGGAGTTTAAGGCAAGTGCTTCAGCGTGCTATGTATACTGAAAGGTGTTATGGGGCCGGTCCTCGCGCTTAATGGCCACGTTGGCCAGCGCAGTGGTGATTTCCTCCGCTTGCACCTCTGCGGCAGTGAATACCATCATGGTGACATTTGTATCATTGCGCCCAAGATTGCCATTGAATCTTCCAAATATGTGGGTGAAACGTGCGGGTCGCAGTAGCCAGCCCTTCTATGGCTGCATTCTTAGTAGTGATTGGGAAATAGTCGCTTTATATTCCTTTTCCATCCAGCAAGCTCCACACTGTACCAGGTGATATAGTCTTTGTTGGAAATTCAGGATTTATCTAAACAAAATGAAAAATGTCCCATGTCTACGGTTTGAATGACGAGCCGCAGCTGTTGGTAGCTCTGTTCCTCCTGGCACAGCACCTGCGGCACAGATTAGGCTAAGCAGGGTTGCTATATATGTCTTTAAGCCTTATTAGCATTCGTATCCCACGTTTTGACATCTGTACAAGTAATCATGCTATTTTTAAATATTTTGGAAAAAAGCTTTAGGCATCTACAGCTGCTGACTCGCACCTTCCCTCCCCAGTTCTCACTTCTGAAACCAAATGCAGTGGTAAGCTGACTATTCTCGATTGTAATGTTATTTATTTTTATTTATTGTGAATCCGCCTGGGGAGGACTGAGGAAAGTCACTGCAGTTTTAAAGCGCGGCTTCAGATCATAGCTGGGGCATTATTGTATGTATTTCAGCGGCTCTACTGATGACCTTCATTAAACGGCTTTATAGAAGTATTTTTGGGACGGTGCCCAGTCCAGACAAAAAGGCGGTGCTAGGGCTTGTTTCACCCGCAAATCGACGCACACGGGAGCCAATTGAAGGGGGAAGGTGACTGTTTTCAGCCGCTGAAGTACTTGTGTCGAATGCTAGGCGCTACTGCCCCCTGCTGTTATGATTGCACATTGCGGCTCCTCATTGTTGATCAATGAAGCGAGAATGTACAAATGAATTTTTCAATAAAATCAAAAAATCTTTACCGTTTTCTCTTTATGTCCTTGTATTTTGAATCAAACGTACATTTAATTAATGAAATTGTTTAATGCGGTCACTAAGTGCCAAACGTTAGTTGTTTATTGGGCCTAACCAGTGAGTCTCACAGCGAACCTGACCAAAGGCTTGTTTGGGACTTAAATTAGCCTGACTGGTGTTTACCACCTCCTAAATGCTATATTTCACTGCAATGAATGTTATTCGAAATGTTTATGAAGGATTTAAAGCCCAGAAATATCGGAATAAAATATGCAGCCTTTTTTCTCAGGTAGTACAATGCAAATATGAAGACATTCTTGTGTCTAAATTGGCGCATATTTGTAGGTTCGAGTGGATGTGAACTGTTGAAAGCTGCTCCCATATACTTTTTTTTTTTTAGTTCCTAGTTTTTCGTTCCTAGAAGCTTTTCCTTAAAATAAAAAAAACATTTGTGAAGGATTATTGTGGCTTTAACCTGCATGGGCTGAGAGGGGGAACCATGGTGACAGCCAAGCCAGAGGCTTCTAAGACACATATATATGGGTGCAATTAATGACATACTTCATTTGTATGTGAGACTTGGCATCAACGTGTTATTGATCACTTAAAAAAATCATACACAGACTATTTGTTTCCCCTCCATTGAATTGGTCCTTCAATTGCACCACCAAGCCTAACTCCACTCTATTTTGGAATATCATTTTGATTAATTTATAAATTGCATTGACAATGCATTTGATGCATGTTATTGGTGGTTAGAAAAATTGCCTTTAGGTATTCTTTGAGATCTAGGTTATTTTAGTGTTCGACCATGCTTGCCCCCGTTCCAGGATACCAATATATGCATAAGATGTTGACAAACCTGAGGGTCCTTCGAGTAAAACTGAGCATGTCCCACAAAATAAATGGGTCCGTTTGATAGTATGCGTAATTGCTGTTATTTACTTAAGTTCCAACTATGAAGAGTTAGCCAGTAAGGATGTATTGCTATTTTCTTTTCCTTAAATCCTGCTTTATAGCAGGTTGGATATGGAGATTAAGTGATTTGCCCAGAATCATAAGATGTTGGGCATATGCTGGAACTCGATAGTACTTCAGTTCTTAAGTCTGCAGTTCCGGCTGCAAGGCTACAACCTGTGATTGGTGCGTACCTCTAGGTTTTTGTAGTTCTAAACATCCAGATTCAGGGAATCCCTGACTGCACGGTATCAGCAGAGCTGCTCGTGTTACTTAGGTCCCACCAAATAATTTAGGAAGCCTGGCTCCCATGCATTCTCTCACTTCACCAGCGTCTGTGCACTTGAGATAAGGAAAGACAAACAGTAAATAGGAACAGTCTTAGAAAGGGACATGGGCTGAGGTAAGTGGGAAACACAAATAGCAAGCAACAGTAAAACCCTTAAAAAAGAAATTGAAAAGAGAGAATAAAAGCAGCAGCAAGAAATGGAGAAAGCAGGAAAATGTAGAGGGAAAGCTCTGAAAATAGGGTGGGAAGGGGATTCTGACACTGGTTCGTACTTGGGGGGGGAGGGGGGGGGGAGATTCAGACAAACGGAACACCAAAAGAGGAACGAACCAATGAGAGAAATCATAAAAAGTGAAACTTTGAAAGAAAAGAATAAAATGAACACTAGTGGGAGAAGGAGCAAAATAACCATGCACTACGATGAAGCCTTATGTGTAATCTGTAAATCACTGGCACGAATCATTGTGTGATTTCTACGTGTTAATGTACCAGTTTCTCAGATTTTCATTTGAAAGAAATGTCCCAGGCTTTGGAAATAATACTGTGAGCCAAACTTGAGGATGAGCATCAGACGACATCAACTCCAGCATTTTCAGAATTTTCTTTTCAGTGTTTGCATTATTTACCCTGCAGCCTCAAAAAACCTAATGTCCTCTAGCCCAGCTAGTAAGAATGCCAACCATCTGCAAGAAGGCACCTACCCCCCCCCCTAATGTTCAGAATTCATATGAATCTCTTCCACAATGAAGAAACTAACTGAAGTCAATCCAAGGAATGATTCCCATGAGGACACAGGGCCGATCCAATAACCGGTAGATTAACCACCAACCTTGTGTGGCGAAGCAGCGCGAGGTCTGGTGTAAAGCGCTTTAATGCATAGCCGGGGTAGAAAGCCCTATGTACATGAAATGCACTGCGCAGAACTTGATCCATTCTGCTATATATATATAGAGAGAGATTTTCTGCATGTTGACACTAGGGTTTATTTACAGAGGGCTCTACCACAAGACTGATATATGTGTGTTGGCACAAGCGTGGACCCCGGTATGGTATGTGATCTGTTTCATGTAAATCCTCTGCATAGGGCCACCTATAGAGCACACTCTACATAGGCTCACCTTGACACTCCCCCCCCCACCCCCCCCCCCCCCCCCCCCCGCTAGGCTTGCCCTAGACAGGGCCCAGTTGTTCCTGGAGCGACCCTTGAACCTATCAAATTAACTGCTTGTGTCTGCTACAGCACGTGGCACTGGCGGGGAAGGTGCACATCCCACTTTAAGTGGATGAAACAGCAATGAGTGCTGTCCTGAGTCGTATATCAATTGCCAAGCAGTTGATGGTGTCACGGAGGCCAGATGGCAACAATGCAGTGGTTCAGAGTGAATTTGCACCCTGCTCGTTCCTTACACCACCTACAGATGCTTGGTGGTGGCAGGACTTGCTCGTGGGAACAGTAACCGTTGAGCGTTTCTGCCTAACTGAAAAAACGTGGGTTACATCCTTCGTTAAAACCCTTTGGATATAAACACGTTGGAAGGTGTATACTACACTTGGAGTTATCTGTCAGGGTCCTGTTTGAATTATACAATGAGTAATGTACGGATGCCGGGAATATACCTGATGGAAATGAATCAGTGAAAAAATGGAGAGATACAAGAGAAAATGAGAAAGAGAAACCACTGCAAAGGAGGCCTCGAGTTTAGCACATGCCCGAAAAGTTAGGTCCTTGGCGACGAGGGTAAAAGTATTAAAGCCTGATAATGCAGAAGATACAGAACTGGACGACCGATGAGTACAGGGTGTGGATGAACTGAGGCTCTGCATACTTGAAAGGAGGATTTGCAGGTGCAAAGGGAAAGCCATGTAGAATATTACAGAGTACTCCATGTTGATGAGAAGAAGAAATGTATGGCAATGGCAGGGAGTCAATGGCTTAAAGAGGAAAACCGAGCAGAGTGGCTGAAGAGAAGACATAGGCATTAGGATTGCTTGGCTATCTTGAGTTTTTGACTTCTAGACTCTGAGAGAGAAAGTAAGAGGTATGTACTTGTTCCATGGTCATTCAGAAGGGTGCAACGAAGTGAATAACAACACACAGTTCAACAGTCGGAAGGTTTGAAAGATTTCAGAGGAGCAAATGATTAAAGCATCGAAAGACACAACAGATAAAAGGGTGAGGCTTCATCAGAAGGTGCTTAATTTGTGCAGGCGGGGCCCACATGCACTGATTTTTGGAGACTGGCATTTCGTTTTTTCTTATCGTAGTTTGACCCAGAGGAAGAAAGAGAAAAATACACACGGGGGAAATAAATTGTGACAAAAAAGCAGGGATAGAAATGAACCCGGAAGAGTGAGATAAAGGAGCAGGGCTTGTGTAGTGATGGATTTAAAGAGGCATGAGGTGGAATCAATGATTCGGAGTTGTAATGGGATGCTGTGAGTCAATCATAAATACCCCATTGACCTGTTCTCGTTGTGGCCTCCTCCAGTGAGCCTGGCTAAAATTTTGCCAGCGCAGAATTTGATATCCCGTCCAACTTTGTTCCCAACGGACAGACCCTAATAGCTGCGTCAGATTAGATCAAACCGAGCCGAACACGGCCAGGAGCGGAAGTCCCGAACACCCAAGGGACGCACAAACCCGTCCAGAGTAAACAAATTCACCACGTGCACTGTGTTTAATTAAGCGCGTTTACATATTTTCAATATTCCCCTAACCTGCCCAAAATTTCTGATTGGGATTTATTCAATAGATACTGTAAAGTACACCGTGTTGCAGATCACTTGTGATCTATTGTGCACAATAATACGAAATGTAACATTAACTACGCTTTGATGCCCCGTCTTCAGCTCAGTTGTGGACAGAATGTTCGGAGCGCCCTCTGCTGTCCACAGTTAGAACGGAAGATGGGACACGTTCAAAGAACAAGTCATGGGAGACAAATTGTTCGAGACTTAGGGAAAATGAATGGGTGACCGTGATTAATGAATAAGCAGGTGAAACGGCGAATGAGTTAGTGATCATCACTGAATGCTTTACTGTGACTGATGGACGAAGGAGCAGACCGGTGAAAGGACAAGGGCGGGAGGAAATGCCGATTACTGAACGAAGCATTAAACAAGGAAAGAGTCGGCTTAACCATTGAATTTGTGAACGAGGCAAGGGGCCAGCGAGAGACCTCGATGGCCCATGAATAGACAACGGGGCACCGAATGGACATGAGAATGAGTGAATGGGACACCGCGATTAGAGAACAAAGCAAGGTGGGCAGGGAATGCACAGGAACAGCTAAAGGGGAGGGTGCAGGGAATGATTAGGGAGTCCCAGGGACCGGCTTTACCGTTGGTGGCCCCTGTGCGAAAGTCTGTGTTGGTGCACCCCCCCCCCCCCCCATGAACTCCTTCCCAGATTCCCTCATTACCACCCTCCAATGGTGCCCCTGATCTCATTCGCCCCTCTCACATTTATTTAATAGTGCTACTCATCCCAATACAGACTGTCAGACCACCTACATCACGAATATAAAGAGAGTCTGGGAGTCATAGAAGTTTGTATACAGGGCACAAGTCCCCAAAAAAGAAGTGGGGGGACTGACCTAGTTTGGCAGTACGCAAGTGACATTACGGCGCACAACATCACGGCCCATGACATCACACATGGCATCATAGGAATTGACATCATAGAAAGTGACATTACAAGCCACGACTTCACAGGAAGTGGCATCACAAGAAGTGACATCAGATCTAAAGCCCTCACATATATGTTTAGCAGGTCAATCATGTACGTTTGAGTGCATTGCGAGGATAATAGCACAGTGAGCTATGGAAGATGATATGTGACTTCAACACCTTGCAACCCCCCAGTTTAATGTGACACATCCTGTACATTCATTTCCAAACTTATAATTGATTGTACATTTAATATGCACATGTTGATGTAAAGCGCTCTGACACCCTGCATTGGAAGGCATAGGGCTATACAAGAAAAAGTAGTGATATTTAAATTATTTCAACGTCCCCAGGGAAAGTAAGCTCTATATAAATGAAATTTGCTTTGTGTAAATAGTGGGAAGACCAACACATCTGACATTCTTACAGTGCATGCATATCTCCTAAACAGGGACTAAACAAAGTGAAAAGCTGCCTCTCAAGTATGTGTGAAGTGCTAAGAAGGTGTGAGCCTTTGTTTCGCCTCCGCTTCATTTACATCAGGTGTGAGGCTCCTGACTGCTCCCAGCCAAGACACTCGAACCAAAGGAGGCCTGAAGACCCCTCAAATTCGGCCTTTTTTAAGGGTCCAGCAGGAGTCTTAAACACCCCTGCCTGCACGTTGTTGCTTGCTGCAGATGGGAAGCAGACAGCATGCAGGTGCAGCTGAAAGTGTCCCGGTGTTAGGAAGTTACACCGGGACGAGTTCAGCACATTATTCAGTGGGGCCCAAATTCATGGCAGAGTGGGCGGCGTTCACTTTGTGAAAAAAGTGGCTGGATGCAGAGGCGTAGCTAGAGCTTGTGGCGCCCTGGGCTATCCCTCAGATTGCCGCCCCTGGGGGGGGGGGGCTGGGAAAAAGGACGGCGAGCACTTGAGAGGTCAGAGAGACACGTAGTATCGCCGGTAATAGTTACCTCGATCATGCAAGTTACATGCACATACATGACACGGTCCAAGGCTACACAGTTGAATACACCGGTGACCGGCGGTACAAAGGAGAAAACACAGACTGCATGATCTATCTGGAGACTCAGAAAAACCGCACGCCAATGGTGCCAAGTCTAACATGTGTCCCCTCCAGCTGAAATGTGGGGAGAACTACCCACCCTCTTGGGAGTTCTCTTCACTAAGGCGGAAAAATCTGGACAGACCATCAGCATTGGCGTGTTCTGTACCAGGGCGGTGTTCCACGATGAAGTCCATCCCCTGTAGGGAAATGGACCACCTCAACAGCTTTGGATTCTCACCCCTCATCTGCATCAACCATCTGAGGGACCTGTGGTCTGTCTGAACCCGGAAGCGAGTCTCAAACAAGCATGGTCTCAACTTCTTCAGTGCCCTGATCACAGCAAATGCCTCATGCTCAATCGCACTCCACCTCTGTTCCCGTGGAAGCAACCTCCTACTAATGAAGGCTACAGGTTGGTCTAGGCCCTCCTCATTCATCTGTGAAAGCACAGCCCCCACACCATGCTCTGAAGCATCTGTCTGCACAATGAATTCTCTTGAGAAGTTGGGAGCCTGAAGCACGGGCGTCGTGCACATGGCAGATTTCAGGGCATCAAAAGCTTTCTGGCAGGCGTGAGTCCAGTTCACTTTCTTGGGCTGCTTCCTGGAAGTCAGCTCTGTCAAGGGTGCAACAATACTGCCATACCCCTTGACAGACCTCCTGTAATGCCCTGTGAGTCCTAAAAAGGCTCTCACCTCTGTCTCTGTCTTGGGGGGTTCCCAAGCCAGAATGATATCAATTTTGGGCTGAAGGGGCGCCACCTAGCCGCTTCCCACCTGGTGTCCCAAAAGCAGATCATGCAATATATAGATGACATTCTCCTTTCTAGCGAAAATATGCAGTCACATGCAGAACGTCTGCACCAAGTTCTACAGGCTATTCAGAAGGGATGTTTGAAGGTGAACCCCAAAAAGGCACAGATTGTGCAGACACAGGTAACATTCTTAGGGTTAGAAATATTCCCTGAGTGAAAGCACATAGGTCAAAGCAGACTAGGGATGATGCAACCGAAGTCCCTTCCACATAATATGCACTCATTACAGAGCCTTTTAGGAGTTATGGGATTCTCAAGATCCTTCACCTCAATTTTTGCTGAGATTGCAGCCCCCTTGTATGATTTGCTAAGATACAGAGACTGGAACTGGACAGTGAAAGCATTGCCGGAAGCACTTGTTGAAGCCCCTTGATAGGAAAGCCTAGACATCACTTTGCCATTCTATATTTGGCCGATGGTCAAAGACAATTCAATTGCATGCATTCTGTCCAGATGTATTGAAATAAACACATCCCAGTAGCTTTTGCCTCTCAGTTGATGGAAATGGTTGAAGTGAAATACTCTTTGTGAAAAAACAATGTTGCATATGTACTGGGCGATCTAGACATTCCAGTGCATGATTACAGGATCAGAGATCATCAAAAAAACCATACACTCACTGCTGAAGGTGTTGCTTAATGGTGCGTGCAGCTAAATGGATAGCAGACCTTAGCAATAACTCCATACATACAGAACAGGTTCTACCCAGTGACCCCAATTGGCAAGAATACCCATTGTGGGCCAGACACATGAGTGTCATTGAAGCAAAAGGAGACACTATACCCAGTGTTTAGAAACCTCCCTCAAGATAAAGTTCACATTGTCAAGGAGGTGCTGGAGTGTATGTTCAATATCCTAGTGCACCAAATGGGACTGCACACACAATTCAGAGACAAACTGGTAACAGATCAGGGCAACTTTCTGAAGTGGTAGCAATGCTACTACCCCTAGAACATGAAACCCAGCATTACCAGCGTGTGCTATGATTGATGTCATTGTTGCTTCTGACTTTGTTTTCCGAGGGTGTGTGTTATACCTGAATCGGTGGAAACAAAACAACTTTAGAGGAACAGATGGTTCTACTGTGAAATTTTCAGATATATGGCAGACAAGTGATGCCTTAACTTGTTTGCTTATACAAGAAAACATGGTAAAAATCAGTGCACACAAGAAAACAGGCCCCTTTACAATAGGTAATGAGTGTGCTGACTGATCAGCTAGCAAAGGGAGCAGGCCCGGCTCCAGGAATTTTTATTTGGGTGGGCCAAGGGTGCATTTGGGTGGGCCACTGGGGGACCAATTTGTCACTTTTTTTGGTAGCCTACGAGGCCAAGATTACTTCATACCTGCAAACAGTCCCCATGATACAGCCGATAGATTCTGTGTGCATACAGAGCACGTGGAGAGTTATTTGAAAGTAAGAGCAATGTCTGGACCGCAGTGCAAACCCTCAAATTCCAACAGGCCAGGCTTCAACACAAGTACTTCCAGGCCTGATTATCCAGTTTTGTACCATACCTCTCCTGTGCACCTTATCTCACAGCTGACTTTGGGCCCCAGCCCCATATCGGCCACCATCCAGCTCCACTTTCATTATTCCCGTAAAAAACATTAGTAGTATCACCTTCAAACTTAAAACATTGACTATAGCAGTAAATATAATTAGCACGCACTTTAAAATATGTTCCACAATTGCCCTAATTACCTGACTGCTAATTAAATAAAAAACAGAAAAGCCATGACAGGGCCGGCTTTAGCGCTAGTGTGAAAGTCTTTTTTGGTGCCCTACCACTGACCTCTTTCTCCGCAGATACCATTACTACCACCCTCCAACAGTGCCCCTCATCACTCCGTAGCCTCTCCCCCTCAGACTCCCTCACTACCACTCTCATCCCTCCATAGCAACCCCCCCCCCCATGACCTCCTCCTCGGATTCCCTCACTGCCACCCTCCAACAGTGCCCCTCATCTTTACGTAGCCCCTCTCTCATATGCATTTCATTTGTTGTCTAGCGCTACTCATATCAGTGTAGGGTGCCACAGTACTTTACATCACGCACATATTATACTGAGACAAGGAATCATACAAGTGTGTAAATCAGTCTACAGGGAATGTCAATAAGCCAATGAGGATTACAAGGTGTAGGAATCACGTCATACATAAGGATGGGCAGCATATTTTAATAGGGTTTGGGCTGGGGAAGCAGAAACTCAGGATTTAAAGCATACCCAAGGGGTTAGGGGTTGGCTTTACTAATAAAAATGTATATCGGCCCAAACTCTATTTAGCAAAATTAAAATAATGAAAGACTGGAAAAGTTCTAAATATATAACAACACAAAACAAAGTGAAGTTCTAACTATACCATTCACGTTTGTATGCAGCTCTATGATGACAGTTCATAGGTCATTGTCCTATGTTAGGAGCATACTGCAAGTAAGACAAGAATCTCTGTGACAACGGCAGTAACCCACTGAGCTATCTACATAAAATTCAGTTTATCTGCATTTCAAAACTACCAACAAAGGATTGATATCCAGCAGGATCATTAATCACCAGTTATCTTGCCATTTTTATTGTTTTCTTGCATCCCTCATAAAAATGACTTAAATGAAGCATACCAAAGTATGTGCCTTGCTGGGCCTGTGCAGATTTTAAAAATAAGACCAAATAGTAACACATTCTCTTAACTACTCAGATAGTCAAAGTTTGTGTCCTTATCTGATAAGCAGCTGCAGGGGTCAGTAAAGGTGAAAAAGAATAAAAAGACTTCTTTTCTCCAGTGTTGAAATAGAAAAGGAAATATCCTCACAGCAGCAGGACGGTAGGTAAAAGTTACTCTGTGCCAAATAAAGAATTGTTCCCCTTGCCATGGCCGTATTGTACCTGCAGTACAAAGCCCACCTTTCTAAAAGGAGTTACGTGATTGGGTCTGGGCTTTTTCTCACAGCCATCCCCAATCACGTAACTCCCAGAACAGGAAGAAAAACACCGTTCGGAGGAACGTTTTAAAGTATACTACCCATTTTCTATTGGCCTTCGTGCAGTCACTGCGTGGGCCAAGGCTCAAGTTTGGGTGAGCCTGGCCCACCCGGCCCACCCGCTAGAACCGGGCCTGAAAGGGAGCATACCTCTAAAATGCCCCTATATTCATAGGACAACGTACACATGTGACACCTGTGACACGTGCCCAGGTAGCATCAGACCAGACGATACATGACAGCTTTCAACATCTCCGGACTGCACAAAACAAAACGATTCCCAGCACTACGCAAGAGCTAAAACAAATACCTGGGTTTGGGTCTTGCTTTTTGGCACATGGAATAATAAGGTGAAAAAAGGATTCCTTTGTACTGTATATAAGGAAGACGCTGCTATGACGATGTCAAATGGGGAGTGAAAGATGTGCAAAATGTCGTACCCAGCGTAGAATACAAAACATTTTATTAAATGTGTTTTAATTACTTGCCTTTTTGAAGACCTCGATAGATTACAGTGGTGCCTGCAGCAGCGTTGTGAACGCCAGCGTCATCATTCAATTTGCGGCACGGCCAGCACTGAGGCGCGCACCTTCCTCAAAACTCCCGGCCCGCTTAAGCAGCAGGATGTGACGTCCGCAGCAGTTCTTCTGAACTTCCGACCGTGCGCTTCTTGCACTTCAAAAACTGGGGCCGCGGGCGCGCGGCACTAGTGGCCCGTTACGGCGGCCTTTATAATTTATTTGGGGACACTGACTTAGTGAGTAACCCCAAATAAATTATAAAGGCCGTTGCAACGGGCCACCAGTGCCGCGCGGCCGCCGCCCCCTAAATAGTGCCGCCTGGGGCGGTCCGCCCCCACCGCCCCCCCCTAGCTACGCCACTGGCTGGATGCTGTCCACCCGCGTGTTCCCCCGACTCGTGCCCGCTTGAATATCAAAATATAAGAAACATTACTTAAGAGAATGAAGACTACAAGGTGTAGGAGTTGCCTGTTGTGCATTCTGGTGCGCATTATATGTTAAACGTGCTTGGTCTGGGGGAAACAAAGGGGCGGATTAACTATGTTTTTTATGATGTACAGTCACCAAAGTGGAAAAAGAGATCATAAAAACACAAACTCAATCCTCTAGTGCCGGCGTAGCTAAGGCTGCCCCGCGCCAATGCACACACTCTTGCACCATAGTGTAAGGGTACTTGCGAATGGTCAAGCATAGGTTTTATACTGGAAGAGTACCCTTTGAGCACAAATTCTATGCTTTGACAAAGTTTAACACTTGGACACTTCTCTATGTGCCTGCAGAGTGCAGCGCACGTGCAATTTGTAATGTCAAGTAAAAAAAAAACCTGTCATTTCGGCACTATTGTTATAGGCCATGAAAGTGCATACAATAAAAAGCATTTGATTAAAAACAACATTTAAAAATGCAATCACCCCACAGCCAATCCAATTAAATAAGCGTTCTTGAAGTCTAAACACTTTCTTACTCTCCAAGAATGGGTGAACAGTAAAAACAACACGTCAGATGGCAATGAATGTTTGGAAACACACCCCAGATACCTACAGAGCATAATAGTCTTAGCACAAACACTTCCCGATGTGAATTGCATTGCAGATATATGACTCCGCGCTAAAACATATAATTGGGGATTTCAAAGCCCCTAAAAAGCACATAGCAGCTTTAGGGTCCCTAATATTGCGCGCAATAAATAAGGGTTTTAAAAATTGCTTCCTTAAATTGTCAGAAAAGCATAAAATGTAACGTACATTGTTTAAAATTACCGTCACATGGACATGGGATCGATGTCAAGTCCCATTGTTTAATTTTGGGGGAAGAGATGAAGTGGTGCACCATATTAAGGCGTAGGCTGGTCAGGGCGTAACGATGCTTGCGATTTGATACACAGCTTAAATATGGTTGAGATCCTGTTGGTAACTAATATGGCTTATATGTTATTACTGTGTTTCTCCCTTTCAGCAGAAGCTCTATTTATTGCCGTTGTATCTAATATGGCAGCCTTTACTGCGGGCTTCTGTAATTTTAAAATCTTAACCGAGTCACCAAGAATGGGGAACCCAATCTCATTGTTAAGGGTACTATTAATAGAGGCATGTCATTGTAGTAGTTTCTTTCGATCAATAACATGATCATTCATAAAACATCACATTGAACATACAAAACCATGAACAGTCCTCTCAGTCAATAAAAAGGGCTCGCCATTGTATTATGAGAGCGCGATCAAGAGTTAGGCAGTCCAATATAATAGCCGTAGTGGGTTTGGTTTCGAGTTTGGCCCTGTAGAGTCCAATAAGGTTATTGGTTTAGAAAGCAAAATGTTATCCAGATGGTTCAGCCCTACTTCCCTATGCAAGATGGTAGATGGGGCTGAGGTGGGTGGGGGTTCACAGCAAACGCCTTAAGAAGTTGTTTCCTCAACCTGTAAGGGGTTGGTATTTGCGTAGCCCCCAGACCTCCATCTTAGTTTGCAGTTGATAAAGCTGTAGCTTTGCAAATGGTGACTATCTCTTATAGGTCAATGTACTAAATTAGAAGAACATCTAAACACCCCCTCATGCACTCTTTTCCTCTTGAGCTTTGTATTATGGATATGTCCAGTCCACAAACCATTTGCAGAGAATAACATGTCCAGGTAAAAAAAGGCTTGACCCATCAATCTGGGTACCCTCTAGATACAATTAACTTAGTTTCTTAGAGGTTTTCCCACAAGTCATTATGAAGGTTTCTTGACTTATTAATGTAAAAAAAATTTTTAAAGCATGAATTGTGCAACAGAGTCCATTAGTCTCTGCAGCCCAACTGTGGTCCTTAATAACAGTACAGCGTTGTCAGCATAAAGGAGGACAGGTACCAATTGGCCAGCAACAATTGGTGAATTAGCCTGCAGGGATCTGAACATAACGTCAACCCCATTTATGAACAAGGAGAATAAGAAGGGTGCGAGTACACAGCTCTGGCAAACACCCTGCCTAATTCTAAATGACGGCAACAGTTCACTGTTGGGTCAAAACCTTACTGTGGCTGACAGATTTTCATATATCTGAGCAAGGAGATAAACAATTTCCTTAGGCCCTCCGTATGAAAGCAGAGTGGCCTACAGTATCCTGCGATCAACTAAATTAAATGCACTGGTAAGGTCCGCAAATCGCATATGTAGCGAGCCTGTCTCTGCTTTAGTGTACTTCCTCGTCAAAAGTTCAGAGTATAAGAATTGCTCCACTGTCCCACGTCCCTTCCTGATTCAATACTAAGAGGTCTATTAGGATGGCGGTAACTGCGGTGGCAAAAAATGAAGTTTCCCGCGCGCCAGCAGCGGGCCTCACACCCACCATATTAGTATGGCCAAACACATCCCATTTCCCGTCCACCAAGTACGCCCGCCACCGCGGTGGTGGGAGCCAATGGAGACTCACCGCCATGCGGAATGAAGTCCCGTCCACTGTACAAATCAGGATGCCCCAAAAAGCCAGTCGCACCGCAGCGGAGAAACCGCCCAACTAGAGACGGCGGAAGCTCGACAGCGGAGCGCGAAACCTGATTCCCAGTCCCGACCACAAAGGATCCAGCTCTTCATGTCTTTCTGGTGCTGTACCTGATACATCACCAGCAACTCATGGACCGTCGCGGATGCCGCCGCAGGTACGCAACAATACAATCCCGCACACAACCACAACACACAATTCATGGGCTGATACAGGGTCCATGGCCACACCAGACACCCTGGTGGGAACAGGAACACATCCACAAGTCTACACACACATGTCCTACCTGCCACCAAATCCGCAGCCAGGTCACACATCACCACAATCTCCAAGTAGTGTCCCAGTCACGTCACTGCAGCGATGAAGACAAGGGAAAACATGCACAATGCAGAAGGCAGGACCAGCGCCAGGCATGGGCAGGGCACAAATTACACAGGGCCACACCTCCCCACCCCACACACTGGCCACCCCCCCCACATGAATGGATATGCCATGTGCACCCCCCTGTGCACCCCCATGCCCAACACCAAGCTGGTGAATCCACACCCTGCACCACACAACAAACAACCAGGGAGACAGCCACAGCAGGAGTGGCTGCAGTGGAACACACAGCACTGAAGCACAGGCCCAGGGCAACCCATACACCACAACAACACCACATTCATGGCAAGAAAGCGGAGTACAAGCACAAAATGAACACACACACGTACAATGAATAAACATCCTACTGGACACACAGCCTGCCAAGTCACACAGACATACCCCCACACTGATACACAGACCACATGTCACCAGCAATGGAGCACAACATATAGGAAAGCCAAAGTGAGGTGCACACAAATGGAAGGCCAAGGAGACAACCAACAAGCATGTGTACATCACATGCAAGACAAGGAACAGAGAACAACACCCTCACCCCATCAAAGCACACATGGCTGGCACAGTGAGTGAACTCAAACCACAGTCACCCCAGTGCAACAACTCAGGGAGACAGCAAGGCAACCCATGTATAGGCACAGGGATGAAAGGAAGGCCCTGAAGTCAAACTGTGAACAGCCACACATGTACACAACAACTTCACTATGCCAGCAGCACAACACACAGGGCACATTGACACACTCCATGACTGTCAAACACAAGTAGGATTCTTCACACCTACCCCCCTCACACCTGCAGCACACAACCCCAGTGTCAGACACATAGATGGGTGTCAATAATGTCCAGTCAATACACAGACAAACACATCACACTCCCTGTGTGTATCCACAAACATCCCACACACACACACACACAGGGAAGCCAGAACCAATGTCTGCACAAAAACAGCCAAACACATAACTCAACAGAAACACACACAGAACCACAACAAGACCACACATGACCTGTGCAGCAAAACTGTGGGAAGGCAATTGGGAGCACAGGCACAACAGGAGTGCACAACCTCATCAGTCAGGAGCAATGCACAGACAACATACCACAACACAGACAAGAAGTGCACCATCACAGAACAACACAGCCACATTAAACACACAATAGTTGCACATGACAATAAATCACATAGCAAACACAGCAGGACATCAGGGGATGCACACCAGGACAAGGCAACATACACCCACAGCACTGCATGCACAACAAGCAGTGTGTGCACACAAAACATAACAGTCCCACACAGCCATGAGTGACACACCATGAACACCCACAACAACAATCAAAACAGCACACTGACAACATCACACTCAGGACGTCAAGCAGTACCCCAACATACACACATACACCTAACACAACACCCACAGATGCACAAATCTGGGACACAAAAGTGGAAACAACGTGACCAGAGGACTAGGCAGCACAGACAGGTGAACTGCACATGAGCAACCATGACTGCTGAACAGCACTACAACAACACAGATAACTAATTGGTGAAATGCCATGAGTGTCACAGTGCCCCTGGACAAAGATCTGCCCCACAAAGCACAGTGTCACAAAAGAAGTGATGGGGAGGCACACACACAGGCAACACAAGGAGACAGCTGACATCAAAATGAAGTGGTGTGCACTTCAGTAGTGGACATGACAGGAGTGCACCATACACAAATAGAGGGAGTGCTGACTCACAATGTTAAGACATCTGAGGTTGTAAAAATTGGTAATGTACTTTTAATTGTTGCAGGTGATTTTAATGTCATATCTGATCCTTTATTAGATAGATTATCTCATACTAAATTCCATCCCCCTAAGGTTTATTTTGCTTTTAAATAATTTCTTCAAACCACTAAGTTAGTTGATATTTGGCGTCTACACTTCCCTACAGAAAAAAGTTTTACTTTTTTTTTCTAACCCACACAATTCTCATTCTAGGATCGATAACATATTAGTCACAAAACAGCTGATCAACTCTGTTAATACCCCTAAGATTGGCAACATTGACGTCTCTGATCATGCTATGGTTTCTTGTATTCTAAATTTAAATTCAACCTTTACTAACCAGCCTGGATGGAGAATGAATTCTGGTATAGCTCTTAATAACCATAATAAACCAAAGCTCCTCTCTGCCATTCATGATTTTTTTCAGTTTAATCCTGAAGGTACTACTTCAATGGTTAATAGATGGGATGCTTTTAAAGCTTATATTAGAGGGGTTACTATTTCTATTATGGCTCACGAAAATAAGATCTTTAATGCCAATATTAAAAAGCTAGAAAAACAAATAGCGGAATATGAACGACTTTTTATTACGTCTAATGATCCTCAATATAGAGTTAAGTTGCAAAAGCTTCGGTATGAATTTAATACAATTCTTAGTAAAAGAGCTGGCATTCAGATTTCTAAAGCCAAAGCTAAATTTAGTTTTAATGCAAATAGATCTGGAAGACTGTTAGCGAATTACATACATATCAAAAAAGACAAAACTCAAATCATCTCTATTCACGGATCCAATGGTAAAATTGCTTTATCTCATAAAGATATTGTTAATGAATTTTTGGATTTTTACTCTAAGTTATATGATAAACCTGACTTTCATAATGATTCTTTAGTTGATTCTTTTTTATCTTCATGTGGTCTACCTAAAATTTCTCCATCACATAAAATGGGGCTTGACTCTCCAATTACTAAGGATTACATTTTATCCGCTCTAAAATCTCTTAAAAAAAATAAATCTCCGGGTCCTGATGGTATCCCGGCGGAGTTTTATAAAGAGTTTCAGTCCCATCATTTACCTTTATTATTTCAACTTTTTACAACGTTTGGCTCTACGGGAATTACTTCAGGTTCCTTTACTGAAGCTTTAATTATCGTTCTTCCCAAACCTGATTAAGACCCCACCCTTGTATCTAATTATCGCCCTCTCTCTTTAATTAATCAAGATTGTAAATTATATGCCAAAATATTAGCCACGCGATTATCCCCTGTATTAGATTCTATTATACATTCAGATCAATCTGGTTTTATGAAAAATTGACACTCTGCAAATAATACAAGAACTTTGTTACATGTCATTGAACAGGGTCATACGTTAACTACTCCTTTAGGAATTAAGGCTTTGGATGCTGAAAAAGCCTTTGATAAACTGCATTGGCAATTTTTATTTCATGCTTTATCATCATTTAACTTTGGCGACAATTTTATTCGTATGATTTCAGCTCTATACTTTGCTCCTATTGCTCGCCTATTTATTAATGGCCACATTTCAAATCAATTCTCCCTCTTTAGAGGTACTAGACAAGGGTGTCCCCTTTCCCCGCTATTGTTTTTAATTGGCATTGAAGCTTTCCTTACCTCTATAAGAAAATGTGATAATATTAAAGGAATTAGTATTAATGAGATTATTATTAAAACTTTAGCGTATGCTGATGATGTACTTTTATTTATTAGTGACCCCTTATCCTCATTTCCTTCTTTATTAGAGATTATAACAAAGTATTCTATGGTTTCTAGCTACAAATTAAATACTAACAAAACGGAATTTTTCCCTTTAAACAGTTATTGTACTCCTGATATGATATCCATGAATGAAATTGTTTGGCAAAAGAATAAATTAAAATATCTTGGTATTTTATTTTCCTCATCCATAAAATCTACAATGACTTTAAACTGTAATTTTGTCTTAGATTATATAAAATGTAAAACGTCTAAATGGGCATCACTGCACCTTTCATGGTGGGGTAGAATGGAATCTATTAAAATGAATATTGCTCCAAACATTTTTTACACTCTTGCCATGATTCCTACTCAATTTCCATTCAAATTTTATAAAGATGTTGATAAACTTCTCTCCAAATTTCTTTGGAATAACAAATCACCTCGCATTAGTTATAAAAAATTAAAAATGTCTAAATGTAATGCTGGATTTGGTATCCCAGATTTTTTTCTTTATCACAAAGCTTTTATTTTAAAACAAAGTGCCATATGGTTTAATCATTCCCTTTTACATAATCCACCTTCTTGGCTCCAAATTGAAAAATCTATTGTGAAGCCATTTCCATTACCAACTCTGTTAACTATGTCTAACAATTCATCATTTTTTCATAAATCTGTCATTCTCAAATCCACTAAAATTATTTTTAATGATCTAGATTCCATTTTTCTACATCCCATGCATAACACTGTTGAATTATCATTATGGTATAGCAATATCATTAAATTAAATAGGAACATTAGTTTTTGGTTTTCGTGGATTAAGGCTGGTATTTTTTATCTTAAAGACATTTATTCCAACAATACTTTTATACCGTTTGAGGATCTACAAACAAGGTTTGGTTTATCTCAATCTGATCTTATTAAATATGAATATTTAACTAATTCAATTTTAGATTCCTTTCCGTAAGCTATTCCGTCTAATGTTACAGCTGACTTATCCGTTTATATTCAAACTATATCGATGGCAGCTCATGGTGTTTCTATTTTATATAAACAATTATCTAACACTCTAGGAAGTAACATAAATATGATTGCAACCTTCTGGAATAATGAACTTTCACTTACATTGTCTATTGATACATGGGAAATTATATGGATTAGAAATATATCTGGTTGGTTACCTGTCTCACTTTATCAAACCAATTCCTATATTTTATTTAATTCTTTATGGACTCCATTACGTTTATTCCAGGCTAAACTTCTTTAATCTGACACATGTTGGCATTGTAAATTACACCCTGGCTCGTTACGACATATGCTTTTTGATTGTCCTTTAATCTCAAAATTCTGGACAGAAGTTTGGGATATTATTAAGAAGTTGTTAAATATACATGAAGACATATCATATAAAGTGTTAATATGCAAATCAGTTACATTATCACAAACTCTAAGTAATCTTGAATGTAGGCTTTTTGATTTTTTGATTTCTGCTGCGTTAAAATCTATTACCTTTTGTTGGAAAGATGTTTCTAAGTTATCAGTTCATGCTTGGTGGTCATGGGTTATCTTTACAAGAAGAGGTGCTCAGTTATCTTTGTCTGGGGTTAATCATAATTCTATTTCCTATCACTCTTTTTGGATTCCTGTTGATATTTATTTTGCATCTTAAAGGTATATTTATGTCTTGTACCACTTTTTATGGTTCTTATATTAATCGATATGTCATAGTAGCTCCATTTATAGCTTAAACAATAATTTGTTATTAGATGTGTCCCTCCCCCCCTCTTTTTAGTTTTATAAGAATATGACTATTTTCTTTTCTATTGAAATGAATATGAAAATGATATTGTACGTATTGTATTAGATATTTTTGCTTATTAATATTCTTTTTTGTATGTCTATGTTTTGTTGTTCATTATAAAATTTCAATAAAATATTTTGAACACAAAAAAAGACATCTGAAGCACAGATAGGGGATGGTATGACATGCACACCACATGCCACACTGGAGGTAATAAAGCACCATGTTACAGCAATGCATGAGCACATCACACCCACAATGTCACTGTGGTTGAGCAGGTATGCACAGTGAGTACAAACAGTATCAAGATACACAGCTGTTCAACAAAACAAAACCCTGACTTGCCAGTCACACACTCTCCATACTCACAATTGGCAAAAGCAACAAGTAGGAGTCAGCCAGAACTGCAAGGACACACCAACACACTGTACAGTGCACAACATACAACTCACACGTGCACACAATCACAAGCCTGAACAATCACACACACAGGCACTCTACTCCTTGGTGACGTGTGTAGTTGACATTGCAAGGGCACACACACATCAACACTCACGACAAACACACCCCCTTCACACTGCTCACTTCTTGACCACCCAAGTGCACACATTTATAGTAACCCATGTGACTAGGATGACTGCCCATCACATCATGACCATACACCTACCCTACTGGGCACACAGAAAGCAAGAACACACATACATGATGACCCTGGCCAGCCTGCCTGCAATCCTGTGGAAAGAATCCCACACTGTGCTGGCAGTGCCCCCAAACCTGACATGTGTACAATATAGCTAACATGAATAAAGATTGAGAATGATAACGGTATTTCATTGAAAACCACCATCATTGCACCCACAAGTCAGGAGGAAATGAAGTCCCTATCACACCTGTAAAAACTTGAAAAAGTGAGACAAGCCATTGGCAATGTTGAAGTGGCATACAGAGCATGTGGCACAGTAAACCATATACACACATGAAAAACTTTATTCAGTAAGGACACTGACAAAACAGACAACAGGAGCAACTGTCTTTATTCACAAATTGCACAGATAGGCCCCATTAGAGAAGAGCAAGGCACAACATGCTGAGCTTGTCCATGAGAAGATGCACAGGCAGGGGGCAAACAGCAAGGCCAGTGGCCTGTCCAATGTGCAGATGAGGAACATGAGAAGCTGCACAGGGAATAGTTCAACACATCACATAAGACCCCCCAGGATATAGCGGCATGTATTCGCAAATTTAGCGGCACAAATATGGAAATTTAGCGGCATTTTTGCGGCACTTTATTTTACTCGTGATCATTAATTTTCAGCCTTAAATCAATGGAAACTCTTTTAGCAGAGTATTCCACTTTGAATAGGGAACCTGGAATATGGAACAGAGGAAGCAGCCCACAGGTGAAGGCTGTTATCCTTTGGAAATGCAATTCTCCATTTGCTTTAGTATAGGTTGGTAGCAGTTATCACACCTTTTGACACATTGCGGGACCGGTGTTTGGCACATTCTTAACCCTTTTCTCGCCTGAAAGTCTGAGGGCGGCTGGACATCGCTTCGTGGACAAGCCATGGTCCTTTGAGCAGGTCCGAGAAGGTCCACTGTGAGAAAAATAACTGACTTTATTAGTATGCAAACCTTTTGAAATCCTACCACTGCCCATTTATTTTAAAGCTCGAAATGATTCTGGTTTCTTCTTACCACATCCTAAAGCTAACTTCCTGATTTGCAGAAGGGAAGAATATTTGCAAAAAATCCTCTCACGTTTGCCTCAATTTGTAACAAGCTAATATACAGAATTTAGCACACAATCCCAGGTAACCCCTAGTTATACTGCAGAATAATTAAAGACATGTTATCTCTGCCCAGGATCGATAGGTGAGTGAGCCAATAAATTAACAACAAGCCGAGCTAAGGGTCAGTCTTGGCTCGAAGAGTCCATGCACAAGCCAAGCCGTGAAAATGGTTGGCATGTAAAAATATATTCTCAATCAATCAAATATAGTTCGTTTTCGGACAAAACCTATAAAACCATATCAGTAAAATAAAAACACACATGCTAGACCTAAATAAATATGGCACTTAAAAGTCAACCTCTAAATTAATGTTATATAAATAAATTAAGATTATAATTTTAACATCATGTCAAGGAAACGGGAAATGAGTAGGTACGGGGGCACTCCTAATATTTTAAATGGGATTAATCAGGGTCTCCGCAATAGGTCAGAGGCGCTGGCGATAGCCCACAGGTCTGCACCACACAGAGTTGCTCTTTGCCCTTGTGCTTTACATGCCTTCAAGGCCTTTTGGATCAGGTCCTTCATTTATATTGGATCAGGATCCTGCAGAGTAGAAAGTGCTCCTGGTTTGCTGGGCCATCAGATGTCTTGAGTAGATCAGATGCTGCCTCCACCTCACAGAAGTGTATGGACAGCAGGTGACCTGATTGAGGGGAGAAGAGTTTAATGGAGAGTTGTCTTCGATACCCCTGTGGGCAGGCGCGCAACACCCATTGGACGCAAAGGGCTTCAGCCCC
The DNA here is from genome assembly GCF_964204655.1 of Triturus cristatus. Taxonomy (NCBI): domain Eukaryota; kingdom Metazoa; phylum Chordata; class Amphibia; order Caudata; family Salamandridae; genus Triturus; species Triturus cristatus. The sequence goes on from NC_140584.1 coordinate 256,786,920, forward strand.
CCCGTCGTGTGTGGCAGCCCGGACAGCTTCCCGGACACACACACAGCCACACCCGAGCACTTCATGGGTCTTTTAAAGACCATTTGCATGTTAATGAGGCCTCGCTGATGTTTCACCCCTTCTAAGAGCCCCTGCAGCTCCACTCTGCCTATTGCTTAAAGATTCGGCCCCCAATGTTTTTTCTTAGCCCCCCCCCCCCGAAATTTGGCTCTAGTTGCGCCTCTGCCTGTGGGGGCAGAACATCATCAACTACGGGATTAGGTTCAGGGGTTGTACATTGCCGATTTCACAGGCACTTTTGTAAAAATCGCGGCATTTTTACAAAAGTGCCGATTTTGCGGCAAGCCGCGAAATCGCGAAATCCTGGAGGGTCTGACCAAGGAGCAACAAGGCCGGTTGTCAAAACGAAGTGCAGAGCAAATCCATGAGAAGCTGCACAAGCAGGGGGCACACAGCAGTGAAAGACAAGGCCACTGGGAAGCAGAGCGAGTCCATGAGAAGCTGCACAGACAGGGGGCAAACAGCAAGGCCAGTGGCTAGTCCAAGGTGCAGACTGAGTCCATGAGAAGCTGCACAGGCAAGGGGCAAACAGCAGTGAACGACAAGGTCAGTGGGCAGGACAAAGTGCCGAGTGAGTCCATGAGAAGCTGCACAGGCAGGGGGCACACAGCAGTGAACGACAAGGCCAGTGGACAGGACTAAGTGCAGAGTGAGTCCACAAGAAGCTGCACAGGCAAGGGGCACACAGCAGTGAACGACAAGGCCACTGGGCAGGACAAAGCGCAGAGTGAGTCCATGAGAAGCTGCACAGGCAGGGCGCACACAGCAGTGAATGACAAGGCCAGTGGGCAGGACTAAGTGCAGAGTGAGTCCATGAGATGCTGCACAGGGAATGTGTGCGACTACACCCTGCCATAGTCAGCAACACAGTCTGGGGTGTCACGATGGGCAGCACAGGCCCCGCTGCGGGAGAGACAGGTGTGTGAGGTTGACCAACATTCAGACCTGGCTGTCAGTCGGACTGGGAGCTGGCTGTGTGTCATGCACAGTTGGAGCAGTTGATTGGGGAGGCCCAACTGAGGTAGAGCTATCAGTGGCTTGGCAAGCCGGAGGGCTGCTTGGACCAGGTGGTGTAGTGACATGTGGAGGTGGAGTCATGCAGACGTAAGACACAGTGTGGGTGGGAGATTGTGGAGGGGTGCCTTTCCACTTCTTGGGGATTCTAAATGGCTTGCCTGACTTTGGATCAATGGGAAGTGGTGTGGACACAACAGGCACACTCAAAGTCAAAGTAGTCTTTATTTCGATATTTTCAGTCACTAAAGACAAAATAAAACAATACAAAACAAAACATTGATTTCCACTAATACATGCTGAATATTACAAATAAAAAAGGTTTAGTTAAAAGATCTTAAAATGTTAAAAGTATTAAAAAAGTGTTTGACATTTCATGATATTGCACTTACATATACAGTGTTACATAATCTCGACAGCTGGTAAGAACCGGCCTAGAGTGCTAATGGGACTCGATTTTAGTACAGCTCCAAGCCTCCCCAATTAACAGTAAATATAATCGCTTAAGATTATTACAAACAGGGTTGACATTTGTGGTACCTAGTTTCTTCATGTTGTTCCTTCAAATGTCCCACATCCAGCTCAAAAGCTTAGCCGTTGCTATTACTATATCTTCCTGCAAATTTGTTTTCAAAATGCGAAGTGCAATTATGCTTGATCTTGTGCCAAGATTGGAGCAAATCGGCTTTAACCATTTGTCTCTGGGGCTTTTGTATGCTGGGAATACGAACAATATATGCATTATAGACTCATCCATCGTTTGGTATGAGGAACATTTGATATCTATTGCATTTTGCCATTTTAACGTAAAAGTTTTTATGGGGAGTGAGCCTACTCTAAATTGATGGTACAATTTCCTGACACATGGTCTAGTAATAAAGTTCAAATATGCTTCAAACCTTGTTTCAAACTTATGCTCCAGAAAGATACCAGTAAGGGAGGTGTTTTGTATGTATGACATCGACTTGATGTCAACCATATTCCAGTATGCTTCCCTGTAATCTTTTTTTGATGGAAACAAGCTACCTACTGGATCCTCCCACAGATGGCTGAGCCCCATGTCAACTAATGTACCCTTTATCTTTTGTAACCATTTAATTTTGCCTGACAGATCAATTTCTCTTACATGTTTTAATGCATTTGCATGGGGTAACAGCTCCGGCGTAGTCCAGAGCCTTCTCCAATACGCTATGGGCCTATAACTAGCTATCGCCTGTAATGCAATACAACCCAAATCTAAAGAAAGGGGTTTGAGAGGAGTGGACTGTGGAAGACATGTTAGGGATCTCATGAACTTATTCTGAGGTATGGCTAGGGGTGTTACATTTTCAAAGCCCCACAGCACGGCACCGTATAAAATTGAGGCCCTGATCTTCGCATTATAAATCGTTATTGCAGGGCCTACTGTCTTGGTTTGTGAGAGTCAATACTCTTTTAGTAGGACACCTGCAAGTTGGGCAAGCCTAAGGACCAATATGTCTATCTGGGTTTTCCAATTTAGCCTCTTTCCCAGGGTGACCCCCAGATATGTGAAAGTGTCAGTTTGTTCCAGTAGGGCATTATCCATAACTACTCTCCCTTTCACTGTTTTATGTCTATGTAAGACCATGAATTTCGTCTACATTGACTGCTAACTCACGGTCATTGCAGAAGACCGTAAATCTATCCAGGGCTTGTTGCAGACCTATTTGTGTCTTGGATTGAATTAGGGTATCATCTGCAAACATTAGTAAAGGTACCTTTGAGCCGGCAAGTGAAGGTGCATATGTTGGGTATGTAGAAAAGTAAGTAACAACCCTATTAATAAACAATGAAAAAAGGGTGGGTGCCAGGACACACCCTTGTCGTACCCCTTTGCTTACTGGGAACTGGTCCGTAACCTTTCCCTGTTATCCCCAGCGGACCTGAGCATAGTTTGACTCATGCAGTCTGACAATTAAAAAGAGATGTTCTGAAGCCATCCCTGCTTCCTTTTGTGATTCCCATAATTTGTTGCGGGGGACTAAATCAAACGCAGATTTTAAATCTATAAAGGCTGCGTATATGGTTCCCCTGGCTAAAATTACGGTACTCCAATAAATCATCATAAATCTAAAGACTTGATCTATAGTGCTAGCATGGGGGCTTGTAATATTGATAAAATGTCATGTTCGCTTATCCATGTGTTAATTCTACTGGCCAAGATCTTTTGCATCGTGTCTATTAAGTTTATTGGCCTATAATTGCTTGGGCAAGTGTGATCCCCTTTTTTGTATATTGGTATAATTTTGGTGCCGCGCCAAGAATCAAGGATAGGAGCCCCTCTGGCTATAGCGTTTGCTAATGTATGGATGTATTTGAGCCAGTTAGCTTTATCATGTCTAAATAAATCAGCCGGGATACAATCCGGACCGGGAGCCCTTCCAATTGGGATTGCGTCCAGGGCGATTTCGACCTCACCGATCCCAAAGGTCAACAAGGTGTCAGAAACTATTTCAAAATGATTATTGGGGTTGTCTGGCGCTGTGGCAAATTGTGCCTGGAAATAGGAAACCCACTGTTCTGGTGCTACATTATTAATGGGGGATTGCCTAATTTCACCACTACCCCCATTTTACTGTCTGCCAAAATTTCTGCATGTTATTCCCAATACTCGCTTGCAGAAGTTCATTTCATCTTTGTTCATCAAACTCCTTTTTGGCTACATATTGGGATTTTTTTTATATGCGGTCCATGCAATTTCAACCTCCTCTATTGCTTTTCCCCTTATGGCCTGTGACAAATACCTGTACGCAGCTCTGCAGTCCTTATTATAGCATTTAGCTGACTTTTGGACTACTCGGCTGATGGGGTTTTTAGTCTTTACAAAAAAATATTTGAGCTTTGCAAAAAGCTCTTCGTGTTCCTTTGTAATCACAGTGTCATTGTCTTCCTGGGTATCACATGCTGAAAAGGCTGATAATGTGCTTTCCACTGTGATCCTCATCTGCTCTAGAGTGTTATCATTTTCCATTAATGTTGCCCATTTTACCCTTCGCATGTCATTTGTCAGAATTACATCTGCAGTCACTATCTCGGACTGCTCCATCTGAATATCCAAACCCTTTAACTGTAAGGTTAGTAGTAAGGGGTTGTGATCATTCTCAATTCTCTGTTGTATTGACATATCAATGAGTCGGGACCATGTCTCTAAATTAATGAGAAAGTAGTCAATTCTACTACTTCTTAGCCCGTTGTTATAGGTATGCTGGCCCTCGTTATCCGATTGTGTCCTACCATTTACAGCCCTAAAACCCAGCTCCAGGCACACGTTTTTTAGCTGGAGTACAGCCTCTGTCCATTTTTTTATCGGGGGTAAAGTTAGTAATGGGATACCCCAGAGGGAGTCCTCATCACTACTGAGGCCGCCATCTTCGTAACCTAGGGGCTCAAAAGTACAGTCGAAGTCGCCTGAAATTACCATATAGTTATTCCCCCTATGGTTCTCAATAAAGGTATCTAATAGGGAGACAATGTTTGAAAATGTTCCGCCCGGCATCCCTCTTGCATAAACATTGATCACTATTATGTCTAGGTCATGTTGTGTTCGTAGTATTATAGCCAAGATGTTAGGGCTATCCGTTGGTATCTCTTCAACCCAGTACCCTGGGTGTTGCCTTGCCCAGATAGTAAGCCCCCCAGAGGGTCTCCCCTTATGTCCAGCAATGGCAGGTTTTGCAAAATTCAGATAACCTGGGCGGAAACTAGAATTCTGTTACCAAGTTTCCTGAAAGGCCCAAATATCGTGCCCCTCTTTAAATGATGACCAGTCTGAGGATGCGATCTTAGATTGTAGGCCAGCAATGTTCCATGATGCAATAGCTAATGTTAAGCTTACTAGGTCACCGTTTAGGGAGTCAATGCCCACCTGATTACTAATTCCCTGCGGAGTAGATGAGTTGCACAATTCTATCCCCTTTGCTTCAGCCTCCTCAAGCAGCATCCTGGGGGAGACTGACACTAGGGGTTCGTGTTCTAGCCGTATGTTTAATAGGCCTGGGCGAAAATTTCGTTCCGTTCGCGGAAATTGCGATAATTTGACATTTTCGCGTTCCGCGGAGAGTGCGAAAATGTCAAAAATTCCGGTTTCCGCAGCTTGGCGATAATTTGTATCTTGCTCGCGCTGTAAAATAATACATTCTCGCGCGATCGCCTTACCTGAATCCCTGCGTTCGCCGACAAGTTTTCTTGATCCGGTCGCGTTCTCCATGAGATGTTGTATTGTTTTTAGCCATTTGCGCTGTCTCGCGACAGTTCGTGCCCGCAGTGACGTCATGCGTCGCGCGATCACGTCTTTCTTCTCGCGATCATGCACCGCGAGACAACTCAAAACAAGATGGCCGCGCCCGCAAGCAACCACATGGGTAAGTTGGCGACCCGCAACCATGCAGAAAATCTCGCGAACATGCCGGAAACAAACTTCCGCATCTTCGCGATATTTGCGCTTGTTTGCGATAATTTTAAACATTTTCGCGATAATTTGCGAAAGTTAATTTCGCAAATTCCGCCCACCCCTAATGTTTAACCAGTTATTATCACACTGTTTCAAGACATTTCCCGCTGTGTTCCAAAGAGCTGCTTTAAAAGCCACTTTTTGCGTACCCTGTTGTCTTATTAATGACTGTGGGCTATCACCAACGGCAGGGGCCGGGAAGGACTGGCTCCCACTACTGTCTGTCTGATTTATTAGTACTAGCTGTAGACTATCGCCAGTATCGGGGACTATTAGGGGCTGACTTACACTACTCTCTAAATAGTGTGATTGTACTGGCTGTAGTCAGTCGCAGGCTTCTAGATCAGAGAGAGGGGCAAATCTATTTTCACAACTTAAGTTGGTTGGCCAAGATAAAACTCTTAGGGCCACCTAAGTCTGTCTCTCCATACGTTGGTGGCGGCTCCCTATTGGTAGTTGGAAAGATGGTCTATAGAAAAAGCCCAGTGGTAACACAGCTATATTACTGGCGTTTCTGTCTAAGTCAGTGCCCAAAATGTCCAAGAGGTATTTTACAATAAAACCATTATTAAGATTTAAAACCACACAGTCTCCCCCCATTTCTTTCCTTGTTGGCCCTATCCAGGTGGCTCTTCTATCCATAATCATTTGACTATGTATATCCCCGTCCCAAACCCCGCTCCCTTCAGCTTTTGGTCCACCCAGTGCATGACTTTAGTCATTAATTGGACTGTGGATTCAGTCTGACCCTCCCGCAGTTGTGGCACATTTCCCAGTACCACCACCAAGGGAGCAGCCGCAGGAGGCAGATACAGAGTCTGAGTTCCAGTTTTTAATGATCCTCGATCTGGTCTTTCGTACTTCCTGTTAACTCCTAGGCCACCCTTCCCCGATGGTATTTTGCTCTGCCCAGTAGTCACACAGTCGGTAATGTCCATTGGTGGATTAATTTCGTCAGCCGCTTTGTTAGATTCGTTGGCGCAGGATGGGCTCGTGGGGGTTTGGGCAATTTCGCCGGATGTGTCTGCTGTCATGATGTTGTTCTCATCCGTGCTAATGGCTGAGTAGGTGTCTGTGGAGAGTGCCAGACTTTGGGGTAGAGACTTCATCCTTGTGAGTTAAGATGGTTTTGCAATTGGGGCTGATTTGCTTATCTCTTGGGTGATCTGGGGTTTTCCATTTGGCGGTGGCATTGGCCTGGTTCTAACTAGTAATGCCTCTATTGCACAAAAATTTGACTTAGCCTGGGATTCAAGGCCATTTATTTTGTCTTCGATCCAGCTCAATCTCAGTGTGATGGGATTTAACATTGTAGAAACCAAGGATTCCAATCTCTGCCACATTGCCTTGGTTGTGGCCAGACAAGGCGCATGGGGAGTGATGTAGTTTGGTGTTTCCACATAACTTGGGACTCTTGGGTCTGTGTCTATTATGTCCTCCCCCCTCTTCTGGTCGGCCTTGCTGATTTTGCAGGTTTAAGTCTCTGTGGGCCCCTCCCCCTCTTTCTCTTCACAGCGGGGTCAGGGGTTAATTCCGGGCCCAAGGATTTAGCCAGTCCTGTTGCCCTGGTGGAAGCTCTTTGTATGGTACAGATTGGCTCTGGCTCAGGCTCGGACTCAAAAGATATCAGTCCTTTGGTTTTTTCAGGGACTGTATCTGGTACTATTTCGATCGCTTGATCTGTTCTCAGTCCCCAATCTGGGTTAGTGAGGGGAGCCATACCCCCAGAGAGGATCTTTTGAGGGAAAAAGGCTCCAAGGATAGGCGTCGTTCCGTCCTTACTATCTCGTGTTCGAGTACAGAAGTAGCCCTAGTTAAAAATTTGTCAAGTGTCCCCACAATACTTCCACCCGGCTGCACACCCTTTCTCTTCCCCTCTCACTTGTTCATCTTGTTATTAGGTTACTATGGCAGGGATTTAGTGAACTAGGAATCAATACTACTGTCCCAGACTACTTGGGGATAAAATAGAAGAACCAACCACTGTACCTTCTGTTGGTGGGGATCTCAGAGGGGGGGGCCCAGCCCAGTCTCCTCTGGTCTTCGATGGGTGCAGACTGGCCCACCCTTGGCCTGGGCACGCCCGCGCGTGTCCCGCACTGCGGGAGCCCGCAGCCACTTTTGGAGCGCCTCCTGGCGCTTCTTGACGTTTGGTGGCCGCACGCCACGCAGGGAATGCTGGGTGTTGCGGTCCTCTCGGACCATTACGAGTTTTCGAGTGCCGGCAGGAGCGGCAAAAACACAGTTACGGCCCCCTTGAACTGGAGAGATCAGCAGGTGTGCAAGGCGGCAGTCCTGTCAGAAAGAAAGGCGAGACCCGTGCTGCGGGAGACCGCGGCGACTTTTGGAGCGCCTCCTGGCGCTTCTTGATGACGTTTGGTGGCCACGCGCCATGCAGGGAATGCTGGGTGTTGCGGTCCCCTTGGACCGTTACGAGTATTCAAGTGCGGGCAGGAGCGGCAAAAACAGTTACGGCCCCCTTGAACCGGAGAGATCAGCAGGTGTGCAAGGCGGCAGTCCTGGCAGAAAGAAAGGCACACTCAACACCAAGGCTGCAGCAGGTGCAGACGGTGGCCCTCCCTCTGGGGACGTGCTGGATCCAGTGGTACGCTTTGCATGGCCTTGCCTTTGCCCCTCCATCCCCTGTCCACCAGGTGTTTCCCCCCTACAGTGCCCTCCTTTTCCTGCTTCACTGGGCTTGGAATGGGAGTCGAAGTAGTGGGTGAATCTGCCTTGGAGCCCTTCATATGTGTACCCTTGGCAGGCACCACCTTCTCAGTGGGCACGGAAATTTTCTGCTTGTCTTTGCGAGACGCTTTTGGGACAGGAGAGTCCTTGACTGGGGATGGCTCTGAGCCATGTGACACTGAGGTCTGCTTCTTTGCTTTTTGGCCCCTGGTGTCGTCTGACGGGCTTTTGTCTTTGCGCTCTGAGGTGGCTTTGGTTTTCTGTGGAGATGGTGTCCGTGGCCTGGACCGCTTGGGCTGCTGCCGCTGTGTGCTACGTGTGCTGTATCGTGACCTTGAGGTCTGTGGAGCATGGTCACTATCGTCAGATGTGGCCACTGGCATGGGGGTGGACAAAGGGACTGGAGCTGGACCCTGAGATTGCGCAAGTTGAAGGGATGCCGTCACTGCGGAGGACAAAGACTGGACAGTCCGGTGCAGCCCACCCACGTCTGAATGTATGCCCTCCATGAAAGCAACCACCTGAGCCAATTTTTTGTCTTGTCTATGAATGCATTGAGGAGAGCTGTCTGGCCTACACATGGCTGGCGCAAAAGGTCCACAGGCTCAGCACTGATGGCAGCAGGGGGGCCTGGGGCAGGGGCTGCGGTGCCTGGTGTGAAGGGCACTCTTCCCCTCTTACTGGAGCGAACACGGGCAGCACCAGAGGAAGTGGCTGGGAGGGTGGGCACTGTATGCTGTGTGGTGGAAGATGATGCAGAGTCCCCGTTGCCTGTGCCCACCAACATGGCTGCGTCACCGCTGTCATCAGATGACGTTGAACTTTGCGCCTCGGGCTGTGATTCCTCCAGCAGACTCCTGTCCCTCTCCGATGCGCTGGTCACATCTGTGTCACTGGGCTCCTGTGCAGCAGTTGTGCTTGTTTCCCCACCAATGGTGTCCGTCCCCTGTCCCTCCGTGACCAGGGGAGATGCTGCATGAGAGAGAGAGATGTAGGGTCAGTTCAGTGGCAGCGACAGAACAAACATATGCAAGCAAAGCAGCCATGAAGATGACTCAATCTACATGTTGCAAGCCACCATGTGCAATAACATTGTGCAAACACACCTTTGTTACTCAAACAGTGCGTGTAAACAAGAAAACCAGGCATAAGTGAGCATGTGATGACCACATAGCACAACATCCTGCATGTGGCTCCGTTCAAACAGTAACACAAATAGCTCAGACCTGAAGCCTTGGATGGACTCACATCGAGCCAGGTTTTTGAAAGGGCACCATTGAGTTACCTTGACCTATCCACCCGCTCAAAAGGTTCATGAGGCATTGTCATTCCATATACATAATGAACAAGTTACTTACCTTCGGTAACGATGTATCTGTAAGAAACATTAGTTAGTTAGATTCCTCACCTTAGAATATCCCCAGGCGTCAGACTGGATCCGGAAGATTTTTCGTCAGCAATACCCCTTGCGCGTCGCTAGGCGTCGTCTGCGGCTCCGCGTCCGTCGTCGGCGTCGTGCGCCAGAATGACGTCGTCGGAGTACTTAGACGCCGCCCTCTCGCGCTGACGTCAGTTCTTGTACATAGCCTTTCACGCCAGGAACGCAGAGCCATGCAAAGACCGACACTGGTGCCAAAAAGAAAATCTAGGGGCCTGAAAAGGATAACCTTAACCCTAGATGTCAGTTCGCAGAACGGGGAGGATGGGTGGGTCGGTGAGGAATCTAACTAACTAATGTTTCTTACAGATACATCGTTACCGAAGGTAAGTAACTTGTTCATCTGAAAGAAACACGTTAGTTAGATTCCTCACCTTAGAATAGATACCCAAGCAATACCATCCCCGGTGGTGGGTCTGCGAACCAAGATCACACCAGAAAGTCCTGGAGGACAGAACGGCCAAAGAAGCCATCCCTCCGGACTTGGCTGTCAAGGCAGTAATGCCTGGCAAACGTGTGTAGCGAAGCCCACGTCGCCGCCTGACAGATGTCCTGCAAAGGGACACCCCGTCCCAAAGCAGTAGTAGCCGCTGCGGCCCGAGTAGAATGGGCGCGCAGCCCAACAGGAGGGTCCTTTTTTGCCAAGGAATAACAAATTTTGATGCACAAAACGACCCACCGAGAGATGGTCCGTTTGTGCACAGCTTTCCCCTTCTTAGCACCCACGTATCCAACGAAAAGTTGGTCGTCCACCCGGAACTGCTTTGTGCGGTCCAAGTAAAAGGAGAGCGCACGTTTTGGGTCCAGACGGTGGAGCCTCTCTTCCTCTTTGGAAGGATGCGGAGGCGGAAAGAAGGTGGGCAAGGTGACAGACTGCCCAAGATGAAATGGAGTCACCACTTTCGGAAGAAAGGAGGGACAAGGCCGAAGGACAACCTTGTCCGGATGAACAGATAGAAAAGGAGGCTTTGAAGATAAAGCCTGGAGCTCACTCACCCGTCTAGCCGAGGTGATGGCTACCAGAAAAGCAGTCTTAAGCGTCAGCAGACGAAGAGGACAATTATGAAGAGGCTCAAAGGGAGCACACATTAGAAATGTGAGAACAAGATTCAAGTCCCACTGAGGCATTACAAAAGGGACAGGAGGGAACGTGTGAGTAATGCCTTTTAGAAAGCGTGTAACTACAGGGGACTTGAAAAGAGAAGGCTGATCAGGAAGCCGCAAGAAGGCAGAGATGGCAGCAAGATAACCTTTCAGGGTGCCCAGGGCAGAGCCCTGCCGGGCCAAAGAAAGAAGAAAGAGGAGAACCTCAGAAAGAGGGGCGGAAAGGGGATCCACAGCCTTTGCTGTGCACCATGCCACAAATTTGTTCCACCGGCAGGCGTATACCGACTTCGTGGAGGGACGCCTGGCTGCCAGAATGATATCACAGACTTCAGGAGGCAAGTCAAATGGCATCAACTGTCGCCGCTCAATCTCCACGCATGGAGGTGGAGGCTGGACAGGTTCGGGTGGAGGACCGTCCCCTGCTGCTGCGACAGAAGATCCTCCCGAAGGGGCAGACGCATCGGAGGATCGGTCAACATACTGAGTAGCTCGGAATACCAGTACCTTCGTGCCCAATCCGGAGCCACCAAGATGACTTGGGCCCGGTCGTGCCTGATCTTCTTCAGCACTCTGGGCAGAAGTGGTATAGGCGGAAAGGCGTACAACAGACCGCAACTCCACTCGTGACGAAAAGCGTCGCCGAGCGAGTGCCGCCTTGGAAATTCCAACGCGCAGAACTGCTGACATTGCTCGTTCTCTTCGGTGGCGAATAGATCTAACCAAGGCTCTCCCCACTGCTGAAAGAGACCTTGCGCCACTTCGGAGCTCAGATGCCATTCGTGATCCCTCATGCACCGGCGGCTGAGTTCGTCTGCTCTGGCGTTCAGAGAGCCCGCCAGATGTTGAACCACTAGGGTGACGCCTTGGTGTTCCAGCCACGTCCAGAGGCGCAGGGCCTCCTGACAAAGGGTCCACGACCCCACCCCGCCCTGTTTGTTGCAATACCACATGGCGGTGGTGTTGTCCGTGAACACCTGCACGACACTTCCCCGGACAGAGGGAAGGAAGGCTTTCAGTGCAAATCGGATCGCTCTCAACTCCAACAGGTTGATGTGGAGACGAGACTCCGCCGGAGACCAGAGGCCTCTGATCTCCGCCTCTCCCATATGGCCACCCCATCCCAGGAGGGACGCATCCGTCACTACGACATGCTCCGGTTGGGGAAGGGAGAGGCTTCTGCCCATGACCCAATCGCGGTCCGTGAGCCACCACTGCAACTGCTGTGCAGTGCCCTCCGAGATCAAGACATGGTCGGACAGGTTGCCGTGATGCTGGGCCCACTGAAACTTCAGGTCCCACTGCAGAGCCCGCATGCGCCGCCTGGCGTGATGCACTAGTAGGATGCAGGAGGCCATCAGCCCCAGAAGCCGCAACACTAGCCTGACCGAAACCCAGGATAGAGGCCGAAAGATGGGAATCAGGGCCTGTATATCCCGGACCCGCTGTTCCGGTGGATAGACCCGGAACTGCGCCGAATCGAGAACCGCTCCGATGAAAAGGAGCTTCTGAGAGGGACTCAGGTGTGACTTCGGCACGTTGATGGAAAACCCCAGCAAATGCAGGAGATCCGCCGTAGTCTGGAGGTGGGAGACGACTGCCTGGGGCGAGCCCGCCTTCAACAACCAGTCGTCGAGATAGGGGAAGACTGGAACCCCTGATCTGCGCAGATGAGCTGCGACCACCGCCATCACTTTCGTGAACACCCGAGGGGCACTGGTGAGGCCGAAGGGGAGCACGGTAAACTGAAAGTGCTCTTGGCCCACCGTGAACCGCAGGTAACGCCGGTGGGCCGGCAGGACGGGGATGTGGAAATATGCGTCCTGCAAGTCCAACGCTACCATCCAGTCTCCGGGGTCTAGGGCAGCTAGAACCTGAGCCAAAGTCAACATCTTGAACCTTTCCTTCCGGAGGAAGGCATTGACGTTCCGGAGGTCCAAGATAGGGCGTAGGCCCCATTTTCCCTTCTTGGGAACCAGAAAGTAGTGGGAATAACAACCACGACCTACTTCTGGGCTCGGAACGCGCTCGACGGCCCCCTTGGCCAAGAGGGCCGAAACTTCCTCGTGGAGAAGATTCAAATGATCCCCCGAGAGACGGTGGTGCTGCGGTGGCATGGCTGGAGGGGTCGTCTCGAAGGGGAGGGAGTAGCCCCTTCGGACGATTTGCACCACCCACCTGTCCGATGTGATGGACCGCCAGTGGAGCAGGTGATGGCGAACTCTGCCGCCCACTGGCGTGGAATGGGCCTGAAAGCTCGGAAGGCTTTGAGGCGGATGCTGCCGGGGTGGATGTGGGCTGACCTCGTCGTCCTCCAGAACCGCCTCGGCGGAAACCACGTCCGCGCGCAGGTTGGTTCTGCGGCTGGTGGCTAGGCGCACGTGAGGAGGCACCCCTTCCTTGGCCACGAAAGGGGCGGAAGATTGCGACCGCGGGGCCGAGAGGCCCAAGGACTTGGCCGTAGCCCGGGAGTCCTTAAAGCGGTTCAGCGCACTGTCCGCTTTCTCGCCAAACAGGCGAGTGCCATCAAACGGCATGTCCATGAGAGTGCTCTGGACATCGCCCGAAAATGACGTGGACCGCAGCCAGGCGTGACGTCTAAGCGCCACTGTGGTAGAAATGGCCCTACCCAGCGAGTCCGTGGTGTCAAGCACACAACGTATAGCATGTCGCGCGGCATCCCTCCCATCGGCCAGAGCCTGGGTAAGTCGTGTCCGGACCTCCTCCGGACACAGGGGCAGCGCGTCCTCCACCGCATCCCACAGAGAGTGGAAATAACGGTCCAAGAGACAAGCGGTGTTCAAAGACTGCAGGCCCAAACTAAGGGAAGAGAACAGCTTCTTGCCAAACTGTTCTAGTCTCTTGGAATCCCGGTCCGGCGGGGCGGTCGGGAAAGAGGATTGGGAGGTGGAGGCCTGGATAACCAGGCTCTCAGGGGTAGGGTGTTGGGACAGAAAACTGCGGTCGCCCGGAGCAGGGCGGTGGCGCCTGGCGACATTCCTGTCCACAGGAGGAACTGTGGAGGGCTTGGACCAGGTGCCCTGCAGAACGTCAATGAGGGCCTCATTGAATTGCAGCAGAGGCTCAGTGGAGCTTGCTGCAGACTGAAGCACCTCAGTAAGGACGTTAGTCCTCACAGCCACGGCAGGCAGCTCGAGCCCAAGGGCTGCGGCCGCCTTGCGCAGCACCACAGAGAAAGCAGCGCCCTCCTCCGAAGCCACAGTCGGAGGAGAGACAAACCCAGTGTCTGGAGAGGTATCCAGGCCACTGGCCTCCCCCAGTTCATCTGCCCAGTCCTGGGACAGTTGAGCCTGAGCGGCCATAGGATCCTCGGATCCCTCCCAGTTGTCCCCATCATCCGACTCCTGGTATAGAGGAGAAAGTAGCGGAGCCGGGCGGTAGACATAATGTCTCTCTAGCGGCGCCGATCTCGGCGTCCATCAACGCCGGACCAGCGCCGGGCCCGGAGTGGGACTGAACTAGGGCCCGACGTCGAGCGGAGTCGACGTCGGCGTCGGGGGTGGTACCGGTGTCGACGCCGGCGGAGGAGGCGTGACGAGGTCGACCGGCGCCGACGTGGACTCGAGAACGGGTCCCTCGGGTGCTTGCGGCGTCGAGGCCGGAGCCATCAACGGCGACGGGGCCGGAGCCACCGGCAGGCAAGGCAGCCCAGTCGGGTCCGCGGGGCCCGAAGGCGCACCAGCGGGCGCCGACGGCGGAGCCAGGTTCCTCATGGCCGAGAGGAAGGCACTGACTACCGCCGGCGTCGCGTTAGTCCCAGGGACCGGAGGGTATGGGGACGTGCGCGGCGCCTGCGGCTCCGCCGGAGCCGCGGGGGTGGAACCACCCTGACCCTCGGCCGAGTCGCGCGACCGGCGAGGGGAGTCCGAAGAGCGGTGTCGCCTCTTGGACTTCTTGGAATGCTTCGACTTACCCGAAGACTTGGATCCCCACGACCGATGGTGACGTCGGCTGCGGCTCCACGACCGATCTTTGGACCTCCTCCTGGACCGGGATCGAGAGGCACGCGGAGCCGAGTGGCGAATCTCGAGAAGCTTACGGGACCGCTCCCGTCTAGCCTTCGAGGTCAGGGCCTTGCAGTCCGAACACGACTCCGCGTCGTGATCGAGGCCCAAGCAGTAAAGGCACCGGCGGTGATGGTCCGTAACCGACATCAATCGGTTACAGTCCGTACAGGCTTTAAACCCAGGCATCCTACCGGCACCGGTGTCGAGACACGATCAAAAAGGATCTAAAAGTTAGTCAAAAATTGACTAAAGGGGTAGCTCTCCCGGATCTGCGCTTACTGGCGCGGAAAAAAGAAGAACTGACGTCAGCGCACGAGGGCGGCGTCTAAGTACTCCGACGACGTCATTCCGGCGCACGACGCCGACGACGGACGCGGAGCCGCAGACGACGCCTAGCGACGCGCAAGGGGTATTGCTGACGAAAAATCTTCCGGATCCAGTCTGACGCCTGGGGATATTCTAAGGTGAGGAATCTAACTAACGTGTTTCTTTCAGATCATACAAGCATACCATTAGGTATCGTATACTAATGCTTTACTAGTTGCATTTTCACTTATTTTTATAGTCATTAAAATAAGTACACGTTATCTATACAGGAGGGATCTTGTTCTTGTCCTGACGAAGATGCCTTGCTGCATCGAAACATGTTGACATACTAGGAGTAACCGCACATTACGCAGGACATCTCCGCACCACTTTTTTAACAGTACCAGCCTCCCTTGACCTATTGAACATTTTTTACATCTAAAGAGGCCAGGTCCTTTTTAATACACTTACCTATTCACTTCAGACCTTCCCTTTGCATCACACATAGCACCATATCATCAGTGCTCCCGCGTAGTCGCAGGTCGTAGCACGCCCCGTCCCGCAGCGGGGCGGGAAGACCCCTATGATGAAGCCTGACACCAAGGGCAATTCTGGTGTGTGAGGGGTATTTAAACAAACACAGTGTGTGTCCAACCATAGTGGGATACACACACACCAAAAGTCTTCCTGGGGCCTTACCGTTTTTTGAAATATACCTCTGGTCCTGATGAAGGTGGCAACATTGCCATCGAAACGCGTCGACCACTGACCTTGTGACGTTAACATCCTGCTTTTGCAGTTGTCTCATTAATTATAGGAGACATTTATGTATTCCATGCTCCAAATGTCTAGTATATGAGAAAAACAAAAAAATATTTTTGTCGTTGATTCTGTTAGATGTATGAATGTGGAATGTGTTGGTATGGATGTGAATGAGAAGGTGTGATGGTACAATAATTTTGCTTTATTGTCTATGTGTCCTAGGATTGCTGTCTATATGATGCAGTTTCACTGTAATGAATTTAATCAGTGGTTCTTAAATATGATTTAAATATGAAAAAAAGAAATGGAATAAGTTGATCTAAGACAAATTGAAAAAGCCAAATAATAAAAATTAAAATTATCAAAAAAAATTACTATAAAAAACATTTTGTGTGTAGCATCATTGATTTTAGACCTGATCTTTTCCCTGTTTACAATTAATTTGTTTGTTTGAAAAAAGAGGTCGTGAGGGAAGCTTTACTATTTGTTAGTACACACACACCACCACCTTAGTTATCTGAACCCAGGTCTTTATTTCCCTCCCCTCTTCCCCTAGAGGTGGATCCTTATGTTTTGTAACTGATTCTGTGTGGAAGACTTATCCACCTCCAATGCCCGTGGAGGGCTTTACCTCTACACTCCCTAATCTTGTTATTTATAGCCAAATGATTACACAACACATTGGGTTACCTTGGGGCCAATGATTGCCAAGAGAAATATTGCCCAGCGATGGGGAGCGCAGCTCCCACCTACAGTGCGAGATTGGGAGAAAGATTTGGACTGGTCAATGTTTCGGGAGAAAACGGTGTATGTGGCCCGAGGGTGTGCTAAGAAGTGGACTCGAGTGTGGGGTCTGTGGAATACCTATCGGGGGGATATATGTCAACCTCCTCTTGCCACAAGTAATGGAGAACCCCCTTCACCCTACACTTTCCATGCTCTATTCTGTAATGTTTTCTGTGGCCTATTGTGGTAGTGTTGCCGGAATTGCTACTTCCTCTGTAATGTGATTGAAATGCTGATTTTTGAAAAAGTATTTTTTTTATTTTTTTTAAGTTGCAAATCAATAGCAGGAGGAAGGAGGGAAAGCACATTTCCAAATGCAGGTCAAGATGACAGTGCCTCCCATACACACAGAATGGGTCAGTAAGACTCACACTAGCCAGTCTTAAATAAGTTCTGATTCTTCCATCACCTACAAATCTACGTTTATAAAGTGACAACAACAGCTATTAGCAATAACCAATCCCTTGCTCTACAAAGGACACCCTACACCCTTAAAATAAAGCCTACAGTGTGTTTATCCATAAACCGCTCCAGGAAGTTACCAGCAGCCAGGCCAACATGCCGCATCACAAATCTTCATTTAATCATGAGGTCTGTAAATAAAATGCATACTAGGAGCAGATTATGAACGCAATAGCATATCAAAACCATTGCCAGACTCTACGTAACATCTTAAAATAAATTTATTAAGGCTACATTCACACCTTTAACACTTGGTGTGATCCAAATTGGGCATTTGGCAAACATCACAGCAAATGTAGGCCACTCCCCGATGATCAGATAACACTTGTTGCTTAAATAACGGAATCACCAAGTAGGCACGGACAGTCTGCTTCCAGCAGTTTTATAATCAGCAGCTGGAGAGCGCACAGAAGGCATTTCAGGGAAGGAGCATCCGTGATGCCATGATAGTCTGCTTTGTATGCACACATCCAACTCCGGGGCCCCACTTTACAGTGCTTGAAACCGACAAGGCCTGAAACGTTGCAGTGCTGGACACCTGGAGATCCATGTGCATTAACACCCGAAAAACCCCAAGAAACCATGTCCTATTTTCCAAATGCCTGGCGTCAGGGTGGTTGTGGATGCTGCAGGTGACAAGTACTAGCTGACTCCATAAGTCATACTGTGCATGACCTGAAAACTTGTAGCACTTGGGGGGTTTCACAGTATGTGGTTTCCCGGGGGACTCCTGCATAAACTGCATGTTCCAGTGGGATTAGTGCATAAGGGGTGTGCAAGTGTTTGTGGACACTTATGTTTGAGATAAAAAATCCACGCTTACCTGAAAGCAGCTCCTGTAAGAGCACCCTCAATATTCCTACTCTACGTTCACATGCATATATTGTCAGTTGGAAGGTATGGCCATGTTCTTGTCAGTGAAATAATATATATCATATAGAAGAACAGTGCTGCAAATGTAATGTGAACGACCACTACACATGCTTCCCCAACTCAAATATTTATTGGCACTGCAATTTTTGCTATCATTGTACATGTCACCTTGTATTTGAGGGCGATTTGCAGAATGGCAACAATGTAAAAGCACTTACAAGGACAATACATTGGCCGAGGACAAAGTGAATAAAGGAACATTACAAAAGAAGAAAGAGCGGGCCACCTGATTACCAGAGAGAGCTGCATCGTCGTTCATTGCATTGAAATAAAAAGGATGATGCATGAGCTCTTGTTGTTTCTATATCTCATACAACCACTATTTCAGAATAGCAGTTGTACGGGAGAGTCCGGCAGCTGCTTTAAATAATTTTCCAAATTGAACATTTCAGTAAGAATATTTCTGAAATGTACGATATGCATCTTTGTACTCTTTCTACTGTCACTAATTATAGTGTAAGGCGGTAACCTCTGCAGGAGCACTTCTCTCGGTGCCATTTAATAGAAGGTTCTACAGTGTAAGAAACAAAAGAGGGACTCAAAAGGCGAGACTGGTGAATCGCGCAATAACCACTCCACGCTGGATAGCTAGCGTAAAAGGCCATTTATTAGGACAGGGTTGACACCAAACATAACAATAACATCAACAACTCCAAACCATCCCCCCCAACCTCATGTCTTCCATTCTTCCATTCACTCCCACACTCCAACTACTCACTCCCACATCACCCAGCGACCTCTTCACTTATCCCATTCGCTTCGTCACTTCTCTTTCCAACCTCTTCCTGCATCTCCAGCCATCGCACTCCTGCATGACGTACCCCCACCTTGCACCTGTATCTCCCTCCCCGGAAGGGTGAGTATGCCCGTCATGGACTCCCCCCCTCCCATATACGGCCAACACGCCACTTCAACCCGTCCTAAACTGGCACGCTGTAACAAATACCCCCTTTTTCCCACTCCTGAAGCAAGTAGGGTGGGCCGGTGGTCAAACTTTCCTTAGCACCCCTAACCTGACGGCGCTGGGAGGCAGGAAGAGGAAGAGCTTCCTGCCCTGCCTCCCTTTTATACCTGCCTAATTCCCACCCCCTCCCACTATCTAACCCCACCCTCTCCTGTGGTCTCGCGTGAATACCCTTGGGGAAGACTGGTCTGCCGACGTTGCTTCCCCGGGGCCCGCATCGCGCAATAACCACTCCACGCTGGATAGCTAGCTTAAAAGGCCATTTATTAGGACAGGGTTGACACCAAATATAACAATATCATCAACAACTCAAAACAATCCCCCCCAACCTCATGTCTTCCATTCCTCCATTCACTCCCACACTCCAACTACTCACTCCCACATCACCCAGCGACCTCTTCACTTATCCCATTCGCTTCGTCACTTCTCTTTCCTACCTCTTCCAGCATCTCCAGCCAACGCACTCCTGCATGACGTACCCGCACCTTGCACCTGTATCCCCCTCCCCGGAAGGGTGAGTATGCCCGTCATGGACTCCCCCCCTCCCAAATACCGCCAACCAGGAAACCCCCATAGGGCAGTTACCTGCCCTACCCAGCTCAAGTGCACCTTTCGCCCTCAAATCCGCCTGCACCAAATCGACTCATTCCACAGCTCACTGATGAAATCCCTCATTTCCATCATGTAATATGCGTTACCCATGTGCGAAAGGTGCACTCCGTCATCTCGAAAAAGAAGGGGCTCCTCAAGCCGTATCCCCCTGTGAGAAATCACCTTGATCCCAGCATTACCACAGAAAACTCTCATAGCCCTATTCAGCTTACGGCGAGCCCTCTCAACCGCTGCTGGTTTCAATGCTCCCCGCCAAATCCGGCACGGTATGAATTCAGTCCACACAAAACAGGCGCCAGGCAGATTGTTACGCATTGCTTCCAAGTCCCTTTGCATCAGATGTAGTAAGGACACCCCGGATTGCTTCACCAAGTCATTTTCCCCCAAATGGATCACGATCATATCCGGGCATCCCCTCTGCGATACTTTTTTGGTCAGCCAGGGCAACAGAGCCCACCAGTGCATCCCGCTCTTGCCCTACCAGTGCACTTCATGATGACTGCTCCGCAGGCCGAGGCCACGGCCGTAAACCTGCCTGTCCGCGTATTTGGACGCCCAATGTACAAAGGAATGTCCCACAATCCAGGTAACCGTCTTGGCTCCCAGCCCTGCAACACAACCTACGAAAGAAACATAGATTAGAACAACAAAACCAAACCGTTCCTTCACCACCACACCATGAACGCCGCCGCCGCTCGCACCTGTCTTCATTTACGCACGTAGCGTTCACCGCAGCGCGACCTCCACCTCCCGATCCGCCTAATCTCCTCCCCAGACCACCCCAGCCACGCAGCTGCTGTCGCCACGCCGATGCAGAAAGAATGTGTCCCATACCTTGCCGGGTCCCTGCCTACCCGCCTCAAAGCCATGCGCAACACCGCCAGCAGCTGAAAAGCTGTCACTCGCATGTTAGGGGCGCGGCAAAATATTTCTCCCTCTCCCACTGTCACCTGCCGACAAAAGTCTCTCCATTCTTGCACTGGGCAGGCCCCCCCCAACCATTCTCCTTCAACCATACCCACTTACCCCTCCCCACCTGGTCTGTTTTTGAACGACCCAACCATATACCAAGACGCGCCCCCTCCAGTCTCACATCCTCGAACAACCTGCCAGCGGACCCCCTAGACCCAACCAGCACCGACACCCGAAAAGCCCCAAAGAACATCCAAACCATGCACAGCCTAAACAAGGCCAACTCAGACACATCATAACAACAATGCGGCAACGCCACCAGCACTTCTTCCAACACTCAAACATAATGGCCTCCCTAAGGGCCCCCCCAACCTCCCCTTTCTCCCTCCCCCAACCATTCAACATCCTGCTCAGCAGCTTGCTTCTCGCTGGATCAAAACCAAAATGCAGCAAGCTATAGAAGGAAATCCCCGCCAGCTTCCTTGCAATCGTGACCTGTGACAGCCCCCTATCCATGCAACGCAACACAAACTGCACGACCCCCCATTCACAGCTACTCTGAGACATCTGCCCAGACACACCGTCCCAACCCATAAAAGCACCGAACTCAGACCATGCTAACCGGTAGGAGTGCCGAGTGGAATCCGCTACTGACCTCTCTACCAAGTCTACTACTCTCACTCCCCCCAAGCCCAGATACCCTCCGGCACCTTGGTCTTGCAAGCCTCTGCCCCCGGCGCCAGCCTCCTGAAACGCTGCCACTGCGAACGAGACAATGCAGCTGCAATGTCATTGCTTGCACCTGGAACATGTTGCGCGTGAAAAAGCACATTGAATCGCAGACATAGCAGCATAAAACTGCGCAGCACTCGCAGGTCCCTTGCTTTTTGCTTGTTCACCAGGTCCGCCACTGTCTTGTTATCCACATGAAACAGAACCGACCTGTTCTGGAATTCCCTACCCCACACCTCCAGAGTGACCAGCAAAGGAAAAAACTCCAGGAACGCAATACTTCTGCCCTGCTGCAGCCAATGTTCCGGCCACGGCTCGGCGCACCACTGCCCGTCCCAGAAAAGGCCAAATCCTGCCGCCCCAGCTGCGTCAGAAAACAACTGCACCTGCCACACCATCCTGTCATACGGGAAGTCCAAGGACACACCATTGAAATCCACCAAGAAACAATGCCAGATCCGTAAAGTTGCCCTCTCCACCAACGAGATACGCACCCGATGATGTGGCAGCACCGCCCCAGACATGGCCATGCCAATGCGCCGGCAAAACGTCCTTCCTGCCCTCACCACGCGACACGCAAAGTTCAACCCCAACAGCAGCTGTACCTCTCGCAACGCAATCCTCCGCTCCCCCATTACGTGCAGCAGCTGAATCTCCCCCACCTTCTGTTCCAGCAACCGTGCCGACCAAGCCACGGAGTCCAGTTCGATGCCCAGGAAAGTCAGACAACAGCTGGGCCCAGCCGTCTTTTCCGGTGCCAATGGGACCTCAAAGTCCCGGGCCAGTCGCTGAAACTGCCCCAATGCCTCTGCACATTCGCCCCTCTGACCCCTTCCAATGAACAAAAAATCGTCCAAATAGTGAGACACCAGCCGGTGCCCACTTCTAACCGTGAAGGCCCACTGCAGGAATGAACTGAAGGTTTCAAACAATGCACATGAAATCGCACAGCCAATCGGCAAAACTCTGTCCACAAAGATGGCCCCCCCAAACTGCATACCCAGCAATGAGAAATCCGCCGGACAAATTGGAAGGAGGCGAAATGCAGATTTAATGTCACACTTCGCCAATTCTGCCCCCCGGCCACCCGCCCGAACCAAACCGATCGCATCATCCACCGAGGTGTACAATACACTTGAATCTTCCGCCGCAATGAAATCATTCACGGAGGCCCCCTCCGGCCAGGTCAAATGATGGATCAGACGAAACTCCCCCCGCTCCTTCTTGGGTACCACCCCCAACGGAGAAATGATGAGATCCGGCATTGGCCACGACGTAAAGGGACCCGCAATTCTACCTTCCAACACCTCCTTCCGCAACTTAGCTACCACCACCTCCGGCAATTCCCTTGCAGACTTCAAGTTTTCCGCCCACCTCCGTTCCTTGGGACCCTGATAACCCACGCGAAATTCCTCCGAAAAATCCAGTAGAGCTTCTGCGCCGCTTCCTTGTCAGGGTACCTAGAGAGCCATGGACCCATGGCTTCCACATCAACCGGCGTAGGAGCCCTTTGGTCCAGCCTGCCCCCGTCCTTTCATGATCCGCCACTGCTCGGTGGGAGTGGCCAGCGTAAAACATTCCGTGACCGGGTGTCACCCGCCGCACTTGGAACAATCGTGTTTGAATTTGTATGGGTAACGGGTGCAAGAGCCCTTATTGAAGTTCCAACACGCCCCAACGGTAACTCCCCCAGGTTTAGATTGCTGTCCAGACGTCCCTGTAGGCCCATTCTGCCCTCCCCCTGAACCACCAGAACCTCCGTGCCCCCCAGCCGCAGACTGGGCGGGACGCGACTGAAACAGCCGATAAGAAACCGGGAGACCACTAGCCGCATGCGTGGATGCCGCCGACTGCGTGGAAGACATCCATTGAACCCATAGCTCCTGATCCACCTCCCCCCCAAGGCTTGTCTGGATTAATGCTGACCCATGCCCGAAACTCCTCGTCGTAACTTAACCATGCAAAGCCCCCGAAATGCATCTGAGCTTTGCGAATAATATCCATATATTTCAGGAGCGCAATCGCCCTATCCTGGTGTTTCTCGCAATAGATACTTGCGTAAATCAAAAAGGCGGACGTCCAATTCTCCATATTAACCGGCACCCTCGGCCGCCTGGTCAATTCCCATTCCTCTTCCTTCGAACCCTCCTTAGCCTGAATTTCCCTGTGCAACAGCTTGAAAACGTCTACATATTTGTGCTTCCAAATGCGGGACCGCGTCTTCTCCGACAAATGTGACCCCAACGGCATAGCCAGGTCTATATACGGTAACTTCTTCCTATGCTTGTCCCCAGATTCCTCTTTCCCCTCCGGGTCCCCTGGCTTATCCGTCTGAACTCCAGCACCCACCAGGTGCTTCCCCCCGCCTACTGCCTCCGCCGCCTTGACCGGAGCACCCCCATCCCGCACAGACCCTTCCCCCACCGCCACAGACCAGCATGCTTTCCTCCGCCCTTTAGCTCCCTCGCCCCACGCATCCCACCATGCTTTCTCACCTGCCAGTTTCGGGGACATCGCACGGTCCTTCCCTCCTGCGACCGCAGACTGCAGGCTTTCCCTCCGGGTCCCGCTACCGCTGGCCCGCGGCGCCTGAAAAACACCAATCCTTCTGGTTGCTGCCTTTTCCCGACCCCCAACCCTTTCACGCACTTCACCCTCCTCTAACTCTTCACTATCCGAGTCATAATCCAGTTGCTCCTCATGCTCCACCTCAGCATACTCCTTTCGCACCTCACTCACTACCCGCTTCGCACCTTTCCCTTTCATACCAGGCACAAACTCACACTCCGGCGCTGATGATGCCCGCTCCCTTGATGGAGGGCAGGCCGCCGCGGACCCCCCTGCTGCTTCGCCCCGGCGTTTGGAGGCCGTCTTGTGCCCCGCCGGCCCACCCTTGCCTCTGCCAGCTTCCACTGCTGGCTTGCACCCCCCCAAGACCGTCAAAGCCCGGGGGAGCCCCAGCGCCGTCAGGCCTCTGCGCCACTGCAGTCCCTACCTCGTCCACCCAAACCCAGCGGCCTCGTCCCCTAGCTCCTCGGTCCTGCTCACTGCATCAATGTGGCACACCGGCGGCACCTCCCCACCCAGAGCACCCCCCCAGCCCATCTCCCTGCCCACACAGAGCGCCTGCCACCTCAATTCGGTGTCTTCAATAATCTGCCGCTGTTCCCGAATCCGCTCCACCAGAGACATAGCGTCCCATCGTTCCGCCCATCACCCCCTCGCCCCCGGTACCAGGCCCGCCTCCCCCCTCCTGACGAGCCCGCCGCGCTGTGCACCCGGTGCCTAGGGCCCCCCAGCGTCACCTTCAGAGGGCCTTTGCCCTTGCCCCCTGCCCCCCCACCCTTCCCACCACCTAAAAGCTCAAGTGGCTGCTCTCCCCCCACCCCTCCTCTCCCCCAACGAGTCACTCCCTGACAATACCAGCTCGAAATCGTCCCCCACCTGCTCCTCACCTCCACTCTGCTGGTCCCCTTCCCCTTCACTGTCCTCGCTGACCTCCTCATGCAGACTGCCCCCCCTGGGCAGCCAGTACCGCCTCATGCCTTTTGCCCGCTCCCTCATCCTCCACTGTAAACACACGCGTGCCGCGCGTCTCACAAGAGGCCCCGCCCCCCCCTGCCGCTTCCCCAACCGTTGTCACCGTGTGCTCACTCGTAGCATGCGCGAGGAGGCTCAGACGCCGTCCCCCGCGCTTAACCCCCTCTGAATGCCGCCTGCCCCGTCCGCGCGCTGCCGTACCTGATTTCGGCGGTGGAGGCTCCTCCAGGCACACCACCACTGCCGCCGCCACTCCCGCCGAAGCGGACCGAGGCGCCCGGGTCATCCCGACCCACGCCTGGTCCAGTACGCCGGGCCGTAGGAGATCCGATCTCCCGGCCCGGCCCAACACCTGCAACTCAGCTCTCACCGCCGCCGCGTCCAGGTCCGTCATGCCGGGATCGTGCCGATCGTCGTCCCGAGATATCCCCGCAGGCTCCTTCCACAAAGCACGCGCCAGCTCCAGCGACGCTACGCACTCCGTCCACCCGGTTGACCGACCGGGTCTCTAGGCCCAACCCTAAATCCTCCTCAAACTTTCCTTAGCACCCCTAACCTGACGGCGCTGGGAAACAGGAAAAGGAAGAGCTTCCTCCTCTGCCCCCCTTTTATACCTGCCTAATTCCCACCCCCTGCCACTATCTAACCCCACCCTGTCCTGTGGTCTCGCGCGAATACCCCGGGGGAAGACTATTCTGCCGACCTTGCTGGGCCCGCAAGACGGTGGAAACGGGCAATTAATAGAAAACAATGTCCAGCACCTGCAATTCCTCTTGCTTTTAAGTCAGAGAATGAAAAGTAAACTGCCCTCACCAGACAGTGTTTGACATTTTATATTGTTTTTGATTACACAGAAAAAGCAACACATACATTTTTATACTTTCTGTACTGAGACTAAATGTAATGTAAAAACCAAAGGAAATGATGGACGGAGTGTTGA
The DNA here is from genome assembly GCF_964204655.1 of Triturus cristatus. Classification (NCBI taxonomy): domain Eukaryota; kingdom Metazoa; phylum Chordata; class Amphibia; order Caudata; family Salamandridae; genus Triturus; species Triturus cristatus. The sequence continues at coordinate 256,812,672 of NC_140584.1, forward strand.
ACATTGCAAGCACTCACCCCCAGTCAACTGATCTGGGTTTAATCCATCACCGTTTTTTAGCCCACTCTGCCACCCTAGTTCAGACATGGCCACATGTAAATCAGTCTGACCCTGTGCCTCATGGGAACAGTCCAGCCTGAACTGCCAAGCCATGTCTTCCCTGGACCGGAAACAAGCTTCCTAGGACCGGTTTCTGGCATTTCAACCGTCTTCAGCCAGGCTTGCTTGAATCCAGTGGCAAAGTGAGCAAGGGACTCACGTCTGAGCATACCCTGCCAACTTATGGCGAACAAAGCAAAAACCAAAGGAAATGATGGACGGAGTGTTGAACATTGCAAGCACTCACCCCCAGTCAACTGATCTGGGTTTAATCCATCACCGTTTTTTAGCCCACTCTGCCACCCCAGTTCAGACATGGCCACATGCAAATCAGTCTGACCCTGTGCCTCATGGGAACAGTCCAGCCTGAACTGCCAAGCCATGTCTTCCCTGGACCGGAAACAAGCTTCCTAGGACCGGTTTCTGGCATTTCAGCCGTCTTCAGCCAGGCTTGCTTGAATCCAGTGGCAAAATGTAATGTGTCAACCTCTGCGGGCGCACTTCCTTGGGTGCCATTTAATAGGAGGTTTGTTGCCGATAACAAGAGTGTTTTCTGAGCTTTTTACAAAACTCTAGATAGAGACAGTGCGGCGGTGGGGCAGTGACAATGGCCGCAACGGAGCTCAGAGGAGAGCAAGCAAAAGAAGTCAAAAAAAGAGTTCCAGATAGACAACACTTCAAGACTAGAGGGTAAAGATAAGGGAAGTAAGTCGCTGCTCTGTGGGATGATACCCATGTCAACAAGGCGGGACAAAAAAGAAGGACTGACCAGTAGGGAGGAATCCTTTTTGAAGTTCAAATATTTTTATTGGCTGTTTTTATTAAACAAAAAATAAGCAGAAAAAAAAATTACATTGATGCATGACAAATAGAGTGATATCAATAACGCCGTACATTGTGCCGAAAGATATACATTATCACACGTTGCTAAAGTAGATAATGGGTCATAGAAACCACCTGGTACAAATCACTTAAATCACAAATCACTTAAAATACAGAGTGCAGAAAGTCAAAATTAAAATTAAACCTATACAGAAAATAATATAATATAACATCTTGAGTAATACACCTCTGTTTAAAGGAAGAGCATGGTCAAGACAGGTAACTCATGAATTAGGCAAGAGGAGGGACCATAACAACACAGTATCCCTTGTGGATCCTGGGGGTTTATGTGAATTAAAATATAGATCAAGTCTATCCCACATATGTCTAGTGAGGGGCTTCCATGGGGAGTTTTGGAGAGCAATATTATCAGCTCCCCTAAGGTGGGAAATCCAATTTAGCCAGCAATTAAAAGACGCCTTTTGTGTGTCTCCAGTTATTTAGGAGGACCTTAAGAGCTGCTGTAAGAACGAGGTCCAGTAGGGTTTTTTCATCCTCTTTTAATGTATCAACACGTAGAAAGCTGGATGTCAGAGTGGATAGTTCCTATTTAGGGGGCAGGAAAATAATTTGGAAATAAAGTCAAATGCCTTGTTCCTAAATGAAGGATAGTCTAAGTGAGGAATGTGAATACATTGGTGGGATGTAAACCCACAGAATAGATTACAGAACGTCGAGAGACAGCTCATACATGGTATATGCTCGACCTAAAAAGGGCAAAGAGTAAAGGTCAGGGCCCGATGGACAAAGCCAAGACCTGGGGTGTGGTGCTCAGGTATGTGTTAAGTTGGCTCACTTGCAACCACTCGTGCCTTTTTAACTCTAAAGTAAGCCTGAAAGCGAAATTATCATATAAACACTGGGGGCCATTTGAACAAAGAAGTGGTGGAGAGAGGTGTTAGCCTTCCTGGCTATACGCCTCTCTCCGCCACATCTGAAACGCAAGGCTGCACCATATTTACAAGAATTTGGTGCAGCCTTGCATTTCCCACTGCGATGGCGCTAAGTTTAGCAACTTAGCCCCAACTCAGGCACCCTTGCACATATGGTGTAAGAGTGTCTGCGTGCAAGCGAGGATTGTTAATGTTTAGGAAGGTGCAGCTTCCTGCACATATACATTAGCAGCACACATGAAAGTGACAAAATGGCATCTTTAAAAAAAAGATTGTTTATGTACAGGAAGGGACACCTTCCACTACATAAACAAACCATGTCAGTATGCTTCTTCCATGTGTGCTGCACAAGGCAGCACACATGGAAAAAGCAAAAACGAGGAAAAATAACGCATTTGTCTTTATTTCGCAAACTTAAGAGCAGGATTTACCTGGTCTTAATTTTGGCGCTGCCTCTTATGTATGCCACCCTTGTACATAGGGGGCAGCATCAAAATTAATGGGTGTTGCGGTGGAACACCCACTGCAACACCCACTGCCCACCCCTTCCACGCTAGCATAGCGTGAAAGGGGGCCTTATTTACAAGGCAGCGTTAAGCCACATTAAGTGGCTTAACGTTGCCTTGTAAATAAGTCGCAGCCCCTATCGCCACCATAACATCGGTAATAGTAACGTTATGGTGGCGCTAGGGTTCGTACATATGCCCCAGGATATCTGCAGCAGCACTTCAGTATACCAGGAAACCGTTTTGGCTGTCGCTCATTGATAGGTGCTCATGGCAGACGCTGTTCTGCTTCCGGTCGGCAGCTTTCCCTGCTCGAATCTCTCTTGGCGTCATACCTGGTTGAACCCTTGCTGCCCTGCTGCCATTCACCCGTGGTGCTCCATGGGAGACTTCAGTCACAACGTACTGCAAATAGGACATCTACAATGGACTACAATGTAATCCCATTCCAAGGTCTTACGAGACGGACCAACCTCAGGGCCCTTCTAACAGAACAAATGTGATTGCAGATGTTGAAACTCTTGACTTGGTAACCAATGCATGACTGTGTTCTTAAATTTTTCATTGTCTTCACTATTGGCAGAATTTATTGTCGGTACTTTTACCTAAAATAGTACATATGGCCCATATGTTGGCAGGCTAATAGAGCCAGACAAACAAGATGGTTTAGAAATAGAAGTGAGAATGCTCTTGGCTGTTTCTTCAAATTCAGCTCTGGTCAATAGACCTTTTTAGCAGCCTGAGAGGAAAAAGGGGTTAGCAACAGTTTAAATATCCAAGTACAATGTGATCATTAAGACCCCGCAATAAAAGTCTGAGTCAGTAACTTGAAGTTAAAAGATTTATTACAAACTCAAAGCCAGACTAATATAAATCAATCTCAAGAACATACTGTTGAAATATATGATTATAAAGGAAGACCAAACTGGTGCAGAATATTAGTCCTTAACAACAGCGAGCATATTAGAATCTCTGGTTCCGCAATACAAAATATGAGGAAAAGAACTTGATGGCTGGATGAATGATTTCAATCATTCTCCCCATACATGGAAAATAATTTCAGCATCTAATAAACCCTACACTAACATAAGGATAGGGGGAAACCCTAATTAATCAAGGAAGCAAGAAAGGTGCAGCATCAGAACCTCTGTAGAAGTTCTTTAGTAAGGAATCTTTTATAGCGAATAAGAACATCTCGGGCTGCCTCCAGGAGGAGTTGCCAGCCATTGCCCAAACGTTTACAGTCTTTTACCAGGCACTGTACTCGCGGCACCCCCCGCAACCTGAGGAGGCCGCAAACCCGCTTCTGAACGGAATACCACTGCCGACCATACCATCTGAGGTAACTCAGAAACTTGCGAAGGACCTGCATCTCGAGGAGGTTCATTCTGCGGTGATGGCATTGCAGTCCATGAAAGCGGCAGGCCCAGATGGATGCCATATCAAATACTAGAAGTATTTTCGCAATATCCTCTGCCCCATCTTCTGACGTTTTACAATGCTGCCATACAACAGAGAGCTTTTCCACCCGATCCTTATTGTGCCAACATTGTGGTTATACACAAGGAGGGCCTCGCTAGAGATCAGTGTTTGGTCTATCGCCTGATCTCCCTCATTAATACAGACATCAAGATCTATGCCAAAATCCTGGCAACCCGGCTGGCACAGGCCCTGCCGTATCTGATTCATCCAGACCAATGCAGGTTCATGCCGGGCCGCAACACACTCCACTCTATCAGGAGGGCCAATGCAGCACGGTCTTAGGTGCAGAGCCTTGATGGCCCATTACCGCTGGTGGACTTTACCAAGACCTTCAACACTGTCTCATGGGACTTTCTAGTTAGAGTCCTGCAGTGGGCTGGGCAAAGTGTTTCGCGGCATGGTACGTCTTCTCTTCTCTACCATGCCCCGACAGCCCAGGTTAGGATAAATGGAGTCCTGTCTTCTCCATTTCCCATCGTGCCGTGGAATGTGTCAGGGCTGTCCACTCTCCCCACTGCTCTTCACCCTAGCGATAGAGCACCTTATGCGATGCGATACCTAGATTTGGGGCTGGCAGTGGGGGAACGGTTTTAAGGATCGCATTGGGCTAAATGCGGGTAACATCCTTTTATTTTTGAAGGACCCACTGTGTTCTGGCCCAGGATCTCTGTTCCTCCTTTGGCTCTATGGTGATGAGTACGGCCTCTGTGTCAACAAGGGTAAATCCTGCCTGATGGAGGTGGGGAGAGATGCCCACGGGCGGATCTGATGTCCTAATATCCCTGTCTGATGCAAATCTTTCAAATACCTGGACATCCATGTGTCCCCTCTCTCAGACCTTGCTGGGACCCTGACATTTCGAGGGCTCACCCAAATGCTCGAACGTGACTTGGGTCACTGGGTGGTGCTCCCTTTGAATCCCATGGCGGTCCACCCTTTTCAAAATGATATGCCTGCCACGCCTCTTGTGCGCCCTCAGTAGCTATCCTTATTCAGTGTACATGGTTCTGGTCTTTGACTGCCAAGATTGTCAACTTTATATGGGCGGGTGGTAAACACAGGGTGGCTTTTCAGATGCTGGGCAAATCCCCCTTTTGGGCTGGCTTGAGCCTACTGGACCTATACCTTTAATATCTCATGGCTCAGATGGCGCCAATCAACGAATGGTTCATGGACGGATGGGACGAGCGGGAATACCGCCTGGATATTTATGCACTGGGCTTACACAGATTTCTAGAGCTGCTGTACGGGGCAAGTCTGCCAACCGCACTGCCCTCTTGTAATCTGGTGTCTCTGACCTGCTGGAGGAAGGGTCTCCGACTTATCCGATGGGCCCGCTGGCTTACTGGTATGACTCCTCTGTAGGGTGGAACATGGCTCTGTCAGCTCTCATCCCTGAAGGGCTTCACATCCTGGGTTCGGACAGGGATCTTCTATCTGGGGGATGTGTACTAGGGGGTAACCTTGCAGCATTTCAGGATCTGCAGCTCCAATACCCTTTCTCTAACTCCCAGTTTTTTAGCTATCTCCAGGTCCGTCACGCTCTACGGGCTCACGCCCGCCCCCCCAAAGATCCACTCCCTGAATACAACCCAGTGGAAGTGAAGATTTTCTTTAGGCGCTTGGGCAAGGGGGCTATCTCAAGGCTTTAGCACTTGTTGGTGACTCACGCTCTGGATGATCTAGAACGGGCTAAACAGAGGTGGGAGGCCTGGGTGGGTGAGTTGGATGGCACTGTCTGGAGAGAGGCCTACATGGCGCCTAGGGAATTGGCGATTTCAGCGTGACTATGCATGATCCAATTTAATTACCTCCCTGCCACCTATCTTTCCCTACAGCGCTTGCAGCACCTTCTTCCAGACAACCCAGTCTCGTGTTAGATGCATGTCACCAACTGCAGATTTCTTCCAAGTGGCATGGGATTGCCAAGAGCTGCAGGCTTCTCGTAGGGAGTGGGCTGAGAAATTTCTGCTGTCTTGGGCCACACCCTGGAGTTTACCTTGCATACTGTGTTGTTGGGACTTGTGGAGGAAATCAGGGGTCTAAGGGCTGAGTGGACCTTTTTGGGGCTGGCTTGTTTGGTCACAAAGAGGGATGTGATCCATGCCTGGAAACAGAGGGCAACACCGACTGTCAGATGCTGGCGCAAGGGGGTAGACTGGTGAGCGAACCAGGAGAAAACAATTTTCACAGCCTGGAGCTGGAGCTGTCCTGAGAAGCACGGCCACATTTGGGGGAACTAGTGTGATTATTATGATTATTATGGTTCATCAATTTGATTCTGTGTTACTTTGCCATGCTGATGTCAGAAATTGCTTTTTTCCAATGAAGTTGCCGTTGCTAATGTGCAATACACTGTGTCTTGCCGCAAAACTTTCAATAAAATGTGTTATTAAAAAAAGGAATCTTTTATAGCATGTGGCCACACAATCAGGAAACTCAAATGGGTTCTGTACCTCGCCAAGTCTAAAGGGAATCTGAGTAACCCCAAGGTGGGTTCACTATGACTAAGAAAACTTTATTCGGCTTGAGCCATAAAAGTCAATAAAAATATAGTATATTACAAAATAGTAAAATATGTCATTATAGCATACAAAAACACAATAATACAGAACTAAAATGAGTGCAAATATGCCTTTTCAGTTTGGCTTTCTGCAGGAACTAAAAGTAGTTGGGAAAACATTGCATCCCAGAAGAACCCTACAGTGCAATCTGAACTGACAGTGCCTTATCACTTTAAAGCAACCATGAACAATGAGTAACCTTTCGTAGGAAGCCATTTTCCACCCGGTGTAGAAGTGACAGACGGGCATGCCCCCATAGGCCTGCACCGTATAACCCTTTAGATATACATTTAGTTTTATACAAATTAGGCATTTCTTTAATGGGTTTCTGACCTAGCCTGTGGAAGAATGAAAATATTGCCTCTATATTTATTTAAAGTTGCTGTGCTCTAGCAGTCAGGAGTTAGATCCAGGTATAAGAGGAACTAAAAAGGATTCCAAGGTATTTAAAATCATTTACCTTTCCAGTGGTAAATTTCCCATGAAGAAGGATTTGGACTTCACGTTATGCTGCCCACATGTTGTAATAAATGACTTAGAAATATTAACCTTGAGATCGAAGTTACCCTTGTATGAAAAAAAGGAGTCCAATAAGGATTGTAAATTATTTGTCGTGCAAGCTATTAGCATGGCATCATCCACGTATAATAAAATTGGGATAGGTTGCCTGCTTATTCCAGGAGTATCCTTTCCTACCCTGGCAAAATGTTTAGAAATCCCATTGATATATAGCAGAAATAGGAAAAGGAGCAAGGATGCAACCCAGTTGCACCCCATGGGTAGATTTCATAAGGGGAGTGGATTCACCCTGCAATCCAAAGTGGATCTTCACTTTTAGTTCATGATGGAGATGTTAAATTAGAATAAGCAGATCTGTCTTCACCCCATTGACTGCATCAGTGCCCACATTTTTGAACGATTTACCAAATCAAAGGAGCCTGATGGATCAATGAATGCCACATGAAGTGCCCCCTTTTAGGCCATTACGTATTTCCCAGCTATCATGTAGAATTTAGGCACTGATCTATCATCCCTACACCTGGTCTGAAACCATATGGCACATTTGATAGGACATTATTTTCAGTCGCCCATGCTTCCATTCGTGCCTCAATCAAACATTTGTAGAGCGCACTACATACCCTTATATGGTGCACTGTAACTGATACATGTATAATGAAATAAATGACAATTGGTCTGTTTTGCTCCGTGTATCAGATAATACAGAATCTGCCACACGATGGCTCAACCCAACGAAGCAAGAAACATTAACACCAAACAAACAACACCTTTAGAAAAGGGTTTTATGTTATAAAATGCAAGGACTCTCTCTTTTAGAATAAGGCTTAGGGTTTTATTTTACACAATGCTCTCTAACAAAAAGGCTTTCCCAGATGCGAAATGCACAAAATTCAAATACACATAGAGATATATATGTTTATATGCAAGTAATAACAACACACTTGGTGAATGCAACAGTTAAATGCACGAGCAGCAAATAATATGAGATAACACTGAAGAAAATATAATATGCTGGACGTCCTGCAAGAGATCAGAAAGCTATATGTACACTGGATACATCAAATGATTACTTTGAATCTGCATCTCAACTTACTCACACATCACAAAGAAAACAACTCACATGATCAGAGCCACTGGCCAAACATCACAATGGCAATAATCAAAGCTCAAGCACCTCAAATGACCACAGCCACTGGAATCACACATCACAATGGCACTAGTCAAAACTCAATACTTCACCTGGTGCAAACACTGCATCTTAGCCCACTCCTGACCCCGGGGGATTTAAACAGCTGTGGTTAAACGCCTCAGCAACTAGGGTCCAGCCAAAGTGGACGCGTCCGTCCCCATTGGGATTCCAAAATGCCTCTTTCTAAGTCAACAACCCTCAGCTTTATAATCTCAAAACACACTAGAAGGTTTGAGAGAAACCTTCCACCCCGCGCCAGAGGAATCTTACCAGAACTGGCCAAGCAAGCATTCCAATGGCAGGAAGGAGTTCCCACGTTCCCTCTCCAGTCTCGCATCTTCCAGCCTTTGTCTTGACGAAGCTCACACCAGGGTAGATTACAACAATCTCTCACAAAACAATCCTTGAACGTGATTAACCCAAACAACTTGCAAGTGCTGCTGTGCACACAGAAAAGCTGAACCCAAGCAGAGTCAGAAAAAGGATGACATGAGGCCATGTCAAAGCCAATAGTAAGAACTTCATAATTCTCATTAATGTATAACACAATGTACATTTATGCACAACTGCTTATAGATTCACATACTTCATCCCTCAGTGTCCTATAGCATCACATACTTCATTTCTCAATGTACAACACCACGCACATTTGTGCATCACTGCTCACAACACTGCACTTCAAGACCAAAAAGTACATTGTACACCTCTCTCTCCCTTTCATGCTTTCAAATGCACATCCCACACCGTCTGTTCTTGGCAAAGCTGTTCTACTCCGTGACAGCTCCCACTGAAAGACTGCGAGATTACAAGAAATAAACTTTTAAGAGAAGCAAGGCATATGCAGGACATCGTACATTCAGACTAGGATATAATAACACACCAAAGTCAATTGAAATAATGGTAGTCAAAGGTCATCACAAGGTGTAAGACCACAAGAAAGCCTCTAGCACTACATTGTCACGATGTATAAAGTAAGCCTTGAACACACATATGAGTCTTTTTAACGAATCCCCGGTGAATGCACTGCATTAAATGCATTTTAGTGCACCACCTTACAATCTAAACCTATGGAAAACATTTCTGAAAAGGAAAACGGTAATATGCACAGACACATATATATTAAATACACAGAATAAAGGCACTTGCCATATAGTTGGTGCACCATATCTGATTAATATTATTGCATCACATGGGTACATAAGTCCAGATGTAAATATATATGTAGCCTAACCAAACGTTGAAGGATGGGCCAAAATTATGGCACTCCAATCCCCCCTCTGATGATGATCAAGCCATTACAGATCACAATCAGATCATTATCAGATCAGACCAATCAAACCTATGGTTCTTGATTATCTTTTGTCCAGACTCCTCTAGACATTTCATCTCATCATAATATTTGCTCAGACCTTCCTCCAACTCCACACCTGCTCTCTTTCTCTGCACTCCCTGCACTCACTTTCTAGCTTGTGCATACTGATATGCTTTAAAGTCAAATATAGGACTATGATATAAAGGGCGATAATCAAAAGAGGTTTCAAAATGGCAACCAAAATTCCATTTCTCAAACTTCAAAACCATTGGCCTACTGAGGCAAATACATTCCCAATAATTTCCCAAGCACCTGTCAACTCAAAGCACCTGTCATGTCAAAAGAAGCGTTATTTGACTATACAAGTCACCCAAGCGTTGCACATAAAAGGTTAAACCAATACAAATGATAAAATCTTAAGTTATTTAGTTTGAACGGGAAACAGCCATTACATCGCATGCGTTACAACGCATGCAATTACAATGCAGTCATTACGACGACAGCATTGTTACATCACAGTACATTACAATACAAGTCGTTACATCAACTTGCTGTAGGGGGCGCGCTAACATAAGGAATAGTATAATTTACTATTCCAACACCTTCCCTACTGTTGGACACACTGGAGTTGGAATAGTGAATTATACTATTCCTAAGTCCAGTGCGTCCCCTACAGCAAGTCGATGTAACGACTTGCATTGTAATGTATTGCGATGTTACAACACGGTCATTGTAAAGACCGCGTTGCAATTGCATGCGTTGTAAACGCATGCAATGTAAAATGTCCTATTTTTTTGTGCAAAATGGCAAGCTAATAGACAGAATATTCCCTATATAGTCCAGGGGCACATTCTGTAACATGACAGACATAAAGAGCATAAAATTTAGGCAGTCTCACACAACCGTTTAAAATCCTGTTGGACCCCAAACATGACTTTTTACCCAGATGCACCTTCGTAATTGGAAATATATTCCTATTTTCATTTTTCAACTGTGGTTTGCTGAGATCGGATATGCCACATCCACCTTAAGAATTTTGCCACCGGGATTGCATACCTAGGTGATGGGTCAGTAAACAGGATTCGCAGAGCTCTACTATATGATCTAGTACCAATATTCCTACATGTCTGCGCCAACCAAAGTTTGCGAGGACCAGAGTAGGCACGGCAAACAAACAGCACATGTGAATACGTTTCTGCATGATTGACACATATGGGGCATTTATTATTCTCCGTGGAGGGCCATTTAGATGTGAAAGACTTTAGGGGTAAGGATCCTGATCTGAGTTGAAAGTAGAGTTTCCAGTCGAAGGGCTTTGTGATGACATCCCAGTAATGCTCGAGGCTTGGGTGTGGTTTTATATGTAGAAAGGGCCCTGAAAGTGAGGTAAAATCATGGTGCCTGATCTCTTCATGCACAATAATATTCCAGTATGTATCCTTGAGCAAGTCTCTTGAAGGGACATGGAGCTGGGGGGAAATTCTCACAAATATGATAGGACCATTTTATTAAGAAGACTTCTCAGGTCTCGCAACTAACTGATTTTATGGAATTGATCCGTATCGATATTGTCCCTTAGACCCTTGGCATATACAGCCAGTTCTGGTGTACACCATATCTGCGCCAATATAGGATAGGCCATAACCTGGTAAGATCCACCATAGCTTTCCTACCTAAATCATTTCTTAATGGGAGAGTGGGTGTACTTTGTAGGAGACTAGTCATCGCTCGCAGGAACGTGTTCTCAGCAGTTAACTGTGGCATATTCTCTAGGCCCCACAGTTCAGCACCATAAAGGACTGAGCTCACCACTTTGCAATTATAAATTTGGAGTACCGGACTGAGGGGCTTTGTCAGGGAGGTTTTAAATTCCTATCCTAGGACACCAGCTAACTGCCAGTGTTTTAATGCCATGGCATCTATGTGTGGCTTCCGTCTCATATTCTTCTGTAGTTTGATGCCAAAATAGACAAATGCATCAACCTGCTCAAGAGGAAGCCCATCCATCGTCATTCTGCCCTTAAAGGATCTGTGCTGGTTGAAGGCCATGAACATTGTCTTGGCAGCATTAATTTTTAAGCCTCGTAAGAGACTGAACTTTTAATAATGTAGCAGTGCCCGCTGTAATCTACTTGAAGTTTTAGAGATAATCAGCGTGTCATCCACAAACATTAAAATTGGGATCTTTCTTCCAGCTAAAACAGGTGTCAGTGTGGATAGCAGCAAGGGAGTTTGCGACTCCATTAATAAAAAGGTAAAACAATGTAGGAGCCAGCACGCATCCTTGCCGGACACCTTTTCATACAGGGAAAGGATCTATCTTGCTTCCCTGCACACCCCAGCGGATTTGTGCATAGTTTTCCTCATGGAGGCCAACAATGAGGGAAAGTAGATCAAGTTGTATCCCCATCTCCTTCAGTACCCCCTACAATTTATGTCGTGAGACCAGGTCGAAAGCTGATTTAAGATCAACAAAGGCATTGCCGAGAACTATTGTCCGCCAATACAGTAGGACAAAGTGAAAGACCTGGCCAATTGTGCTAATATGGGCCCTGAAACCTGCCTGGAGGGGGCTAAGGAAGGTGTTCTCATATATGCATGCAGGAGCCTTGGCCAGGACATGCCGGGCCACCACTTTTTGTATGGAATCTTTAAGGCTTATTGCCATATAGTTACCAGGTGAGGGTTTGTCTCCTTTTTTGTATACAGGGATTATCTCCGCCCTCCGCCAAGTGTCCAGGATAGGGGCACCATGGGTAATGACATTAGCAAGTAGTATATATTGGGTCCATTTAGAAGGCTATATTTGAGGAAAATATTAGTTTTGGAGAGATGGGTCCGTAAGTTGAAGGCTATCAGGTTCTCAACCAGGTCACGTTGAGTTAGAGTAAGGTCAATGGCGTCCATTTCAGACCCCAAGATAGAGTGCCTTTTGGCCCCAACTATATCATCCCTTATTATAGAGGGGCACCCCCGCACTCGTCGAATCCAATGAATGAACTTCCTAATCAGATAGGCCTCAGTGTATGATCTAGGTGGAAGCTTAATTATGTTAGTCAGGTATATTATCCCCGTCCCCACTGGGGTGCTGCCAATACCATGAGAAATGGGATGCCTGTTTGTCTGTAGGAGCAGGATACTTGTTTGAGGGCCCTGCACCTGATTCGTGATTGGATATTGGTGGGGGGCAGGCCTGTTATAGATTTCCCCACCCAATTACTTTGGATCTTGATGGACTCCCTTGGCGCTCCCTTGGTTTGTGCTGCTGCCACTAGCGCCTGCATTTGGACCCTGAGGTTCACCTGTTAATGGTCAGTGGTTATCCAACACACACTTGTCATTAGCCAGGCAGGTACACTTAGATCCTATATTTTCTTAAGGAATTGAACATTATTAAGTGCCTTACAAAAGGATTCGGAGTGACAACCCACGGCTCCCATAAGCGCTCTGATTTCATCTGCAAGATTTATCATTTGGGCTGAGAATGATCTATGCAAGGTCTTCTCGCCATGTGTATAGTTTGTATGCATAACTATGGTTTTACTAGAGTGGACGGCTTCATTGCTGGGGCGAGGGACAGAGCCTGATGGTAAAGGTACCTTCCTGTAGAGTCGTCTGTTTGCCTTTAAGCCCCCTTTTTGTACCTCACTTCTCAGTTTAGTGTGCTTATCTGGTGCGTCTATGAGTGAGGCATAGCTGTTACTAATAGGGAAAGCTGAGAGATCATCTGCAGATACTTGCTCCTCTAGGGCTTCATTATCAATCACGCTATGACTCGGACTTGGGGCAGCTGGGGGAGGTTTCTTACCCTTTACTCCATTGAAGATCGCTGGAATGCAGCCATTGAAGGTATTATGTAATTGGCTTCCAGGGGTCTGTGTACTATGTGTGGGGATACTTGTTGTGTTGGGGTCAAGGAGGCCTTCACATTCAGTCAATAAGCTATCAATACGGTCCAGCACCCCAACTCCTCCACCCCGCCCCCCTCAGCAGGGCTCTGCGCCGATTTGCTCTTCTTCGACATTTTTTTGGTGACAGATTTCGAGCCCTCCTCATTAGCATTGCTCATCCCATTGTAGGGCTAACACTCAGCACACGGGATTGTTATATACAGATGCATACAGACAAAAGAGAAGCGGGATAACAACTGTATAGAGCCAAAAGTTATTTAAAAACAGTACCTTTGTCCTATGATAGGCGACCGATATAATGGAGGTGGGAATGGCCGATATCAAATATCAGGGGGTGGCCCAGCCCAGCCTCTTCCAGGCTCTGACGGTTGCAGATGAGCCTGGCCTTGGCTGGGGCTTTGCCCGGGTGCGTTCCACGCTGCAGGAGTGCAAGGCTGTTCTTGTGGCATCGGGAGGGTGACGTCACCTTCCGTGCCATGTGCGAGGTCTGCTGGGGGACCGAGTCCCACCCCAGCGGTGTAGAGGTATTGAGGGCTGGCACTGCTGGGGGCCTTGGACGGCCTGTGATGAGTCCCGCTCCGATAATGGTGAGAGCTTCCTGGCAGAGAAAGGGCTATGTCAGCCCATGAAAGAGTCTCATGCTGCAGGAGTGCAAGGCTGTTCTGTGGCGTCGGGAGGGTGACGTCACCTCCAGCGCTGTGTGCAAGGCCTGCTGGGGGACCAAGTCCCACCCCAGCAGAATAGAGACACTGAGGGCTGATGCTGCTGGGGGCCTTGGAAGACCCGTGATGAGTCCTGCTAAGCTGACGTTGAGTGCTTCCTGGCAGCATAGGGGCTATATCAGCCCATGAAATGTCCTGTGCTGTGGGAGTGCAAGGCTTTTCTTGTGGCGTCGGGGGGGGGGGGGTGATGTCACCTCCCGTGCCGTGTGCGAGGCGTGGTGGGGAACCAAATCCCACCCCAGCGGTGTAGAGGCACCGAGGTCTGGCACTGCTGGGGGCCTTGGCCGGCCCATGATGAGTCCCGCTCTGCTAACGGTGAGTGCTTCCTGGCAGCGTAGGGGCTATATTAGCCCATGAAAAAGTCCCCTGTCAATTCTAACTCCTTCAAATCCTTCGTCAGCCCAGATGTATTCTTAATATACTTCTCCAGATCCTCACTTTAGTTAGGGATATGAGCACAGCATTGCTGAACCTTCAACATCTGACAGACTTAACCCTTTTTTGTGAGAAAAAGGTCTAACGCAAGACGCTTCTGCAAGACCATAGATCTTATTGCAACCATCTCAGTATTTACAAGCAATAATGAAATTGAGGTACTAGTGGCTAACTTATCCACTATTGAAGACAGCTTTTTAATCAACAGATAATTCAGGATCACACCGACAGATGGGTTTATGGAACCAAAGATATCCCCTACTACTTCTGCTGCACTAACAGCTCATTTAGTTCTGATTTTCTTTTCCCATACAGGATCATTGAAATATAGACACATTTTTGGAAAAACTATTCCAAGATACCATGTGCCATGCCATCCATAGGGCAATTTAAAATATGCACTCTGTCCTCAAATAAAGTAGACTCCAGGTATCACAGGATCTTGTCGCTCTAGGTAAAGAGAGTTCTTTCCTCTTGCTTAGAAAGTATGTTCACATTCACTCTACCCTAGAAATAACAGATCTGTGTAACTCTGAGCAACATTTATACACAACTTACCCTTGTGTTTTCAGTCTAAAATTAAAGCATTTTGTTTTTCCTGATGTTCAATTTCTTCCCTACTCCACTGGTGATTTTTTAATATTCTTATCTGTTTCAGTCTGTGCCTCTAATTCTCTCCATCTATCCTACACAAATTCAGAAATGTATTTTCCACATATGACATCATACAAGTCAAATTAGGTCTGTGTGCATAAGCAGTGTCTAATGGCTTACGGGATGCAAAATATCTGCCTGCAATTTCTGCACTTTTAAAATAAGGATTCTTTTTCAAATGTTTGATAAGGGAAACTTGTGGAAGAACTACATCATAAGTCTCTGTCGGTTTACACCTGTGCAAACAGCAAAAACAAAGATCAACGATATGCAACCAAATATGTACAGAAATCATTGTAAGTCCTTCTTCTATGGAATGTCTTTAATTATGAAGTGCTCTAGTTCACTCTCCATTAGCCTTAATACGAAATGCTTCAGTTCATCATCTGGCACAGGAAACTCATTTGCATCCAGAAATTCATCCACATCTAAGATAAGAAATCTTAAGGCACTCAGTCTTTTTAGCAAAGGAAGTTCAAAGGTAAGATCAAACTGGAGATCAAGTTCCCGAAGCTTCAATTGAATTTTCTCAATGATCCCAAAATTCTCAGAACTCGTTCTCCCTGTCATTTGCAAGAAAATATGTCCATTTAGGAGAGGACTAAAGCCTGAAGGGCGCTCTTGCACACTATGACCTTCTGAGTGTTGTCTCTTCTATTATTTCACTCAGATCTGAATCCTCTATATCCTCTGGGATATCTGGGAGATCACTTTCTGCTTGCTGAACCAGTCTCCCCTTTGCTGCCTTCTCGGCCAACGTTCTTCTGCTGCACCTCGCTTTTCTCTAGCACTATGCCCTTCGTCAAGGTCCAAGTCTATCTCTGTTACAACCACTGGATTTGCTTCTCTCTTTTACCAGTTTCTTCATCCAACACAGCAGAACCTTCCTCAGGGCGAGCGAGTGCTACTTCAGTTTCTGACTGTACCCCTACAGCTTGACTAACCTGCTCCCGATGTCTCTCGGCCACCACTGGCTCTTGTGGGAGAGGTGCTTTTATCTCATCAAGGGGACATGAAACCCTGCGAGTGTGGGCAGCATGGATCCAATTGGGGAGACCTCCGCACTTCACAGCAGTTGTAGTAACAAGTATGACCTCATACGGACCACCCCAACGAGCTACCAGGCACAACTTCCATACATGCTTCTTCACCACCACCCAGTCTCCGGAACTTAAGTTGTGGCACTGACCCTGATGTGATGGGGCCGTAGCAGTTTTAACCTGATGGGACACAGAATGCACTACGTCAGACAATCCTTTGCAGTAATCTAATTTCAGATCATCAGTAATATTGACTAAATCATTTTGGCAAACAGCTGGCAATCGCATAGCCATTCCCATGATGATTTCATGGGGAGACAGTCCTTGCCTTTGATCGGGTGTGCTGTGCAGACTCATCAACACAAGCAGGAGAGCATCGGATATTTCATAGATGTAGAAGCACACACTTAGACAAGCCTGGATTTCAGCTTCCCAATAACTTGCTCATCAAGACCTGAAGACTCAGGCCCATAGCTTTAATGCAGTCTCTGGTCAACCAGCAAGACAGCACACAGCATCTTCAGCACTTCATTATTGAAGTGCCTACCTCAGTCCAATTCCCAAAAAGTTGCAAAGCCAAACCTTGGTATTAACTCCCCAACAACACCTTTGGTATTGTAAGACTATCCTTCCTTCCTGTAGGGTATGCCTCAATCCAACTTGAAAAGATGCACTGAACCACCAACACATACCTCAGCCAATTGCACACAGGCTTCTCAATGAAGTCCCACAGCATTCTGTTAAAGGGCCATCTGACCTCCCTATATGACTCTGCAGTTCTTTCTCCTACATTGTTCTGTTGGCACACAACTCATCTATGACACAACCCTTCCACCATCAACCCGAAACAGGTATTAATCCATGTTTGGCAAAACAATCTGACCATGGAATCCCTTCCTACATTAGTCAGACCATGATGATATCTAGATGGCAACAAACTGTTTGTCAACACAGGTCTACCATCTACTGAGACCCATATTTAATCCTCATCTCTATTAACACAACCTGCATTTACCCAACTCTGCTGTTCTTCTGACATTTCCTCCTAGAATCTTTTAACTTCCTCCCAAGTATCAACTAAATGAGCAAAATGTTGTAATTTGTCGCATCTGTTCCCTATTTTACATACTCTCCATTAAATGTACAAGCATTTTATGCACAATACATTGTGACTTTGTTGGCATATATATTGCTGACTGTCACATCGTTATCTCCTTTGCAGTGTGTGGAACATTTCAAAACCGCAACATGAATTGGCAAATGCAAAAACAGTTTCCTCACCTGCTCACCGTTATGTATTGGGGAGCCTGAAGATGTCATAAATCCCCTCTGGGGCCATAACGTTCCAAAGTCGTGCACCACACCAAAGCCCTAGTGGTTATCTGTAAATATAGTCACCTGCAATCAATCTGAAACATCACATGCTCGGGCAAGAGCAATCAATTCAGCCAATACTCCTCAAAGCCAAGCAGCTTCCACTACTCCGGAAATGGTACAGACTCCTTAAGCAGCTCTCAAATTTCCTTTGTGGTCTTGTAAACACGAGCCATCCAAAAACAATACGTAATCATATTCAAGTAGTGGTTCGTCTTGGATATCTGGTCTTGCCTTTGTGCATAGTTCATTGACATCGAGACAGTCATGCTCCACTTCACCATCATCCTTGTCATTCTCAGGAAGGGGTAGCAAAGTGGCAGGATTTAAAATTGAACACCTCTTCAGAGTCACATTCTCAGCCAGCAGTACGATTTGCTGATACCCAGTCAGGCAGCTGTTTGTAAGGTGCTGTGTCCTCTTTCTAGTTAATAAAATTCGACACAATGAGGAACGTAAACAGTTAAAGGATTACCTATTATTATACTCTCACATCTCTAGATGCTGACACCTGTCACCGCAACAGCTTTAAGGCAGCTAGGCAGCACTGTGGCCACTGGATCTAACATGGCTGAAAGGTATGCAACTTGTCTATCGGCTCCTCCATGGTTCTATGTTAACACTGAAAGACCTCAGCCCTCTCGCTCACTGCAGAAAAGCGAAAACGCTTTGTTGCAATCAGGCATTCCTAGTTCCAGGGTGCAACAGAGGCTTTTTCTCAACTCCAGTAATGTAACCAAACAATCATTGGCCC
This sequence comes from Triturus cristatus, assembly GCF_964204655.1. Classification (NCBI taxonomy): domain Eukaryota; kingdom Metazoa; phylum Chordata; class Amphibia; order Caudata; family Salamandridae; genus Triturus; species Triturus cristatus. The sequence goes on from NC_140584.1 coordinate 256,831,008, forward strand.
AAGGCACCAGATCTGACACATCATTGCGTGTCAACCTTTGTAAAGGCTTGACCACTAGGGAAAAAGTGGGTATCCACTGGCGACAGTAGCCCACCATTCCCAAAAGCATCCTGACTTCTTTCTGTATTGTTGGTGGGTTCATTTACATGATCGCCAAAAATTCTCTCTTGTGACACCCTTCTTGCACCTTTCTTGATATGATGACCAAGATATAGGACTTCTCTCAAACAGTACTGCAACTTATTTGGGGACACCTTATGACCATTCTCAGCCAAGTGGTTTAGCAATACAATAGTGTCACTTTTGGATGCTTATCAGGTACTTGATGAAACAAGCAGGTCATCAATATACTGGACTAGGACAGAGTTACAAGGCATAACCAGGGTCTCCAAATTCTTCTTAAGGATCTGATTACAAATCTGTATATCCTTGTGGGGCTTGGTACCATCCCAAAACATGGTTGCCAAGCCTGAATGCAAAAAGGAACTGACGGTCCTCATGCAGGGGTATGGAGAAGAACACCTGACAAAAATCAATAACAGCAAACAACTAAGCCTCACATGGAATTTGAAACAGTATTACAGCAGGATTCGGTACAATGGGATAACAAGGAATCACAATATTATTGATTTTGCGAAGGTCCAGCACTATGCAGTACTTACTGCTAGGCTTCCGCAACTCCATAATGGGTGAGTTACATGGACTCGTCATGATTTCGTTCAATATGCCTAGCTAGATCATTGTCTCAATCACTGGAGTTATTCTAGCAATCATTTCCGGACGCAAATTATATTGTGGTGTTCTGGGATATTCCACATTCGGCTGTATCAGTATGCGGACAGGATCACTCATTTATTGAGTCCAATGTTCTTTCCTGAAAAATCTCAGACTTCTGGTTTCACTGAAACCTTAAGCTCTAAAGGCAGGTCTTCTGTTATCATCCCAGTGATTGCATTCTGATTTGACAACATGAAAGCAAGGTCCTCATTATGAGTTTGTAGCTCTATTCCTTTCGAAGAACCATAAATAGTTCAATTTGGTTTGCACAACAAATCGCGTCCTAACAAACTCACAGGACTCGAATCACAAACTGATGATTATCTTCAAAACTCCCTATCTTTACAGGGGCATCCTCAGTGATAGGGTTTCAGATTTGTTGATTAGTAACTCCAATAACTTGGTTGGTTCTTCCTAAGAGGGGTAGGTTCGGAACTTCTACTCTTCTCACAGAAGAACAGGCAGCACCAGTATCAAACCAGAATGATACATCATAGCCTATTACATCAGCATCTATTAATGAGCCACTCTGGTCTACCTCCAAGTCTGCGCAAAGCACGCAATCTTCCTCCCCCTCAGGCACCATCAGGAAGACTGATCGATGCCAACATAGTCACTTGTCTCAGACATTGGAAATTGTTGATAAGGATTATTATTCTGAAATGCATTATGATTCGAATTCAGGATCTGGGTTGAAGAAAATATGGGGAAATTAGCTACTTGCTGTGGCATAGGAGGTTGAGGAACATGAATCACTGGGGCTTGTGATGCATTAAAACTTGATATTTAGGTCTGGGTATATTCTGTTGCTGCATGGGAATATGTTTTGAGGTGGTACAAATTCTTTCTCCTTCATTTGCAGGATTAAGACATTCTTGTTTCCAGCGCCACCACCTGTTACAGAAGTGGCATGGATTAGACTTCTTCAATGTAGCCACATCAATTCCAGTACTTCAGATCAATAGGGACACCCCGACCTCTACCTTGTGATGGAAATCCAGCTCCACCCTGCATCGTCGGAGCTCCCTGTTGACACACACACTGCATTGGAGAGACATTCCTTAAAATGGTGAATTTTGAATTTCTCTCTGAGCAGCCTGCATTTGTAACACCATCAGTTTTTTCTTTAACGTTTTCTGCCGCATTTCAATCTCATTGTTGCAATATTTAGCATATCGCAAAATCTCATCAACCAACATTCTGCCAACAAATCAAATGCTGTTAAATCATCATACTAATCCCAGGCCCCAATCCTGTCACAAACCTGGACACACAATGTCCCATGTCTTTAGGCTCCAGTGTTTCCATTCCACTATACTGCGAGAATCTCTCATAGTATGCATGAATCATCTCTTTCGGCTCCTGGGTCATCTGGACAATCTTGACCCAGTCAATACCTTGGGGTGGTACTTTAGACTTTAACCACGTCATATCCTGATCATACTTTCTCATCACTATAGCTGAAGGACCATTAGTCACAGGATCTATTGTCTGTCCTTTCTCGGGTCACTCAATGGCTATTTTAATGCTGACCACAATAACAAAGTATTCAAATCACATTCATGACTGACTCATTCTGGACAGCTCCAGCCTCCATGTCAGCAGCTTGTTGATCAGCATGCTCTCCAGCTCTGGCAGCCATGAAAACTCACTCCAGACTAAGAGTTGAGTCATCTGAACGAATCTGACAACCATCCGTCAATCACTCTGAGGAGTATAGCTTTCTCATCATTAAGTTAATTGAATTTACAGTGTTTGATGAATGTATCCAGTCTCTCAACAAATTCTTCAATGATCCCACCAGCTTTCTGTCTTTCTTGACTGAGATCTACATCTGGCATTGGATTGAACTTGAAATACAACGCTGCTTTGATTTGCCTGTATGTAATTTTGTCAGCTCGTAGCATCTTGTTTATGACTTCTTTTACACCTTCACAAGCAAGCTTCTTAATGTATTTGATAATTTTCTTATTATCTGCTTCTTCGATTGCATTAATGAGGTCATCAAATGTCTCTATCTAGGCAGTCCATCTGTCGCCAATATTCAGCTTTTTGGCGGTATCAAATGGTGGTGGTGGTTTCAAGGAAGCAGCTGCATTGTAACCATTTATGAGATTGGCTGACAATGAGGGTGGAGTTCCTTCCAACACTTTCTGCTGTCCACTAGGACTTGCTTCAGCCAAACCATCACTAAGGCCCTGTGCTGTGCTGGCCTCTGGGTCAATTTGAACAGCCCGTGGAACCTTGACCTCCCTTTTGTTCTCCATTGGAGAAGCAACCGGTCACAAATCCAGCTTTGTTGGGGTGCTGCTTTGGATATGGACGGCTCTGTAAGTACAATCTCGGGTGTTTTCTCTGTGGTCACTCTCTCCAGTGCTGTGGTATGATGATTCACATTACTCAGGACTGGTAAGTAGATGCCCGTTTCTTGCATCACTTTGCCTTTAAGCATTTCTTTGGGTTGTCTGACACCTGGTTAATCTCTGCTTCGCAGCACTTCTGTTTCGGTGTTATCTTGCACTTTGCTGCTCTTTCAAAACCTGGTTGCATCCACCTATAGCAGTCATTCGATATGAACGTATCGTTGAGTTGCGTAGTAGTGCAGTACCTTTTAGCATGCACTTCCCAGCAGGTTCTCAGCCACTGATGTGTAGACTTCTCAGTGAAACTTTTCATCACCTTCAAATGCTTTACACGGAACTGGGGCTGCGCTTTGACTCCATATAGGCCAAACGTTGATTCCGCACTTAGACGGAGGCACACGTGGCACACACAAGCAGTTTGCTGGCCCACAGCAAACTCTTTGAGAGAGGTGTGTTGATCTTTGGGTTACTTATCCCCTATTCCATCACCAGTTGTAGTGTCTACCCCAGCCTGGGTATTCACCAATGACTACGCCACACACAGAGTTTAGTATAAAACATCTCTTCATTCTTTTGCGTGTAACTGTGCTCCCAACATTATAAGCCTGCATTCAATATGCTCTAATGATTACCTCACAGTTCTACAGAGTCCATTAGGAGCCACAAAAGTTCCTTCATTACATACTCACACGACACTACAAGTACCACTACATAAGACAGGTAGTTGTCGTAAACCACAGAACGTCCTGCAAATATAATTATTGGATCATTAGGGAAGATATTTGGGAAACTTTTGCTCAACAGACTTCAGGAATGAGTGGGTGTTAAAAAAGGTTTTACTGACCACTAAGCTGTCTTTAAGCCATGAATTGGAACAGTTAACTAAACCGTTCGTCTGTCCATGTAGTAAAAAAGCCCTCTTTGTGTATTACTTTCACTGATATAAAGGCAGCATTTGATCTCATCAAACATAAAAAACTCTAGCCTTCTCTCCAAGCACTAAGGACTGACAATGCAATTCTGGGGGCAATAGCAAATCTACAGCACCCACTGAGTAGAGAACCATTTCCAATTGAAAAAGGAGTTATGCAGGGCTGACTATTAGTCTCACTCCTTTCAAATCTACTGAAAAATTATGTAGTGAAATAGTTGTTGGTGGCTGCCCTTGACTTCCCAATTATTACTAGCAATAAGGTCCCAGTCCTCCTCTTTGCAGATGGTGCTGTTTTGCTATCCAGGACAGAAAATGCAATGCACAAATTACTGGATAGACTTGTAGGATACTCTACAGCAAAGTATTTAGGATACTCTAGAGCAAAGTATTTATCCATTAATATTAAGAAAACAAAGATTATCGTAATTAAGCTCTCTCTTCCCTCAAAGAGAAAACCTAAGGTTCCTGGTGAAGAAACAGAGTGTGTTTCTTATTTCAATTACTTAGGTTTATGTTTCAGTAGACAATGTAAGTGGAAAGAAAAGATAAGAAAAGCAGGTGCCACCCAATTACACACATCCAGGGCACTGCTTAGATTTAAACATAAAGCAGGCTGTCAGTCTATAAGCATGCTACTTAAAATATACAAGTAGAACGTAGTGGCTGCTGAACTATAGGGCCCTGGCACCCTAAGGGAATTATAAATAATAGAAAACAATTGTTTTAGGTCCCTATTAAGGTTGGGTTCAGTGACTCCCTTTTTCAAACATATTTTTTTTGCATTTACAGAGCACTGCATATCATATTATACTGTTGTGAGCATAGCTCACTGTCAAAACTAAAGCAGTGTGAGCATCTTATACACAAGAACATTTAAAAGGCTATGAGTCATAGGAGGCATGAGAAGTCCCGTTGACCCAAGTTAGTGCATTGTTTACATACAAAATTCAAGGTAAGAGATAGCTGATGTAGTTACCTAAAACTGTTGAGCGGTACTATTTGAGATCTTTAGATAGAAGAATGTTCGTATGCATAATGATATTTCCATTAATAACATTTCAAATTTTAACCATAATGAAAAAGAAGCGACAATTCTCAAAGGCTGCTGAGCAGGGAGATGTAGGTTCCCAATGGAAGTTGGGTTGAAATAATGAGTTAATCGCTTTAGACTAGAAAACAGTGGTGTCAGATAAATAGTAGGTGTAAATAAAACTAGTAAACACTTTAGGAAGTGTGTTGGTAGAATGGGTGTTTAATGTCCTTGTTATGGAGACCGAGTCTGGATGCCACAAACGTGTTGGCATGGCCTATCTTACAGCGGAAACTGTGTTGGTTTGTGGATGCGTAACGTGATACAGGGACTCCCCTAGTGCCATTTTTATTGGAATTAAGTATTAGTCTCAATACAGATCTGGCTGCATTGAGGCAAGTGCTGCAACAGTCAAAATTGCAGAGAAATTCAAATGTTGTAGTATATTTAAAATCAATAATGGAAATGAAGAATTATTGAGGTAAAGGCAGAGCTAGCTGCAGGGCTGGCTTTAGTACTGATGGCACCCCGTGCGACAATCATTCCCTCCGTGACAACCTTCTTCGCAGATTTGCTCACTACCACCCTCCAACAGTGCCTGTCATCTCCATAACCACACTTTCACATGTATTTAATTTGTTTTATAGCATTACACATTCCAGTGTACGGTGTCAGAGTACTTCACCTCACACATAAATTATAGAGATAATGAATCATTCATGTGTAAATCAATCGATACGAAATGTTACATAAGGCAATGCAAATTACAAGCTATAGGATTCACATGTCATCCAGTTGCCAGTATAATTTAAGACTGTTTGGTCTAAGAAAGCACAAACTCAGGATTTAAAACGAACCTCAGAGGTTGGATATTGCTATCTAAAAAAAACCTTTTTAGCAACATTAGGATAATGAAAGACTGGGGGGGAAAACAGAATGTTCTAACCTATTCCGTGCAATTTGCAGGCAGCGCTTTGATGACAGTTCATAGGACTCTGTCTTGTACTGGGATCAGTGGTGTAGCTAGACTTTTGGCCGACAATGGCGGCCCCCGAGTTTGCTGCCCGCAGCGGCTGGAGAGAAGAGCAGGGGGGGTGCTGGCGAGATCACCGTTCTGATTTTGCCACCACTCAAGGCCAATTTTAGAGGGGTGGTAATGCTGCCCTCCCCGAGACTGCAGGTAAGAGCAGGGGGAGGCCGCCGTCCCCAAAACTCGTGCCGCCCTCACGGGGATTGTAACTTATGCACTGCAAGTAACAAAAGGATTTCTGTGACAAAATCAGTAACTTACTGAGCTATCCATATACGATACATTTATGTGATCTGAATTGTACATATTCTTTGCAGCAGACATACTAACCCTCTGTGCTACTTTATGATGAGTCGAAACTGTGCTAGAGAAAATTCCGATCTCTTTTCAGCAGGAACATTAATCACCAATGTTATCTTGACATTTTTATTGTTCCCTAAGAACTGCTGGACATACAGGCTACAACAATTTCTTCGGCGATGCGTCAAAAACAGGTACGGATGCATCACGCTTCTCGGTGTTGCAGGTCAGAACTGGAGGCAAGCACAATTCAAGCCTTTGGAGATCTTCCTCAAGCAGGGTACGCAGCAAACAGCAAAGTCCTTTTTTCCTTTCCTTGGCAGCAAGTAGACACAGTAGGCCAACCACAAACAGCACAGGGATAGTATTCCTCCTCAGCTTCTCCGGCTCTTCTCCTTAGCAATTGTTCTTCTTGATTCCCAGAAGTGATCTAAAGTTCCGGGGTCTGGGCTCCAATATTTATACTACAACATCCTTTGTTCTCTAGTGGCAGAGAAACCCTGTGCTTGGTCATAACTAGTTCTGTCCTCTCTGGTGAAGCTTTATGGCAGGAGGTGGAGACAGCATTGTGGCAGGCAGACCAGGCCCATTCAGGTGAAAGGAAATCTCCTCCCCCCTACTCTCAATGCAGGCCAGGTCTATTCAGCCCAGCCCTGACTCATCAGACTCTCTGGAGCCACTGCACCTCCCCAGCCCCCGACACTCCAAACCCAGACAGTCAATCCACACCCTAGAAGAGGCACATTGGATGGCTAAGCAAGAAAATACCTACTTTCTAAAAGTGGTATTTTCAAACACAGAATGTAAAAATCACCCTTACTAGATGCATTTTAACATTCTGAGTTTAGGCATACTAAACTCTATTTTCGGATCTTGTTCCCAGGGGTAGTAATGCTTATAAGATGTTATAAGCAAACTCCCCATTCTATCCTATGGGAACAGACAGTCTTGCAATAGTGAAAAACGAAATTGGCAGTATTTCACTATCAGGACATGCCACACATACCAGGGCATGTCCTACCTTTCACATACACTGCACCCTGTCCACAGCCCACTTGCAGCATTTGATTTACAGGCACTAGGCACACACAGTGCACTGTACTAGGGACTGACTAGTAAATCGAATGTCCAATTATGGGAACACCAATCCAAAACAACAATTTACAAAGGGAGCATTTGCACTTTGGCACTCAACAGCAGTGGCATAGTACCCAAGCATCTAGACCAGCAAACCAAAGTCCAACACACAGCAAAACACAGGACGCTCAAGGCAAAAAATGCAGGGGAGACCCACGCCAATGGTGGCAGGTCTAACACTGTGGCTGTTTCTCCGGCGCCACGCTCCTGAGGTGGTCCTGATGCAAGAGACCCACCTAAAAGGTAACCACTGCACTGTGCTAGATAGGTATGAGTATAGGCTGGGGCCAATGCTGGGTATACATCTGGATAAAGAGGAGTAGGGATTCTTCTCAAGTAATCAACTCTATTCATTTTGAATAGGTGTTGGCATGATCGACTAGGGTGTAGCACTGACTGGGAGCTGGGAAGGGGCAACGGTTAACTTTTGCTCACTATATGTCCCTCCTAGGCTGCATGGGGACACACTCTCGGCTGAGGGAAACGTAATACTAGAATTGCCCCCTGGAATACCGATCCTGGGAGGTGACATGAATGTAGTCATTGGCCCAGAGATAGACAGACTAACAGGGGTGGTTGGCATCGCTTGTGCAGATCCACCAGAAGGCTTCATCCAGGCAATGGGCATGACAGACCTATGGCGCGCACACAACCCGACGCTCCGCCAATACACATACACATATCTGCTGCAGACAACAGCCATTCCAGGTTAGATTATATTTTCACACATTGTGGACAGGCCAGACACTTCCGAGGGGCCACACAAAAGGCACGGGGGAATTCAGATCACTCCCCAGTTGAAGTGCAACTGCAGGGCGCAACACAAAGATAGGGCCTACCACCTAGACTAGACCCCTGGCACTTTAAAAATAAGGACTTTGCTGACTGGGTGCGGGAGCACACCACACAATACTTTTGGGACAGCGAGGGATCAGTAGAATCGGCCTCCACATTTTGGGAGGCATATAAGACTGTGATCAAGGGATATGTGCAAGCGCAAATTGGCATCCAAAACAAAGAACAACTTAAAGAATTGGTAACTCTTGAGAACGAAATAAATAGGCGCGAGGAAGAAATTGGTCAAGAGCACTGAAATTCAGGCTAAAAAGGCAGGAAGCTGGGTGAGCAGAAGGCAAGGCCACAGATACTAGCAACCCAGAGAAAACTATATGCTGTAGTTGATAAAGCAAACAAACTGATCGCCTGGCTAGAACGTAGGGATGATGAGAGAAACTCGGTCCTTGAAATATCTACCCCAGGAGGCGACACCCACAAAGCAGGGGCAGAGATAGCAGAGGACTTCACCCAATACTATGAAAAATTATATACTTCCTCCCCGCAATGCTCGGCGGAGGAGTGCGGTGAACTTTTGTGAGAGATCAACCTTCCCACACTTTCGGCAGATGATAGTCAAACGTTCGAACAAGATTTCATGGTGGAGGAATTGGCAGGTGCGCTCACAGACCTCCAATCCGGCAAAGAGCCCGGCCCAAATGAGCTCCCAGTCAAACTATATAAATGCGTCGCGGACAAGATTGCCCCCTATTTACTGAACATGTATGAAAAGTTCAGAGGAAAAAAAGGAACTTCCGATCGATCAACGCACAGCCACAATAGTGGTGATCACCAAGAAAGGCAAGGTCCCAGATGACTGCCGATCATAAAGGCCAATCTCTTTATTAACCACAGAGGCGAAGATACTGGCGAGAGCTCTAGCAACTAGACTGCAGACTGTGTTCTCCACACTGGTCCGGATTTATGCCCCAGAGGAGCACACGGCTAAACCTCCACAGATTGTACAGGGTCCTAGACTGGACAAGAGGGAGCTTCAGGGAAGAGGCAGAACTGCTTTCCCTAGATGCCCAGATGGCATTTGATAGTATTGAATGGGAATTTATGTTTGCAACGCTGAACAGAATGGGATTTGGTCCTAACTTCTGTGCGTGGGTGAAATTACTATATCAAGATCCACAAGCTTGAGTGTGAGTGAATGGAGAAGTATCCCGTTCATTTCCACTGAGAAAGGGCACAAGAAAAGGTTGTCCACTCTTGCCAATGATTTTCGCCCTGGTACTCGAGCCTTTGGCAGCATGGATCCGTAATGACCCAATACTATCGGGGATACCGGGTAGGGATGACTGGGAGATTAGAATATCCCTCTATGCTGACGACATATATTTATTATACCTATGTAAGCTGCATAGATCATCAGTGCATAGAGTACTGCATATATTCCAATTGTTTGGAACTTACTCGTGTTACCAAATAAATTGGGATAAATCTCTTATCTTCCTTCTAAGGGGGAAAGTCCCACAGGCATTGACAGACAAAACACCACTTACAGTCAAGACCAGTTTTACCTACTTGGGAATAAGGATCTCCACGAGAGGGGAAGACTTCTTTGAGTACAATCTCAAGCCCCAAATAATGTGACTTAATAAAAAAGTGGAGCATTGGAGGAAACTGCAAGTCTCCCTGATGGGTAGAACGGTGCTCTTTAAGATGATGACATTGCCCAGATTGCTGTACGTGCTGCAAAACACCCCATATAAGATACCCAAAACAGTGTTTCAGGGAATTAATAGTGAACTGAGAAAACTCCTATGGTACAGTGGCAGCCCCACTGTACCATAGGATTGCCTTGAGCAAGTTGCAGCAGGGAGTGTATGAGGGAGGACTGGCAGTCCCGGATATTCAGAAGTGCCATAGGGCCTTACAGCTGATAATGGTAAACAATTGGGTAGTCACAGATCGTAGCGATCCAGCCTTTAGGGCAGATCACAGTGCAATGAAAGTGGGGGGATATGCAGCTAGTTTATATCGAAGAAGCAAAGAACAGCAGGTCCTAAAACCCACACAGACAGTGGTGAGGATATGTTGGGAATCCTCAAGACACACGGGCTGGGAGGGACGTCTGACGGGGAAAACACCACTATGGAACAGTGATCATTTAAAGGAGGTTGGGCACTGAATGCTTTCAAGAGTTGGGATTTTCTTGTACTTGATACGCTGGGAGACATATGGAGAGGACAGAAACAGATTTCATTTGAGAATCTCAAATCAGAATACAACCTAGCAGGCTCTGAAAGATTTAGATATATTCAATTGAGTAATTCCTTGCGGCAACATATAAGAGAGGAGGAGGTACTGCCTGATTACTCACGACTGGAAGACAGATTACTAATGGAACCCATGTTAACGGAGGCTACCTCATTAACATGTAGGAAAATAATCTACAATTCACCTAACTAAATAGATTCGCTAAAGGGAGCTTGAAAAACGGACATAGGGCCCTTAGGAAATAAGGACTGGGAAGAGGCGATACAAAGCCCAAGAGAGGTGGCGATAAGAGCTAGATTTCGCCTCACACAACTATGCATACTACACAGGGCATATGCCTCACAATCATTACTTCAATGAATAGGTCAAGCTGTCTCTGGGTACTGTGCGAGAGGCTATGGAGAAATTGGATTCTTCTTCCACATTATGTAGTATTATACATATTTTCTGGGAGGAGATAACTCAAATAAAGTCAGGGGTTACGGACTCCGAGATTCCAACAGAACCACGGTGGCTCTTACTGTGTGTTACGGGTGACCTACAATGGCCAAAGTATATGGTCATTTGGCTCAAAATAGCTACAATGGTGGTGAAAAGGAACATTACTAGAAAATCTAGGGCAAATAGACCAACAGAGGTCGGGGAATGGCAAAAAGACTTGGATTGGTGCGCCGGGGCAGAGAAAGTAATAGATAAGGTCTAGGTTGCCCCAAAAAATGGGACAAGATTTGGGGTCCCTGGCAGGCATACAGGGGACACTGAAAGAAAATGGTCCTAGTAGAAGGTGGTGATACAAGTGCATAACTCAAAATGTGTATTGTCCACTGGGTGGCGGGGAGGAAGGGGACCACTCTGGGAACTAAATTTATTGTAACGGTGAAATCATGCGATTCTGTAAGATGTTTAGGAGACAAAGTTTATAAGAATGTTAGTTCAAATATATATATATATTTTTTAAACACTGTAGGTGTTCCACTCCAACACCCATTGGTTTTTAGCGTTGCCTTCGGTTTAGAAGGATCTGTTTAAGTCTGAGGTCACGTCAAAATCTGACCCTACAGAGAAGCCGCCTTTCGACAGGCACAATGAGGACAAATACTCTTATTTATCCTTGGTTTTGAGCTTTCTAGGTGTGCTGCATTCTGCAGCACACATTAAAGGAGAAAATCACCTTTAATGATTGTTTATGTGCATGAAGGTATGCCTTCTAGCACACAAACAATACTCCCTGCAACACAGACACCCTTGCACCATGGCGTGTCTGGGTTGGTGCTCGGCAGCATTTTTTAGTGTCAGTGCAAGGGAAAACACAGGGGTGCGCCGTATCCCTCGCCTACCAACCAACAGGCACCACCTGGGCTCTGAGGGCCTAAAGATTAACTATCAGCGTACTGCAGTAATACTCCAGCTGTGGTAGAGCAGGTATGGGCAGTGATGGAGATCATGGTGGCCACCCTAGAGGGAGTCCATGGGTGCCTCAGTCCCAACAGGGACAACAAGGACGCCATCAGGGGTACCTACTCTCCACTATGGTGCCTCCAGCAGACCCTGAATGGCATCACTGGTGTCATGAGACAGAGGCATGAACAAATGCCCTGCCAAAGTGGCACCAGCGAGGTGGCCAACCAGCTTAGGGGTTATGAGCAGCATTTTGGAGTCCATGCAGCAGAAGAAGGCCTCCCACTTTGCTGCCATGGCTGCCTACCACTGCGATGTAATTGTGTGTTGCAAAACCATCGGATCCTCCACGCTGCTGTGCTGCCTCATGTGTTGGCACAGATGAATGCTGCTGCAGGCATTGCATCCACATCTTCCTTCCCTGATGTGTGTGTGCCTAACTCAGCTGCTGCAACTGCAACAACCCCCTCACAGTAGACACTGCACACATAAGAGGAGGACGATGTGGACAGTACCTCTTTCCTACTAAAAAGTGTCCGGTAGCTTTCATCTGTGCCACATACACATTTTCAACTGTGCCCTGTACTTATAAATATGCTAGGCAGAGTCAGCTGCCACTGTCCTCATTTTGATTTTGCCCTGTTCACCTTGACCATTTGTGGAGTGTCAATGTGCCCTATCCTACCAAATGGCATTGCATTCATCCTCCTCACTGACGCACTCCTCTCTTCCACATGTCCAATGACATGGTACCCGCATGGACTCTGTTTGGACATCCACTGGCTCAAATCATAATCTTTTGGGGTTGTTGTCAATTGAATGGTACCTGTGAGCCACAGAATCATTTGCATATGTAAATAAATGCACTTAGTACTACATGTGTGTTCTCTGTCTGTTGGAGTCAGGACTAAATTGATCATTGGGCATTCAGTGAGGCAAATACTTCAACTACTTGCCAAGGGGACATGTGTTTTGTGGAGTCAAGGACAATGCTAGGCAGAGACAGTGTAACATATTTGGTACTATATATGTGTGTTGACTAGCAAGTAGTTTCTCAAGGTTGCAAGCAAAGTTCAACTGGTGCCATACAGTCAATGTTAATGGTCAATGAAGTCATACCACAAGTGCCGGGTCTACCCAGGCATACTAGCAAGGAAACAACAGGCGGCTGACATGAAAATGCTGCAAGTGTGAGTGGGTATGGGACAGCCATGAGTGTGTGAGTCTAAAAAACCTACAATTTTGGGCACATTTTTTGACACAACATCCTTCCCAAGCATGTTGCATGATTTGCCCACACAGAGAAATCGCATAGGAATATGTGTTGCACGGAGCACCATTTCCATCATGATTGCCACGTGCACTGCTCAACACTGTCTGTAGATAATGTAAAGCCATGGCCAACCTGACAGATCCCTGCTCATAGGTAAGACACCTACTCACACATGTTGCCAAACACTGCTAGCAAAGAAAAATTAATGTACATAACATTACCTAAGCACATATGCTATCTCCTACACAACAAATAATGATGTAGACCTGTATGTAGCAAACAATAACATTTAATGACAATGGAAACATTTACATTACTAAAAATACATACCCTACACTAACTAACTAATCTAACCTAACCTACACTCTTTTATCCTACATACTATCTAAAACTACGTTAACATAACCTAGCCTACTCTACACATTTAGCACAACATTCAAAACATCAAACCCCCACACCCTTAAGACATATCTTCACACAAGGACCGCAGAAAATACACCTAAATATCAACTAACTACACATAGAATCCTAAAAAAGTATTTTTTTTAACATTTTGTATATATTAGTTTTTTTTACACATATAAAACACATCAACCCCCACCCCAAAAAAACACAAAGGACCCCTACTCACTAAAATTGTAACCCACCCCTACAAAAGCACTATCCCCACACTAGCACTACACTAACCTAAACTAAGCTATAAAAACATTATGACCAACATTAAAACTATGTACAGGGGGAAGGGCAGAAAGGCTCCCAGTGGCTACTGTGGCCTGGGTCTTCCTACTGCCTGCTTCAGTTCCCAGAGAAGTGTTATAGGCTGGCCAATTTTGTTTTCAAGCACAGTCACCCTCAACTTAAGGTCCGAAAGGTCCTTCTTGATATCAAGCTTAAATGAGCAAGCCTGTCCTGTTGCCTGAGGCTGGGTGGTTGGGATGGTATGCTTGTGGAGGTGCTGGGTACCAGTTCCTTGGAGGTACCTTGGCATGGCCGTCCATTTTTGCCTGAGATTCTCTTGTCCATTGTTGGTGGTCCCAGAGGAAAGACTTTCCACTTTCCCAAAGCCTTTTTCGCCTTGTGTCACTTCTTCATGGCCATGTGTGCCTAAGCGACACTTCGAAGATGAAGGTAGCACTCCTTTCCGAAGTTCTGCTTCTTCAGCTGCTCTGGGGTCTTGCTGTCTGTTTAAGCAATAAGGATAACTGTCAGTCAAAGGGTGACTAGGAACAGGTACATACATCATGAAACAATAATTATTTACCCAACATCTAAGGTAGCAGCCCTTACAGCCTAAATTCATCTTGCAGCTTAGAGTGACCCTACGCATGCCTATTATCTATCATTTCTTGTTTACTTAGGGCCAATTTTGAAGGCAGGACAATTGTTGCACAATGCAATTGCAAAACCTTGGCACATGAAGGGATAACCATGTCAGTACTGAGTATGCTTGGGAACAATGCTGTTTGGTACCCATAGAATGGTACACATGTCATCTTTACTGAACATTAGTGTGCCTTCTGTATCCTGCAATGACCTTTTTGCCATTGGCATTCGCCAAAGTAAGATGTGCAATGTCTGCAAAGTACATGTATTGTGTCATAACGTAGTGTAACTGATCTGGCAAGCACCCATAGCAGGACACATTGCTAACTATACTGAACACTTGGCAAGTGTGAAATGTAACAATGGATGCTGGATAAGTACCTCACATCTAGCAGAGGCATATGAAACCTCTCCTATCTGAACTATTTTAAGTCCATGGTGAACCATGTCAACTCTCATTACATGTTCCCAGTATCATAGCATGTGAAACTGACATGCATTTTGGATTCTTCACAACCACGGCCATGTTCAGATACGTATTCACTACCACATATTTCCACATAGTCTGTTACTGTGATCATGGCTCCCCTGTCAAGCCTCTATCATGTGGTCCAATTTAGATTGGCAACAAATTCTCCTTGACAGTAGTCAGAGGCTGATAGACATGCAGCAATTAACACCCAATTTTCCTGATCCACTAAACATCATACAAATGTTTATTTGTGATATGGATGCACATTAAATCTGGCAAGTCACACAGGATCTAACATTTCACTCAATCCTTACACTACCCAATTAGCATTGATAAAGGCACTCACCGGTGAAGTTGGGGTCCTTGAACTTATCCACCTCACCAACTGTGCATGCTGGGGGTCCACCTACAAGACATAACATGTAAAACACATCAGTAAACCTAGATGACATATATTTAGGCTGTTGGGTTTTAGATTTAAACCTATAATAGCTGATAAAACCCCACTGAAAGAGAAATAGCCCTCACCAGTGAAAACATATAAACACTGAAAAAACACCTGCACAACCACAAACTAAATGCCATTCAAATAAAAGAAAAAGAGAGTGAAAGAGTCATTTTTTTTCTTCCTGAAGGGGCCAATACAATGTCACTTTGTTATACAAGCTAGCAGCAAGAAAGACTGGGCTAACATTATACTGCTTGAGTTTTGTTGTTTAGGGATACCACTAAAATATTGTTTCTTCTTCCTTTTGTTTTTTCAGTTTTGTGGTCTTTGGTCTAATGATGCAGCATTTAGAAGCATATTTTATGTCATGTTTAATTATTTTTATAAACTATAGAGAATCAGGAAATATCAAAATAATATTTAATATTTTGGCTGCGTTTGATTCTTTCACTGATAGGTACAATGGCTGGTTTCATAAGAATCTTTCCTAATATGTGTCATCACATTTACCCACAGAGAATGGGTAAAAACCCTTAATACATCAGCCCCCAGTTTCTCGTGGGTCAGTATTGATAGTAGGTGAATTGCCAATGCCTCAGGCTTTAAACATTCAATGCAAGCTATAGTGACAAGTATATGTAAAAAGATGGCTATCACCAAGCATCTGGGACAGTGGTGAAAACATGACACCAGACTTTTGGAAAACATAGAATGCAGTGTCATTTGGAATGCTCTGCAAAAAAGGTTCTTTCCAAGTTCAACAAAGATTGAAGTGATATTGTTTGTATTTGCAGTGATTCGGCTATGTATATGAAAAGGTTGTGTGATGACCTGTCAAAATTGATACCTGAGCTGAAGTGATTCCCTGTAAGAGAGCCTTGCCACTTGTTAGATGCTATGCTGAAAGCATATTTACAATCTTCAGAGTTAATGAGCGATGCTATTGACTTTTTAGTCTATTCTGGTGCACTCTTATGCATAGGAACTAAAACGCAAATATTTATAATTTCGTGCTTTGTGTGGCATCAAAGAAAGAGTCATCCCAACTGAGTCCCTTAGCTGATGGTACTCAGTCCAAGGGGCTATGAATGCTATATTATCCCTGTGGCAACCAATTACAGAATTTTTGCTGAATGATTATGCCCAAGGCATAAAATATGAGGATCTTTGGTCGCATATTGATAGTGATGTGAAAAAGTACACTCTAGTGTATTCTTAGATTTTTACAGGAAAACATAACTGCTGTAGTGGACATAATAAAAAAACTAGAGTCTGAAAACGTTACAATGCATGCGATGTAACAACGCGTGGTAAAAACCACACATACCATTACATCGCATGCGCTTTTACAACGCATGCGATGTAATGTGTAATGGCGCCTGCGGCTATCCAAGTCATTGTGAGAAAACTGAGGCTGTATCCTCACAACGAATTGCACCAAGCAGGAAGGAGGAAGCAGGAACTGGGAGCAGAGACGGCGACACTGGAGAGGAGAGAGGTAAGGGGGTTTGCACTTGGGGTGGGGGTTACTTTTGTATGGTTTAGGGTAGTGTAAAAGTAGTGTTGTAATGTTTGTGTTGTGTGTTTTTTTTATAAGGTTTTAGTGTGTTTTTTTGTAGTGTAGTGTAGCGTAGTTTTGTAGTGTTTGTGTAGTGTAGTGTAGTGTTTTAGGGGTTAAGGTAGTGTAGTGTTTTAGGGTTTAAGGTAGTGTAGTGTCAGGCCTCCAGAGAACGAAGAGGCGACAATGGGAGCAACGTTGGGGTCTTTCGGCCGCCCAAGACTGAACAGATGGGCAAAGGAAAATTCATGGACTGAATTAAATAGAAAAAGGAACTCCAAGATGGCGGCCGCGCTGGAAGCATAGCGGCAGTCTAGTCTTTCTCCCCACAGGTGTTCCGAGGTTAGGAGTGGCGCGCGCTCCTAGAGGACGACGCACTTCACTGAGGTAATTCAGAGAGAGAGCAGTTAGAGATTAGAGTTCCTGAGTAGATTAGAGAGAGCAGCTGTAGAGTCAGTTGATAACGTCAGAGTAACTGAATAGTTTCCACGTCAGAATTCTTTCACAATTCCGAGAGAAGTACAGAGGAGATTCTGAAGAATTTCTGAGACAAAAGACGAAGAATTCACTTCAACCTTCGTGAAGACTTCCAATCATCTCCGTTGATCTCGAGCAGATATTTGGAGGTCGTTGGCGCCATCCGGTGACAGAAAAAAGAAGACCGAAGCTAAGTACTTTTGAGGGGCTTGGGAAAATCAAATGTAAAAGTATATGACAGAAGAGAATTCTTAGAAGACGTACCTGTTAGTCCTAGTCTTCTGTAATACGCCCGAGGAATAAACAGACATGTTAATATAGAGACAAGAAATAAACAATATAATAAATATACTCACCATAGTTCTCTAGAACCGTGTAGCTGGAAATAAGGAAAAGCAAGGAACACACTAGCTTAGCGCAAGAATAGTATAGAGTAAAAAATCACTTCAAGAAGAATACACGGAAGAAGAGGACAGCTAGAAATATCCACTCCTGAAGTAAGCCAAAGAATAATACATTTCTAGTTTTAAATATTAATTTGAAAAAAGGAAAAAGGTTATGAGATAGAATTAACAGAAGGATGTTTTGTAGAGAAAAGAGTTGGAAGGAAGAACCAGAATCACAGAAAAGAATGGAAAGAAAAACCACCACACAACAAGACAGACATACAGAAGAGGGGCACAGAGCTTGAAACCCAGGGTAGGTGAAAATACGAAGAGAGGGCGAGAGTGTTAGAAGCAGAAGGGAACAAGAAAGTTATTGTGTTGTCTTCTTGTTTAAGGTTCTCATTTATAAGAGCTGACAACAGCATTAGGAAGAAGCTGAGAAGGATAGCGGAGAACTGGAGTTTCAGGACCAGTCTCTTCTTTGTTTATTATTTTATCCACTCCCCCCTTCCCCCTGCAGGGTGGTTTCGGAGTCCAGGTGAATATTACTGGAACTCCGGTTGCCTTGTAGAGGGAGTTGGGAATTAGCATCTCTGTTCCTGTGCAAGCACTTCAGATAAACGATCTTGTGATTCTGACATGTAGTAGTGTTGGAGTAGTGTAGTGTTTTAGGTTTTAGGGTAGTGTTGTAGTGTTTGTGTAGTGTAGTGTTTTAGGGTTTAGTGTAGTGTAGTGTTTTAGGGTTTAGGGTAGTGTAGTAGTGTTTGTGTAGTGTTTTAGGGTAGTGTTGTAGTGTTTTAGGGTTTAGGGTACTGCTGTTGAGTTTGTGTAGTGTAGTGTTTTAGGGTTTAGGGTAGTGTTGTAGTGTGAGTATTTTAGTGCATTAGGGTTTAGAGTAGTGTTGTAGTGTGTAGTGTAGTGTTTTAGTGTAGGGTCGTGGGGTCGTGCAGGGTAGTGTAGTGTTATTGTAGGGAGAGGGCGGGGGAGGGTTGTGTAGGGGTAGGGTAGTTACTTACCTTGCAAACTTTCACCGCGAGTATAGCTTTACCACGCATGCCTTTGCGTTGTAATAGCATGCATGGTAAAGGCATAGTTGTGGTAAAAATTTGCTTTGTAATGTGCCGTTGTCATTGACTTCGCGTAGTAATACCCGCGTTGTAATGGCATGCGTGGTATTAGTATGCGATGTAATGACATACATCCACCCTGAGAATCGCAATCTTCAAGTGCATCAGTATTTGCATGGAAAGCTATGTCAGTGGCCAGAGTTAACAAATTGTGTACTGGCTGTTTTGGCTTTGCCCTTCTCAAGGGTCAATGTTGAGAGGGCCTTTTCACATAAGTTTACATGAGAAAGAAAGAGCGAGCGCACATGACCAAAGACTCACTGAAGAAGTATTGTATGGTGTACTACCATAAGTTTAATTTGAAAAATCTATTTGGACCTCATATACACTATACATACACTGTCTATATACGATGTTCTATCAGTGCAGAAAGCAAGCAATAATAAAAGCAAAACGTTCCATAAACACCGGAAAAACACTTTTTCCATTGTTGTTAGTGGTGTGAAAATGTGTAACCACTGATAACACTGATAAGGTATTGAAATCACTTGAAAACACTGAAAAACCCCATCAGAATTTACGAAAAATAGAAACTGAAAACAGGAAAGCCTACATATATTATATGCAACAGAAGCACAATACATATGCACAGCTATTGGCTATGTAACCTTTCAGATGGTAAGTAATCAAATGGCACTGTTGTCATGCCTGAATGATACACATAGGTAAGGCAGGCTGAAGTGTACATACATATGATGAGCCAAAACATGCACTGTTGGCACATTTGTGGAACCAGGTCACCAACCTCATCACTACTATATTTCATTATGCACCTACATAACTCGCATACCATCCTCAACAAGGTATATCAATACCCATGCCCTCTTAAATTTTGACACTAGGAAATGAGTATACTACATACATCATGCATACTTGTTCCTTAGGTTAGGTGAGTTTTAATATGTACCTGTCAGTGCTGCAGAGTTCCAGATATTGTTCAGACAAGTTCCATGCATCCTGAAGGTTTTATTGCAAAATTGAGCAATAACACGCATGGGATATGTTGAAATGTGTGAGATTCCGGCTAGCATACCCTTGGATACAGTACCATGTGAGTGTGCTCTCCTCAGACATACATTGGGCCTCTCATTGCAGAGGCATGTACAATGGGAGTCTCACATGTAGGGACAGATCTATTGGATCTGGCATCAAAAACACCTCCATGAGGCCATGCAAAGGCAGCATGCAGGATTTGCTATGTATTCAGAGGTATTTAGTCAGGCAAGCCAGTGTAAAGAACAGCATAGCCATAGTGGACATCAAGGGGCCATACCTTTTACATAGGAAATGCTGTTAAAAAACACAGGTTAGCTAAGCAGTGTAAGCCCTGGCAGGCCTCATTAATGCGTATCTACCTGGGGAGATATGCCAAGGTGGGTCATCAGCGCATCACTATGGGGGTTATTTACAAGGCTCTTGCATGACTGTTGCATTACTTTTGATAATGTAAAAGTGACATCCCAGCAGAGCAAGGAGCTTGCAAATAAGCCCCTTTATGTGTAACGTATGTTCTGTAATGTACCTGATAAATGCTTGTTGTGAAATAAGCATCTCTGGAGCAGATCTGCACTACCTGGTCTGCCATCATATGAGTTCTCTGGATGGGCTAGTGGCAAGTACATCCATCAGTTAAAAGCTTCCTTGGGACTCATTTGTATCACCTACAGGGAAACTAACACTTGTATGATCCGCTCAGTGTCACGGATAGCACTGGTGTACAGATCGCACCAGTGCTATTGCCATGGTATGGCCCTAATTTGCATGGGGGCATGGTTATTTTGAGCCAAAAGTCATGAGATCTGTACTTAATGTTACCAAAAATCATCAATAGGTACATGAGACACATAGGAAAGTATACAAATCATGTGTACTTACCAACTGGTCCACTAACTTAAATGCCAATGTAGCTGAGGAGGTCAGACTCTCTGCCATATCCACCCAGAGATGTTTGAGCTGATGAATGTTCTAGTCCACTCCAAACAATCTCAGCATCTATTGGCATACACTCTCCTACCTTTGCTTCCGCACCTTCACGAGGTAGCTCCGGATCACACATCCCCCACTGGCTACCATGTTGGGCAGGTAATGGGTAACAGCCACAGGAAACTGTCCAAGATGGCTGCCGGACGATCAAGCCTTTAGGAGGCTCCGGGCTCGGGCATAAATCCCTTTTTGGTGTAAATCCCTGTCTTCAGCCATCCATCCGAGCCCCGGTATCACCACAATCTTAACAACGACAGCAACTTAGGAGGCTTCTAATAACTTGGGCACATTACCTGCTCTTCGGCCATCCTGGCCCTCTCACCAAGACAGCTACCATGGTGTCTGAGCTGGCTCCCGACATAGCGGATTGAGAGGCCCCAGGGCCTCAATTTCTGTCCTCTGATCTCTGAGCTACGGAGAGTAAGTGGTCAGAAGTAATCTGACGGCACTTCGGCTGGCACCCCACTGCAACCCAGTTGTATCAGGGATTGCAGACCGCTGCCGAAGACCGCCATCTTGGCAGCGAGTACCGCTCCTGCCAAAAAGCAGTGCCTGGCTGGCCGGTAATCAGGAGACTGCCACTCCTCACTTGATATTCCCAGTTGATGGGTTCCTGTAGTCAGGAGACCACTGCTCCACTTGTGACCTGTGGCTCCAGGTCCGCCACCCGTGCTCAGCCATGCCCAGCTGTCTGGTAGTCAGGAGACTACAGCACTCGACGAGGAGACCTCCTCACCTCAGGTCTACTGACCCCCTCCTGGCTTAGTCGTCCCCGCTGATAGCCATTACCAGCTGGCCCCCACTGACCTCAACCCCCAGTCCTTGTACTGGAGGGGACCACAACATCCCTACTGCGCCAAGACTACCGGAGTTCAGTTGTGCCACACTCGATATGATCCCCCTTGCCTATACGACATCTTCCCATGCAACGGGACAGCAACAGTGACAGAAATGGACTTTGCTTGGCTGCATACGAATCCGTTAATGTAAGCAGCATGCTGTCCGTCCTGGATCGAACCCTCAGTGCTGGTGTCTATAGTGACACGTTTCATCTAGACAATTAGGCTCCTGAAATGGTGGCACTAAAGAAGAAGAGAGAGCCTGAACTTTAGCGCTGATTGCTGCTTACAGATGGCCATAATCAGATGCAAACTAAGTCCACATCTGCAGCACTCGTGTTCAGGGCATTTCTCACAGTGAGAACTACCGAGTTAGGAAAGCATTTCTCAACAAACATTGGCGAGGCAATCATGGGAGCATGAGGGCACTACGGTGAGGCACCCTGGGGTAGGAAAATGGGAGGGTAATATGCGGTGAACTGTTCTGTGTCACATATTTTTTAAACTGCAAGGAAAAAAGCATTCCAGCTCATCCGCATTTTAAATCTTGTCGCTTGCTGACCTGGTTGTAGGTCAACCAGATTCCCACAACAGCCCCTTCCCCCCCCCTTCCCCATGGCAACAATCTTCCCTCCAATTCCCTTTTTATCCTCCTTCATACTAAGTACAACATACAATCCCAAAGGCAATGAAAAGACCTCGGCTCCAGTGCTGCCCTAATCCCAGGAATATGAAGAGAGGGCCATCATCAAACCACAGACATTGAGCTTCACCTTGTGGCCAATCCGCAAACTGCTAACTGAGATAATTGAAAAAAGAAGCCTCTGACCTAATCCACAGCCCTGAAGCCCCTCCTTTGTGGATAAACCACAAACCACTTATCACTCACCCTCCCAACAAAGTCCTGGTAGTGTGGCACATAGCAGTCAGACACACTCATAGTAACATGTGTTAAGCATTGCACAGTACCAACATTGACAATAAGTAAATGACACGACTCAAAAGAAATCCGACTCCAATTTACAAACATAGAACATATTCTTAAAAGGAATTATGACACCAAAGTGAACTTTGTATCTTGAAAGCAACTGTACTTGTGAATTTTAAGGCATCTGGAAACTAATGCAATAAAAAAAGTCAATTGTCCACCAGTGAAGTCAATGGGAGAAAACACATTTAGCAAAGAAATATTTGGAGGACACTTGTACTGAGAATCTGTTGTGTCCCGGAACCTAGGATTCCCTACATATGATGTCCCAAGCCAATTGCCCACCTACCGATTTGGTGGCCATCATGGTTCGGGTTGGCTCCAATCTAAGCTCAACTGCATGCAGTACTCCTACACACTCTAGCTGAAAGAGCACCCCACAACTCTCAACTGAAGCCTAAGAGAGCCACTCAAGGCCTATCTCAGCGGGCCCCAGAAGCAAACTCAATACTTCATACCTAGATTGGGGAGCCTACTTCTGGGTCAATGTCCCACAGCAACACTGTCACGGAAAGATACGGCTCCAACTCATATTGCATCAAATTCCCATGAAACCTCTCCATAAGTGCCTCTAAATACTTCAAATACAACATCCCCAAAAAACATCCAAAAATAGTAACGGACATCTTCCACAGTGCAACACACGGAGGCCTTAAAACTGACTTCATTTTCCACACTAAGAGACCCATCAAATGGAGAGAGAATTTCCTTCAATACCTTCGCTTTACACATGCTACTAACATACCTAATGGATCTAAACTAACTATAAACCCTTCCGAGAACTTTAACAGGATAGTATCCATACCCATTTACAAAAATGGGATCATCCTAATCCAAGCCTCTGACCAAAACCTATCCACTTTTAATCAACAACTCCCTGCCCTCTGCGCATCAATGCTATCCGCTCCCACCGCTGCCGCTCCACCTCATCCCAGAAAACTCACTCATACACCCCCTCCTCTACCTGCCAAACCTTCAACTCCCAATACCCTTCGCACTGTCTCCACCGCCACAACTCCCACAGCCTTGCCCACAACCAGACTCCCTAAAGCCTCAGTCTTGTTACCGGAACTACTTTCCCCATCTCCAGGGCAAACCGCTACTACCCATCCAAATATATCTATTGTGCCTGAACCCTCTAAGCCCATCAACCTCAGCAGGCTGGGTTCAACCCTAGCCTCCACTCCAGACCCTGACAAGCCCCATCCTACTCCACTCCCCTCCATTGATTCAATTGTCTCTAAAGTGATCCCTATGATAGTACATAGTACATCAAAATCAATACTATTCTGGAAGAAATGTCATCACTGCGCAAGGAAGCAAAGACTAAGGGGCCTATTATAATGGCGGGCGGCTCACCACCTCCCGACCGGCAGTGGCGATCTGCCCACCAAAACTCCCCGCCGGACTGCCATTTGCCCCCTGCCACATTAGAAAGCCAGGGGGTACCGCGGCAGATGGAATGACCATCCAACGCTTTTCCGCTGGCAGGCAATCGTCACGATTGCCTGCTGGGTGGAAAAGGCCCATAATATGGTGGCGGTACATCCATATTATGATGTGTGCGGTGGAATTCCTTTCCATGGCGGAGACTCCGCCATGGAAAGGCATGCAGAGTTTACGTTGCGGGCCCCGGGGGGTGGGGGGCTGCATTTGGGGGGTACCCATGGTACCCCCCTACATTGGCATTCACAAGGTGGCAGGCACCATGCGGTGCCTGTCACATTGTGCATGCCAATGCACAACATGCATTTTTAACATTGTGGTGGGTGCTGCTTACAGCACCGCCCGCCACAATGTTAAATATGCAGGATGCGACCGCCAGGGTGGCGGTCATATCCTAATGGGCACAGCGGGACCGCCGAACCTCTGGTGGTCGGTTCCGTTTACCATTACGGTACGTCCGCCCGCCATCGGAATGGGCCCCTAAGTATATCCTGTCCCAACCTCACACATCCACAGTGAATACCGATCCTGCCCCAAACACACACTCCCACCCCCCTATCCTTCACCCCTAACCAAACTAGCCCCTATATTTATCACCACCTCGTTACAAGATGCTCCGCTACTGGAATGTCATAGAGAGAAGCCGAGGTGCTGAGCTACACACATGACAATGTTCCTACCCAGCCCTCCCACCACAAGATCCCAGTCATTCTTGGCATGACTAGGGGCCAGAACATCACTCACTCCCCTAGACCTCTGGACCAATGAACTACCATCCAATTCAGTCAGCCTGGTCAAAAATCACCACCCTCCCTTAGCTGTATGTTACTAAACTGCTCGTCAGCAGTCAAGCATGCCACCGATACAGCTGAAACTATCCTAGGGCACAAAATTGACATCTGCTTTCTAACTGCAACTTGGCTGAATTACCACTCATCCCCTGTCACGGACCTCCTGTCCTCTCCGGGTTTCTCAATCATTCGCTGAAACTGGAAGGATCGCGTGCGGGGATTAGCCATCATACACAAAAATGATCTCTGTTTAACTCCCCTCTGCATTATCAAATACTCTAGTTTAGATCACTTGGGAGCCCATCTCTCCTCCTAAGGCTCCAACACCATTGAATGTTATGTCATCTATTACCCTCTAGGGGAAAACTCACAGGGGCAGATTTACAAGGAACTGTAATAGATGCGTCAGTTTCCTTGCACCAGCACCAAATGTCCTTGAGCCACCATGGATGCGCTGTATTTACAATACAGTGCTCCATGGCGCAAGGATTAACAGCTACGTCAGAAACTCTGACACATCTGTTGGCCCAAAAGAGACGCATTGCTGGAGTTGCTCGTGAAAGTGACGCAACTCCCGCAATGCGCCACAACAGACAGGTGAGTCCCATTCAAAAAGCCCTGCTTCATTCAATACGCCTGGTCTGAGCAGGTGTAGGGATTTTGACGCAGTGAAGGCATAGAGTGATGTAATGTAAATTTGACTGCGTCAGTTCTACATGGGTTTTTGCATTGGAACGCCCACCCTGCATATATTATAACTGATGCAGGTATAATGTGACGCATCTCCCTAGATCCGTCATGTTGTAAATTGGCTGCATTGTTTGTACCGCCGTTGCGTCAAAAAAGTGATGTAATGGCAGCGCAAAGGTCTTGTAAATCTGCCACCTAATTCTTTTTTTTTTTTTTTTTTTAATTTTTTTGAAACCGTTTATTACAAAGTTCAAAGAATATACAAAGATGGGCCTACAACCTTCAGGCCGGCCGCTAGCGAACAAGAGGAGCATATGATACACACAGTAGAACGCATGCTGCGGCAAAGGGAAACGTACAGGAGTTAGCAGCGCTGATGGCCACACCATCCGGACCCCACATAACGGTTTCTTTTTAACATAAATAACAAAAAATCAAACCACAAGGCAACCCACAATCGAAAACAGCAGCATGTGCTCCCCTAGAAGGGGGACCCTACCAATCCATAGGAGTATCAAGGGGGGGAGAAGGTCAGGACAGGGACTGGGTGGACTCAGTGCCCGGTACCGGAGAGCTAAACCGGCTAAGGGGACGGGGCAGGCGATGGATCGGGCAATAACGGCGGGGCACAGATTCCCCCGCGGTAGGCGTTCCAGGGGCCCCATACTTTCACCCATGTCCCAGGCTTACCTCTCGCTACATACACCACCTTTTCCCGAAACATGCACCAGTCCATATTTTCCTTCCAGGCCGAAACAGTCGGGGACCTCTGGGAACCCCACAGTTGAGCAATATCGCGATTGGCCACCATATATCCCAGAGTCACCCACCACGTCTGTGGCGCCGAGTAGTCGGTTGGTTCCCACACGTTCAACAGGCATCTCCTCGCTTCGGGCAGTAGCGACACACGCGTAACCACCCGCAGGACCTCATGCACACCACGCCAGAATCGCTCCACCTCTGGGCATTCCCACAAAATATGAAGAAAGGTCCCCAAAGAACCACACCCACGCTTACACAACCCGTCCACAGCATAGCCCATACGCAATAGCCTTGGCCCCGTTATGTAGACCCTATGGAGTATCTTGAGCTGGACGAAGCGAAGGCGGGCCGGTATGGCCACCTCTTTAGGGGAGGCCACCGCAGAGACCCAGTCCTCGTCGTCCAGCTCCAATCCATCGGCAACCCAAGCCTCACGAAGAGTAGTCAGCAATCCCGAGCGGTCATTAATCAGTTTTTTATAGATTAATGAGATCGTGCTTTCCGGTACATGTCCATCCAGCACTCTATCCTCCAGAGGGGAGCACTCCGGGATGGAGGCGACGTCCGGGTAGGCGGAGCATAGTGCATGACGGATCTGCATATACCGAAAGTACTCCCTGTCCTGTAACTGGAATTCCGTCTGCAGCATCTCGAACGTTTTGAATCCCCCCCTCGTCCAGAGATCCCCCACCCTGCTGATGCCTATCATGTCCCACTTCTCGAAGCCCTTCGAGGTCCACAGGGAGCCCAACTGCTCAGATGAGTATAGTGGTGACGCCCGGGTCAAACGATCCTTCCACCCCATCGCTACATTAGCCGCGTGCCACACTCGTACCATGACACGCGTGGGGCCCGTCAGACGTGCGTCGAGCGAGCTGGAGTAGAGCGCTCGATTATAGTCACCACCCGGCAGTAGTATCTTATCCATTTCAAAGGCCGGGCTTAGGGCGGGCCCGTATAGGCCGTGATTAATCGCAGCCAGCTGGGAGGCCCAATAATACCGTTTAATATCCGGGAGGGCAATCCCCCCGTCATACCACGGGAGCGTCAGCTTCGCCAGGGCGATACGCGGTCTCCCGTCCCAGAACAGGCGGCGTTGCAAACTCTCCACCTCGCGGAAGTAGCGCGCCGGGACGAGGTCCATTGTATTCTGCAGAGCGTACAGGAAACGCGGCAGCGACATCATCTTAAACAATGCCGCCCGGCCGAGCGGTGAGAGCGGCAAACGCCGCCAACGCGAGACATCCTCCTTCAGGCGCTGGAGGGGGGGAAGCAAGTTCCGATCATACCGGGCCTCCGCGTCCAGGGTAATGAAGACACCCAGGTACCTAAATCCCTGCGGGGCGATCTGGATAGGACAGCCCCGCGGAAGGATAGGAGCCTCCCCAGAGAGAACATACACGCACGATTTAGCCCAGTTGATGACAAGGCCTGAGTTACTACCAAATGAATGCAATACATCAACCAGTACTATCAGTGATTTACGTGGGGAAGCCAGGTACAGGAGAATATCGTCAGCGTATAGAGATACGCGGTCCTCATCCTCGGGGGTCCAGCGGAGACCACGGATAGAAGGTTCCCACCGCAGCCACTCCGCCAGGGGCTCCAAGGCAAGCGCAAAAAGGAGCGGCGATAACGGGCAGCCCTGCCGCGTGCCCCTGCCCAACTCAAACGGAGCCGACACTCTACCGTTCACAACCACCTGCGCCAGTGGGCCAGAGTACAACAATTTAACCCAGCTGATAAACCCTGGGCCAAACCCAAATTTCGCGAGCGTCGCCCAAATATATGGCCATTCAAGTGTGTCAAACGCCATAGTGGCGTCCAAGGACGCCAAGATGGCCGGCTCCCGTATGAACGGGACACGTGCGAGCACCCCATGCAAACGCCGCAGGTTAAGCGCTGTGTTGCGATAGGGAATAAAACCGGACTGGTCCTGGTGGACCAAGTCACACACTACGCCGACCAGCCGATTGGCCAACACCTTGGCGAGAATTTTGGGCTCCGCATTCAATAACGAAATGGGTCGATAGGATGTGACCCGGTCCCGTGGCCTCCCCTCCTTGTGGATAACCACGATGGTAGCCAGACGCTGGTCTAGCGGGAGGGAACCCACCGAGTGGGCCGCAAGGAACATAGCACGGAGATGAGGCGCCAGCGTATCCGGTCGCAGTTTATACAACTCGATGGGAAGACCATTAGGACCCATGGCCTTGCCGGAAGCGACCGAGCGTATGGCGAGGGCAATTTCTTCGGAGGTTGGAGCGGTGTCCAACGACACTCTGTCCTCCTCCGAGAGGGAAGGCAGCGCGATATCTCTGAGCAGGGCATGGGAATCCTCTTCAGAGCGGGAAGACACCGGGGAATACACCCCACGAAAATAGTCCGCGAAGCAGGAGACAATTTGCTCCGGTTCAGTGACACACACACCATTCGTTTTCTCAATCAACGGGACAACTCGACTCGCTCTCTCTTTTTTGTCCAGCCACGCAATCAATTTACCAGCCTTATCACCCACATCATACAGTCTCCCCTGTTGCTCTCTACTGAGGCCCCTGGCCGCCTCCGTGACGAGGGCCTTATAGGCCGCTTGCTTGAGTTGGAGAACATGTAATTTGTCATCCGTCACCCCACATTCTAGATCACCCTCCAACTCGGTTATCTCAGCTTCAGCACGGGTCACCTCCTCCCGCTCGCGCCTCCGGGAGTGGGAAATAAGGGACAGGGCCTCTCCTCGGAGTACTGTCTTGAACGCCTCCCACAGTGAGACCGCCGATGACACAGACCCCACATTCTCGTCAAAATAGCGCTTAAGGGATTTAATCAGCTCTGCGCGAATGGTGGGGTCACGCAGGTACCAGGGATGGATCGGGACCACCCTACCCTCTCCCCTCGGCAAAATATCAAAGTGCAACAAGAGCGGGGAGTGGTCCGAAATACCCCGTGCCAAATGGCGCACCTCTCCCACCCTCCCCACATAAGCCGCTGGGACCAGGACATAATCCAGCCGTGAGAGACTACCATGAGCCCCTGAATGGAAGGTGTACTGTAGCTGCGTGGGATTTTTTAAACGCCAACAATCCACCAGCCCCAGGGTATCCAAGAGGCCAGATAACCACGCTTGGGCCCGGGGGAGATCCCTAGGGGGGTGACGATCCACAGTTCCGGAAACCACAGCATTAAAATCCCCCCCCCCACCACTAGAATCCCCTCCGGAAGGCCAAGGAGGAGGCGCCCCAGGTCCGCAAAGGTGGTCGTCTGCAGCCCCGGCGGGACATATACTGACACAAAAACGACCACTCTGCCCTCCATTCTGCCCACCAAAACCGTGTAACGTCTTCTATCGTCATGGCGCACCTCATCTATCTCCAACGGGAGCGAGTTTTTAACCATAATGCCCACACCCCTTGAACCAGACGTGAAGCCCGAATGGGCCACAAGGCGGTAGCCCCGTCGATTCATAGCGCAAAAGGAGTTGCCAATGAGGTGCGTCTCCTGCAGAAAAACTATATCGGGCGAAATTCGCTTCAAGAACTGCAGGACCACACCTCGTTTTATCCTGTCCCCCAGTCCATTAACATTCCAGGACAACAAACTCAGTCCCCTACCCCCCATCGTAAACAGAAGTCATCACTCGTCCCCCAGAGAGCACTGTAGAGATAACACAATGATGCGTTTGCCTTGTGGTGTAAACGAACAACACCCCACCCCAACCCACCCACTCCAACAAAACTCCCCCCTCCCTGCACCCCTGCATGAGCCCGGACAGACCCCCAACTTGCAGTGTGCCTGTCGCCCCTATAGAATGAAACTAGCTAGACCCCCTAGAGGAGGAAAGAGTACCCCTTCTAGACCCCACACAACCTCCATGGGAGGGGAATGTACAAAGACAGACGCTTGATCGAAAGTAGCATCGTATTCGTCCAGAGTGAGGCCCAATATTGACCCCTCAGTCCCGATCCAGTGGGCCGTCTCCTCCCGCCGCCCCCCCCCCCGCCATCTCGATCACGATCCCCAGACAGAGTGTCCAGCCAGTCCCCGGCCGCTTCGGGACGATCAAAAAAGTGCGTGCGACCATCCACCTCCACTCGCAGCTTGGCCGGGAAGAGCATGGCGTATTTTAAGTTCAGGTCCCGAAGTCGGCGTTTGACGCCCAGGAAGCTCAGTCTCTGCTTCTGGACCGCTTGGGTGAAATCAGGGTAAAAGTTCACCTCCATATTTTCCAGCTTAACCGGCCCATGTAGTCTGGAGGCTTGCAGGATCGCGTCTCTGTCCCGAAAGTTAAAAATCCGGGCAATGAGAGGTCGCGGAGGGGCTCCGACCTTCGGCCTTCCCCCGGGAACCCTGTGGGCCCTCTCCACGGCAAAAAATTTACTCAGGCCCCGAGGCTGGAGATGGGAAGCGATCAGGTCCTCCACAAATAGATCTGCCGCCGCTTCCTCCCGTCCCTCGGGTACTCCGATGATGCGGATGTTATTCCTCCGGGCCCGACTCTCGGAATCCTCCAGGCGCCGATCCATAAGTGCACTCGCCTGACTAAGCCGGCGCACCTCCATTTGTAGTGCCGCCACCTCAGTCGTAAGGCCCGATGCGGTTTGGGCCAAAGAATCAACTCGGTCGTTGGTCTTGGAAAGATCGGTCCTCACCAGGCCAACATCTACAAGGACCGCGTCGATCTTCTGTGCCAGGGTGTCGAACCGCTGGCCCACCGAGGCCTTCATCTCGGAAATGGCGCCCATGACGTCGTGGAGAGTCAGATCCGTGGGCAAGTCCGGGGCATCAGAAGGGCCCTCAGGGGACTTGTGCGGTCCGCCGGGAGATCCCCTCTGGAGGGTATAGCGGTCCATGCTGTTGGCCTGATGGACGGTGCCACGCCGGGTCGACTTGGTCTTTGACCGATCTCCATCTTGTTTCATGGCCATCGCCGCTGGTCCCACAATCGCACCAGCAACGCCGTAGTGGGCAGGCAATCAGGGCCACGAGCTCCGGGGGGGCCACCCCAGATCGGCGGGGTGGGTCACAGCCGGCAGGCAGGCAGGGTCCCCCAGCGAGGCCACACCAACACCAAAAGCTCCGCGATCTCACTGGCAGAGACGGTGCGAAAGCGAAAGCGAAAGTGCGGGGTACGCGACTCGCCAGGCCCGGCCCACCGTTGTTGTTCACTTTGCCACTGGGTCACCCCCCAACGCAAATCCGGGGTCCGGCGAGAAGAAGGCCGCAAACTTCAATCGGTGCTCACTCCGGCACCCGAGGTCCGATTTGAGAACGGAAAACGGGTACCACCTCAGCTCAGGCTCACCAACACAGTCCCCTCAACCGAGGCAGGATGAATTCAGGATAGACGTAGGAGGTTGCGGAGGTCCTCGGGAGCCTCGCACCTACGCGGCCATCTTGGTTGCGCGCTAGGCTCCTCCCCCCGTGCCACCTAATTCTTTGAAGACTTAACAATTCTCATATCTCAAAACTCCCTAAAATCCTTGATACAGTTGCGTCTCCGAAACTTAAGAAATCAAGGAGTATCCCTTCAAGACCCTGGTTTAATACAGACCTTAACAATGAGAGGAGACAGAACTGGTTGGAGGGAGGAAATTGGAGACAACAACCCTCACTCACCATGCTCTCGATCCTCAGAGCTGAATACCTTAAATACAAAATCTTCCAAGTCCATCTTGACCATTCTAGGAACAGACCTACAGTAGGGATTTGACAGCAATTATTCAATGTCTACAGGAGTAAGGTCTGCACAGAAGCTTCTATTTTGACCGATTTCGGACAGGGAAATGACTCTAAACACACTCATTTTAGTTCCAAAAGTGAAAATTCATATCTAACAGTTGAATCTGGGTTCAGGGAAGGCTGCAGCAGGGAGACTGCTATACTGAACATTACTGAAAATTTGGAGAAAGTTCGACAGGGCCAGGGTCATCAATTAGCCATGTTTACAGACTTTTCCTCCTACTCAGAAGACTCTATTTTGACCAATTTCGGGCAGGTAAATGGCTCTTAACACAAGTATTTTAGTTCCAAAACTGATAATTCACATCCAACAGTCATTTACAGTCACAATATTAAGCATTCAAAAATCACCATTACTGACAATCTGGAGAAAGTTCGCAAGGTCCGGGTCATCATTTTTCATCAGAAAATAGTTTTTGTGGACTGTACAAAAAATGATTCAAAATGTCAATTGGATCATGACTAATGTTGAACAACCACTTTTCTAGGCCTCACAGTGACTAAAATCACAATTTTTACAGACTTCTCCTACTACTCAGAAGAATCTATTTTGACTGATTTCAGGCAGGGAAATGACTCTAAACACACTTATTGTAGTTCCAAAAGTGATAATTCACATCCAAGTCCTTTACAGTCAAAGGATGAAATAATCAAAAATCACCATTACTGACCATCTGGAGAAACTTCATAAGGTCTGGGGTCATCGTATTTCATCAGAAAATAGATTTGTTTGACTATAAAAAAAAATGATTCAAAATGTCAATTGGACCATGCCTAATGTTGAATAACCACTTTTTAGGCCACGCAGTGACCAAAATAGCCATGTTACAGGCTTTTCTTCCTACTCATCCTCGACTTCGCCCCTTCCGCCTGGGACGACTCTTGGTGGCCAGCCTCACTGGAAACTGCACCGACACCCACCGACCATGCATGCAAACTGGGGTTCATCCTGGACTCCTCTCTGTCAATGACAACGCTGTCTCCTCCTCCTGCTTCAACACCATCCACATGCTTCGCAAGATCTACAGATGGTTCCCCTCCGAAACCAGAAGGACGGTCACCCAGGCCAAGCAGGATGGACTTCGGCAATGCCCTCTACGATGGGAACCATGGCCAAACTCCAGAAGAGACTCCAACACATACAAAACACCTCGGCACACCTCATCCTCGACATCCCCCGCAACAGCCACATCACCGCCCACCTGAAGGACCTGCACTGGATTCCCGTCAACAAGAAGATCACCTTCAAGCTCCTCACCCACAAAGCACTCCATGATGCCGGACCAGCATACCTCAACAAGCGACTCACCTTCTACATCCCCCAACCGCCAGCTCTGCTCCACCGACCTTGCCCTCGCCACCATCCCTCACATCGACTGAACAACCGGCGGCGGCAGATCCTACTCCCACCTCGCCGCCAAGACATGGAACACCCTCCCCATCCACCTTCGACAGACCCAGGACCTGCTGACCTTCAGGAGACTCCTCAAGACCTGGCTGCTTGATCAGTAGCTGCTCCCCCCCCCAGCGCCTTGAGACCCTCACGGGTGAGTAGCACGCTTAACAAATGTCTGATTGATTGATTGACTCAAAAGACACTATTTTGACCGATTTCGGGCAGGTAAATGGCTCTAAACACACTTATTTTAGTTTCAAAAGTAATAATTGACATCCAACAGTCATTTACAGTCACAATATTAAACATCACAAAATCACCATTACTGACAATCTGGAGAAAATTCGACAAGTCAGGGGTCATTGTCTTTCATCAGAAAGTAGATTTTTTGGACTGTACAAAAAATGTTCAACATGTCAATTGTATTGTGACTCATATTGAATAACCACTTTTAAAGCCTCACAGTGACCAAAATTACAATTTTTAGAGACTGTTCCACCTACTCAGAAGATTCTATTTTGATTCATTTCAGGCAGGAAAATGGCTCTAAACACACTTATTTTAGTTCCAAAAGTGATAATTCACATCCATAGACATTTACAGTCAAAAGATTAAACAGTCAATAATCACCATTACTGACCATCTGGAGAAAGTTTGTAAGGTCCAGTGTCATTGTTTTACATCAGAAAATAGATTTTTTTGACTATACAAAAATTATTCAATATGTCAATTGGATCATGCCTGATGTTGAATAACCACTTTTTTAGGCCTCACCGTGATTAAAATTGCCATTTTTGCAGACTTTTCTGCCTACTCAGAAGCTTCTATTTTGACCGATTTCAGAGAGGAAAATGGCTCTAAACACACTTATTTCAGTTTCAAAAGTGATAATTCACATCCAATAGTCATTTACGGTCAAAAGATTAAACATTCAAAATTACCATTACTGACCATCTGTAGAAAGTTCGTAAGATCCGGGGTCATCATTTTTCATCAGAATATTGATTTTTTTGGACTGTAAAACAAATGATTCAAAATGTCAAATGGATCTTTCCTCGTGTTGAATAGCCACTTTTTAAAGCCTCACAGTGACCAAAATTGCCATTTTGACACACCTTCCTGCCTACACATAGGCTTCTATTTTGACCGATTTAGGGCAGGAAAATGACTTTAAACACATTTATTTTAGTTCCAAAAGTGATAATTCACACCCAACAGTCATTTACAGTCTAAAGATTAAACATTCAAAAATCAAAATTACTGACAATCTGGAGAAAGTTCTACAGGTCCGGGGTTATCGTATTTGATCAGAATATTAATTTTTTGGACGGTAAAACAAATGATTCAAAATGTCAATTGGATCTTTACTCATGTTGAATAACTACCTTTTAAAGTCTCACAGTGATTAAAATTGCCATTTTTAGATACTTTTCCTCCTACTCAGAGGATTCTATTTTGACAGATTTCTGGCATGAAAATGACTGTAAACACACTTATTTTAGTTCTAATAGTGATAATTGACATCCAACAGTTATTTACAGTCAAAATATGAAACATTCAAAAATCACCATATCTTACCATCTGGAGAAAGTTCAACAGGTCATAGTTTTCATTAGAAAATTTATTTTTTGGATTCTACAAAAAATTAGTCAAAATGTCAATTGGATCTTGCCTCATGTTGAATAACCACTTTTCAAAGCCTCACAGTGATCAAAGTTGCCATTTTTACATACTTTTTCACTTACTCAGATGCTTCTAGTTTGACTGATTTCCGGTAGGAAAATGACTGTGAAACACACTTATTTTAGTTCTAAAAGTGATAATTCGCATCCAATAGTCATTTACAGTCAAAAGATTACACGTTCAAAAATCACCATTACTGACCATCTGTAGAAAGTTCTTAAGATCCGGGGTCATCTTTTATCATCAGAAAATAGATTTTTTGAACTGTACAAAAAATGATTCAAAACGTGAATTGGAGTTTGGACACTGCTCGGCAAGCAAATAAATAAAAATAAATTACCAAGGGCGAAGGAAAATCTTATCAGGCTGTTCAGCAGGAGAGGGAAATCAAGCTGGCACAAGTGGAGGTTGCAGCTGCAAGAGCAGACATTGGTGCAATTTTGGCAGAAAAAGCTGCCTCCAAGTGGGCCACCAGGTAGCCCTGAGAACTAGACAGCATATCACAAATAATGGTATATATTCCATCCATTACACAATTGTCGGGGATCCACTGAGCTGGAAAAAATCAGAACTGCCTTCCATTAGTTTTACCAAGATCTATATACTGAGGAAGGTGTTTGCATTATAGCATCCAGACAAAAAGCCATTGACAACTTTTTAGACCCAATTATGATATCTAGTCTAAGCTCTGAGGATCTCAAATTCTTAGAAGGTTCCCCCTCCTGGGAAGAGATTGCTATAACTAGCTTACCAGATGGAAAGGCAGCGGTCACCAAATTAATCCCGGTGGAATTTTATCAAGTATTTATTGATCAGATCAAAGAAATATTCAAATCTCTTCTGGAACACATTTTCAATGGTACAGCCCCTCCCTCTTCTGGGTCACTCGGAAAAATCATTATTTTTCCTAAAAAAGACAAATCTCCCCTGGAAAGGGGCTCTTATCGCCCAATAACTTTAATCAACGGAGATTCCAAAATCTACTCTAAAATTCTAGCTTCCCGTTTCTCAGTTGTTATCGAAAGACTTATCTCTAGATGGCAACATGGATTTATTCCAAAAAAAAGCACCACCAATCATGCCCCAAGATGGCCGCCGGGTGAGGAGCTCCAGCCGGATGCTCCTCCGACTGAGATCTGCCTTTGGTACTTTGCCTGGGTTTTTCTTTCCCCCTCTGCCTCCTACACCTGCGGGGACCTACTGACCATGCTCCGGCATCGTCTTTTCCCCTGGAATCGTTTTTGTGGCCTGCTGCTCACCCTCTGAGTCTACCGAGGTAGCGCTTGTGGAGCCTATGACATCATGGCCGCTGGTTCGGCTGGGCTGCCTCACTGCTGAGAGGATGTGAGCTGGCGGCTCTCCCCAGCCGGCCACCACCTACCTTCAGGACTTTTAATCCTCCGGCGCTGACACGCTCTAGTTGAGCGCAGGAAGGCTGAGTCCTGGATGTGTCCGACTGCGGTGCTTGAAGCCTGACGGAGCTCCGGATTCTATCCCGAGCGTCTGCTCCCTGAAGGAGGGCCACTTAATGACTCTCAGGCCTATTTCTATTCAAGGTACGCTTTTTATGTTAGACCTTTAAAGCCCAATACGATCTGTGCGTCATAATGTGCTGGCTGGTCAGGGAAAAATTATCGCCTGTAACTCCGATGATTGTTGAAATGAGACGGATCAAGAGGGCTGATTACGAGCAACAATGAAACTGTTATTTTTTTAGGGAGCATTAATGATCCTGATTGGCTATCGAACACCCAATCCATGAGGATTTGATCTGACATTTCTTCCATTAAGGTTATTTCACCTTACAGCAACAATTTGAATCTTGAGGTGATCATTGGTTAGTGAGGCCTGACCCTAACTTGGCGGCTAAGTGAGAAAAACGGGGAACGCCTTACCGTCTATGGTGGTGCGGCGAGATTTAGACTAGACGATTGATCATTTGCTGTGGTCTGTGGATGCAGTGCCATGGGTTATGAGGAGTGCTTCTTTGCGGGCCGTTTTCATCTTCATGGCGATTTCCAAGTGATCAGTGCCTGACCCTAAAATGTCAGCCTTGCAAGAAGTACGAGGACTGTCTTACTTTCTCCGGTGATGTTGCTTGATCAAATGTAGGCGATTAACTTAATTGTGATTGAAGCAGCCTTATTGATGCAGTGCCTTCTGTGTATGAAGAATGCTTCAGTGCAGGACCGATTTAGTATTCACGGTGAACCCTGTGTTAACCGATCCTAACCCTAAGATGTCGCCGGGTTCTCAGTTTCAAGCACTTTCGATTAGTCGTTTTGCCGGCTGAAGCTGCTGCAAGATAGTGCTCGATTTAACCCCTTTCTGTCCCACCAAGCTGGGGGGCACGTCACCAACATGACCAGCTTTGCATTTGTTTAACCTTCAATGAGCTGGGGCCCTATATAACCTTCATAGAAAGCTCTGTAAACTTTGCGGCTGATACGCATGTGATTAGTCTAACATCCTGTGAGGTGAGCGTGGCACAGAGGGATGCCTCACCTGGGTTGGCGAGGACAATCCAGGGGGCTCACTATTATCAGCGCTTTATAGTGGGGGAATAATGAGACCTGCTAAGTCAAGGAAATGCCTGACTCTGGCTTACCTGACCCTAAAATGGCGCTCAGAACAAATCTGCAATGCCACTGTGGGGGTCTTTAGAGGACTCAAATTCAATGAGGATTATGCTTCTATGCACAACTCCTCTTCAGCTTCACTCCCACCAAGAGGTTTGAAGGCAAGAATGATGGGTTGTCACACAATCTGCAGACTTTGGAATCTGTCCCTTCCACCTCTCCCCCCACCACTCTTGACCTGGGGGCGAGCTGGAGGACGAAGCGGATGGCGCTTCCCAGCCGCACCAGGACTGATGTCTTTCGTTGGTTCTAAGATGATGCCCCCTAGGCGGATACCTTAACTGTCTGATCTTACTGAGGAGCCCGAGCAACCTTGGCCGATGCCTGGTAGAGCTGTCCTATGCAGCTATAGAGGAGTGTGGCCGTGGTTCACCTCGGTGGCCGGCACCTACCCAGCCGTACATCTGACATTTTTTTCCTCATTTCCCAGTTGTGTTTCCTTCACTCTACCTTTCACTCCCCATAAGAACTATGTCTTGGCTATGCAACTCGCTCATAATTCCTATTATTGTGTAATCTCACGTGTCTCTCTTATTGTCGATACTTGATCCTGTAATTGAAGTGATCATGTAACCGTATCTTGCTGATCCTCTTGTAAAGTGCTCTGATACCTCGGGGTCTAGCCAGCACTATATAAAACTTTGCAAATAAGGAGATCCATTACTCTGTTTGATGTAGCACAGACTACAGACGACCCGATGCAATTAATACTTCTTGACGCCGAAAAAGTGTTTGATCCGGTCTCCTGGCTATTCTTGTGGAACATCATGCAGAAAATGGGACTAGGACCAGGGTTTATTCAGGCTATTAAAGCCCTATATATAAATCCCATGGCTAGGGTTGTGATCAATGGGGTACAGTCAGAGCAATTTGTAATAACAGGTGGTACTCGCCAGGTTTGTCCCTGCTCCCCGTTGCTTTTTGCAATGTACATTGACTCTTTAATTAAGAAGCTAGAAAATAACCAGAGGATCCCCTCAATACTCAGGCATGGCTTTGAAACCAAAATTATGGCATATGCCAATGATTTGGCACTTGTGACTAATGATCCCGGTAAGGCACAAGAAGCGATAGAACTCAAGACTCAAAATGTTCTGGAGGTTTCGGGCTATGCATTAAATACGGAAAAAACTCAGATAATTGTGAATGATAAAGTCAAATGGATAGACCATAGAGTAGTTACCAAAGCTAGATATCTTGGGCTGAAACTTTGGCCAATATTGATATGATTGTTGAGGAAAACCTAGCCCCTTTAGCCTTGGAGATGAAGAAGTCATTGCATTGGCAAAATGATTTACATCTCTCCTTGGTGGGCCAGTGCAATCTTTTAAAAATGATTTTCTTCCCAAAAATGCTATATTTGTTTAGAGCCATCCTCCTCGAACTCACAAACTTAATGCTAAAAAAATGTGATAACCTTTTTTCACCATTTGTAACTGGCCTATTCCCAGACGAAAAGGTCCCTAAAGTTATATATCTGTCCCCAGGGAGAGAGGTGGATGGGCGCTCCCAAACTTACAAATATATTATAGGGCCACCATCATGCAGGTATGTCCTGTATTGCTACAAGACCAACCCCAAGCTCGAACAACAGATCTCCCCTCCCCGTTTGAGTGGCTACTTGGCCCAGAAGCTTAGGGATGTTTGTGGCCACAACTTTAATATGGATATTTTAAGAGAGTAAGGTTCAAGACCCTTATGGGAACATACAAGGCCTTTACTGCTGTCCGTAAAATACTAGGGATTGGGAGACTAAATTACTATACTCCCACAAGACGCAACGAGAAGCTGCTGGACATATTCAGGGGCTCCTATTTTTCAACTTGGCTTAAAGCAGGAGTCAAAAAACTGTTTTTTTTTTATTCCTCTGATGGGTTTTTGGCCTTCGAAGACCTTAAAACTAAATTTGGTCCATGTCACAAAGTTTTTTTTTTTTGATAAGCAAATTTTTTATTTTTGCAAATAAACATACAAAAATACATGGACGACCGTCCAAGCGAACTGGCATCAAAAGATATCTTATACATTCATTTACCTTCAAAAGCAAAACCTCCCACCCCCTCCCCGACCACTTCACTCCCCCCACCCGCATTATCACCCCTAAATTATACCCCCTAGCCACTTCCCCCACACTCTGCGAAACTTCTTAGGGCAGCCCCGTACCGAATACATCATGCGCTCCTGTGTTGCGCACCAGTCCACCCCCCTCCTCCACGTAGCACATTTGGGTGGGTCAGACCGCTTCCATGCGGCGGCAATATCTCGTTTCGCTACTACCAAAGCTGTAGTGAGGAAGAATTTCTCATGACGGGAACCGTCCAGACCGTCCGTTATTCCCAGCAGGGCCATTCTGGGATCATGGGGAACTTCCCACCCCAGTGTTTCAGTTAGCTCAGTCTCAATCTCGCCCCAGTAGGTTCCCAGACGCGGGCAGGTCCACACCATGTGGAAAAAATCCTCCGGGTCCGCCCCACAACGTGCACAGGAAGCATCTGGAGAGAGACCCGCACAGTGAAGGCGCTCCGGGGTCAGATAGGCGGTATGCAAATAATACAGCTGGATGAGCCGCAGCCTGGCCGAGGAGGTGATCATCCTAGGTGCCATAAGGGCGTCCCTCCAATCGGCCTCATCCAGCGGTCCCACCCAGGCCTCCCAGCGCAATTTCGTGTCCTCCCAGTCCATTCGGGTGTTATTGACTAGGGCTCGGTAAATACGGGAGATACCCCCCCTACCCAAAAACCCCATCATCACCTGCGCTTCGGGTGGGCTATGGTCAGGGATCCGCGAATCTAGAGGGACGGGGGACCGAATCGCGTGGCGCAGCTGGAGATATTTGTAAAACTGTGAGGGGCACAACGAGAAGCGAGCCTGAAGTTCCCGGAAGGAGCACATGCGACTCCCCTGCCACAGATCGCCTAAACAGGAGATCCCACGCCCGAAATCCTTCCAAGCCCGTAACCTCCCGCAGCCAAGTGCCATGCCAGAGTGGTGTAACGCGGTCAGTTTCCCCGACCACCGGGTATGCCGTAGAGCGGCACGCCAAGCCATAAAGGGGGCCCGTACAACATCTGGAAGCGACCGAGGAAGCGTCGCCCCGTAGAGCATATTTTGAATAGAAGGGAACCCCAGTAGCTGTACCTCCAGCCTGTAGGCCGGATCGTCCCACCCGCCTGAGAACCAGTCATGGACCACCAGGAGCCGAGTCGCAAGGTAGTATAAATATAGGTTGGTCATGCTCATACCTCCGTCGTGTGATGGAATCCGGCACCGGCCGAGGGCCAGACGGGCCCTACCGCCACCCCATAGAAACTTGGTCGCCATACTATCCAAGTCCCAGAACCACGGACGAGGGAAAGAGCAGGGCGTGTTTTGCAGAATGTACAGGAATTTGGGAAGGATCATCATCTTGTAGAGAGCAATCCTCCCCAACGGATTCAATGGGAGCGATTGCCATCTCGCCAGGTCTGATCTGGCTTTGTTGACCACGGGAGCCACGTTAAGAGCCCAACAGAGCTCCGGTAGAAGGGTGACCCAGATATCCAGATACTTAAAAGATAGCCTCCGGAGGGGAATATCGGACTGCCAATCGAAGCAATCTCTAGCCGGGTGCAGCGGAACTAAGACTGATTTCCTGGGGTTGAGACGGAGACCCGACGCCCGACCGAACCGGCGAAGAATCCCACGCACAATAGGAACAGAAGTAGCTAGGTCTGAGAGGTAAAGGAGGACATCGTCGGCATAAAGAGATATTTTATCGGGGACCATGCCCGGCCAGTCCCACCCACAGAGAGCAGGGTCTGAGCGGACCGGAACAGCCAGAGGTTCCATTGCCAAGGCAAAGAGGAGGGGCGAGAGCGGGCAGCCCTGACGCGTCCCTCTCCTGATAGAAAACGGGCGAGATAGAGCCCCATTCACCAACACCCTGGCCCGTGGAGCCGCGTACAAAATCCGGACCATGGCGCGGAATTGAGGACCGAACTCCATCCTCTCCAATACCTCTTCAAGGTAGACCCACCCCACCGAATCAAAGGCTTTTTCAAAGTCGACCAACAACAAAGCCAGATAAGGAGAGAGGCGTTCTCGGTGAGCCATGGCGAGATGCAGGCGCCGCAAGCAGTGTCGAGTTCCCCGGTTCGGCATAAACCCACATTGGTCCGGGTGGATCAGCGAGTCGAGGCAAGGGCGCAGCCGTTGTGCCAGGATGGTGGCGTATATTTTGATCTCAGTGTTAATAAGAGATATCGGTCGGTAGTCCGAGCAGGACTGCGACGGAGGCTGCGTCTTAGGGAGAACGACTATCGTAGCCGTGTCCGTCTCCGGTGGGAACGAACCCTTCTCTATCACCTCTGCATAAAGGCCCAAGAGCTGTGGAGCCATGGTTTCACGGTAGTGGGCATAGTACTCTTGTGGGAAGCCGTCCGGACCCGGGGTTTTACCGGGGGCCAGGTGGCTGATGGCGTCATCAATTTCTTGTAGAGTAACGGGCGAGTCAAGGGTCTCCCTAGCCTCACGCACCAAGCACTGCAGCTCCGCACCCCCTGTTCCCAACAGCTCCTTAAGGGGGATCCCGGGCTCCCGAGCACGGTACAGCGTGGAGTAATAATCGGCAAAGGATTGAGCCACCGCCACGGAGGCCGTGTGAGTCTCACCGGTAGGGCCCTCAATAGCGGGGATAATCCTGCTTGACCGGGGGTACATGGCCAGCCGGTGGAAAAGAGCACCGTTCTTGTCCCCCCAGCCGTACACCCGCGCCACCGAGGAGCGACAAAGTTTTCGCCGCCTCCATGGAGTGCAGGCGAATTTCGTCCCGTAGAAAGGCCAGTCGTCGCGCCCGCCCGGCGTCATCCAAATTCTCTGGGTCTCGCTCAAGCTCCAGGGCCTGCGCCTCACACTCAGTAAGCCGCTGGAGATGCTTCCGGCGCTGCTGCTGCACAAGACCTTTAGCCGCTCCCCTAATAGTCGCCTTCCCAGCCTCCCAGAGGACGGCCGCGGAAGAGACTGATCCCACATTATGGTGGTAGTAATTAGAGATCTCAGTTCCCACCAACTTCCGGAAGTCCTTATCCTGAAGGAACCAAGCATTCAGGCGCCACACAGGGGGGGCGGAGAAGGGAGGTGGGGGCCAAGGGCCAGAAGCAGCGGAGAGTGGTCCGAGAGGCCCCTGGGAAGAATGCGGGCATCTTGTACCCCCGTGCATTCAGTGGAGGGGACAAAGATTAAATCAATCCGAGCGTGCGAGTGGTGCGCCGCCAAGGTGTGGGTGTACTGGCGGGCCTGCGGGTGCCAGACCCTTCACACATCACACAAACCCTGGGCCTCGGCCCAGCCCGATAGCAGCTTCGAGCGGGTAGCCCTGGCAAGGGAGACCGGGCCTGTCGCGTCCATGCTGGGTGTATATACCGCGTTGAAATCCCCCCCCCCCCCCAAGACAGCGCCAAGAAACTGTACAGTGTACGCTGCGCTTTACAAATGCTTTTCACATCACATCACAAGCGCGCCCGCCGGGAGCATGGGAAGTAAGTTTGCAGTGTACGAGAGGACAGGCTGCAACTGGGACGGTGCCACATACAGGGAGACGAGGGTTAGGGGACGCCCCTCAAGAGCACCACAAACCGCAACCGCCGTGCCCTGGGAGTCGAAATGCACCTGGGCAAGAACGAAGGGAAAAGTCCGCCGAAGCAGGATAGCCACTCCCCGGGA
Source organism: Triturus cristatus (assembly GCF_964204655.1). Classification (NCBI taxonomy): domain Eukaryota; kingdom Metazoa; phylum Chordata; class Amphibia; order Caudata; family Salamandridae; genus Triturus; species Triturus cristatus. The sequence goes on from NC_140584.1 coordinate 256,874,754, forward strand.
ACCCCTAACGAAGCCCGAGTGCCACACCCTATCATACCCATAACGAGCAAGAAAAGAACAGTTGTTGCCAAGAAGATGGGTCTCCTGCAAAAGAAGGACATCAATCCCCAGACGCTGCGCGTTTTTAAGGACTGCCATGCGCTTGAAACGGTCCAGAAGACCGTTGACATTCCAAGACAAAATACGCATGGCGGCCTTAGGAATGTTGGTGTCAGCCATCACCCCAGGTCGGAGCATCTAGTGTACGCAGAGGGGGGGTGTCCCTGGAGCGCGATCCCAGCAGGGAGACCAGGGGGGACGCAGACACAGGGGCTCCCCAAGGGGAGAGATCATGGGCATGCAGGTCAGCGGGAAGGTCAAGAACGCAATGATGCCATAGAACAGTAACACTGAGGAGGATCTCTCCAGCCAACAGAATCCTCCATAGGAGAAAGAAACAACCCCAAAACCACCCCAACCCCCCACCCTATACTTCGAGAACGGAAGCATCTGTCGCTCTAACTGTGAAGATCAACGACCAAGCTAAAACGCTCGGGCTTGAGCACCTAGTGGACCCCCAATCAACCGGATAATGACCAAATCCCCCGCCCTGGCCGAGAGCTATCTCTGAAATGGAGCACGGAAGTCCAAATACTAACACTGGCGGCCCGGTAAACCACGCCCAGTCCCCCAGCAATCAAATAAACCACCTGCATCAAGAGAGAGTCAAATAATTGGACTGCAAGAGAGGTCCGAGGTGTCCATTTGTGCAGCAGGCGGGGCCGCAGAGCCCGAGTGCACCGGGGACCCGGCCCGGCAGTCCGCAGCAACAGGGCTGGCAGGGGCGACCGAAGAGGATGGGGAAGCTCCAGAGGCCCGACGCGGCCGTCCCATGGAACGTGTGACCACCACCTCCGCGCCTCCCCGGGGCACGGTGCGCCGCCTTCGACGGGTCCTGGACGGCCTGGATGTAGTCGGTCCCCTGCGACTTCTCGTCGGTGAGCCTTGCCCAGGTCGATGCAGCGGATGTTCCTCCGTCAACCAAGTCCAAGCGGCCTGAGGTGTATCAAAGAAGACGGCTTTGTGCTGAAAGATGACCCGGAGGCGGGCCGGGAACTGCAGCTGGTATTGAAGGCCCAGGGACCGCATCTTCATTTTCACCTCCGTGTAGGATCGCCGCTGCTCCTGGACCTCCCGAGTGTAATCCGGGAAGATCATGATTTTATGATTCGGATAATTGAGAGTCAGCACGCCTGGCCTCGCGGAGAATGGCATCCCTGTCTCTGAAGTTAAGGATCTTAAGAATGAAGGGGCGGGGGGGGGTGCCCCCGGAGGCCTCGGGGCCAAGGAGCGGTGGACCCTCTCAACAACAAACCAGGCCAATAGGCTGTCTGCTGGCATCCAGGATCGGAACCAGCCCTCCAAAAAAGTCATCAGCCCGGCCCGACTCAACCCCCTCCGGAAACCCCACCAAGCTGAGGTTACTGCGACGCGCCCGGTTTTCCGCATCCTCAGCCCGGCCGTGTAGCTCCTTAGAGTGGGTGGTGAGCTCCCGAACCTGATCCTGCAGCTGACAGATGTCGTCCTCCGCTGTCGAGATGCGCGATTCGGCCTCAGAAATGCGGGCAGTAGCATTGCGCAAGTCCTGTCGGAGAAGGGCAACATCCACCTTGACCTCAGCTACCATGCCCTCCAGGGAGGAACGGGATGCGTTAATGGCCTGCAAGATGGCCGCCAGATCCGTGGCAGGGGCCGATGCCGTCTCCTCGGTAGAACCAGTTCCCTTCTCGGAGGTCGTAAATTGGTTGATCCTGGTTTGAGTGGCCGCAGGTGCCGGTCTGGAGGCCCTGTCCTTGCCCATGATGGCCTCACGGCAGTCCATGGGGGACAACCGCACCCACCGGTGGGCCCCGCAGAGGATCACGGCAAGCCCAGGGGGACCGGGGATCCAGGCGGTAGGAGGACGAACGTGCAGTCAGGACGTCCACTCACCCGGGCAGTCTGCAGACCCAAGCCCCGCAAATCGCCTCCCGGGGCGCTGCCCAATATGACAGCCAAGCCCTCCCCAGGGACCGCCTCCGTTCCACAGCCTGTCGGGGTCCAAGGTGATACGCCGCCACCTCACTCCGCCCTCAGCCGATGCCGTCGCCGCCTGTAGGGCTCCGTACCTCTCCACTCCTCACCAGTGAGCAAACGCTGCAGGGCGGTCCCCTAGGGCGAGGACGGAAGGGGGAGAGAAGAGGGAGCCAGGCCTCCCAACCGCCGGCCGCGGCCCGATACTCAGGGACAGCCTTAGGCCCCACAGCGCCCCTTTGCGGGTCAAGGCGGGCGCCCCCGGAGGGGCTAAAGCAATTGAGGGGGGGGGGAGGAGGGGAAGGTAGCCAGGGGATCACCGGTTCCCCCCCTGGATCCACCACCGGAGCCCCCGCACTGCCTCTATGGTACCGCTGGCCGTGCCGATGTCGTCGCACTCACCGGCCTCCACCTGGCGCCAAGCCGTCCCTCGGAAGCAGCTCCACTCCCCCACCGGCAAGCAGGGTCTGCAGAATGTAGGCGGGTACTGAGGGAGGGAGGGGGAGGGCCCCCGCGATCGCCGAGAACAGGTTGCCCCCACTGTGCCTCCGGAGACCCGGGGCCCGGATACCTCGTGGGCGGCGCGGGCTCCAGCAGTCTTCACCACCGGACTCCGCTCCAGGCGCTCCGCGTCCGCGCCCCGGGCCCGCTTCAAACATGGCTGGCGGCGCCCGGGGAGGACCGGAGCGCTTCAAACTTCTCCCCCAGGCTGCGGGACTATTCCGTGTCCCGATGCGCCCGTCGGCTCCCGGCCAGGGCGTCTAGGAACGGACCATGCAGGAGAAGACGGTGCCGGGCGCTCGGAGCCGCTCCGTTAGGCGGCCATGTCGGTCCGGCGCCCCCTAGCGCCCCACAAAGAGTTTTTTAAATATCTATCTATAAGGAACTTTTTACTGCGTGAATCAAATACCCTTCGGATCGGGACTATCAATGGCATTCTTAATATCTTAATGCCGGACGATCTGACTAGAATTTACAGGAAATGGCAGCAGAAACTAGACATCACTGATAATGTTTTCTGAAGGAAAGGATTGTAAACACACTTATTTTAGTTCCAAAAGTGATAATTCCCATTGAATATTCATTTACAGTCAAAAGATTACACGTTCAAAAATCACCATTACTGACCATCTGGAGAAAGTTCGACAAGACCGAAATTGCCATTTTTAAAGACATTTCCACCTACTCAGAAGCTTCTATCTTGACTGATTTTGGGCAGGAAAATTACTCTAAGGACACTTACTTTAGTTTCAAAAGTGATAATGCACATGCAATAGTTTTTTACAGTCAAAAGATTACATGTTCAAAAATTACCATTACTGACTATATGGAGAAAGTTCGTAAGGTCCAAAGTCATAGTTTTTCATCAGAAAATAGATTTTTTTTTAAATTTACAAAAAATGATTCAAACTGTCAATTGGATCATGCCTTATGTTGAATAACCACTTTTTAAAGCCTAACTGTGATCAAAATTATATTTTTACAGACAATTCTGCCTACTCAGAAGTTTCTATTTTGACCGATTTCTGGCAGGAAAATTACTCTAAACACACTTATTGTAGTTCCAAAAGTGATAATTCACATCCAATAGTCATTGACAGTCAAAATATTAAACATTAAAATATCACCATTACTGACCATCTGGAGAAAGTTCGACAGGTCATTGTTTTTCAACTGTACAAAAAATTATTCAAAAGTCAATTGGATTGTGCCTTATGTTGGATAACCACTTTTTAAAGCCTCACAGTGACCAAAGTTGCCATTTTCACAGACTTTTTCATCTACTCGGAAGCTTCTTTTTTGACCAATTTTAGGCAGGAAAATGACTATAAAGACACTCATTTTAGTTCCAAAGTGATAATTCACATCCAACAGTCATTTACAGTTAAAATATCAAACATTGAAAAGTCTTCATTACTGAACATCCAGAGAAAGTTCGACAGGACCGGGGTCATTGTTTTTCATCAGAAAATTGATTTTCTTGTACTATGTAGGAAAGTAGGATCTTCTTCTTATGGTTACTCCACTTTTTGCTGATGTCTCACTGTTTTGGACTAGTCTGACTGGGATCCTGCTATCCAGGACCCCAGTCTATCTGCTTTCTCCCTTAAATTGCTATGTATGTACTTTAGGTAGACTCCAGATTGGATACTGAGGTACCCTTATACGTCCCTAGTATATGGTACACCATGTACCCAGGGCATTGGTACCCCAGAGGCCTCCCATGAGCTGAAGCATGTATTATGCCCCCCTGGAGAGTCCATTTAAAAATGCCACAACAGGTGTGCTACAGCAGCCTGTGTAAGCTGGTGCTTGCACCATTTACTTAGATATAGGTTCACTATATCTATCTAAATCCCTGCACTTACACTATGGCAGGTCTTATCAATCCTGAAGGCATGGTGCTAGGTTTTACGTGAGAGGGTGCCTTGCAGGAGTAGGGCCCATCTGCAGCCTTCGGAGACCATTCTCCGGGGTTGTCTGTGATGCAGCCAGACATATAGGTCAAGTTGCATTATAACCTCACAGTAAATGCTAACTTGAAAAGGGCTGCTCAGAAACATGTCATGTTTGGTGCCAAACACCTTGGAATCATACCTCCACACCAGTAACTGGTAAGGGAGGTATTATTCCACCCTTCAGAAGTAGTCTTCATGGGTCACCGGTCTACCCTGTACCAGCTTTCTCGACCCCGACAGCACAAATGGATGCTGCCAGCCACAGACACAGTTCAGCTCTCCTGCTGCTGAGCCAAGCTCAAGCAGACGAACGCATGAAAATAGGCATCCTGTCACAGGGAGGTGTAACCACCTCCCAGAAAGAGTTTAGTGTATTGGGACTGGGTGGGTGTACTGTGAGAGTGCAAGAAAGTCTGCACTGGGGGCAGATTGGGGTTCCTGTGCATAGTCCAGCTCAAACCAGTTCTGGGAGCCATTGGCTCCTGCTCTGGCGTGAAACTGGACAGTGTAGCCACCCCTCTGTCCTGCCCCTCCCCTAGGAAGTACCACTAAATCTGTCCAACCCCTTCCCATGGGTATAAAGTGGGTTACCTGGCTACAGGACTTTAGATTTTACCTGAACACGATTCTACTAAGAAGAAACCAAGTACTTTGACTGTCTGCACATCGCTGGACGACTGAAGAATCTCCCTGGAGTAAAGGAGTTACTCCCCTGCACTAGCAGGCACCTAAGCACATCTGACCGGCTTGCATCTCCAGAGCTCGTGAGGACTCCAAAGATTTCAGCAACACAGGAGGTGGGTTTCCAAAGGTCACTGAGGTCGATCCGCCCTCTCAGCGATTCGGAGACCAATATCCTCGCGGGGACCATGTGACCCGAACCCCTGTGTACCGCATACATTTGCAAGTGCATATGCTTGTTGGCAATTCTCAAGCTTGTGCATTGGACTCCGTGTAGTCCTGACCCGAGCAGTATTTGCACCGAAGAAATCTGGCCTCCTCGCACAGAGTGCTCCATGGGCCGGTGCTTTGCAAACTTGCTTAAGGTCTCCTCGCAACTCCTGGTCCGTTGGCCTGTGGGTCCTGGCAAGGCTCACCTTGTTTGTTCTTGGGCTTCTCTGGTTGCTCCAGATGTGTCCTGACTCTCCATTGCTTGGGGAGTACCCTGGACCTTGCTGGTCCACACATAACCTCTTTGTTGCATTTGCCAAGGCTTGTTGGTGCTCCATCCGGACATCGACCCCTCAGCACTCGACATCCTTCATGGGACAGCTCACCTCCGGATCCTGGTCATCCTCGACGTCTCCTGGTCCCTGTGGCTGCAGAGTCAAGCATCCCTTCTTCGCACCGGACGCACCCGACATCGGTGGGCATTCGACTGAAGTGACCCAGACTATGTCCTTCTGCTTTCAGTTTCCTTTTATCTAAAATCCAGGCTTGGATTTCACCGGACACTCTTCACCTTCCCGGCAGTAGTACTTCTTTGCAGCTCTCTATTAAAAACGACGGAGGTTACCGACACCATTTGACCCCTATACACCTGGCTCCTCTGGGATAGGTAACACGGGTACTTCAGTACTCACTGGTGGGTTGGCTCTGGAACCTCCTATGTTCCAAAGGGTTTGCTTGAAGTCCTCGTAGAAGTGTCCTTAAACTGTAACTTTGCAACTGCGACTTTCCCATAGAGTTGTAAGGAGCATGCAATAGTGTTTCCTCACTGCACCCATCCTCCGAGGGCTCCCTGTGTCACTACCTTGGGTGGTTCCTTGGGGTTCCAGCGATTCTACGTGCTCTCGGAATTGTTTCTAGCCAAGTCGTGAATGTTATACCATTTTTTAGTATATGGTTCAGTCTCCCCCTGGAGCCCGCTGTGTATTGTGCTACTTACAAATGTTCTATCAATCCAGTATTGTGTGTTTTGTGTTCTAACCTCATGTAGAGGGTAGTAGAGAGTGTTATATGAATAAATACATATTTCATTATAACTACTGTGTGGTTCTCCTTTCATTTAGTCATTCAGGAGGTGATATTCTGGTAAATCAAGCTGCTTTACATTCCTTCAAGATTAAGCCTGAAGGCTGCTCTCCATAGCTACCACTAGGATAGCTTTCAATAAGGTTATCTTTGACCTCCTACAGCATAAGAGTCATATGGACTGGTACCGGGTGCCCACTTTAATTAGTGGACAGCATATACCAAGCCACCTTCTCACATACTATACAAAAATGATTCAAAATGTCAATTGGATTGTGCCTCATGTTGAGTAACCACTTTTATAGCCTCACAGTGACCAAAATTGCCATTTATACAAACTTTTATTCTACTCAGAAGATTCTATATGGACTGATTTGGGGCAGAGACATGACTCTAAACACACTTATTTTAGTTCCAAAATTGATAATTGACATACAACAGTCATTTACAGTCAAAATATTATACATTGAAAAATCACCATTACTGACCATCTGGACAAAGTTCAACAAGACAGAAATTGCCATTTTTAAAGACATTTCCACCTTCTCAGAAGCTTCTATTTTGATCGATTTCGGGCAGGAAAATGACTCTAAGGACACTTACTTTAGTTCCAAAAGTGATAATGCACATAGTAGTCATTTACAGTCAAAAGATTAAACTTTCAAAAACCACCATTACTGACCATCAGGAGGAAGTTGTTAAGGTCCGGGGTAATCGTTTTTCATCATAAAATAGATTTTTTTGATTTAAAAAAAAATGATTCTAAATGTCAACTGGATCATGCCGAATGTCAATAGCAACTTTTTTAGGCCTCAAAGTGACCAAAATTGCAATTTTTACAGACTTTTCCTTCTACTGAGAAGTCAGTCATTTACAGTCAAAATATTGAACATTCAAAAATCACCATTAATTACCATTTGGAGAAAGTTTGTAAGGTCGGCGGTCATTGTTTTTAATCAGAGCATTTATTGTTTGGCCTGTACAAAAAATGATTCAAAATGTCAATTGGATCATGCCTAAAGTCAATAACAACTTTTTTAGGCCTCACAGTGATCAAAATTGCCATTTTTACAACCTTTTCCTACTACTCAAAAGATTTTATTTTGACCTATTTTGGGCAGGGAAATGCCTATTCACACACTTATTTAAGTTAAATGTGATAATTCACATCCAATAGTCATTGACAGTCAAAATATTAAACATTAAAATATCACCATTACTGACCATATGGAGAAAGTTCGACAGGTCATCGTTTTTCAGCAGAAAATGGATTTTTTGGACCACTTTTTAAAATCTCACAGTGACAAAAACTGCAATTTTTACAGACTTTTACTCCTACTCAGAAGCTTTTATTTTGACCAATTTGGGGCAGAGAAATGACTCTAAACACACTTATTTTCTTTACTTCCATTCAAAAAAAGAAATCGCCATTACTGGGGCCTGGTTTCGGCGCCGAAGGCAATGGCGGCGTCTTAGCAGAGCTCCGGCAATCGGGTCCCTGAAACCTGTAAATCCGTCCAACCAGCCGTAAACTACAGCAATATAAATGCCCAGACAGTGCACCGGAACGTCAGGGGCATGAGATAGCGGCCCGTATACTGACCCAATAGCACGATTGTCGTGCCTCCAGCCGGTGTGACGGACAGCGGCCCTGAGGAAATCTACGCATGTCTGGAGGAGTGAAAACGGCCCGGAGTGCACGAGCGGGCTACGGCACAATGAAAGCATAGAGATCACATCTGAGAAAATTGTGCAGCCGCTTCAGTGGAACAACAACAGTCGACTGATGAGGTACCAGGGAGAGATGCAGGAGGAGCTCGTGCCGGATACCAGTAGGCTGGGGCCTGGCACATCCCCTGGCCGTCTCACCCTGGGCAGCTAAGATCGGAGTGGGCCACCAGCCCTACAATCCCTGGTGGAATCCACTGGAGCGGAGTGGTGACGCAGTAGAGAGAGAGAGACCCCGGGGGGGGGGGTGCCTTATTCTTGCAGACGCGACCGGGACCTGGCGCCTCATCTGACGCATCCACCTCGAGGGGCAACCATACTCCCGGTGAGAAGACAGCAACACAACGCCAATGGAGATCTACCAAACAGTGGCACCCCCCCGAGCCAGGGAATAGCCAACCAATGCGGGGATGGCACTCAGGTGAAAGAGCGCTAACTGAGCCAGCATTTGGCGACTTGCAGGCCCCGCTGTGAGAGGCGGTTGGCGGGAGGTGAGCAGCGACTGCTTCAGAGCGCAATGACATTTAGTAGGTGCATGGATTCTGCCTTTTGATTTAGCCACGGGGGCGCGCTGGCAGTGAACATTCTGGGAGGCAGACCGACTACAGAACGGGAGCGCCAGACACCGGGAGGTGGAAAAGAGCAAAATGAGGTGAAAGAGAACCTAAAGTGAATGGGAACAGTTGCCTGAAGGCCAAAGGGTGTACCTGATAAGCGGAGGCTCACGGATAAGCGCCCAAGATAGTCGTGGTGCCAGAGCCCCATCATAGAGAAGATCCCACACGAGTGCTGCTAGCGGCGGAGGTCCATACAGGTGGGACCTCTTCTACAGAGTTGCACCCTGCGGCATAGCTCCGACTGCTAGAATCACGAGACGCTGAAACAACGGGAGAGGTTTGACCACCCGATCCATGATTAGACTGGGAATCGCGGGAACGCACCTGAATACACAACAGACATCTGGGAGTCCAGGCTGTGGGCCCAAGGACGGACAGTAAGTGGGTTGGTTGGTGCCAATCGTTCCAATATTATAGTAGGGAAACAAAATAAATACAGGACACCCAAATGAAGACCAAAGGGCAAGCAGGGGCACAGACAAACACAATGGACATTTAGCGCAGACTTCTGAATAGCAACGCTGTAACGTGAATACAATGGATATCCACCGGGTGGCAGGTGGAGGGGATGCCGGGGGGGGGGAGCCAACATGATGTGGCGCAGGCCTACCCCACCTTAGGTGTTTCATTTGGGAAGACAGGCACTTTGTGAGTTAGGGAGGTGAGAACTGTTATGACCGCCAGCAGGCTAGCAAGGAGGGGGGTTAGTTCTACTGAGGAATTGTTTCGTTTTGTTCTTTCTAATTGGGATACTGTTTGGTATTTACATCTTCAATGTCAGTGTACACAGGCACAACCACAGATGGGAAGGTGGTGGCAACAACACCACTGGAATGGCAGCAGAAGAGACAACGACAGGGCAGAGGTAAAACCTCAAATAGTGGACACCGGCGTGAGCTCTATGGGAAAACCGATTTAAAAATCCTCTTGTGGAATATGAATGGTTGGGGTGCCACATTAAGCATAACATAGTATTACAATACCTACATCGTCACTCCCCAAGCGTAGTGTAGCTTCAGGAAACTCATTTGAAAGGTCATAAGTACCGGGCGTTAGATAGATATGGATTTAAATTAGTTGCACAAGCAGGCTATACGACCAGATCCATTAGAGTGGGAATATTGGTAAAGGCAAGTCTCCCATTAGTAATAGATAAGATTTGGCATGACCTCTTAGGACGATCAGTGGCCCTCACGGGGAAATGGGAGGGACATACAATTAAGGTTGTGTCAAGCTCCATTCCTCCAGCGATGCAGTCGGATGCATATGCGGCACTGGGGACCCTGTTGGTTGATCTCTGGGCCGGGTTGCTGCTGCTGGGTGGCGACATGAACTCCACCATAGATCCAGAGGTAGATAGAGAAACATCTGCCGCTGGAGAGAGGGGGGTTGAGCCACTTTGAACATTTACTGAAGCTATGGGACTGACGGACCTTTGGCGGATGCATAACCCTGCGGTTCACCAATATACCTTTTACTCAGCAGCACATTGTAGCTACTCCCGCCTTGACCACATATTAACACACAGAGGGAGCAAACAATGGTTCACCAGTGCCAGAATTTGCCCCCGTTGTATATCGGACCACCTCCCAATAGAAGTAGTAGTGAGGGGTCCTAGCCGGACATTCACTCTACCGCCCAGACTGAATGCATGGTTCTTCAAAAATAAGGACAATGCGCAGAAAGTCCGGGAGCGGGCTCAACTTTACTTCCAGGAAAACTAAGGGTCAGTGACGAGGCCTGCACACTGTGGGAAGTGTTTAAGCCGGTGATGTGGGGCTATGTCCAGGCATGTATTGGGGCCAGTAATAAAGAGACTCCAGAGGGATGCATTAGAGACAGAGGTGACCGAGATGGAGGCAACCTCTCTAAAGGGATGGCGACAGGATCAAGATCTAGCACACCATCTAGACATCAAAAGGCAAGAATTGCAGGATCTAGCAAATAATGCAGCGAGGGTGGCAGCTCTGGCCACGCAACGACGAGTGTACGACCTGGGAGATGAAGCAAATAAAATGATTGCCTGGCTCGAAAGAGAGCCAGAGATAGGAGCTGGGTGGTCGAAGTGCGTGACAAGAACGGACAGACGTACAACACCGGGGAGGAAGTGGCGCAAGTGTTCGCAGACTATTATGAAAAGATATACGCGTCCCAACCCGAAAGGACAGCAGTGGATTGCAGCGAATTGTTGGCCAAGCTGCGGCTACCGGAACTGTCCACTGATGATAAGGAACAAATAGATAGGGACATTAGCACAGAGGAAATAATTGGGGCGATACAAGATCTGCAGGCAGGGAAGGCACCCGGGCCAAACAGGCCGCCGGTGGAGCTTTTTAAATGTACAGCGAGTGTAGTGGCCCCAAACCTCCGGGAGATGTTTAATGAAGCAAGAACACAGGGGCGGCTACAGGTGGACCAGTGGACAGCAACAATTGTTGTGATTACGAGGCCGGGCAATCCGGCCGACAACTGTGGCTCATACCAGCCAATATCCCTGTTGAATATTAAAGTTAAAATACTGGCTAAAGTATTGGTAAATAGGCTACTGGAACCAATCACAACCTTCATTCATCCAGACCGGTCGGGGTTTATGACTTGTAGGAGCACCAGGCTCAATCTCAGACGATTATATGGGGTGATGCACCTAGTGAAAACAAAACAGGAGGAGGAAGCGGCACTGCTATCCCTTGACACCTGTATGGCATTCGATAGCATATAATTGCATTATCTGTTTGAAGTTCTGAAGTAATTTGGGTTTGGCCCCCAATTCCAATCCCCTTGGCCAGGGTCAGAGTGAACGGTTCGGTGTCTTGCTTTTTTGCCCTCTACAAGGGTACCAGACAAGGGTGCCCTCTATCCCCAATATAATTCGCACTAGCGCTGGAACCGTTGGCAGCCTGGGTGAGAGGGGACCCTGTGATATCCCATATATATGGGTGGGGACCAATGAGAAGAGAAAACCTTGCTTTATGTCGATGATGTCCTCCTGTACGCGACACGGCCACAATTCACAGTGAGCTGGCTCCTACAGATTTTTAAACTATTCAGTAGCTACTCGGGATACCAGATTAATTGGGACAAATCCTTGTTGTGTATTCTGTCAGATGGTCCCCCACCACTATTAGGGGTGGGAACACAACTGCAGGTTAAGGATAACATTTAATATTTGGCATACAAATTAGAAAAACAGATACCGACTTAATCGCAAAGAACCTAAAAACACAACTAGACAGGTTAAAAAGTGACGTGGCCCACTGGAGAACCCTGCCGATCTCCCTTATGGGAAGAGCGGTTCTTTTCAAAATGATGTCCCTCCCTAGACTATTATATATTTTACAGAATACGCCATGTCCAGTTCAAGATAAATTCTTTAAGGATGTTGAGAGTGAATTACGGAGGGTACAATGGGATGGGGGGCAAGGATTGCATTAGCTAAGCTACAGAGTGGCGTATATGATGGTGGTCTGGCCATACCAGACGCCCGAAAATACTATTGGGCCTCGCAGTTGATGGTTATCCATGACTGGGTGTTCATGGATAGAAACGACCCGGCATAGAGAGTGGACCATTGGGTGCAAGAGGATACATGAGGGCTTTATACTCCTGTGCTGTATACAATCATTTGCCACCGCATACAAATACTGTGATCAACTTGTGGGCAAAAGCCACAAGATATCTTGGGTGGGATAACAAGCTGCCGAAACAGACCCCCTTGTGGGATAGTGATATGCTCAAGGAAGTAGGCAGGTTACAGGGGTTTGGTAAGTGGAAAATGATTGATATAATGCGTTTGGGAGATGTATGGCAGGGACAGGCCCTGTCCCCGTTCGCTACACTGCAAAAAGAGTTTCAACTAACAGAACGAGAGCGGTATAGATACCTACAATTGGGGCATGCGATACATAGAAATATCAAGGAAGGGGTACATCTCCCTGAATACAGCCCACTAGAAGATAGACTATTATTGGACCTGATACCCGAAAAGGCATTGTCTTGTACAGACAAGAAAATCATTAACAATTCACCTGACCCCCTTGTAAGTTAAGAGAGGCAAGGGAAACAAACGTAGGTTTGCTTGAAGATGACGAATGGGTGGAGGAGGTGCAAAGCCCCAGGGAGGTGGCAATCAGGGTGCGATTTCGACTGGTCCAGTTGAGAATCCTACATAGGTCCTATTCCGCCAGCACACTCATGTATAGAATGGGTCGCACCCCCACGGAGGAATGCCAGAGAGGCTGTAAACAGAAGGGCACCTTCTTCCATATATTGTGAGACTGCTTGATTATACAACAATTTTGGGGGAGAGTGACGCGAGTAGTGTGAGAAGTCCTAGGAACAATAATACCTCTGGAGGCACGGTGGCATGTTCTATGTGTATCCGGGGAACAAACATGGCCCAAGTATCAAGAAATCTGGCTACTAGTGGCTAAAAAGGTGGCCAAGAGTAATATTGCAGGGGTTTGGGGTGCCAGCCAACCACCGACAGTGGCGCGTTGGAAAATGGACATGGACTGGTGGTGCGCAGCAGAGAAAACAATATATGAGAGTAGTGGCTGCTCGAAGAAATGATAAAAGGTATGGAATCAGTGGGAACTGTATAGGGGTAAGTGAAGGAAGTCAGGATGCAATGGCGGGAGGGGGTGGGAGATCACAATAGATACAAGGACAGCTCGCCTGGATCCCACTCCAGTCGGAAAAGATAATAAGCCTCACAGTGACCAAAACTGCCATTTTTATAGACTTTTTCTCCTACTCAGAAGCTTGTATTTTACCTGACTTCGAGCATAAAAAATGACTCTAACGACACTTATTTTGCTTTCAAAAGTGATGATTCACATCCACAGTTATTTACATTCAAAAGATTAAATATGTAAAAAATCATCAATACTGACCATTCGGAGAAAGTTCCTCAAGTCCAGGATCATCGTTGTTCATCAGAAATTGGATTTTTTGGACTGTACTAAAAGGATTCAAAATGTCAATTGCATCATGCCTCATGTTGAATAACCACTTTTTAAGACCTACCAGTGACCAAAATTACAATTTTTATAGACTTTTCCTCCTACTCAGAAGCTTGTAATTTGCCCAATTTTGAGCATGAAAATGACTAAGCACACTTTCTAGTTTCAAAAGTGATGATTCACATCCAACAGTAATTTACGGTAGAAAGATTAAAAGTTAAAAAAAATCACTATTACTGACCATTTGGAGAAAGTTCCTCAGGTCCGGTCATCGATTTTGATAAGTAATTGGATTTTTTGCACCGTACTAAAAATAATTCAAAATGTCAATTGGATCGCACCTTAAGTTGAAATATAACTTTATAAGGCCTCCCATTGACCAAAAGTGGCATTTTTATCGACTTTCCCTCCTACTCAGAAGTTTGTATTTTGCCCTATTTTGAGCATGAAAATGACGAAGCACACTTATTTTAGTTTCAAAAGTTATGATTCACATCCGTGAGTCATTTACAGTTGAAAGATTAAACATTAAAAAAAAAAAATCACAATTACTGTCCATTTGGAGAAAGTTCCTCAGGTCTGTTTGTCATCACTTTTTCATCACAAATTGGATTTGTTTGAACCGTATTAAAAATGATTGAAAATGTAAATTGTATCATGCCTCTTGTTGAATAACCACTTTTTAAGGCCTACCAGTTACTAAAATTGTCATTTTATAGACCTTTCATCCTACTTAGAAACTTGTATTTTGCCCAATTTCGAGCATGAAAAGGACTCTAAGCACACTTATTTTAGTTTCAAAAGTGATGACTCACATCCTAGTTATTTACATTCAAAAGATTAAATATTTAAAAAATCACTATCAATGACCACTCGGAGAAAGTTCCTCCAGTCCAGGTTAATTGTTTTTCATCAGGAATTGGATTTTTTGGACTGTACAAAAAATTATTCAAAATGTCAAATGTATTGCACTTCATGTTGAATTACCACTATTAAGGCCTCCCAGTGACCAAAATTGGCAATTTTATAGACTTTTCTTCTTATTTAGAAGCTTGTATTTTGCACACTTATTTTAGTTCCAAAAGAGATGTTTCACACCCGTGAGACATTTACAGTTGAAAGAAAAAACATAAAAAATTCACCATTACTGTCCATTCAGGGAAAGTTCCTCGGGTCCGTTTGTCATAATTTTTTCATCAGATATTGGATTTTTTGGGACCGTACTAAAAATGATGAAAAATTTCAATTGTATTGGGCCTTATGTTGGATAACCACTTTTCAAGGAATCCCAGTGACCAAAATTGCCATTTTATAGACTTTTCCTCCTATTTAGAAGTTTGCGTTTTGCCCAATTTCGAGCATGAAAAGGAATCTGAGCATACTTATTTTAGTTTCAAAAGGGATGATTCACATCCTAGTTATTTACATTCGAGAGATTAAGGGGTCTATTAGTATGGCGGGCGGAGGCACCACCGCGGTGCTGGAAGTGGCGGAAAATGCTTTTTTCCGCACGCCAGCAGCGGTCCTCACGCCTGCCATATTAGTATTGCCAAACATAGCCCATTTCCCGTCTGCCGCGATGTGATGCAAACCGCCATCAAAGGGCGCCTGCCGCAGTGGGAGCCAATGGAAACTCACCTCCGTGCGGAATGACGTCCCATCCGCTGTACAAATCAGGATGCCCACACAGCCAGTCGCACCGCAGTGGAGAAACCGCCCAACAGCGGAAGCTCGATGGCAGAGCGCGAAACCAGACTCCCGGTCTCTACCACCCAGTCCCGACCGCAATGGATCCAGCTCTAAACGTCTTCCCAGTGCTGTACCGGATACATTACCAGCAACTCATGGACCGTCGTGGACGACGACGCAGGTACGCAATAACACAACTCTGCACACATATAAGGTTCCTGTCCACACTGGACACCCTGGTGGGAAGAGGAACACATCCACAAGTGTACCCACACATGTCCTACCTGTAACTAGATCACCCCTCCGCATCCAGGTCACCCATCTACTGCAATCATGAAGTAATGTCCCTGTCACCGCAGCGGTGAAGCCGCGGGAAAACATGTGCACAATGCAGAAGTCAGGGCCAGCGCCAGGCAAGGGCAGTCCATAAAGACCCCCATGAAGGGACATGCCATGTGCCCCTCCTCTGCTCCCCCATGCACAACAACAAGCCAGGTTAACCCACACCCTGCACCACACGCCAAACAACTAGGGAGACAGGCACAGCAGGAATGGCTGCAGAGTGAACACACAGCAAAGAAGCACAGGGCCAGGGCAACCCACACACCACAACACCACCACACACATGGCAAAAAAACTGAGACCAAGCAGAAAATGAACACACACACAGATAATGAACAACACCCCACTGGACACACAGGCTTCCAAGTCACATAGACATACCCCACACTGATGCACAGCCACATACACAGACCACATGCCAGCAGCAATGGAGTACAACATATAGGAAAGCTAAAGTGAGGTGCACACAAATGGAAGGCCAAGGAGCTAACTACCAAGCATGTGAATATCACATGCAAGACAAGAAATATATAACAACACCCTCAGCCCATCAAATCACACATGACTAGCACAGTGAGTGAAGTCAAACCTCAGTCACCTCATTGCAACAACTGAGGAAGACAGCAAGGCAACACATGTATAGGCACAGGGATGAAAGGAAGGTCCTGAAGTCAACAGTATACAGCCACACACATGCATACAACTACTTGACAGGAGTATGTCAGCAGCACAACACACAGGGCAAATTGACACACTCCATGACTGTCAAACACAAGTAGCAATCTTCACACATACCCCCATCACACCTCCAGCACACAACACCAGTCTCAGGCACACAGAAGGGTGTCAATAATGTCCACTCATTACACAGACAAACAATCACACTCCCTGGAGGGTATCCACAAACGCCACACACACACAGAACCACAACAAGACCAGACATGACCTGTGCAGCCAAACTGTGGAAAGGCAATGGGAGTACAGACAGAACAGGAGTGCACAACCTCATGAGTCAGGAACAATGCACAGACGACATACCACAACACAGACAAGAAGTGCATCATCACAAAACAATCATGGACACAAACTGGGAGCAATGGGCCTATAATGACACACAGACAGACATACCACACCACCCATCAAGTCAACATGATGTCACAGTATACCACATGCCTGCACATGCACAAGAATAAGAAGAGACAGTTCAAATATGAGAGGAGAAAACACCAAGGATGCACCTAAAACAAGCACAGGAACTAGAATAGAACTAAGTTTATGTGACAGACACACAAGTAAGGCACACCACACTGGCAACACACATCTGAATGAAACACACCACACCAACAAAACACACACACGGACATGCAAATAAAATACCACACACAGAGCATCTGTCAGCTGCAAGAGACAACACGGCACAGCCCAAACACTGCACACAGCCACATCAAACACACAACAGATGCACATGCCAATAAATCACATCGCAAACACAGCAGGACATCAGGAGATGCACACCAGGCAAGGACAAGCCAACATACACCCAAAGCACTGCATGCACACCAATCAGTGTGTGCACACCAAACATACCAGTCCCACACAGATATGAGTGACACATCATGAACACACACAACAACAATCAAAACAGCACACTGACAACATCACAGAAAGTAAAGCAGTACTTCAGCAAACACACATACACCTAACCCAATACCCACAGATGCACAAGTCTGGGACACCAAAGTGGAAACAACCTGACCAGAGGACTGTGCAGCACAAATAGTTGAACTGCATATGAGCAACCATCACTGCTAAACAGTACAAGAAAATCACATCTAACCAATTGGGAAAATGTCCTGAGAGGCACATTGCTCCTGTGCAAATATCTGCACCACAAAGCACAGTGTCATAAATGAAGTGATGGGGAGGCACACGCACAGGCAACCCAAGGGGACAGCTGAAATTAAACTGAAGTGGTGTGAACATCAATAGTGGACACAGCAGGACTGTACCATACACAAATAGATGGAGTTCAGACTCACAATGGGTAGGCATCTGAAGCACAGGTAGGGGATAGTATGACACCACACACCACATGCCATACTGGAGTCAATAAAGCCCCATGTGAACACAATGCATGAGAAAATACACCCACGTCAGTGTGCCTGAGCAGGCATGCCCAGTGGTCACAAACAGCCTCAAGACACATAGATGATCAACAAAACGCAACACTGACTTGCCAGTCACATACTCTGCATACTCACAATTGCCAAAAACAACAAGTAGGAGTTGGCCAGAACAGCAAGGACACACCAACACAGTGCACAACATACAACACACACATGTGCACACAATCCCAATGCTGAACAATCACAGAAACAGACACTCTACTCCTGGATGACACGTATGTAGTTGACATTGCAGGGGCACACGCACATCAACACTCCTGACAAATTCACCCTCTTCACACTGCACACTTCTTGAGCACCCAAGTGCACACATTGAAAGTAACCCATGTGAATAGGATGACTGACCATCACAAGATGATTATACACCTACACTACTGGGCACACAAAGTAAGATCACACATACATGATGCCCCTGGCCAGCCTGCCTGCAATCCTTTGGATAGAATCCCACCCTGTGCTGGCAGTGCCTCCAAACCGGACGTGTACAATATAGCTAACATGAACAAAGAATAATAATGACAACAGTATTTCATCTAAAACCACCATCATTGCACCCACACGTATCAGAGTCAGGAAGAACTGAAGTCACGGTCACCCCTGTAAAAACTAGAAAAAGTGAGACAAGCCATTGGCAATGTTGAAGTGGCATACAGAGCATGTAGCACAGTAAACCATACACACACAGAAAAAACTTTAATCAGTAAGTAAACTGACAAAACAGACAATGGAGCAACTGTCTTTATTCACATATTGCACACATAGGCACCAATATTAGACAAGAGCAAGGCCAGTGGCCAGTCCAATGTGCAGAGTAGTTACAAGAGAAGCTGCACAGGCAAGGGGCAAACAGCAGTGAACAATAAGGCCAGTGGCCAGTCCAATGTGCAGAGTAAATCCATGAGAAGCTGCACAGACAAGGGGCAAACAGCAGTAAGCAACAAGGCCAGTGGCCAGCACGAAGTACAGAGTAAGTCCATGAGAAGCTGCACAGGCAAGGGGCAAACAGCAGTGAACAACAAGGCCAGTGGCCAGCACAAAGTGCAGAGTACGTCCATGAGAAGCTGCACAGGCAAGGGGCAAACAGCAGTGAACAACAAGGCCAGTGGCCAGCACAAAGTGCAGAGTGAGTCCATGAGAAGCTGCACAGGCAAGGGGCAAACAGCAGTGAACAATAAGGCCAGTGGCCAGTCCAATGTGCAAAGTGAGTCCATGAGAAGCTGCACATGCAAGGGGCAAAAAGCAGTAAACAACAAAGCCAGTGGCCAGCACAAAGTGCAGAGTAAGTCCATGAGAAGCTGCACAGGCAAGGGGCAAACAGAAGTGAACAACAAGGCCAGTGGCCAGTCCAATGTGCAGAGTGAGTCCATGAGAAGCTGCAAAGGCAAGGGGCAAACAGCAGTAAACAACAAGGCCAGTGGCCAGCACAAAGTGCAGAGTACGTCCATGAGAAGCTGCACAGGCAAGGGGCAAACAGCAGTGGTCAACAAGGCCAGTGGCCAGCACAAAGTGCAGAGTAAGTCCATGAGAAGTTGCACAGGGAATGTGTGCGACTGTACCCTGCCATGGTCAGCAACACAGTCAGGGGGTAACAATGAGCAGTCCAGGCACCGCTGTGGGAGAGATAGGTGTGTGAGGGTGACTACCACTCAGACTTGGCTGTCAGTCAGACTGGGAGCTGGCTGTGTGTCGGGGACAGTTGGAGGACTTGACCGGGGAATGAGAGGCCCAGCTGAGGTAGAGGCATCAGTGGCATGTGAGGCCGGAGGGTAGCTTGGACCAGGTGGTGTAGTGGCATGTGGAGGTGGAGTCATGCTGCCGTGACACAGTGTGGGTGGGAGATTGTGGAGGGGTGCCTTTCCACTTCTTGGGGAGTCGAAATGGCTATCCTGTCTTGGGATTAATTGAAAGTGGTGTGGACACAACAGGCACACTCACCACCAAAGCTGCATCAGGTGCAGACTATGACCCACCCTCTGGGGACATGCTGGATCGAGCTGTTTGCTTGGCCTCGCATTGCTTTTGCACCTCCATCCCCTGTTTACTAGGTGTTCCCCCTACAGTTCCCTCCTTTCCCTGCTACACTGGGCTTTGGATGGGAGTCGAGGTTGTGGGTGAATCTGCCTTGGAGCTCTTCTTATGTGTACTCTTAACAGGCATCACCTTCTCAGTGGGCACGGAAACTGTCTGCTTGTCTTTACGAGATACTTTTGGGACAGGAGAGTCCTTGGCTTGGGATGCCTCTGAGGCATGTGACCCAGAGGTCTTCTTCTTGGCTTTGTGGCCCTTGGTGTCGCCTCACGGGCTTTTGTCTTTGCGCTCTGGTGTGGCTTTAGTTTTCTGTGGGGATGGTGTCTACGCCCTGGACCACTTGGGCTGTTGCTGCTGTGTGCTGCGTGTGCTGTATCTTGACCTTGAGTTCTGTTGTGCATGGTCACTATCGTCAGATGTGGCCACTAGCAGGGGGGTGGACAAAGGGACAGGAGTTGGACTCCGAGATTGTGCCAGTTGAAGGGCTGCTGCCACTGCGGAGGACAAAGACTTGACAGTCTGGTGAAGCCCACCCACGTCTGAATGTATGCCCTCCATGAAAGCAACCACCTGTGCCAACTTTTGTTGTGGTCTGTGAAGGCATTGAGGAGAGCTGTCTGGCCCACACACAGCTGGCGCAAAAGGTCCACAGACTCAGCACTGATGGCAGCAGGGGGGACTGGGGTGAAGGACACTCCTCCCTTCTTACTGTTGCGAACACGGGCAGCACTAGTGGAAGTAGCTAGGAGGGTGGGTACTGTACACTGTGTGGTGGAAGAGGAGGCAGAGTCCCCATTCCCTGTGCCTGCTAACATGGATGCGTCACCGCTGGCGTCAGATGACGTTGAGCTTCGCGTCTCTGGCTGTGATTCCTCAAGCCGACTCCGTTCCCCCTCTGAGGCGCTGGTCACATCTGTGTCACTGTGCTCGTGTGCAGCTGTTGTGCTTGATGCCTCACCACTGGTGTCTGTCCCCTGTCCTTCCGTGCCCACGGGAGATGCTGCATGAGAGAGAGAGATGGAGGGTCAGTTCATTGGCATCAACTGAACAAACATATGCAAGCAAAGCATCACTGAAGATGTTGAAATCTACATGTTGCACACCACCCTGTGCAATAACATAGTGCGACCTTAATTTTTAACTCAAACAGTGCGTGTCAACAAGCAAACCAGGCATAAGTGAGACATGTGATGACCACACAGCACAATATCCTGCTGTTGGCTCCGTTCAACCAGACACCCAAATAGCTCCGAGCACACCTAGGGCCCTGATGGGGGCAAGGATGAACCCCACAACATGTTGCCACTGTCATATCTGAATGGAGCAGAAGGGGACAACACAGATACAAACTCCAACATATCACCATATCAGTTCACAATGGCCATGAGCTCATGCCATCCACCATGTTGTAATTTGGGCACAACTACTGTTGCACATTGGCATCAGATGTCTAAGCCTCACAAATCTGAGGTCAGGCAATGCACGCATTGATGAAAGCACACTCAGATCAGGCACACCGTTGTACCCTTCCATGTGATTTACCAGACTACCCAATGCAGACGATAACTGAAGCCCAAGACTCAGAATGCAATGTAAAATGCCCAGTACTCAAATTACATTAGGAAGTACAGGTAGGGCAAATGCATGACAGCTGCACCCAGCTCAGAGGCCACTTACAAACCACTGCATCACACTACCAACATCACATAGCCCAGCGCTGGCCCAGGCTGTGTACACATGCAGCTACTCACAGCCATAGTCACCCTTCCCAGAATACTCACCCCTAGCTCCTTCAAACATGCATCCAGCTCAGGCTTTGTCACAGCCAAGATGTGGGCCATTAGTGGTGTCATGCTGCGTCGCGCCAACCTGCCAGTCCGAGGGATCAGACCCAGTGTCATCTCGGCCACATTCTTGCTCACCCGGTAAATGTCATCCCACCTCTTGTGACAGTGGGTGCGCTATCGGTTTGAGACACCCAGAGCCCGCACCTTGCATGCAATGGCCCTCCACAGGGCCTTATGCTGGTGTACTTTGAGCTGCAGGCATGGGAGACAAGAGGGAGAAAACATCAGTGACACACTGTTATGTACCAATACCTCTCAGTACAGTAGCATGATACAGACTCATCCCAAATCCACACATATGTCTAACAGAGACAAGAATGCATCTCACATGGTACATCAGCATGGGAGAACCACATATAAATGCATGCAGGTGTGAGGGTGGACACAGTACTTGCCCATCTCATACACATGCAGGATGCCAGCACATAAAGCCATGTGTAGTCTGCCCACATCTACTGTCCATTTTTATGTAGAGCAAGACATACATTACATAACATATGTTTGGGTGTAGAATCACTGTGTCCAACCCCGCGCAACCCTCAATGTCCTTGCACAGTGAATGGCTCACTGTGTCATGGATGTCACATTGAGGGACATGATCTCACAAACCCACACCCTTCTCACAAAGCCTGTCATGTGCAATCTACAGGGCTGAGATGGCTCATTGATGAGAGTAAGGAAAAAAAGACACATGTAACACTGTACATTCAGTGATATGTACTTGTCAGATTGGGCGGTGACTGCGCAAGTTAGGTGGGCTCACACTGAGAAGGACAACAGGGAACCACACAGCCATTCACACTGACTCCTGCATTACCAACTTCCTGCATCACTGTATGGCTGACAAGACAATACATGTCCCTCAAATCTTGATGTGCAGGCAGGGAAACATGTGAAATAGGCTACACACTCCTTCCCCCTGGAGAAAGCATACTAGGCAGTGCATGACAAAAAGTGCATGACAAAACCCCACACTCTCAGGCACATACTGCAGCAGCTCAACTTCATGGGTGCCCCCTGGCACTCTAACTCACACTGTTGAAGACTTACCACAACATTTGAGGGACCATATAGCCTTGGATACTGTGTGAGCACCTCGTCCACCAGGACCTCCAGCTCCTCTCTGGTGAAGGGACTGGCCCGAATTTTCTCAGTCCTCGCCATCAAAGTGGCCAGGTGACAGCAGCAGCAGTTGGTGTTGAGGGGTGGCAGGCAGCAGTCCCTGGAGGCAGCAGCAGCAGTTGGTGTTGAGGGCTGGCAGGCAGCTGTCCCTGGAGACAGCAGCAGTTGGTATTGAGGGCTGGCAGGCAGCAGTCCCTGGAGGAAGCAGCAGCAGCAGATGGTGTTGAGGGCTGGCAGGCAGCAGGCCCTGGAGGCAGCAGCAACAGAAGTTGGTGTTGAGGGGTGGTAGGCAGCAGTCCCTGGAAGCAGCAGCAGCAGTTGGTGTTGAGGGGTGGCAGGCAGCAGCAGCAGTTGCAGTTGAGGGGTGGCAGACAACAGTTCCTGGAGGCAGTAGCCGCAGCAGTTTGTGTTGAGGGGTGGCAGGCAGCAGGTGAGGGGTCTCAGGCTGCAGGGTCTGGAAGCTGTGGAAATGTGAGGCTCTCTCCCACACATATATAGCCCCCTGGGGCAGTTTCAGTGGTTCCAAGCTGCTGCAATTGGTGTTCCAGGTCAGCCTTTTCCAAATTCATCCAATGACCTGCTCCGCGGTGGCAGAGCACGCCTACCACGATTTTCAAAATTGCATTAGGCTACCGCGATTGCGGTTCCCATTGGCTGTGAGGGCATGGTCCATGGCGGTGACACACCGCAGGGGCCAGGCGGGTGCTTCTGTGGTGGTTCATCTTTCAATTGCATCCAATGACCGGCCCAGCAGTGGCGGAGCACGCCTACCGGGATTTTCAAAATTGCATTAGGCTACCGCGATTGCAGTTCCCATTGGCTGTAAGGGCATGGTTCATGGCGGTAACACCGCAAGGGCCAGGTGGGAGCTACCGTGATTTGGGTGCCATACATTGGTGTATATGACTGTGATTTGGGTGGCGGAGCATGCCAACCTCCATTTGAGCATGTGTATATGCCTATCACTTCCGAGATTGTGTTTTGGGTATTGGCGGTGACACACCGCTGGTGCCAGGAGGTAGCTACCGCGATTTGGGTGCCATACTTTGGTGCCTATGACCATGATTTGGGTGGTGGAGCATGCCAACCGGCATTTGGCAATACATATATTTCTATCACTACCGTGATTGTATCTTGGGCATTGGCGGTGACACCCCACATGTGCAAGGCGGTAGCTACCGCGATTTGGGTGCCATACATTGGTGCCTATGACCATGATTTGGGTGGCGGAGCATGCCAACTGGCATTTGGCAATACATATATTTCTAGCACTACCGCGATTGTGTCTTGGGCATTGGCGGTGATACACCACTGGTGCCAGGCGGTAGCTACCGCGATTTTGGTGCCATACATTGACATGAGTGACCGTGATTTGGGTGGCGAGAATGCCAACCGCCATTTAGCATTACATATATTTCTATCACTACTGCGATTGTGTCAGGGCATTGGCGGTGACATACCGCTGGTGCCAGGTGGTACCTACTGCGATTTGGGTGCCATACATTGACAAGAGTGACCGTGATTTGAGTGGTGGAGCATGCCAACCACCATTTGGCAATACATATATTTCTATCACTACTGCAATTGTGTCTTGGGCATTGGCGGGGACACACCGCTGGTGCCAGGCGGTAGCTACCACGATTTGGGTGCCATACATTGACATGAATGACCGTGATTTGGGTGGAGGAGCATGCCAACCACCATTTGAGCATGTGAATATGCCTATCACTACGGCGACTGTGTCTTGGGCATTGGCGCTGTCACATCGCTGGTGCCAGGCGGTAGCTATTGCGATTTGGGTGCCATTCATTGACATGAGTGACCGTGATTTGGGTGGCGGAGCATGCCAACCACCATTTGGCAATACATATATTTCTATCACTACCACAATTGTGTCTTGGGCATTGGCGGTGACATACCGCTGGTGCCAGGCAGTAGCTATTGCGATTTGGGTGCCATTCATTGACATGAGTGACCGTGATTTGGGTGGCGGAGCATGCCAACCACCATTTGGCAATACATATATTTCTATCACTACCACAATTGTGTCTTGGGCATTGGCGGTGACATACCGCTGGTGCCAGGCAGTAGCTATTGCGATTTGGGTGACATTCATTGACATGAGTGACCATGATTTGGGTGGCGGAGCATGCCAACCACCATTTGGCAATACATATATTTCTATCACTACCGCAATTGTGTCTTGGGCATTGGCGGTGACATACCGCTGGTGCCAGGCAGTAGCTACTGCGATTTGGGTGACATTCATTGACATGAGTGACCGTGATTTGGGCGGCGGAGCATGCCAACCGCCATTTGGCAATACATATATTTCCATCACTACCGCGATTGTCTCTTGGGCATTGGCGGTGACACACCGCTGGTACCAGGCGGTAGCTACCGCGATTTGGGTGCCATACATTGACTTGAGTGACTATGATTTGGGTGGCGGAGCATGCCAACCACCATTTGGCAATACATATATTTCTATCACTACCGCGATTTTGTCTTGGGCATTGGCGGTGACACACCGCCTGTGCCAGGCGGTATCTACCACGATTTGGGTGCCATACATTGGTGCTTATGACCGCGATTTGGGTGGCGGAGCATGACAACCGCCATTTGGCAATACATATATTTCTATCACTACTGCAATTGTGGCTTGGGCATTGGCGGTGACATACCGCTGATGGCAGGCGGTACCTACTGCGATTTGGGTGCCATACATTGACATGAGTATACACAACAAAATACCTCTAACACCATCAATCAATTATTCATACTGCCACAGTGGTTACCTAAATTAACCCTGGGCTACCATTTATTTACGGATTCATTCAATGTTTTTCAAATGGAAAAAAAGAGAGGTTACCATCACATAATGTTTTAAGATATATGGCCCGTTCTGTTTGGAGACAAACAGTACTTTAAACACAGGGACAAAACAATTGGACACCATTTACAATCCAAACATTAATGTGACTTATTACTTAAACAGAAAACAAACAACCATGTTCCAGGTTAGAACAGTACTAACATTGACAATGAGTGACCGTGATTTGGGTGGAGCAGCATGACAACCGCCATTTGGCAATACATATATTTCTATCACTAACGCTATTGTGTCTTGGGCATTGGCGGTGACACACCGCTGGTGCCATGCAGTAGCTACCACGATTTGGGTGTCATACTGTTGCAGGGATTCTGCTTATGCGCAGAAATATGCGCAGGAACCCAGGCCCTCAGTGAATTGTGGTTTACCAAAAACTCACCTCAGAACCCAGAACCCCTTATCCGGCCAGCATCAGTGTCCCATTCGTTATCCGAGGTTTAGCTCGGCGGTCCCAATGTATAGACAACCCAGAACAAGCGACTTAGTATATTTCTCAGGAATGGTGGGAATCAGAAACACCTTTTCGTAATTATTCTCGTACCAGTCCACAACAGAATAAACAGAGACACGGTAAAAGTTTAAAGAGTTTATTTTATAAACCTCGTGTCCTAAGATCCAGCAGTTTGGCTAACATTAGCAGACAAACTATTAAAATAAAAACTATCAGCATAGTTACAATACCATAGAAAATGAAAGGAGTAATCATACTAAAATGACAGTGGCTCTAGGCCACCTTCCTTTCTCTAACACACTAATAGTATTATTAGACTAATAAAAGGTCTCTAGGCTTGAATGGGGAACCCCATACCGTAAAGATCAGCTCAGAGAGTTCACATCGCAGGATCAGCTATGCTCTGCTCCTAGGAACGCTCTTCTTCTGAATGTGTTGAAAACATGTAACACTGCAATATTAAAAGCACTCGACTTTCAGGTATTTGCAGCTGCGTGCGTGTTATGGCTAAACTAGTGGCCCGATCAACCTGAACTCAACAACATGCACCGTCTAGTGACCCAGACTGTTTCTTTTACACTGTGTACAGACCAAGGTCGCTGCTCACTGTTTGGGATGTTAACAGTTCTCATGTGAAGCAAAGTCGAGTAAGCATTTCTCAATTGAATAACATGTGACTACAGTGTCGTGTGCAAAAGCAGCAAAAGCGGCAAGATGGCATTCTAACATCTAACGCGGTTATGCTAACTTAGCATTGTACATATGTAGATAACGATCTTGACTACACCCCCTCTTGATCGGACCACTAACCAGTATGGGCGCACTTGCAAGAACGCAGAGTTCAAGTTTGACAGAACGGAACCAAGGGCATGAACTATGAGTCCATATAAAGGCAGTGAGAAAGTTCGAAGAGAGAAAAAAAGTTAAAACTGAGTAAAAAAAAACATGTAGAGGATAATAAAAAAAAAACATCATTGAAGGACGTAGGACGAAATGAAAGTACAACAGTCAATCCATCAATGTATAGGCACAATAAGTTGCAACAGCTTCCAAGAGGAAATCATTAGAATGTTCCGCAAAATTATCTGCCATCCAGTTCAGGACGGGGAAGGAACATACATGCGCCTCAACCACCGGAGCTTCCAGCACCAGACGAGGACAACTGGCGTGTTCCTCAAGATAACTTCTCGCTAAGAAGTCAATCGCAGCCGTTCCGATGTCCCAATTTCCAAGAACTCCATGCGCTGCTGCACAGGCCATTATCCCGACACCAGAACAGTCCAACTCATGAGCCACTAAGGGGCTCATCAGCT
Source organism: Triturus cristatus (assembly GCF_964204655.1). NCBI lineage: Eukaryota > Metazoa > Chordata > Amphibia > Caudata > Salamandridae > Triturus > Triturus cristatus. The sequence goes on from NC_140584.1 coordinate 256,902,416, forward strand.
GATCATAATCCGGGTCAGGAGACACCGAGTTTGACAGACACAAATCCAGAGCCCATTGGAACGGACAATCTAGGCAATGAAAGACTGGCTGCACACAAGTAAAGTAGGCAAACCGGAAAGACAATCCATAGGCAACGCTCAAAGTTGCCAATGGCAAAGTGCCATAGTATTCAAGCATCCGGTTACGAAGATGGAGCAGCCGGGACATGTTGTCATGTGACGCAAGTCGTGCATCCATAGCGCAGGGCGCAGATTAACAAAAGTATTCCAGCTATGAGGGCGAGAAGCAAAGGGAGACCTCCGAAGACGCTGGAAAAAATAGAATGAAAAAAGGCCGGGATCACTCCAAAAATAGTTTGAAAAGAGGTCACGAGGCCGGAGCCCACAATTTAAAAAAAAATGAGCAATGCCACTTGTGGACGAGGCATTAAAGATAGTCTGAATCAGGGTCCCAAAATGAAGTGGTAGATCAGTATTCAAAAGCACCTGCACCTCAGTGCGCGTGTTTGCTACGTGAAGGACAAATGTTTCCCGGGATGAAGTCAACGCGACTTCTTTCTGAGACAATAGAGCCCTTATTCTGCTCATCTTGTTGAACTCTGCTTTCAAGGTTGGAATGGAAGGCCCGATGGATACATCGAGCCGGCCATGCGGGGGTGGGAATAGGACGTTATTACAGCAAACTACCCTCTGTGTTACAGTCACTATGTAGGGAATTTCCACTAACATCCCACAGCAAGCTTAATCATTTAACAGCAAATAACTACCGTTAGCAAGCAGCGTAAAAGATGGAGTAATAACTGGCACAGGAATCCCTTTCAGGACGCAAGCTAAATTAGGGGCTTGCACATTACATGCACCATGCAATTGAATGTGCCTACACACAACAGAGTGATCCGGAGTGGAAGTGCACTCTTCACCTTTCAAGTAAACCTCCTTGCCGTCCCTCACACATCTATATGTGAAAGGGAGCGACCAAACTTCATGCAGGAAGGCAGTACCCAATTGTTCGTATCTGCCTAGAGCATAATGTTTCATGCACGAACTAAACTTAAACAGGGGAAACGGTAATGTGATCGACCCATGTACAAGCCACACAGCAGAATTCAATTCGGCAACAGAGAAAGGCAAAGGTTCTAACTTTCCAATGTGTAGCAATGAATATGTAGCATCTTTCATGGACATGAATTGCTGTTTTGCAGTTAAATTAAATGGAAGGAACAAAGATGAAGCATTCATGTAATCCCAAGGGACCTTTCCTGCCTTTAAAGTTTGCAACGTCCATGCAAACTGCATAATGGAACGCAACTGATTTTGACCATGATACAATACAGACAAATCATCCTGCACAATGTCTACCACAGATGATACAATATTATCTAAGGTATAAATTCTAGAAGATAGGGTGTTAATACTATTATCTATTACAGCCAACACTTTTTCCATATTGGCTTGATCAATAGCACGTAATCTGGATGCAGCCTCAATTTGTGATAACTTCCAAACTTCGTTATAAACCGCATAAACCCATCGTTTGGGCCTGCCAACTGCAGGACCCTTAACAAAATCATTCAAATCTATTTTGTCATTTAATCGTGCTAAATGAAGTTTGACAGACGCTAAAGTGGAATGTTGCAGCCAAGACTGGCATAACTTCCCTACTGAGTAGGTAGTTACAGTGTGAGAAGATTCAAAACGGGGGTCCACACGAACCTGTGTATACCCCTGCTTTAAATCCAGAAACCTATGTTGACAGGAGTCCGAACTCGTTTGCCACACCAACCACCCATCCGGATTCAATTCAGAAATATTGAAGGACGTGTTGGAAACCTGTGTCTGCAACATAGCAAGAGATAGATCCGTATGATTACCCCAATTGGGATAAGCACCCAGATCCGGACGAGGGAAATTTTAATTCTTTAGACGTAGCCAATCCAAAACAGGTTGTCTGAAAAATCGAGGAATTTAAAAACAACATATGATTCGGGATAAGACAGGCACGATGCAAAGCTTCTGTTCCCTGTACTTGCCATCGTTTGGAACCCCAAACCGATTTAAGATCGACAGTAGCTTTCCACAGATCATACCCGCCAATTGCCAACTCGTCCATAAAGGACTTGGAATACAATAATTTGGTGTGTGTCAGCCTAACTTTAGAAGCAGACTCAGGCGCAACTTTAAAATAAAAGAAGCCGAATTGGACACACTAAAATCAGAAAAATAAGTGAACTTTTCCACTAACGTGGCAGAGCTGCCCATCCTAGGGGCGGGGCAGTGTTCCCACTGTGTATAATTTACAAAATTTCGAAACGGATTTGCTTTGTGTAGGAAATGCGTGCCATAATGTTGATAACAAAATTGCTCATCATAATAAGCAGTATCTAAATACAAATCCTCAGCATCAAATGCAGCATAATATTTCAAATCAGAAAACAGTGCTTCTATGGCTTGAACATCCCAATCATCTGAGTGAATGTTCTCCTTAACGACATCACCCATAGAAACACAAAATACATTTGGCACATTTATCACTTCAGTGGGGCCATGAATTTGAAATTTAACGGCATCCAGAGCGATCCCATCACGTACAGGCCAGGCAGTAATGTTCACAAAAGTCTGGTCCCTTTTCATAATGTGTGATGAGGAGTGGGGGGCCAAAGTTCCATTAATAAGTCGAATCGAAGACCTTTCATTCAGGTAGTGTCCATTGATGAGTCTAAAAAACACCACCACAAAACCAATGGACATAAACAAAAAAACACTTATGAGCACCAGCCAAATGTAAGTCCAAGGGGGTGTTAAAAAATGTCTTTTGAACCAAGCCACAAAAATGGAAACCTTGGACGGAGCCATGGAAGTCATTGAACGAGACTCAAAAGAGTCTTGTGAGAGGGCAACTGTGGTGGATTGTAAAACAGGCAAGGTAACATCCGCAGGATAAGCATACTCAACTTCTTCAAGCACACCACTAGGTGTTTGTGGCAACAAGGGACCAGTAACGGCATGCATCTCGATGGAAACATCAGGCACTGTGTCAGAAGCTCGGGCCACAACAGAATTTCTCAGCATCGAAGGGCAGGAAACCGCCGGAGTCATACTAAGAAGAATCGGCCACTCGCTGTAGTTTGACATTGTCAATCGAAATGTACCTGTTATCCTTTCGACCAGGAAGTGGAGGTAAAATGACTGTTCTAGTACCCTGCACTCCACGCACTGGAACCCGTGCACGATAAGAGGGGCCGAACTCCTTCTTGTTCTCCACCTTCTCACGGACCAGATCACCAACTCTAGGTAGCCAGCCAACTACCGGAATCTGAAGTTCAGCTTCAGATGAGGAGGGTACGTGTTCCTTCGCTAGACTGTTTCTGGCTTCTTGAAGATTCTGCAATACAGCACAGTGTTCATCTACGTCAAAGGGTGCGGCTGACGCCGCCATGTCTAGACCATCAAGGTCTGGAACAAACATTCGAACACCAAAGAGCATCATGTATGGGGTCCGCCCACCCAGAGACCTTCTAGGGAGATTATTAAGTGCACGTTGCACGTCATACAAGTGGGCAAGCCAGTTCCGGCCAGTACCCAAAACTCTGGCTGTCAAAGATTGCTTTAAGTCACGGTTCATTCGCTCCACTACACTATTACCCTCAGGCCGGTATGGAGACGAAAATTTGACTTGGACCCCCAAATTTCTCATGGCCTCTTTGTACGCCTTAGAGGCGAACGCCGGGCCCTGATCAGAATGAAAGGTACCACATGCAAAACTCCCAACAAAGACACGCAAATCTTTTATGACCGTGCGAGAATCAGCACTCCTTTGTGGCCACACCCACAGAAAACATGTGCACGAATCAACTGCAACCAAGATGTATTTGTACGCAGTATCAGAGGTAAAAGGACCGCAGTGATCTAAATAAACACAACCCAATGGTTTATTAGAAATGTACAACTGAGTTTGTAGTGGGCGCGCCGCAGTCGATTGTTTAATCTGCTGGCAAATGTCACAATTAAGAACATAAGCTCTGGCCTGTTTATACAAACCGCACCACCAGTAACTTTGTTGTAACAGAGATACAGTAGCTGCAACGCCGGCATGCGCGGACGCCATGCCCTCGTGAGCCGCTAATATCAAAGAAGGTCTGCAGTCCGCGTTGGGAATCAATCTGTCACCAACGTCATTAATCCTCACTAATGGGACTTTATCAGGACTTAAGCGATAATGGTAACGAGCAGGGAAACCTCTCGGTGGCTTCGTTCCCTGCTCTGTAGCAGCAATAGCTGCTAAGATGTCATCATCGATCTTACTTTTGGATCTTGTAACTGCTGCTACTAAATATGTCGCCACTGCTGTCTTTGCTGCCTCGTCAGCTAGGCTGTTGCCGACAGCATGGACACCAACTCGTTGGTGACCAAGAGTGTGAATTACATTCATGAGAGGCAGACGTTCTTTAAGATCTGCCACTCGAACCCAAAGCAATTTATGCTTAATCGTGCTACCTTTGGAATCATGGTAGTCATTCTGAGACCAAAAATGAAGATTGTCATTGTAAGATTGAACACAATAAAAGGAGTCACTCACTATAAGGGTAGTGACTCGGGGATCAGCAAACTCTAGCGTTAGCACCAGAGCACGAAGCTCCGCCAACTGCGCGGTACAATCACCCAATGACTGCGTATGCACGACATCGGACTGGAATTCTCCATTTACGAAAGTACCGACTACAATTACGCAAGCCGCTGAATAGGCGTGCTTTGATCCAGTTGCGGGTTGCGCAGACCCGTCAGTGTATATGACACAATGGTAATCCTCAAGCGGGCGCAAGAACAGAGGAGCCGGATGAACGAATTCATACTGCAAAAACTCCTGAGTCTGAAGTGCCGCATCAAAGATAAAAGTGACGTCCGGCGAGGTCAAGGCAGTGGCCCATTGTATCCACCTTGGATGCCAAGCTTTAGAATTCGGTACGCTCGCTTTTGTCACAGCCTCAAGGGCAGGATAGGTTGTTACCACCAACATGCGTTATCCTTGCGACAGCGCTCGTTCTTTCAGAATCGCCATCTGCACTGCTGTCAGAACCTTCTCGACAGCGGAAAAACGCAGTTCAGCTGAAGTGTACAAGTGAGATTTGTAAGCAATGGGGACGGTGTCGCCCTCATTGAACGTTAAGTATTTGAAACCAACTGCGCCGGGCACTATTCTGATGACCAGGTTAGTGTGGTTATCACGTGTCAGTAAGTACTTAGAAGCAAGAAGGTCAGCCTGCAATAACTGCAATATAGCTGAATGTTCTGGCAGCCAACAAGATTTGGAAAAAGTAGGTTGTACCAAGGCGTAAAGCGGCTTGATACGCTGGGCATAATCCGGGATGTAAGTTCGACCGAAATTCAAAAAACCCAGCAGGGATTGTAATTTCTTCAGCGAAGTAGGAGCACGGAGGCATGCGCACTTCTCTAGAAAGTGCGGAGCCAATCCACGACCTTCATTGTTGAGTTCGTCCCCGAAGAACAACACTGTATATTCCGCAATGTGTGACTTCGCAAAGTTGAATTTGTAACCCAAGTCTGTAAACAAAACAATAATGCGATCAACGCGACGGAGATGCGGGTCTAACTCGTCATCAGTGAGATAAATGTCATCCACATACGAGTACGTATCAGGATCTATACCCTCCAAGAGGGAGACCACGCGCGCAGCAAAGACTCCCGGGCTGTTCTTATAGTCCATAGGTAATCTTTTGAATTGTTTTTGTTTGCCACCGGAGGTGAACGCCGTCCACTCACTACTAAGAGAGGACAGGTTATGGCTGTAAAAGCCATTGGAAATGTCAAGTGTGGTTTTAAACCTCTTTCTCACAAGACTATCGACGAGAGCCGAACTGTGGGTGTTCTGTACTGCACAGGTCCGGCAATGAGAGTTTAAGTGCCGGTAATCCAAAAACAGGCGGTACGACCCGTCAGGCTTCGTCACAGTGAACAAAGGATTATTCATAGGTGATACACGTTTCGATTACTCCCTGATATTCCAATTGTTCAAGGATTGATGCGACGTGAGGTCTAGCTTCATGACGCATGGGGTATTGGGGTTGAGGTAGGGGCGCAAAGGACGGGAGGATTACCTCCTCCCCTCTAGGAGCATCTAAAACGAAAGCCGGGAGCCAATCTGCCTCCGCCAACAGAATATCATAGGTAGTGGTCAGATTATCCCAAAAAAAACCTTGAATTGTACTTTGTATGTCACCTTCAATTTGAATGACTATATTATACAGTCTATCAGGGGGAGACACCCGAGTGTCAGCAGTTTCAATATTCACAAATATATCAGTTGCTGTCGCCACCAGATATGGACGCAGTGCTTGTCGCACTACTGTAACTTCCGTTGCGCTGTCTAGCAGCGTTAGCGCCCATGTCAGGTTCTGAAGCTGCGTCCGTATCATCTGAGGCATACCTCGCTGTCAGTGCAGCAACTTTCTTCTTCTGAAATGGGGGTCGTTGACGTGCAGATTCCTCCTGCTTGCCTTTTCCGTCAGTCTGTCGGGATTGCTCACGTGCTTGTGGGGCACCCCGACTTTTGCCACCGCCTCCGCCACCGGACTGTGAAGCCGATGTTTCCTGTGAAGAACGAGGAGAATGTTGTTCAGAAACCTGAAATCGATCAGGCGACTTAATAGTAGCGCGATCACGCAGATCATAAGTGCGTTCACTACCTGACTGTACTGGAGAGGCAGGACGAGACCCCTGTTTCTGTTGCTGCTTCTCCTGTTTCTTTGCCCGCCAACTTTGTTTTGGAAAATTAGGGCGTTCGTCCTTACCAGATGAGTTTGCCTTTGTCTGCTGTATTAAATCAGGATTCTTCACAGTTGGTTTAACACCTAAAGCGCTACGACCAACTTGTTTATAGGCGTTCGCGATAATTTTCGCGAATTCCCTCGGCTTGTCGTCTTCGTTCACTGTCTCTAATTTATTAAGCACTTGGAATTGCATAGCATCTCCTTTGAGGTTGCCCAGTATCATGGTAGCAACCACATCGAACACACCGACAAGTCGCATTCCCAATTCAAAAGCAGCCTCCGCACCATGATTCTCCTGAACACGTTTTATAACGGAGGGCAGTACCGACAGAGACGGAGTGCCAAAGCACTTCGAGTATGTCGCTGCAAAGACCTTACCCCAGTTCTCACAATCGGCCATATCTGGGACTAAGGGCCTCATGTAGGTAGCCTAATACTGGTCGGTAACGGCCGATTTTCGGTAATTATACCGCTACCGACCGGTATTTAGGCTTTTGCTATGTAGGGGGATCATTTCTGTATTCGGTAAGTTACCGAATCGGTAAAATTACCGAATCGGTAATTTTACCGATTCGGTAAATTCCGAATACAGAAATGAGAAGTAGGGGGAGTGTGTGGGTGTTGTCTGGAGTCGGTATTTACCACCAACTAATAGTTGGTGGTAAATTAAGAATGGATGTGTAAAAGCATTTTAAAGCGCTTAGAAGTGTGCAATGTGGCAGACATACATGCCCTTAGGGCATGTATGTGTGCCACATGTGCACACATGCAGGAATCAGGGGTGCAACAGGGTGTCAATATGACACCCTGCCACCCTTGATTGTGTTCCCCCCCATTACCGAATCGGTATTTACCGATTCGGTAATGAGGCATACCTTCCCATTGATTCAATCAATGGGAAGGTATGCCTCATTACCGAATCGGTAAATACCGATTCGGTAATTACCGAATTACTACGAATCGGTAATTTTTACCGCAGGAATACCTACATAGCATTTACCACTTCATAAATACCGAATCGGTATGATTCGGTATTTATGAAGTGGTAAATGCCAGCCCACCTACATAAGGCCCTAAGTCTTTCGGCAAAGCGATGGTAAGGATCCTGTGTTTCTCCACAGGAGTCGTATGCGGATAAACCGCTTCTATCTGGTCAAATTTCTCAGCAAGCCAATAAGGGAAATCATCCCTATTTTGGGGTCGCTTGCCCACAACAGAATTAACCATAACAGGACTAATAACCACCGCGTGGTGGTCCGTCGGTTGTCCCGCAACAGCAGTAGCGACCACCTGCACGTTTCGTGACACGTACTGCACTAAAGCCCTATGTACTGTAATAAGGGCAGTGTGAAGTACACGCAACTCAGCCACCGTTACCTGTAGGTAGCGGGGATGAGGCGTATATCCGGCCAGTACCGGCCATGTGGCACCTGCAATTGACAAAGGGCCCATTCTCGCCGGTACAACCGCATGGGGAAGGGCGCCATTAAACTAAATGCTATGCTGCCAGGCAGAAATAGGAATTTCCTGTGTCCTATATGGCGTATAGTTGGCTGGTAGCTGCGTGGCAGTATAGGTGTGGAACGTATAATCGTCTTCACTCACCGCCGGCAAAGTAACCCAAGAGTAGAACAACTCAAACGGAAACAACGCATCAGCACTTACCACAAAAATCACAGCCATAGCATCGTCCGGCACCCCATACTGCGCCAAATGACGTTTCAGGGGTGCCCGGCTAGGAGCCGGAATATCGACCGCAATTAGGACACTAACATTAAATCTACAATATATCAGTAGCACTAGGGTTCAGATTAAATAACCTTTTTAATGATCAAGCTTGAAGGAACCTATTTAGTCGAAACACAGGTAGGTTAAACCGTCGCTCCCGTTATCCGGAAACCAGAGTGAGGGTGTTGTGGACTAATAAAAGCACTACTAAGGCATCTCAAATCAATAGACCAAACGTTAGGTGCGCCATGTTGCAGGGATTCTGCTTATGCGCAGAACTATGCGCAGGAACCCAGGCCCTCAGTGAATTGTGGTGTACCAAAAACTCACCTCAGAACCCAGAACCCGTTATCCGGCCAGCATTAGTGTCTCATTCGTTATCCGAGGTTTAGCTCGGCGGTCCCAATGTATAGACAACCCAGAACAAGCGACTTAGTATATTTCTCAGGAATGGTGGGAATCAGAAACACTTTTTCGTAATTATTCTCGTACCAATCCACAACAGAATAAACAGAGACACGGTAAAAGTTTAAAGAGTTTATTTTATAAACCTCGTGTCCTAAGATGCAGCAGTTTGGCTAACATTAGCGGACAAACGATTAAAATCAAAACCATCAGCATAGTTACAATACCATAGAAAATGAAAGGAGTAATCATACTAAAATGACAGTGGCTCTAGGCCACCTTCCTTTCTCTAACACACTAATAGTATTATTAGACTAATAAAAGGTCTCTAGGCTTCAATGGGGAACCCCATACCGTAAAGATCAGCTCAGAGAGTTCACATCGCAGGATCAGCTATGCTCTGCTCCTAGGAACGCTCTTCTTCCGAATGTGTTGAAAACATGTAACATTGCAATATTAAAAGCACTCGACTTTCAGGTATTTGCAGCTGCGTGCGTGTTATGGCTAAACTAGTGGGCCGATCAACCTGAACTCAACAACATGCACCGTCTAGCGACCCAAACTGTTTCTTTTACACTGTGTACAGACCAAGGTCGCTGCTCACTGTTTGGGATGTTAACAACAGACAGTTCTCATGTGAAGCAAAGTCGAGTAAGCATTTCTCAATTGAATAACATGTGACTACAGTGTCGTGTGCAAAAGCAGCAAAAGCGGCAAGATGGCATTCTAACATCCAACGCGGTTATGCTAACTTAGCATTGTACATATGTAGATAAAGATCTTCACCACAATACATTGACATGAGCGACCGTGATTTGGGTGGAGGAGCATACCAACCGCCATTTGAGCATGTGAATATGCCTATCACTAGTGCTATTGTGTCTTGGGCATTGGCGGTGACACACCGCTGGTGCCAGGCAGTAGCTACCACGATTTGGGTGCCATACATTGACATGAGTGACGGTGATATGGGTGGCAGAGCACTTTGACAGCACCTATGACCACATCATGCTGTGTCAATGGCCAATGGGCAGTTATCAACAGTGCACAGTGGCCACATGATTAATGGGACATCATTGTGCACACAATGCCAATGTCACATTTACCCCACTGCTGACTACACAAGCCATGTTTGTGTATGTGATTTTGTACATTGGCATGTACTCCCTCACATGTCACTTGTGAGATTGATGGGCATGTACACAGAACAGTGTTGTTATGGACTCTCCAGTGTGTGAAAGTGCTGTGAAACTCACAGTGATGCATGTGTTAATGAACAATGTGCATATTTGTCTTTCGTCTTTTCTTGGATCATGCACACACGTTTGCGCTCAGCTTGAGCTCATTGTGTAGTTGATGTGTGCCATGTTCAACTTGCGCCTGAAGGTGTGTCAGGTACAGCAGATAAGTATGAGATAGTAGTGTTGCAGTTTTACACATATGCTGGATGAAATACTCTCAGGCATGTGCATTCTAGATGTGGCCATATCACTATGTGCATTCTCATAGTTATCTGTTGTTTTGGAGATACTTGCTGTGTGAAAGGGGACAAGTGTACGAGTAGCGTAGCTGAAGGTGTCCCGACATGTAAGCTGCTCTGTAACTCAATTGTGATGACAGTCATTGTTGGCTTAGTGTCAGTCTAAACGCAAGATGTTGTTCACATCTCATGCTGTATTGCATTGACATGTGTCCACTTTCATCTCAACTAGGAGGAGACCAAATCTGTATTGTCCCTTCACAGTGCTGGCAGACATGGAGAATGAGGAGATCATCCGGAAATTTCATCTGGATAGAGCCACCCTACAGAACCGATGTGCTATGTTGGAGCCCCACCTGCAGCCTCGCAGAACATATCCAACAGCTTACACCCCAACGTCTAAGGTGATGGCGGCCCTGCATTTATTTGCCACTGGATCATTCCAGCACACAGTGTCCAGCGCAGGTGGGGTGTCACAACCTATGTTCTGCATGATGCTGCGTGATGTCCTGCCCGCTATGATAATCTACAAGGACAGATATATCTATTTCCCCAGGGGGCCTGAATTGGCGGCTTTGAAGGGAGATTTTTATTCCCTTGGACACATCCTCCATGTTGTTGGTGCCATTGATTGCACACATGTTGGGCTTGTTCCACCACACACACGTGAGAACATCTATAGGAATAGTAAACATTTATGTGCAAGTGGTGTGCCAGGCAGATATGATCATCTTGCACGTGTGTGCCAAATTTCCAAGCTCAGCCCATGACTCATACATCATGCGTAACAGCATGGTACCACAGGTGATGGCTAATGTGCTTCCTGAGCGTGCATGGATTGTGGGTGAGTATGCATAGTCAACTAGCGAGCTGTGTGTGTGACATGCTGTCCTCTGCCATGGTAACTTTACAAGGTTTCTCTGTGTTCCTCACACCTAGGTGACTCTGCATATCCCAACCGTCCTTGGTTGCTGAGCCCACTGCGGAATCCCAGGACACCAGCTGATGTCCGCTACAATGATGCCCATGGGCGGACACGTCATGTGGTGGAGTGTACTTTTGGTCTCCTGTAGTCACGATTTTGCTGCCTGACAAGACCGGAGGTGTGCTGATGTACTCACTCGGGAAGGTGTGTCAGATTGTAGTGCCATGCTGCTTGCTCCACAACGTAGCCATTCGCAAGGAGATCACCCTGATCCTGGATGATGTTGAGCAGCCAAGGCCCCCGCCTGCAAACCAACCAGAGTCCAGTGACGAGGACAGTGGAGAGGAGGAAGGTGTTGACCTGCGTCAACAGCTTATCAACCGCTACTTCACTTGAAGGTGAGTGACAATGTACAACGGACCCATTGTCTGATGATGTTGCTGTTGTTGTAAAGGTGTGCGTGAGCTTTGTGACTGCAGCCGGTTGTTGACTCAGTGGTGGATGACAATGTTTCTGGGCCAGGGTAGTTTGGAACATCCATGTATGTTGGCACTTGCTGCTCATTGTGATGTGTGCATGTTGGATTAGCTAGATGGTAGGTGTTGTGTGATGTCTGTGATGCCACACCCAGACTAGTGAATGTTGTTCTGTTGTGTTTTTCTAGGTCCCTTCAGCCTCTACTTGCCTACATACATTCCATACTACTGGTACATTGTAATCATGGTGAAGACTGCACATCCTGGCATAAAAATGGAGCAGAAACAACAACATGTGTGTAAGGAGTATTTATTTATAATGGTGACATGTGAGGGGGTGAACATTTACATTGAAGTGATTAGTGAAGCAGTGAGTTAACAGTTATGGTAAATGAGAGGATCGAGTAGTCACCACATTGATGTGGTGACCCAGTCCAACAAACAGGTGCCATTCACAAGGCAGGATGGGGAAGGACAGTCCAAAAAGTCAATGCAGTAGTAAAGAGGGTCGCTATCATGGCTGGCTCTGTGACTGACGTTTGGCAGGTGCTTTGTCACAGGATACTTCCAGGGATTTTTTCGCCTGGCCCCTTCGTCGCTTGGCAGGGGGGCCTCTGCTGTAGGGCCAGTGGGGTCTGAGGACTCACCCCTCTCTGTGGTCGCAGGGGAGGATGTTGAACTGTCATCCTGCGGCCCACCAAGGGGAGGTGGAGGTGTTGTTTGTGGCGCAGGCCTGTCCCTCAGTACCGCCACTTGCTGGCCCAAGAGGTCCACAATTTGGCTCATGCGGGTGTCCATGGACCTCATCAGCAGGAGGAGCTCGCAGGAATCTTCTTCTGACCGGCCCGTTCATCCCTGTGCCCGATCATAGGCCCCAAGGACTCGGTTTATGTTGTCCAGGGCTTCGGTCCTAAGCTCTGGTTGTCTGTGAGTGACCCTGCCCCTCCCACCTGCCCTGCTGCCACAGACATGTTACCTCACCACTGTAGGCACCCGCATCCTCTCCCAGACCTCCTCAATTGGTGGTGTGGGGTGATCATCCTCTGGGACAGGGAGAGTGTTGCAGGCAGCACTGGTGGTGGCGGAGAACGCACAGGCCATAACAGCAGGGGTCTGCAGTGAGGTTGGTGTTGCTGCATATGTGGCGCGGGGCACAATGTTGTCCTGGGACCTGTTGCGCCCTGGCACACCAGATGGGTTGGCTACGAGCTCCTGGTCCTCTGAATACCGGGGTCAACATCCGAGAGTCCACCTTGAACGGACACTAGCAGCGCATTGCGCATCTTGCTGGAAGCGGCGTCAGTGCGGCTGTAAGAATCTTTTTTAAACAAAATAATTCCCAGTTTGCTATTTAATTTGTTTTTGTTTTGTTTTCCCCCTGGTTTTAAATCGGCAGTCCTCATACTCGCACTCTAATCGGTAATATTCACCGCTCTTTTAGTGGGTCCTTGAACACACTCCACTACTTGGGGGACATATTGGGTGGGTGAGTAGGACGCCGGGCGGCGCCATCTTTGTTTATGCTCTAGTCGTCACAAGGACGCTAGAACTGTACTTAAGGCGGTCATGCTGACGCGCAGCGGGCACGTTGCAGCGGGTTCGCCAGACTTCCGCCGGAGTTACGCCTGAGTTCAGCCCGTCTGCGCCCGTCCGCGCTCGACCGGGCTCAGGTCAGCAGACTACTACTTTCCGCTATGTATATTCCGTCAGTGATTTACGTCACTTAGACAGCGGTATGCAGAGGCTAGATTCTACCACTATGGCTAGGCTTGGGGACATGAATTTACTTCGAGTCCCTAGCGGGAGGTCTGGGGCCAATTCACCTATGTTAAAGCTAACGTGTTTGAATACTAGGTCGCTCCATAAACACCATTTAGAAATCTTTACACTCCTGCAGGATGAGGACATCGATGTCCTAACCCTCACGGAGACATGGTTGGGTGACGACTCCTTACCTGATATCATAGCCGCCCTCCCCCTTGGATACGATGCGGTTTGGCATAATCGTGCCCATAATGCTAGGGGGGGGGGGGGTAGCAATCCTGTACAAAAAACATCTAAAGGTTGTCAAAATAGCGGCGGAAACATTGGACATATCTGACGTCCTGGGAGTGAAGATTATCTTGGATAATTCATGTCTTGCGATTTTTACTGTTTATCGCCCTCCAAATTCGACGTCAGTGTTTAATGACTTATTTGCCTCCTTGATATCTGACCTTTGTACACGGTACCAAAAAATTGTGATAACCGGGGACTTTAATATGCACTGGGATAAAAGTCTCAACGACTCGGCACCTCATCACTTGGAGAACATCATGTCATCCTTTGGTATTAGACAGCTTGTAAATGCCCCCACGCATATTAAGGGGAATATCCTTGATCTTATTTGGAGTTCAGACCCCGAGGTACTTGTTGTGGATATTTCTCCATGTATCTGGTCAGACCACTATATGGTGAACTGTGAGATCCCCATTATAGGATACCCAGTTCAAAAACCTCTAAAAACGAAAGTAGTTCGTCAGTGGAAAAGAGTTGATTCACAATCACTGACCAATACCCTTCCTGGGTACACTCAACCACTGGTATCTAGCGGAGATCTAGACCAAGACTATAAGAACATAACGCGGAATTTGAGTCTGGCAATAGATCAAATAGCACCTGAGAAATTACATAAAGTAAAAAGAGCAGAAAAGGGGCCCCCGTGGTTTACCTTGGCCTTGAGGGACCATAAAAAAAAGCTTCGTTCTCTGGAAAGGAATTGGAGGAGAACAAAGGATGGCACAGACAGGAAACGATATAAAATCTCTCTTAATAGATACAAAAAGTTGATCATGGCTACAAAAGTAGCCTTTTATGAAACTCGTATCAACCAGGCTGAAAATATCCAGAAGGAAACATTTAACATTCTGACAGAGCTGAGCAAAAAATCAGAAACGTTGGAAACTACAATAAATGTGGACACGTTTTAATGCTTCTTCCTGGAGAAGGTGGAGACCATTCTCTTAGAGATTAAGAACAGCACTTTGAATGGCCCACCTCCACCACAGGAAGCTCAAACTCCCCTGGAAGTTTCTCTTTCAAGGTTTCCAGAAATAGATTATCAAAGCCTTGAACAGCTTATGAATAGAATTAAGTCTGGTTCCCCGGCGGACCCATGTCCCCCTAGGGTCTTCCGTTTGGCGTGCCCCATTTTAGGAGATCACATTATCCCTCTCCTCAATAGCTCGTTGGAGACCGGCCTTTTACCATCAAGTTTTAAGGAAGCCCGAATTAGACCACTTTTAAAGAAGCCTGGAGCCGATGCGACCATTCTGAAAAACTACAGACCGATCTCTCAACTGCCTTTCCTGTCCAAGGTTTTGGAGTAACATGTACTGAAGTCTCTTTCCTTATTCCTGGAGTCACATCATATACTCCAGGAGCGTCAGGCAGGCTTTCGTGCACATCACAGCACCGAGTTGGTGATGCTTGCGGTGCTGGATGAGCTCAGAGGTATGGCTGACAGTAAGAAACCAAGCGCCCTGATACTTTTAGATCTATCAGCGGCGTTTGATACTGTCAGCCACTCCCTGCTACTGGACAGACTGGCCTGTTTTGGGATAAAAGACCTGGCCTATAAATGGTTAGAGTCTTTTTTGAAAGGAAGGACACAGAGGATCCAATTGGGGGATTGTGTTTCGGAGGTTGGAGTGTTGGAGTGCGGCGTTCCGCAGGGCTCTGCCCTCTCTCCATTACTATTTAATCTTTACTTGCAACCTCTGATCAACTCTTTAGCCAACATGGGTTGTCATGTGTTTAACTACGCCGATGACACCCAGTTACTATTAAGTATTGATAATACGGCGACAGCACAATCCAATGCCCAAAATATTCTCAGATACACGGTCAGTTGGATGATGGCAAATCTGTTGAAAATAAATCCAGATAAGACAGAGATACTGGTGGTTTCGACCACAGCCTCACCTTGGTGTGATCTATATTGGCCCCAGGATTTGGGTCCTACGCCGACACCAAGCAACAAAGTAAAAAGTCTTGGGATTAAGATTGACAATGAGCTGTCAATGGCCAGTCAGATCTCCGCTGTTGTAGGGACTTGTACTGGCATGATTAGACAGCTGCGCAAGCTTGTCCCTTTCTTTTCCTTTTCTATGCTTTGTACAGTTGTCTCTGCTACAATAATATCAAGGCTGGATTATGGGAACGCCCTTTATTTAGGCCTGCCAAAGTCTTTGACCAACAGACTGCAGGTTGTGTTGAACGATGCTGCACGATTGATCTTTAGACTCCCTAGAAGAACTCAAGCCTCACCCTTATTGCACAAATTACATTGGCTTCCCATAGTGCAGAGAGTGGAGTTTAAGAGCCTTTGTACGGCTCACAAGGCGATTTATGGACAGGTTCCTGTATATATCAAGGAACGTTTGGAGCTACAGGCCTACACGAGCTCTCAGATCTGGGAATGCTCAGTTGTTGGTTTGTCCTCGATATAGGCTGTCAACTAAAGGAGGCAGATCCTTCTCGGTGCTGGTCCCACAATTATGGAACAGATTACCGGAATCACTCCGGAGAGAAGGAAACCTTCTACGTTTTAGGAAGCAGTTGAAAACGCTCCTCTTTAAAGAGGCTTTTGGCCTACTAAAATAGTTTCTTGCAGGGTATCTTTCTCGCTTCTTATGCCTGAATTATAGTTGTTGGCTAGAGGTTCAAAGCGCCTAGAGACCTGTAGGTGAGTTGGCGCTATATAAACCGAAGGTAACATAACATAACATGTTCCGGGGGGGAGACTGGCTCTGCAGGTTGCTAGTGTTGTCCTCTGCAGTCAGTTCTTGGTTACCTGTGGGTCAGATGGAAAATGGTCATTGTAGTGCACCCCACAAGCTTTGTGTTAGCTGTGTATTATTCACTGTTTGTACACCACACAGTTGACTAATCATCACATTGTTTGTATGCGCACTACTGTGCCTCCTGAGATGATGTTGAGGTACATGCATTACTTGTCCATGGTGTGAGGTGTCAAAATATACCAGGCGCCACGTGCATATTTTGTGATTACAGGGACATGTTGCCATCTAGGGACTAGCGCAACAAAGATTTTCTGCGAAGTCTCTTTGTTGATTACTCTGCCCTGGCAGACATTACATCTGGCATGAACTGGCCATTGTCATGTCATGCATACTTTTGTCATGTCATGTGCATATCTGGATTTGTACGAGCAACCATGCTTTCTTTGTTTTCATATGGTCCTTGTTGCTCTGGCCCCATGGCACTTACACATGGCATTCAGTGCTGTGCATGATTGTGCACAGCCTTTATTCAGCATGTTAATTGGTGTGTCACACTTTGGTTGCTGTGACAGTTTAATTTGTTTAGCTGTCTGCACACTGAGTGGCAACGGTATTGGTGTGTGTATAATTGTGCGATGTGAGGGCTGATGTTGTCATATGGCACCATGCTTTTTGAGAGGAATGGCTGGGTGTATGTACTGGCTACTTACCAGTTAAGTTATCACATTTGGGTTGGATTTTTGACACATGTCTGTGTGTGTGTGTGTGGTGTAGGTTTCCATCCTGCTCAGTGGTGGGACAAGAAAGCACAATGTGTCTACCTACCTGTTAGTTTGAAGTGGACAGTGCAATGGCTCCCACATGCACCTGGGTGGGTCGGAGTGCTCCATCTTGATGAGCTGGGGAACAAGGAGGCCTGGTGTGAGTTGTTATGCAGGCCTCCCACCCCCAAACAGCCCTCCCAGGGAAGAGGTCTACCTACCCGTTAGACCTGGTACCATTGGCGTGAGTCTCCCTTCCATTTTCTACTGATTGCCTCCTTTGTTTTTTTTTAATGTTTTGCTGGTTTAGATGCTTTGGGCACTGTGCCACTGCTATTCAGTGCCACAGTGCAAGTGTTCCCTATGTTAAATTGATGTATTGATTAGTGACTCCATGATTGGGTTATTTGATTTCCTTGTCAGACCCTAGGGCTTTTAAATCAAATGCTGCTGGTGGGCTTGCAGCACTGGTTGTGCCACCCACAGAAGCCACCTGTAAAGTGTGTCTAAGGCCTGCCATTGCAGATCCTGTGTGCAGTCTAGTACTGCCATGAAGACTGGGTAAAGTTGACCCACTTGCCAGTCCCTGAACCTTCCCTTTTCTTCATATCAGACACCCCTAAGGTAGGCCCAAGGGCAGGGTGCATTGTAAGTATAAGGTAGGACATGCCCTGGTGTGTGTGGCATGTCCTAATAGTGAATTACAGCCATTTTTGTTTTTCACTATTGCACGGCTACCAGTCCCCATAGGCTAGAATGGG
Organism: Triturus cristatus; assembly: GCF_964204655.1. Taxonomy (NCBI): domain Eukaryota; kingdom Metazoa; phylum Chordata; class Amphibia; order Caudata; family Salamandridae; genus Triturus; species Triturus cristatus. The sequence continues at coordinate 256,920,521 of NC_140584.1, forward strand.
CAGTTTGATTATAACACCTTATAATCCTAACTGACCCAAGGAATATGGTAGAAATTCGAGTTTAGTATGCCTGAACTCAGAATGATAAAATACATCTTTTAGTGAAGTTGGTTTTAACATTCTACGTTTGAAAATACCACTTTTGTATTGTGTGTCTGGTTTTGTGAGTGACAGGGGCTGGGGGATTCCAGGAGACAGGGTGAGTCAGCACAGGGCTGAATAGACCTATCTGCATGTGTATTGCCTTGCCCACTTGCGTAATATAAACTTACTACACAGAAACTCCAACACTCCTCTGGAGGTAAAATGAGCTTTATTAGTATCGTATACAAGGGCAATAAGTCACTGAAGCTAGTAGTTCTTAGGCACCAAGTGAAACAATGAATACACCACACTATATATATACAAATATGAGATCTTGAATATAGATATATAAACAGTTAATATACAAAGCACCTCACCAGATGCGTCTGCACCGGAGTCTTCAACATCCCTGGCCAAGCACCGAAAACACCAAGTCGGGAACCCTGTAGAGACTGGGGCACAGGAAGTAATCTCTCCGGGCACCAAAGTCGTCCCGCGAGTGCGTCCACTCCAAGACTGAGTTCCTGAGCTCCACCCCACAGACACCGCTTTTTATGGTTAAATCAACACGTTCGAGAACCCTCCAGCAGGCGTTCTCGCCCATCTATCCATCATAGGTGCTGGCCGCATCTCTGCGTCAGATCCACCCATACAGACCTGGCCAGATTCTGCTTTGGTGCGTCGAGGCAAAAGACATTCCTTTCCCTGTGTCCGGCCTTGGAGAGCCTTGCACAGCGCATCCTCCCTCTGTCCTAGAGATAAGCATAGAATGCACAAAAACAAGCTCAAGGCACAAAATAACCTCACGAGGTAGGTCTTGCACCAGCTCGTACTGGTTTACGTAAAAAACATGTTTATGTTACTGCTGAAGTGCAACTACAGGTCAAAGCAGCACAAAATGGAAATACAGTGCAACAAAATGGAGGATCAGAGCATCACATGAAATCGAGGTCAACATGCAGTTTAGCACGTGAAAATGGCAAATGCAGTACAGCATGTAGCGTGGTGGGAGGAGATAGCACCTGGGTCTGAATAGGGCTATGCCTGCCTTTCAAAATGCTGGCTCAACCTCCTGTGGTGGTGCGTCTGATGTCCCTGACCCACACTGTCAAAGGAAAGAAGGAGTCCTGTAAACAATGTGCTCCAGGACTGCACAGAACTGGTTTGGACTAGGTACAGGCCCCCTCTGCCTTCAGAGGACAAAGGATTTAGTAGTATAAATATGGGGACCCAGACCCCAAAACATTAGATCACTTCTGAAAAAACAAGACAAACCTCTGCCAAGGAGAAGAACCAAGGAAGCTGTAGGAGTTGGACTGCCCCCCTGCCAGTGTGCTGTGTTGTTTCGTTGGCCTGCAGTGGTGTCTTCATTCCCAAGGAGAGGAGAAGGAACTTTCAAAGAACTTTCATCATCTTGCAGAATATTACTCCAAGGGCTTCAACTTGTGCTTGCCTCCTGCTGAGGTCTCAGGGATAAAAGACTTCACCACCAGCTCCTCTCTGAATTTCCTTGCTGGGGAATTCTGTCTGCAGAAGCCTGCGTGTCGCTAGGAGCTGGAAGCGCGACTCAACGAGAAGAAGTATGTCGCATTCACAGCTGTTGCCGGCGCATCGCCAGAGAAGCGTGTCGCCGCCGCAAAGGTCGCCGTCGCATCACCGGAGAAGAGTGTCGCAGGGCCTGTCGCGGCTCCAAAGTTACAGAGTCGCCACACGGCCGCCAAGTGTGCATGCAACGTCTTCACGTCGTCGCATCAAGGGCACCATTTTATCGCATCGCACCGGTTCATCGCATTGCATTGAGGCGCCATCATGTCGCATCGCAACCCTAACGCAGTACGAGAATCTACGCATCACCTCCTCTCCGGTAAGGACCAAGACGCATCCCCTACTATATGCAAGCATTGAGGCGCGACGCATTGTCTCCCCCGAAGCAAGGAACCGACGTATCTCCATCCCTGCAAACCTTTTGTTTGTTTTGCGTTACGCATCCATATCCTTTTATGAGAACTTTGTCGCATTTATCATCAACTTCAACTAAGTTACTTCTGCCATCTTTAAGTCTATTTTGAGTACAGTATTGTGGATTTTTGTCATTTGTGGTCTTGTGTTAAGTCTATATAAAGAATACTTATTTTTATAAAACCTGTGTGGTATCCCTCTGTAGTGGTATCACTGAATTACTGTGTGTGTTCACAAATGCTTAACACACTGCCTCTGAGATAAGCCTGTCTGCTCGTGCTAAGCTACCAAGGGGGCGAGCAGGGTTTATCCAGTAGTGTAATCCCCTTTCCCTGACTGAGAAGCAAGGGTCCCTATTTGGTCAAAGGTACCTACCTCTGCCAACTAGAGACCCCCCAGTTCTAACACTACCTGTTAGATGAGTGTGAACCATTCAATGGCTGGCAAATGCTTCTGGGTGGGGGGGAGTGCTCCATCCTTATCAGGGGTGGGTCAGGGGTCCTGGTGTGATTTTTTGTGCAGGCCCCCCACCCCCATACAGCCCTCCCAGGGAAGAGGTCTACCTACCTGTTAGGTGAGTGTGAACCATTCAATGGCTGGCAAATGCTTCTGGGTGGGTGGGTGCTCCATCCCTCTCAGGGGTGGGTCAGGGGGCCTGGTGTGAGTTGTTGTGCAGGCCTCCCAGCCCCAAACAGTCCTCCCAGGGAAGAGGTCTACCTACCTGTTAGGTGAGTATGAACCATTCAATGGCTGGCAAATGCTTCTTGGTAGGGGGGTGCTCCATCCTTCTCAGGGGTGGGTCAGGGGGCCTGGTGTGATATTTTGTGCAGGCCCCCCACCCCCATACAGCCCTCTCAGGGAAGAGGTCTACGTACCTGTTAGATTGTTTGTAGTGAGACAATGGCTTCCAAATGCTTCTGGGTGTGGAGTGCTCCATTCTGCTCAGGTGTGGGACAGGGGGCATGGTGTGAGTTGTAATGCAGTCTTCCTACCCACAAACACCCCTTCCTGTTAAGATGGCTACCTACCTGTTAGTTTGATGTGAGCAGTGCAATATATGCCACATGCTTCTGGGTGGGGGGTGCTGCAGCCTTCTCAGGGGTGGGTCAGGGGGCCAGGTGTGAGTTGTTGTGCAGGCCTCCCACCCCCCTAAAAGCCCTCCCAGGGAAGAGGTCTACCTACCTGTTAGTTTGATGTGAGAAATGCAATCTCTAACACATGTTTCCGGGGGGGGAGGGGGGGTTTCCATCCTGCCCAGGTGTGGGATGGGGCCATGGTGGGAGTTCTGTTGCAGGCCTCCTACCCCAAACAGCCCTCCCTGGGAAGATGGCTACCTATCTGTTAGGTGAGGGTGAACCTTACAATGGCTTCCAACTGCTTCATTGTGAGTGTGGAGTGCTCCATCCTGCACAGGGGTGGGACAGGGGACATAGTGGGAGTTGTAGTGCTGTTTGCCTGGACACATACAACCCTGTAAATGTTGGCTACCTTTGGGGTGATTCAGATGGAGTGAATGTTACATCTGTGGGACATGTGTTGGATATTGTGGTGCATATGGATGTACTTGGGCCTCTGAGATGTAGCTTTGTAGTTTAGCTGGACAGTACATAGCTGTGTAATGGTCTACATTTGTTTGTACTTACCAGCCTGCACTCCCCCGGCTATTCCTGTGAGACTCTCTGGATGCACTATGGCAAGCACCTTCTCCTCCCATGCAGTGAATGTTTTTGGTGGAATGGGAGGGCCACCGCCAGTCCTCTGAACCAGCTCACGTTTCTTGCTCCCCTTTTCTTTCACAACCCTCTTCAAGTCATGCCACCGCTTCATGATTTCCTTTTTTGTTCTTGAGGTGGTCCCTACTTCATTGACCTTATCGACTATCCTTGCCCATATTTGTGATCTTGTGGCTAATGGTGTCTGTTGGACCAGGATACCAAACACTTGTGGTTCCACTCTTACTATCTCATCTACCATGACTGTCAAATCACTCTCCATGAATTTGGGCATTTTCTGTGTTGCCATGGTGTGTGATGTGCAAAGGGGTTATAGGTGCAGGGGTGTGAGTGGTGGGGGTGGTGGTGATGTGCAGAGGGGTTAGATGTATAGGTGTGGACGTGGTGGTGGTGCTGTGTGTGGTGTGAGTAGTGATGGTGTGCAGATTTGCCTCTCCTATGTGCTCTGGTGTTGGGCCCTTCAGTTGTGGAGTATTGCAAAGGATTGTGGTCAGGGAAGGGGCTGGTTTTATACTCAGCTATGTGGGTGTGTCCAAATGGTGTATTGTTGTCAGGTGTGTTGTGTGGGTTGTCCTGGGATTTGTATTTTTGTAGTTGCCATGTGGTTGTGTAATTGGGGTGTGTTATGTGTTTTTGGGTTCATGGTTAGTTTGCTGTGTGCACTTGGTGGCCTTGTGCGTTTTCTCTGTGCAATTTTTATAAACTTTTCCTGCTACTCAGAAGCTTGTATTTTTCCCAATATTGAGCATGAAAATGACCCTAAAAGCAAATATTAACAAATCACCATTACTGATCATTCTGAGAAAGTTCCTCAGGTCTAGGGTCATCGTTTTTTTTTACTCTGTACAAAAAATAATCCAAAATGTCAATTGTATTGTGCCTCATGTTGAATTACCACTATTAAGGCCTCCCAGTGACCAAATATGGCATTTTGTAGACTTTTATTCCTACTCAGAAGCTTGTATTTTGCCCAGTTTCAAGCATGAAAAGGAGCCTAGGCACACTTATTTTAGTTCCATAAGTGATGATTCACATCCGGGAGTCATTTACAGTTGCAAGATTAAACCTTAAAAATTCACCATTACTGTCCATTCGTAGAAAGCTCCTCTGGTCCGTTTGACATCATTTTTTCATCGGAAAGTGGATTTTTTGGGACCGTACTAAAAAAATGATTCAAAATTTCAATTGTATTGGGCTTTATGTTGGATAACCGCTTTTCAAAGAATTCCATTGACCAAAATATATATTGAGCAGAGGAGTACTCTGGATGTGCACCTCCCACACCACAAAGAAAACATCTCCAATGATCAAAGAACCACACAACTAAATACGTCACCTGGTGCATACACTGCCCACTTCTGACCGGGGGAATCACAGCCGGGGATCAGAGCTCAACACATCTGCCCTCGCTCGGAATCCAAACTCCCAATTTCTCAGCCTGCAACCCTCAGCTTTAAACACATTAGAAGATTCGTGAAAGACCTCCTCCCCACCGCCAGAGGAATTTTACCAGAACTGGCCAAGTTCCAAGCAAGCATCTCCATGGCAGTAAGGAGCTCTCAAGTCTCTTCCTCCATTCGCACTTCTTCCAGCCTCTGTCTTGACGAAGCTCTCACAAGGCCTTCCAGAGTACATTTAAACAAAACAATCGTTCAGGAAAATAGCAAGACCTTGAATGTGAATAACCCAAACAACTTGCAAGCACTGCTGTGCACACAGCAGCAAGGCAGAGTCAGACATGAGGCCCTGTCAAAGGCAATAGTCAGCACCTATAATTCTCATCCACACAACTTACAAGCACCACTGTGCACACAGAAAAGTTTGAAGCAAGGTAAGGTCAGAAAGCAGGATGACATGAGGCCATGTCAAAGAAAGACAGCAAGATTACAGGACGTAAGAGAAGCAAGTATATGCAGGACCATCCTACATTAAGGCTAGGGTAAAATAACACACTAAAGTAAGTTAAAATGGCGGTGGTCAGAAGTCATCATAGGGTGCCAGAATACAAGAGTGGCTCTTTCACTACATCCTCCTACTTAGAAGTTTGCATTTTGACCAATTTCGAGCACGAAAAGGACTCTGAGCACATTTATTTTAGTTTCAAAAGTGATTATGCACATCCTAGTTATTTACATTTAAAAGGTTAAACATTAAAAAATCACTATTACCGACCAGTTGGAGAAAGTGCCTCCGGGCCATGTTCATTACTTTTGCCATCAGGAATTGGATTTTTTGGACTGTATAAAAAATTATTCAAAATATCAATTGTATCATGCCTCATTTTGAATAACCACTATTTAAGGACTCCAATTGACCAAAATTGCCATTTTTATAACCTTTTCCTGCTACTCAGAAGCCTGTATTGTAGACAATTTCGAGCATGAAAATGACACTAAAAGCAATTATTTTAGTTCCAAAAGTGATGATTCACATCTGAAAGTCATTTACAGTCAAAGAAAATAACCATTACTGATCATTCTGAGAAAGTTCCTCAGGTCTGGGGGTCATTGTTTTTTTTGGACTGTAGAAAAAATAATTCAAAATGTCAATTGTATTGCGCCTCATGTTGAATTACCACTATTAAGTCCTCCCTGTGACCAAAATTGCCATTTTTATAAACTTCTCCTGCTACTCAGAAGGATGTATTTTGCCCAATTTCGAGCATGTAAAGGATTCTAAGCACACTTATTTTAGTTCCAAAAGTGATGATTCACATCTGAAAGTAATTTACAGTCAAAAGATTAAACATTCAAAAATTCACCATTACTGATCATTCTGAAAAAGTTCCTCAGGTCTGAGGGCCATCGTTTTTTTTGGACTGCACAAAAAATGATTCAAAATGTCAACTGTATTGCGCCTCACAGTGACCAAAATTGCAATTTTTACATACTTTTCCTACTACTCAGAAGATTCTATTTTGACCAATTTCAGGCAGGGAAATGGCTCTAAACACACGTATTTTAGTTCCAAAAGCAATAATTCACATCAAATAGTCATTTACAGTCAAGTATTCAAAAATCACCATTACTTACCACCTGGAGAAGCTTCGTGAGGTCTGGTGTCATTGTTTTTCATTAGAATATAGATTTTTTGGACTGTAAAAAGAATGATTCACAATGTCAATAGGATTGCGCCTCATGTTGAATAGCCACTTTTTCAGGCCTTGCAGAGACAAAAATTGCCAATTTTTACAGACTTTTCCTCCTACTCACAAGATTCTAATACGCCCCATTTCAGGAAGGGAAATTACTCTAAACATACGTATTTTAGTTCCAAAAGTAATAATTCACATCCAATAGTCATTTACAGTCAAAAGATTAAGCATTCAAAAATCCCCATTGCTTTTCAGCTGGAGAAGCTTCGTGAGGTCTGGTGTCATTGTTTTTCATCAGAATATAGATTTTTTGGACTGTAAAAAGAATGATTCAAATTGTCAATTGGATCATGCCTAATGTTGAATAACCACTTTAATAGGTCTCACAGCGACCACATTTGTCATTTTTACAGACTTTTCCTTCTACTCAGGAGATTTGATTTTGACTGATTTCAGGCAGGGAAATTACTCTAAACACACTTATTTTAGTTCCAAAAGTTATAATTCACAACCAATAGTCATTTACAGTCAAAAGATTAAAAATTCAAAAGTAATCATTACGGACCATCTGCAGAAAGTTCGTAAGGTCCGGGGTCATTGTTTTTCATTAGAAAATGTATTAATTGAGTACACAAATAATGATTCAAAGTATCAATTGGTTCATGCCTAATGTTTAATAACCACTTTTTTAGGCCTCACAGTGACCAAAATTGCAATTTCTACCGACTTTTCCTACTACTCAGAAGATTCTACTTTGACCGATTTCAGATAGGAAAATGGCTCTAAACACAATTGTTTTAGTTCCAAAAGTGTTAATTCACATCCAATAGTCATTTACAGTCAAAAGATTAAGTATTCAAAAATCACCATTACTGACAATCTGGAGAAAGTTTGTTACGTATGGGGTCATCGTCTCATCAGAAAATTGATTTTTTTTGTAATCTACAAAAAATGATTCAAAGTGTCAATTGGATCATGCCTAATGTAGAATAACCACTTTTTTAGGCCTTACAGTGACCAAAACCATCACTTTTACAGACTTTGCCTTCTACTCAGAAGATTCTATTTTTACTGATTTCAGGCAGGGAAAGGAGTCTAAACACGCTTATTTTAGTTCCAAAGTGATAATTCACATCCAACAGTCATTTACAGTCAAAATATTAAACATTCAAAAATCACCATTACTGACAATCTGGAGAAAGTTCGACTGGTCACAAGTCATCGTTTTTCATCAGAAAATAGATTTTTTGGACTGCAAAAAGAATGATTCAAAGTGTCAATTAGATCATGCCTAATGTTGAATAACCACTTTTTAAAGCCTCACAGTGATTAAAATTGCCATTTTTTACAGACTTTTCCTTCTACTCAGAAGCTTCTATTTTGACCGATTTTAGGCAGGGAAATGGCTCTAAACACACTTATTTTAGTTCCAAAAGCAATAATTCGCATCAAATAGTCATTTACAGTCAAAAGATTAAATATTCGAAAATCATAATTACTCACAATCTGGAGAAAGTTCTACAGGTCCGGGGTCATAATTTTTCATCAGAATAATGATTTTTTGGACTGTACAAAAACATGATTCAAAATATCAACTCAATTGTGCCACTTGTTGAATAAACACTTTTTAAAGCCTCACAGTGAACAAAATTGCCATTTTTACAGACTTTTCCTCCTACTCGGAAGATTCTATTTGGATAGATTTTGGACAGGGAAATGGCTCTAAACACACTTATTTTAGTTCCAAAAGTGATTATAAATATCCAATAGTCATTTACAGTCATAAAATGAAACATTCAAAATTACCATTACGGACCATGTGGAGAAAATTTGTAAAGTTGAGGTCTCATCGTTTTTCATCAGAAAATAGATTTTTTGGACTGTAAAAAAAAATGATTCAAAATGTCATATGGATCGTGCCTCTTGTTGTATAATCACTTTTTTAGGCCTCACAGTGACCAAAATTGGCATTTTTGCAGACTTTTCTGCCTACTCAGAAGCTTCTATTTTGACCGATTTCGGACAGAAAAATGGCTCTATACACACTTATTTCAGTTTCAAAAGTGGTAATTCACATCCAACAGTTATTTACAGTCACAATATTAAACATTCAAAAATCACCATTACTGACAGTCAGAGGAAAGTTCTACAGGTCAAGGGTCATCGTTTTTCATCAGAATATAACTTTTTGGGGCTGTAAAACAAATGGTTCAAAATGTCAATTGGATCGTTCCTCATGTTGAATAACCACTTTTTAAAGACTCAAAGTGATTAAAATGCCATTTTTAAAGACTATTCCACCTACTCAGAAGCTTCTATTTTGACCAATTTTAGGCAGGAAAATGACACTAAACACACTTATATTAGCAGCAAAAGTGATAATTCACATCGAACAGTCATTTACAATCAAAATGTTAAACAATGAAAAATCACCATTACTGACCATCTGGAGAAAGTTCGTAAGGTCCGGGGCATCGTTTTTCATCAGAAAATTGATTTTTTTGACTATACAAAAAATGATTCAAAATGTCAATTGGATCTTTCCTCATGTTGACTAACCACTTTTTAAAGCCTCACAGTGATTAAAATTGCCATTTTTTGAGACTTTACCACCTACTCAGAAGCTTCTATTTTATCCGATTTCAGGCAGAAAATAGACTCTAAACACAGTTATATTAGCACCAAAAGTGATAATTCACACCCAACAGTCATTTACAGCCAAAAGATAAACATTCAATAACTAATCATTACGGACCATCTGCAGAAAGTTCGTAAGGTCCGGGGGCCATCGTTTTTCATTAGGAAATGTATTAATTGAGTACACAAGTAAGGATTCAAAGTATCAATTGGTTCATGCCTAATGTTTAATAACCACTTTTTTTTTAGCCCTCACAGTGACCAAAATTGCCATTTTTACAGACTTTTCCTACTACTCAGAAGATTCTATGTTGACCAATTTCAGGCAGGAAAATGGCTCTAAACACAATTGTTTTAGTTCCAAAAGTGATAATTCACATCCAATAGCATTAAAAGTCAAGTATTCAAAAATACCATTACTTACCACCTGGAGAAGCTTCGTGAGGTCTGGTGTCATTGTTTTTCATTAGAATGTAGTCATTGACGTGCACACCTCACTGTCTCTTGTTTACAGGTGATGCAACACACAGTTAACTATTTCACACATTGTATGTCTGCACAGTGATGTACATCATGACATTATGTGGGGGTACATCCATTATTTTTCCATGGGGTGCCATGTCAATGGATACCATGCACCACGTGCAGATTTTATTGTTACGATAAAAGGTTGTCATCTGACAACTGACGGATATACGACTTGATGTGAAGCATCTTTGCTGATTGCTATGCCTGGCAGCCGTTACATCTGCGCATGAACTAGCGATTGTCATCTCATGCATTCCTGTCCTGTAATTTGATTTATTTCTTCAACAGACCATGCTTGTTTACTTTTTGTATGGTCCTTCATGATCAGCCCCCATTGAAGTTACAGAGAGCATACGTTGGTGTGCATGTTGGTGCCCTGATTGGCTTCAACACTGGATTTGGTGAGTCACACTCCTGTTCCTGTGACAGTTACATACGTTCAGCTGTCTGCACACTGTGTATATTGAGATTGTATCCGTGTCAATTTTTGTGTGATGTGAGGCCTTGTGTTGTCATCTGTCTCCATGCTTTTCTGGAGGTATGCTGGGGTGCATGCACTGTCTGATTACCTGTCCTGTTGTCATATTGATGTGGAGTTTCTGGCACATGCTTCTGGGTGGGGTGGAGTGCTCCATCCTGCTCAGGGGTGGGACAGGGTTGCCTGGTGGGAGTTGGATTGCAGGCCTCCCACCCACAGACAGTACAACCTTGGTGAATGGCTACCCACCTGTTAGGTTCAGTGTACAATGCAATGGCTGTCACATGCATCTGGGTGGGTGGGAGTGCTCCATCATGTACAGGGGTGGGACAGGGGTGCCTGGTGGGAGTTGGATTGCAGACCTCCAACACCCAAACAGACCTCCCTGGGAAGATGGCTACCCACCTGTGAGTTTGGTTGATGAGATACAATGGCTACCACATGCTTCTGGGTGAGGTGGAGTGCCCCATCCTGCTCAGGGGTGGGACAGGGGTGCCTGGTGGGAATTGTGGTGCTGGTTTCCTGGACACATGACACCCTGTAAATGTTGTGTAGCTTTGGGGTTATTCGGATGGAGTGAATGTTACATCTGTGAGACCTGTGTTGGGTATTGTTGTGCAGATGACTGGACTTGTGCCAAGGAGGTGTAGCTTTGTAGTTGTGCAAGACAGTACCTAGCAGTGTGATGGTATACATTTGTCTGTACTTACCAGCCTGCACTCCCCCGGCTATTCTTGTGAAACTCTCTGGATGCAGTATGGCGAGCACCTTCTCCTCCCATTCAGTGAATCTTTTAGGTGGAATGGGAGGGCCACCACCAGTCCTTTGAGCCAGCTCACGGTTCTTGGCCCTCTTCTTCTTGACAACAGTCTTCAGATCATGCCACCGCTTGACGATTTTGCCTCTGTTGGGCAGGGTGGTCTCTACTGCATTGACCTTGTCAACTATCCTTCCCCACATTTGTGTTCTGGTGGCTAATGGTGTCTGTTGGACCAGGTTACCAAACAATTGTGGTTCAACTCTGATTATCTAATCTACCATTACCTTCAACTCACTCTGTGAATTTTGGCATTTTCTGTGGGTGTGGATGTGGTGGTTGTGGTGATGATGTGCAAAGGGGTTAGAGGTGCAGGTGTGGAAGAGGTAGTGATGTGTGTGTGTTGTGATGGTGTGCAGATTTGCCTCTCCTTTCAGATATGGTGTTGGGCCCTTCACTTCTGGAGTTTTGCAAAGGATTGTGGTCAGGGAAGGGGCTGGTTTTATACTCAGCTATGTGGATGTGTCCAAATGGGGTGTTGCTGTCAGGTGTGTTGTATGGGTTGTCTTGGGATTTTAATTTTTGAGGTTGCAATGGGGGTGTGTCATTGGGGTGTATTTGGGGGCAGGACTAGTTTGCTGTGTGAACTTGTTGGCCTTGTGGTGTTTTTTTTTTTCCGACCGCCATTTTTGTCACGGACCGTCCACAGCGGTGGATTTTCTACAGCCCTTACGCTGGCTCTCACATTCAACACTGTTTGCGAGAGTGGTGGTCAGAAACTGCGCTACGTACCGCTATCACCGCTGGGGGTTCCTATTCCGCGGGCCTGGCGGTGGGATGCTGTGTTTCTGCCGCGAATCCGACTGCCGTGGACAGGTTTTCGCCTTCTCCGCCTGCTACGGGCGGTTTTTCGATGCCGGTTACCGCCGCAGTCATTTTTTGGCAGTGGATCCCAATCGGACCGCCGGTTTTGCAGCGGTACCCACGGTTGTTTGTTTTCATCTACCATGGCGGTAGGGGTTGTTTTCCGACCGCCATCCTAATGGGCCACTAAATATTTAAAAATCACTATTACTGACCAGTCAGAGAAAATTCCTCCGGTCCAGGTTAATTATTTTTCATCAGGAATTGGATTTTTCCGGCTGTACAAAAAACGTATTCAAAATGTCAATTGTATCATGCCTCATTTTAAATAACCACTTTTTAAGGACTCCCATTGACCAAAATTGCAATTTTTATCAACTTTTCCTGCTACCAATAAGCTTGTATTTTGCCCAATTTCGAGCATGAAAATGACTTTAAAAGCAATTATTTTAGTTCCAAAAGGAATGATTGACATCTGAAAGTCATTTACAGTCAAAAAATTAAACATTAAAAAATCACCATTACTGATCATTCTGAGAAAGTTCCTCAGGTCTGGGGTCATCGTTTTTTTGGACTGTATAAAAAATAATTCAAAATGTCAATTGTATTGCGCCTCATGTTGAATTACCACTATTAAGTCCTCCAAGTGACCAAAATTGGCAATTTTATAGACTTTTCTTCCTACTTAGAAGTTTGTATTTTGCCCAATTTCGAGCATGAAAAGGACTCTGAGCATACTTATTTTAGTTCCAAAGGTGATCGTTCACATCTGAAAGTCTTTTACAGTCACAAGATTAAATATTAAATAATCAGCATTTCAGATCATTCTGAGAAAGTTCATCAGGTCTGGGGTTCATCTTTTTTTTGGACTGTACAAACAATAATTCAAAATGTCAATTGTATTGCGCCTCAGGTTGAATTACCACTATTAAGTCCTCCCTGTAACCAAAATTGCCATTTTATAGACTTTTCTTCCTACTTAGAAGCTTGGATTTTGCCCAATTTCGAGCATGAAAAGGACTCTAAGCACACTTATTTTAGTTCCATAGGTGATGATTCACATCCGGGAGTCATTTACAGTTGAAAGATTAAACATAAAAAATTCACCATCACTGTCCATTCGGAGAAAGCTCCTCAGGTCCTTTTGTCATAATTTTTTCATCAGAAATACGATTTTTCTGGTCCGTACTAAAAATAATTCAAAATGTCAATTGTATTGGGCTTTATGTTGGATACCCGCTTTTCAAGGAATCCCAGTGACCAATATGCAATTTAATAGACTTTTCTTCCTACTTAGAAATTTGCATTTTGCCCAATTTTGAGCATGAAAAGGACTCTGAGCACACTTATTTTACTTTCAAAAGTGATGATTCACATCCTAGTTATTTACATTCAAAAGATTACATATTTAAAAAATCACTATTTCTGACCAGCCAGAGAAAGTCCCTCCGGTCCAGGTTCATTGTTTTTCATCAAGAATTGGATTTTTTGGACTGTACAAAAAATTATTCAAAATGTGAATTGTATTGCGCCTCAGGTTGAATTACCACTATCAAGTCCTCCCTGTGACCAAAATTGGCATTTTATAGACTTTTCTTCCGACTTAGAACCTTGCATTTTGCCCAATTTCGAGCATGAAAATGACTCTAAGAACACCTATTTTAGTTCCATAAGTGATGATTCACATCCTAGTTTTTACATTCAAAAGATTACATATTTAAAAAATCACTATTTCTGACCAGTCAGAGAAAGTTCCTCCGTTCCAGGTTCATTGTTTCTCATCAGAAAAATTCTTATTTTGAGTACACAAATAATGATTCAAAATCCGAGTTAGTTCATGCCTAATGATTAATAACCAAATTTTTAGGCCTCACAGTGACCAAAATTGCCATTTTTACAGACTTTTCCTCCTACTCAGAAGATTCTATTTGGATAGATTTTGGACAGGGAAATGGCTCTAAACACACTTATTTTAGTTCCAAAAGTGATAATAAATATCCAATAGTCATTTACGGTCAGAAAATGAAACATTCAAAATTACCATTACGGACCATGTGGAGAAAATTTGTAATGTCGGGGTCTCATTGTTTTTCATCAGAATATAGATTTTTTGGACTGTACAAAAAATGATTCAAACTATCAAATGTATCATGCCTCATTTTGAATAACCACTTTATAAGGACTCCCATTGATCAAAATTGCCATTTTTATAAACTTCTCCTGCTACTCAGAAGCTTGTATTTCGCCCAATTCGAGCATGAAAATCACTAACAGCAATTATTTTAGTTCCAAAAGTGATGATTCACATCTGAAAGTAATTTACAGTAAAAAGATTAAACATTAAAAAATCACCATTACTGATCGTTCTGAGAGAGTTCCTCAGGTCTGGGGGTCATTGTTTTTTTTGGACTGTACAAAAAATAATTCAAAATGTGAATTGTATTGCGCCTCAGGTTGAATTACCAGTATTAAGGCCTCCCAGTGACCAAAACTGGCAATTTTATACTTTTCTTCCTACTTAGAAGCTTGGATATTGCCCAATTTCGAGCATGAAAAGGACTCTAAGCACACTTATTTTAGTTCCACAAGTAATGATTCACATCCAGGAGTCATTTACAGTTGAAAGATCAAACATAAAAAATTCACCATTACTGTCCATTCGGAAAAAGCTCCTCGGGTCCGTTTGTCATAATTTTTTCATAAAAAATAAGATTTTTCTGGTCCATACTAAAAATAATTCAAAATGTCAATTGTATTGGGCTTTATGTTAGATACACGCTTTTCAAGGAATCCCAGTGACCAAAATTGCCATTTTATAGACTTTTCTTCCTACTTAGAAATTTGCATTTTGCCCAATTTCGAGCATGAAAAGGACTCTAAGCACACTTATTTTAGTTCCAAAATTGATGATGATTCACATCTGAAAGTCATTTACAGCCTAAAGATTAAACATTAAAAAATCACCATTACTGATCATTCAGAGAAAGTTCCTCAGGTCTGGGGGTCATCGTTTGTTTTGGACTGTACAAAGCACCTCATGTTGAATTACCAGTATTAAGGCCTCCCAGTGACCAAAACTGACAATATTATAGACTTCTCTGCCTACTTAGACGCTTGTATATTTCCCAATTGCGAGCATCAAAATGACTAAGCACACTTACTTTAGATCAAAAAGTGATGATTCACATCCACGAGTCATTTACAGTTGAAAGATGAAACATTAAAAATTCACCATTACTGTCCATTTGGAAAAAGTTTCTCGGGTCCTTTTCTCATCATTTTTTCATCAGAAATTAGATTTTTAGGACCTTAATAAACATGATTCAAAATTTCAATTGTATTGGGCCTTATGTTGGATAACCGCTTTTCAAGGAATCCCAGGGACCAAAATTGCCATTTTATTGACTTTTCCTCCTAATTAGAAGTTTGCATTCTGCCCAATTTCGTGCATGAAAATGACTCTAAAAGCAATTATTTTAGTTCCAAAAATGATGATTCATAGCTGAAGTACGAGTTACTTACCTTCGGTAACGATGTATCTGGTAGAGACGATTCTAGCTGCAGATTCCTTCACGTAGAATTATCCCCTGGCGTGAGACTGGATCCGGAAACTTTTTGTCACAGCATCCCTGCACGCCAGGAGCTGGGCGACATCACGCGACACCGCCCAGGCATCGTCCGCGTATGTGACGTCAACGAGGTCACATGAGACCCGCCCCGGCACGCCCACATCAGTTTTCTTCGGATAACTTTTCTGCACCACAACGCGGAATCACCAGATAAAAAACTGTGGAAGCATGGGAACAGTGTGCGAAGAGCAGAAAAATTGCCAAGAAACTGTGAAAAAAACACCACCAGATTAGTGTCAACACACAGAACCCAAGGGCAGGGAAATAAGAAAGAAGCAGGAACCTGCACAGTCACCCTGCCAGCACAGACAACCTCCCATCCCTGCGCCACGGAGGCAAGAGCATACGTAAAAGTCATGGCACACGTAGGCAACCCACCCCCCCCATCCTGAGCAAGGAATGGGACCAGTCCCAAGACAGACAGGGACAACAAACTTACAAGCCACCCCAACCTAGAGGGCAACCACCCACAAGGACAAGGGCAAGACATGGCCAGAGGACCCTCAAACCAGAGGATAGCAATGGAAGGAAGGGAGGGAGGACAAGGATAGAAGCAAGCCCCCCCAAACCTGGAGTAGCCAGAGCAGCAGGGCACCGGAGCACCGGAACCCCATCCTCCAAAGGAGGAATGAACTGCCCCCAGACGGAGCCACCCGCCAAGAACAAGGAAGGCACTCCACTCACAAGAGACACAGCCCACCACCGGGAGGCGCGTACCGAAGACCAACCCAAGGGTCCTGACAGAATAGGGGAGGAAGGGCGGGCCGTGAAGGAATCTGCGGCTAGATTCATCTCTACCAGATACATCGTTACCGAAAGTAAGTAACTCGTACATCTGATAGAGACTACTTCACATAGAATAGCTACCCTAGCAATACCCCCTGGGAAGAAGGGTCTGCGAAAGGACCCCAACAGCCAATGCAGAACAGAGCGCCCCACAGGGGACCAGATCTGTGGACCAGGTAGAACCTCGCCCCTGCCAGGCCAAGGGAACCCCCACAAGCAGAACCCCACTGACCCCAAGGGGATGTAGGAGGGAAAGAAGGCTGAAGAGGCTCGTACACTCACAGCAGAGGAACCAAGGGCAAGGTCTGAGAGGTTGTAATGACAAACTTTAGATCTCCCCTGGACCAAGGAATGTGCTGTCACTTTCCCAGGGAGAGAATATCAGTTCCAAACTTATGGAATATAACATATACACAGCACTTCCTAAGGTGTGCAAACTTTCAACACTCCCCCAAAGGCAAGGCAAGAGAACAATAATTTGCACATCAATTGTGAGGAGTAGCACCAACTTCCTATAACACAATTACCTGCTAGAAGGGAATTCCACCCATCCTTCTACAACAGAATACCTGGCCAAGAAGAGTCCACACCTCCTGCTACAAGGAAAAGTCGAATTGGTATATCTGGGATGTATTAATTAGTAAATAGCACCACACAGTAAGCCAAATGCACCTATCATAGCAGACAATAACATATCAATAATATGATTGAACATACAATCAAGGCAAATATATATATATGAGAAATATATATGTATGGATTTAAGAATCAGAAATAAGAAGGAAAGGAAAGAATTCAGAAAAGAATCAAGAGACAGTTAGTAGCAGAGACACCTCACCTAATGCTCCATCACTTCACCCCGCTTTGCTCAAGGGGAGTCCATTGCTTGAACCGGGTGAAGGTCAGAGGTGACTCCAGCCTCTACTCTTCCGTGACAGCACGTCTGCTCCACGGATGAACTGCCACCAAGCCAGTGTAGACTCCCCTTTTTAATACACATTCAAAACACAGCGAAGCTTCTAGCAAGCCACGCCCCCTAGTTCTCATGAGAGCCCGTACCAGCTTGATCTAAGGTCACAGCAACGGTTGATCAGGCCTTTGCTATGGCTACAAGTCAAACCATGTACATTCCTCTGATAAGAACCAGTTCTCTCTAGTCAGTAAAATGCGAAAAACAGGAAAAAAGAGCAGACCATGCCCTCCCCACTTTGCAGCTTTGTGCAGGCACAGAAAATGGCTTCAGAGTTAGTTAAGCCATGCACACAAAGGCCCAAAGCAAGATGCCACACAACTTACAAGCACCACTGTACACACAGGAAAGTTTGAAGCAAGGTAAAGTCATAAGGCAGAATGTCATTAGACCACGTCAAAGCCAATAGGTCAAAGTAATAACTCGCCTAATCCAAATAACATTATACACTTAATCCCTCAGTATACAACATTGAGCACATGTGTGCACCACCACCCACAACACTGCACCTCAACATCCCATACCTTCTATTCTTGGAAAGACTATTCCACTAAAAGGCATAAGAAAAGCAGGCATATGCAAACCCATCCTACATTACGGCTAAGGTAACATAACACACTTAAGTCAGTATAGAATGATGGTGGTTGAGGGTCATCATAGGGTGTCAGACCACAAAAGTGGCTCATTCACCACAGAGGCCGAAGCACCCCACTCCCCCACAAGGCAACATAGCTTCCGCCGAATGCCAAGACAGGAAGATGGAAGAAGAAGAAGCCTAGAGGGCCCAAGGAAACTTGGGAGAAGAAGGCGAGCTCACTCCCGATGGAGTGCAGCCTGCCAGCCATAACAATGCCGGCAGTCAAGGCCAGAAGCAAGAAGAACAGCCCGAGGCCCCAGGATGGACGAGTAGGCGACGCCTGGCAAGGGAGAACACAGGGACACCCCAGACCGCAGAACGGGAGCAGGGAGAGGCCCGGGCCACCACCACAATGTGTGACCGCGCACACGACCTCAGGAGGCAAAAGTAACCTACGTAAACACCATGGAGAAACGGTACCCGAAGGCGACCAGAACCCTCCAGCAGAGCGCAAGCCATATGACAGCTACCATTACCCCACATAGGGCACGTGAAGTCCCAAGATATGGGAACCCTCTTTGGAAGAACTTCCGCAGCAGAGAAAGAAACAAAAGAACAACAGGGAAAAAAAGCACCCCCACTGCAGGCTTGACAGCAGCCCAAGCAAAGCAGAAGGCCCAATCTCAGGGCCAAGTCTGCGCAACAACTCCTGCAGAACTCACACACAACAACAAAAGGGCCGTCCAGCAGCCAACAATGCCAAAGTCGCAAGGAAGGACGTAAACGGCCAGAAAAAACATACTCCACAACCATAACAGCCGGCCTAAGAAGGCCCACAAGGAACCCAACTCAGAAGTCACTGAGGAGGGGTCGGAGGAGGAGGAGGACAAGGCGGAGGAGGAGGACGTAGCCCTGCCAAAAGCCTCTGGATGGCGGAGTCGGCCGGGGCATGGTACAACAGACTGCCATCAAATGGGAGATCAATGAGCCTCTCCCAAATATTTTCGGGGAAGAAGTCGTCCAAAGCCAAGCATGGCGATGGAGAACGACTGAGGAAGCCATGGCCCAGCCCAGCGCCTCAGAGACGCCCGGAGCGGAGAATAAACGGCAAAAGCTCCCGGCCATCCAATGCATGATGTTGCAAATCCACCTGAGCAGACTCCTGGGATGCTGCAAACCCCAGAGACTCAGCCGAGTCCCACAAACAGGAGGAGGCCCTAGCTAGCACAAACAAGGTGTTAAGGGCCTGCAGGGCCGTGCTGGTCGAGGCAAAAATGTTGCGTCCCCAAGTGTCCAGCCAGTGGGCCTCTCGGGACGGCGGAGCCAACAGGGTTGGCAGGGAGGGAAAAGCAGTCCTCAAAAGGGGGCTGGCGGCTGAAGGGACAGACATGCCAGGTCACGCGGCGTTGGAAGGTGCCGGTACAGAAGATGAGGAGGCACTGGGACCCCGGAGGCAGGACGCCTCCAAGCCCCCGTCAAGGCAGAAAGGAGCGAACCTTCAAAGGGAAGCAAGATTTCCCTCTCACCAGATCCCTGGTGGAGGACCTCCAACAGATAGTCCGCCGGAAAGTGAGCCACCGGGTCACCCATGCGTAGGATGCCCACAGCCGTGTACACCGCATGAGCGAAGGCCGCACCTGTATCCATAGGGCCCCGCGGTGGAGAAAGCAGCTCCTCCGTGGGCGACGGCTGCAAACTAAGGCGGCTGTCCCCGAGGCCAAGCGGGGCGGACAAGGGCCAGACCTGGAAGTCAGGAGGAGCCGAAGAATGAGGGACCTGACGCTCTTCCGACGAACACCTCTGCCTCAGGAAGGGCAGAAAACCGCCCTTCGATGCCAGTGAAAAGGACACCACACGGCGACCAGTCTCCTGGGAGGACGACACCAATAAGCAGCCTGCCTCCGGAGAAGGAGCGTCCGAAGACTTATCCGCGGTACGACCCATGCGCGGAGCCGTAGAGTCTGCCGCTTGAGGCAGGACGCCGGCGCCATTCGGTGTCACCGGGCAGGGACCTCCAAGTCACCCCGCACCGGAGACCGGAGCAGGGACCGGAGTAGAGCTGGACCCGCACTGGCGCCGGGACGACGCCGGCCCGACCTCCGTTGAGGCAACCACCTGCGTCGGGGAACGGGAAGGGCCAAGGAGGGGCCTGAAGCCCTCCGCCAGCCACGGCCCAGAAGGAGGCGAAGGTCACCCGGCAACCCCTGTGGCGGTGCCAGGGACGATCCAACCTCCAACGAGGCAGCCACCTGTGGGGAGGTACGAGAGGGGCCCAGAGAGGGACGAGTGGTCCGGCCTCGACCCGGAGCGGGACGAGGAGAGTCCACGACCCCTGCGCCTCCGCACGGTCCAGCTGCTGCCGGTGCCGCAGCCTTAGACAGGACCACCCTGCCAAGGGACCGAGATGGGCTCGGGGATGCGGCCCGACCCCCGACGACCTCCCGCGACACCACAGGGACCCCCGCGGGAGTTTGTGGCGAGGCAGAGACACACTGGCATGAAGGAGGTGCCCCAGAGGAGCCGCACCCCACCACACCACATCCTCCAAGCCTGGATCCGACCCAGTCGGCGCCGGAGCCACCGGCGGTGCCACGCAGGGCCCTGTGCAGGGTGAGGGATCCACCAACGCCCCAGGAGGGGAAGGAGGAGGAGACGCTAGCGAGGCCTGCAAAGCCACCACGTAAGTCTCCATCTGGATTCTCGACGCCCCAACACCGGGAAAACGATGGATAGGGCGACATGCGGGGCCGCATCACCCGCGGAGAGTCCACGCCCCCGGTAGGCCGGAAACCAGCCTCGGGGACTAACTGCGACACTTACCCACTGGGGAGCGATGCTCATGTGACATCGGAGAAAGGCGAGGACGACGAACACGGCCGGACCTGAAGCCATCCGCCGAAGCAGACCGAGGGGAGGACGTCGACCTGGAGAGACACGCCGAGAAAAGTTTCATTCTGCTCTGCCGCCGCAACTTCAGCTTCAACTATTGGCACGCCGCGCAATCTGTGGTGCCATGATCCTCCCCCAAACACCACATACAAATGAGGTGAGGGTCCGTCGCCGACATAAGACGCCCACAAAATGTGCAAGTTTTAAAGCCCGAAGGCATTCGCACACTGTTCCACCAAAAAGAATTGACCTAAACAGACAGTAGCAAGGAACGGATCCGCGTTGCACGAGGAAAAGGAAAAAACTGATGTGGGCGCGCCGGGGCGGGTCTTATGTGACCTTGCTGACGTCACGTACGCGAACGACGCCTGGGCAGAGTCGCGTGATGTCGCCCCGCCCCCGGCGCGCAGGAATGCTGTGGCAAAAAGTTTCCGGATCCAGTCTCATGCCTGGGGATAATTCTACATGAAGGAATCTGCGGCTAGAATCGTCTCTACCAGATACATCGTTACCGAAGGTAAGTAACTCGTACTTCAGCTGTGAATCATCACTTTTGGAACTAAAATAATTGCTTTTAGAGTCATTTTCATGCTCGAAATTGGGCAGAACACAAGCTTCTGAGTAGCAGGAAAAGTTTATAAAAATGGTAATTTTGGTCAATGAGAGTCCCTAAAAAGTGGTTATTCAAAATGAGGCATGATACAATTGACATTTTAAATAATTTATGTACAGGAATCTGCGGCTAGTAGTCTCTATCATATTTGCAAGTTTTATAAACTTTTCCAGCTACTCAGAAGCTTGTATTTTGCCCAATTTCGAGCATGAAAATTACACTAAGCACACTTATTTTAGTTCCAAAAGTGATGATTCACATCTGAAAGTCTTTTACAGTCACAAGATTAAGGATTAAATAATCACCATTACAGATCATTCTGAGAAAGTTCGTCAGGTCTGGGGTTCATCGTTTTTTTTGGACTCTACAAAAAATAATTCAAATTGTCAATTGTACTGCGCCTCAGGTTGAATTACCACTTTTAAGTCCTCATTGGCATTTTATAGACTTTTCTTCCTACTTAGAAGCTTGTATTTTGCCCAATTTCGAGCATGATAATGACTCTAAGCATTCTTATTTTAGTTCCATAGGCGATTATTCACATCTGGGGGTCATTTACAGTTGAAAGATTAAACATAAAAAATTCACCAATACTGTCCATTTGAAGAAAACTCCTCAGGTCCGTTTGTCATAATTATTTCATCAGAAATTCGATTTTTTGCGTCCGTACTAAAAATTATTCAAAATTTCAATTGTATTAGGCTTTATGTTGGATAACCGTTTTCCAAGGACTCCCAGTGACCGAAATTGTAATTTTATAGGGTTTTCCTCCTACTTAGAAGTTTGCATTTTGCCCAATTTCGAGCATGAAAAGGACTCTAAGCACTTATTTTAGTTTCAAAAGTGATGATTCACATCCTAGTTATTTACATTCAAAAGATTACACATTTAAAAAATCACTATTCCTGACCAGTCAGAGATAGTTACTCCGGTCCAGGTTCATTGTTTTTCATCATGAATTGGATTTTTTGGACTGCACAAAAAATTATTCAAAATGTCAATTGTACCATGCCTCATTTTGAATAACCACTTTTTAAGGACTCCCATTGACCAAAATTGCCATTTTTATAAACTTTTCCTGCTACTCAGAAGCTTGTATTTTGCCCAATTTCGAGCATGAAAATGACTTTGAAAGCAATTATTTTAGTTCCAAAAGTGATCTTTCACATCTGAAAGTCATTTACAGTCAAAAGATTAAACATTAAAAAATCACCATTGCTGATCATTCTGAGAAAGTTCCTCAGGTCTGGGGGTCATCGTTTTTTTTAGACTGCACAAAAAATAATTCAAAATGTCAATTGTATTGCGCCTTATGTTGAATTACCACTATTAAGGCCTCCCAGTGACCAGAATTGGCAATTTTATAGACTTTTCTTCATACTTAGAAGCTTGTAGTTTGCCCAATTTCAAGCATGAAAATGACTTTAAGCACACTTATTTTAGTACCAAAAGTGATGATCCAGATCCCGGAGTCATTTACAGTTGAAAGATTTATTTTTTATTTTATTTTTTATTGTGAAAAAGAAAATAAAGTGACACAGCTTATTGCCCACAACCCGGAGGCCGGCAGCTAATCTTTGACTTCGGCATTGCCAGAAATATACAACTTCCGTGCCTACAACCCAACGGGCCGGCAGCAATGCAATGAAACCCCTTTACATCTTCCGCTGTATCTATTCGTGGTCCCATTACAGCTCATATCGTATTTTCATACTTAATTAACTGAACCAAAGCAACAACTATCCCCCCCACCCCACTCCCTCTGACATATACTAATCATCCAAGATCACACTCAACTGGTCATGCAGTCAACGTAGTTATCGTAAATCAATAGGCTACCTTGCTCCCCCAAGTGCTTCAGGAATCATCAAGGCTTACCCCCTACATCTCCTGGTTAGTAATATTCTTCGCCGGAAATGGCCGTCAACTACGGTCTGGGATGACCTCACCCATGCCCCCCTTCCTATTCCCTTTGGAAGTCCAAGCCCCCCGCCTCCAGCCAGGCCACAAATGGTTGCCAGATATCCACGGGCCTAGATCTGCTTGGCATTAACTCCCAATAGTGCGACAACTGGTCTTTACAATAAACAACTGTATTTACTCATGCTGCTATGGTAGGGGCCTGTTGCTTTTTCCAGTGGATTGCCACCTGCCTCTTTGCCAATAGCAACAGCATGGCTGTAAGTTTACGGGAGGTCTTCGGGACTTCAAATACGAACCCCAAGAGCACCAACAACGGCGAGGCAGGTATCCCATGTTTTGTGACTTGTCGGACATGCTCAAACACTTCTTCCCAGTACCCTCTTATCGGGCAGCAGTCCCATGCTAGATGCGAGAATGTGGCACCAGGAGCCCCACACCTCCAACAGTTCGTGTCCGGGTGTATGCTCATGCGATGCAACTGGCATGGCGTGCGATATAGTCTATGCAAAAAGTTAAAATGAATCAGCCGTAATCTATAATTAGGCGACAACTGTTCTAGTTGCGTACAGCAAAATTGCCACTGTTTATCCGTGATGTCAACGCCTGAGTCTCACTCCCATTCTGCCCTAGCCTTGCACACCATTATCGGCGATTCCTTTTGTGTTATGCTATATATACGTGTAATCAATTTCCGAGGAGACGGATTCACCAACACATTCTCAAGCGCAGGTAACGCAGGCGGTGCCTGCGGAAATGATACATATCTAACACGGCATGCAGCTCTAAGCTGATAGTACAAGAGAGTGTCCGACGCCGTGGGTTCCTGGGCCCCACACATCTGTTGTAGCATAAGGAAGGTATCGTCCAGATATAGATCCGCGCCCTTCACCAGTTTGTGTGCCGTAGCTCGATGCGTAACTTTTTTGTCCATTAACGGAGTTAGGAGCGGGTTTCCCCCCCAGCGGCATAGATGGCGCGTATAGTTCCTCGAGTTTCGCCCTCTTGGCAATCCCTGCCCATGCCCACCTCAGTGCTTCCACCATGTCAATTTCTAAATTAGGCCTTTTATAAGGCTGGTAGACCGCCGCGGAGATACAGGAGCTTAGGCAGAAACACCATTTTGATGATGGCTATACACCCCATTAACGACAACGGCAGGTGTCTCCATTTCTGTATTTTGCCCTCTATCCAGTCCATCACCCTCCCGTAATTTGCCAACCATATGTATTGCACCGATCTGCTTACCCATATTCCCAAGTACTTGACTTCCTCACTTGCCCACTGTATAGGGTATTCTGCGTCAAACTGGGTTGTGCCGTCAGTAAGCGGAAATTTCACGGACTTCGACCAATTCATCTGAATACCTGTAAGGCCGCCATAGCGGACAATCTCCCGCATGACTTCCACTAAATTGTCCCTAGGATTTGAAAGATATATCGTCATGTTGTTAGCGTACATGGAAATCAACAGTCCTCTGGACGTGAACCCAATGCTTCTTTGCGTGTGGTACTGGTGCAGCCGAGCCGCCATTGGTTCCGTAGTAAACGCGAACAGCAGTGGCGACAGTGGGCAGCCCTATTGCGTGCCCCTAGATATTATGAAGGGTGCCGATACCTGTCCATTAACTCGTACCCGTGCCACTGGGTTTGTATACAGCAGCTGTATTTGTTTAATAAACAAGGGGCTGAATCCCATGCGGGGCAACAGGACAAAAAGAAATCGCCATTCCAACGAGTCAAACGCCTACGTGGCATCCAGCAGTGCGGCAACGGCTTGGACATGAGGGGCCAGATAGTGCAGGATACCGAACAGCGTACGCAGATTGTGGGCAGTCGATCTGCCCGGTATGAAACCAGACTGGTCAACTGGCAACATGAGCTGCAACCTATTCGCTATGAGTTTGGCATAAATTTTAGCATCCGAATTTATAAGGGAGAGCGGGCGGTACAATTCAGGCATTTTAGGGTCCTTATCAGGTTTCAGCAGCATTATAATGGTAGCCTCTCGAAGGGTCGGGGGGAGGACACCCGTGTCCATGGCCTCTAGAAATACCTTCAATAGACGTGGGGCCAGTATATCAGAGTACTCTTTATAGAAGGCCGCCGTTAGCCCATCAGAACCCGGAGCCTTCCCAGCTGGCATGCTACTTATTACTTGCCTTACATCATCTACCGTTATGGGAAGCTCCATGTACTGTCTGGCACTATTGCTAAACCATGCCAATGCCATGGTATCTAGGTAATCTACTATGTCCGACTGGGAAGGGTTAGTCTTAGACGCGTATAGCGTTTCATAATACCGGTACACCATATTCAAAATTTCTGGCGGTGGCCTAACCAAGTCCCCGTCCTCCGTAGTTATTTCCGTTATGTAGTCCGCCCCTCGAGGTGGTCTAAGTAATCCCGCCAATGTTTTCCATGCTCGGTCTCCCTCACCATAGCGCCTTGCCTGTGCAGATTTTTATAGGTACGCGGTTTCCCTCTCTGCTTCCACCTGATACTCCGTTATTTTAGCCCGGATCGTTGCCAGAGTAGTAGGATCCGGTGAGCTGCCCTGCAGTCTCTCCAGCTCCCCAATCTCCTTCTCCAATCTCCTCAATGTGGTTCGTATGTCTTTGAGTACCCCTGTCTTGAGCGCTATACAGTCACCCCGTATCACAGCTTTGATTGCTTCCCATACAGTGCCAGGTGAATCCACAGTGCCCTCATTCAGTGCGAAGCAATCCTCAATTTCCCCCCGTAATTCTTCTCGGAAGACCTGATCTTGTAACGCCCCAGAGGGAAATCTCCAACTAAACAGAGCTATGTACGGGCCTAGAACTTTCAAGGGCAACTTTACAGGCGCGTGGTCTGATAATGTATGCGGGAGATGGTCAACCTCCGTTACCCATGTGTGCACATCTCTAGACAACAGCCAGAAGTCAAGCCTCGACCAAGCGCCATGATGGTGGGCCACACAAGTGCCCTCTCTCAGTGTGGGGTGCAGCAGTCTCCAAGAATCAACTAAATGCAGGTCAGCTATAATGTCATTCAGTAGCGTCGTCGCCCTCGGGTGGTGCTCTCGTGATGTGCCCTGCCTATCAGCCACGTCCGAGAGGACTGCATTAACGTCGCCCCCCCATATAATCGAGGTGTAACTAGAGGAATGCATCATGTGCCCAATACGCTGAAAGAAATCCGGGTCATCAGTGTTAGGACCATAAGTGTTTATGATCATTGTGGGTGTGTTGTATAGTGTACCCTGCAGCAAAATGTAACGTCCTTCCCTGTCTATCACCGAGCTGTGAGTACGCCCTTGTAGACCCCTGCGCACCAGCATTGCTACACCACGTGAGTAGTTAGAATAGCCCCCGGCCACTATCTCCCATCATCTCTTGTGGCCAGGAATACCTACAGTGCTATCCGTCAGGTGTGTTTCTTGCAGCAAACATATGTCTATACCGTGTCTAATGAGATACGAATGGACCAGCCGAGGCTTCCGTCAGTCATTAAGACCTCTCACATTCCAAGTAATGCATTTTAAATATGACATATTTGCACTAATAACCCTGCGCACCAACATTCTACCACAGTCTCCGGGCCCTCCAGATCCCCCCAGCAAGGCATCTCCTGTCCTACGCACTCTGTACCAGCAGCCCAGTCATGCACATAGGCGGACTCAACATCTCTTAGCAACCAACATCGTCCTCTGAGTGTGTCTTTATCATTTGGCAGATACCCAAGAACTGGCTTAACCGTTTCCCCCTTCCCCACCCACACCAACCCCCCAATCAGGTTGTGATTACCTCCCCCCATTACCCAAACATATATACAATAGCCCCATAAAAGGAGCACAAAGGTAATCATCCCATGGGGAACGCAGGTCCGCCGGCTTAACACCCCTGCACTCTTGGCAGGGTGGCCGAGCTTATCATGTACTGCCCCAAGACTAGTGCCATGAGGATCATTTGCCCATAGCCACACCTGCAGTGGTAGAACCTGAGCGAAACCAAACAACTAGAAAACTCCAGGCTATTAACTGCAACATTCATTGAACGTATCTTACAGTTCAAACATCAAAACACTGTATCGCAAAATTCTGGACTTATCTGCCCTAGCGGTGTGCCCCTCCAGTTCGTTCAGTCGTTTTCACTAAGATTGTCCGCCTCATTCGAGTCCCCAGGTTTTGGCTTTTGTTTCTGTTCTTTAGCTAGCTGTTTAGCATATGCAAGCTTTGCCTTCGCATCTGTGAAGAAGGCTGGTTTACCAGGGCCCTGCACCCTCAACTTGGATGGATATATTAGCGATTATTTAGTCCCGATCTGCTGAAAAATCTTTTTGGCTGGCAGGAATTCTTTTCTGGCCACTTGAACTTGCAAGGTGAAGTCCGGGTACAAGGCAATGGAGTTAACATCGTACTGCACGTCTCCTTTCTCCCGCGCTGCTCTAAGGACCGCATCCCGATCTCTGTAATTAAGGATTCTTGCCAGGATAGGCCTCAGCGGGCCGGGGACCAAGTGTCCTGTGAGCCCGCTCTATTAGGAACATGGGGGACAAGGAAGGGCCAAAGAGATCTTTCATCATGGTCTCCACGTAGCGTTCCAAGTTCTGAATATCCGTGGCTTCTGCCACGTCTGTGATGCGTACGTTGTTCCTCCTCGATCTTGCTTCTAAATCCTCATTCTTCAGTCAGTTTACTTGCAGCACTGCGTCCATTTCACGTATCTGCTTGGCTTGTTCCATCTGCCCTTCTTCCGTCTCCGTGACCCTAGTTTCCAACACGCACATTCTCCCTTCCTACTTGTCCATCCTCTGAGTTATCCGGTCCATGCGGTCTGCAAGGGAGTCCATTTTGGAATCAAGACCCTGAAGGCTGGCTTTGCGGTCCTTAAACATAGATCGGATGTCCTCCGCTGGAGGTATCGAAGCAGCACCCTCCTCCACCAGGCCTTGGTGGCTGGTCTCGCCCTCCGTCGCCTTGGTGGCCTTTTTGTAAAAATTCGGCCTGGGCTGCCTTGTGTCAGGTTTCCCCATCTCGGCAGTCGGCTGTCCCTTTCCAGTAAGATCGGCCACAAGCTATCCACTGAGCCACTCGAGATACCAGTGCAATGCCTATGTCCCAGCCACCATACGCCGGCTCAAGAGAAGCCAAGCACAGCCCCGAAGGTCACCACACGCTGGTATCACCCCAGGATATCAATAGGGCATGAACGCACAGCGACGTCGCTGCTACTGAGCATCAGACAGCTGCTGTTTGCCGACCACTGCCTCGCCAAGGCGCCCCAGGCTGCGTGTAGCGCAGACTACGCCACTGGACTTACTAAAACGCTGCGCTGTAATATCTGGCTCCCGCAGCATAGAGTCCACACCAACGCCGAGTCTCCTCACGATCCAGTCCCGCCGGAGGGCAGCCACAACAGCAATTCTCCACTCCACAAAGGCCTCCCAAGTGGCCCCAAGTGCGTTATGTGCTTGCCTACGTGCTGACCTTGTTGCACAACAAACGACCGAAAGGTAGTTATTCCTATACTGTGTGCCAGCTCCCTGGTTCCCGCCAGTACCCCACTGCGGTGTCTCCAGCTCGCTCCGCCAATACTGCAGCCACCGGGTATCGCGCAATGTCTTCCTCACCACGTGTGCTTCAATGGCAATAGGCCTCAGTCATATATGGCCCCTCTAAGCGTTTACAGCCTGGCGGGGATCCCAATGGGGCTCCGTGTGCAGCCGCCGCTCTTAGGTGCCAAAAATGGGTGCGGGGCGGTAGACCCCGCCTGCCCACCCGTGCTTTACATGGGCTGCCTCCAATGACCCCTGCTCACCTTTGCAGCGCTCACCGTCTCGGCCACCTTTCCGCCGTCTGCTGATCCTCCGGTTGTAGGCCCTCCGGAGCCGCCAGTGCGTGTCCGCTTCGCCCAACCGCCACACGGGGACACGGAAGCACTCGAGGTCCCGGCTTCTACGCGTGCAGGCGTGCGCAGGCCTCCCTTGCGTCTCCGTCTCTGCTGGCTCCAACCGCTTACGCAACCCAGCTCCGGGAATGGCGCCGCACCCCCCAGGCAAGGGGACAACAGTCGGCACCCTCATAGGGCAGCAATGACGGATCTATGCACGATTCATTTAACTCGGCCGGCGAGTTAAATGAATGGATTTTTGGGACCGTACTAAAACTGATTCAAAATTTCTATTGTATTGGGCCTTATGTTGGATAAGCGCTTTTCAAGGAATCCCAGTGCCCAAAATTGCCATTGTATAGGCTTTTCTTCCTACTTAGAAGCTTGTATTGTTCCCAATTTCGAGCATGAAAAGGACTCTGAGCACACTTATTTTAGTTCCATAAGTGATGATTCACATCCGGGATTCATTTACAGTTGAAAGATTAAACAAAAAATTCACCATTACTGTCCATTCGAAAAAAGCTCCTCGGGTCCGTTTGTCATAGTTTTTTCATCAGAAATTCGATTTTTGGGCTCTGTACTAAAAATAATTCAAAATTTCAATTGCATTGGGCTTTATGTTGGATAACCGCTTTTCAAGGAATCCCAGTGACCAAAAATGCCATTTTATAGACTTTTCTTCCTACTTAGAAGTTTGTATTTTGCCCAATTTCGAGCATGAAAAGGACTCTAAGAACACCTATTTTACTTTCATAAGTTATGATTCACATCCTAGTTATTTACATTCAAAAGATTACATATTTAAAAAAATCACTATTTCTGACCGGTCGGAGAAAGTTCCTCCGGTCCAGGTTCATTGTTTTTCATCAGAATAGGATTTTTTGGACTGTACAAAAAATAATTTAAAATGTCAATTGTATTGCGTTGAATTACCACTATTAAGGCCTCCCAGTGACCAAAATTGGCAATTTTATACTTCTCTTCCTACTGTATTTTGCCCAACTAACTTTTCTTCCTATTTAGAAGTTTGCATTTTGCCCAATTTCGAGCATGAAAAAGACTCGGAGCACACTTATTTTAGTTACATAATTGATGATTCACATCCTAGCTATTTACATTCAAAAGATTACATATTTAAAAAATCACTATTTCTGACCAGTCGGAGAAAGTTCCTCTGGTCCAGGTTCATTGTTGTTCATCAGGAATTGGATTTTTTGGACTGTACAAAAAATTATTCAAAATGTCAATTGTATCATGCCTCATTTTGAATAACCACTTTTCTATGACTCCCATTGACCAAAATTGCCATTTTTATAAACTTTTCCTGCTACTCAGAAGCTTGTATTCTGCTCATTTTCGAGCATGAAAATGACTCTAAGCACACTTATTTTAGTTCCATAGGTGATGATTCACATCTGAAAGTCTTTTACAGTCAAAAGATTAAACATGAAATAATCACCATTACTGATCATTCTGAGAAAGATCCTCAGGTCTGGGGGTCATCGTTTTTTTAAAACTGTACAAAAAATAATTCAAAATATCAATTGTATTGCGCCTCATGTTGAATTACCACTATTAAGGCCTCCCAGTGACCAAAATTGGCAATTTTATACTTTTCTTTCTACTTAGAAACTTGTATTTTGCAGAATTTCGAGCATGAAAAGAACTCTAAGCACACTTATTTTACTTTCAAAAGTGATGATTCACATCCTAGTTATTTACATTAAAAAGATGAAATATTTAAAACATCACTATTTCTGACCAGTCGGAGAAAGTTCCTCCGGTCGAGATTCAATGTTTTTCATCAGGAATTGGATTTTTTACACTGTACAAAAAAGTATTCAAAATGTCAATTGGATCATGCCTAATGTTGAATAACCACTTTAATAGGCCTCACAGTGACCAAAATGTTCATTTTTACAGACTTTTCCTCCTGCTCAGAAGATTCTATTTTGACCGATTTCAGACAGGAAAATGCCTCTAAACACAATTATTTTACTTCCAAAAATGTTAATTCACATCCAATAGCCCTTTACAGTCAAAAGATGAAGCATTCAAAAATCATCATTACTTACCACCTGGAGAAGCTTTGTGAGGTCTAGGGTCATTGTTTTTCATCAGAATATAGATTTTTTGGACTGTAAAAAGAATGATTCAAAGTGTCAATTAGATCATACCTAATGTTTAATAACCACTTTTTAAAGCCTCACAGTGATTAAAATTGCCATTTTTTACAGACTTTTCCTTCTACTCAGAAGCTTCTATTTTGACCGATTTCAGGCAGGGAAATGGCTCTAAACACACTTATTTTAGTTCCAAAAGCAATAATTCACATCAAATAGTCATTTACAGTCAAAAGATTAAATATTCAAAATCATAATTACTGGAGAAAGTTCTACAGGTCCGGGGTCATCGTTTTTCATCAGAATAATGATTTTTTGGACTGTACAAAAAATTATTCAAAATATCAACTCAATTGTGCCTCATGTTGAATAAACACTTTTTAAAGCCTCACAGTGACCAAAATTGCCATTTTTACAGACTTTCCCGCTTACTCAAAAGATTCTATTCTGACTGATTTCAGGCAGGGAAATCGATCTAACCACACTTATATTAGTTTCAAAAGTGATAATTCACATCCAATATACATTTACTGTAAAAAAAATTAAACATTCATAATTACCATTACGGACTATCTGGAGAATTAATTCGTAAGGTCCGGGTCATCATTTTTCATCAGAAAAATTCTTATTTTGAGTACACAAATAATGATTCAAAATCTGAGTTAGTTCATGCCTAATGATTGATAAACACATTTTTAGGCCTCACAGTGACCAAAATTGCAATTTTTACAGACTTTTCCTCCTACTCAGAAGATTCTATTTGGATGGATTTTGGACAGGAAAATGGCTCTAAACACACTTATTTTAGTTCCAAAAGTGTTAATTCACATCCAATAGTCCTTTTTAGTCACAAGATGAAGCATTCAAAAATAACCATTACTTACCATCTGGAGAAAGTTAGTGAGGTCTGGGGTCATCGTTTTTCATCAGAATATAGATTTTTTTGGACGGTAAAAAGAAAAAAATTATTCACAGTGACCAAAATTTTCATTTTTGCTGACTTTCCCTTCTACTCAGAAGATTTGATTTTGACTGATTTCAGGCAGGGAAATTACTCTTAACACACTTATTTTAGAACCAAAAGTGATAATAAATATCCAATAGTCATTTACGGTCAAAAAATGAAACATTCAAAATTACCATTACGGACCATGTGGAGAAAATTTGTAAGGTCGGGGTCTCATCGTTTTTCATCAGAAAATAGATTTTTTGGACTGTAAAAAATATGATTCAAAATGTCATATGGATCGTGCCTCTTGTTGTATAATCACTTTTTTAGGCCTCACAGTGACCAAAATTGGCATTTTTGCAGACTTTTCTGCCTACTCAGAAGCTTCTATTTTGACCGATTTCGGACAGAAAAATGGCTCTATACACATTTATTTTAGTTTCAAAAGTGATAATTCACATCCAACAGTCATTTACAGTCACAATATTAAACATTCAAAAATCACCATTACTGACAGTCAGAGGAAAGTTCTACAGGTCAAGGGTCATCGTTTTTCATCAGAATATAACTTTTTGGGGCTGTAAAACAAATGGTTCAAAATGTCGATTGGATCGTTCCTCATGTTGAATAACTACTTTTTAAAGCCTCGAAGGGATTAAAATTGCCATTTTTAAAGACTATTCCACCTACTCAGAAGCTTCTATTTTGACCAATTTCAGGCAGGAAAAGGACACTAAACACACTTATATTAGCACCAAAAGTGATAATTCACACCCAACAGTCATTTACAGCCAAAAGATTAAACATTAAAAAATAATCATTACGGACCATCTGCAGAAAGTTCGTAAGGTCCGGGGCCATCGTTTTTCATTAGGAAATGTATTAATTAAGTACACAAATAATGATTCAAAGTATCAATTGGTTCATGCCTAATGTTTAATAACCACTTTTCTCACTTGGCCTCACAGTGACCAAAATTGCCATTTTTACAGACTTTTCCTCCTACACAGAAGCTTCTATTTCGACCAATTTCAGGCAGGAAAATGGCTCTAAACACACTTATTTTAGTTCCAAAAGTGATAATTCACATGCAATAGCATTTACAGTCAAGTATTCAAAAATCACCATTACTTACCACCTGGAGAAGCTTCGTGAGGTCTGGTGTCATTGTTTTTCATTAGAATATAGATTTTTTGGACTGTAAAAAGAATGATTCACAATGTCAATAGGATTGCGCCTCATGTTGAATAGCCACTTTTTCAGGCCTTGCAGAGACAAAAATTGCCAATTTTTACAGACTTTTCCTCCTACTCACAAGATTCGAATCCGCCCCATTTCAGGAAGGGAAATTACTCTAAACATACGTATTTTAGTTCCAAAAGTAATAATTCACATCCAATAGTCATTTACAGTCAAAAGATTAAGCATTCAAAAATCCCCATTACTTTTCAGCTGGAGAAGCTTCGTGAGGTCTGGTGTCATTGTTTTTCATCAGAATATAGATTTTTTGGACTGTAAAAAGAATGATTCAAAATGTCAATTGGATCATGCCTAATGTTGAATAACCACATTAATAGGTCTCACAGTGACCACATTTGTCATTTTTACAGACTTTTCCTTCTACTCAGGAGATTTGATTTTGACTGATTTCAGGCAGGGAAATGACTCTAAACACACTTATTTTAGTTCCAAAAGTGATAATTCACATCCAATAGCATTTACAGTCAAGTATTCAAAAATCACCATTACTTACCACCTGGAGAAGCTTCGTAAGGTCTGGTGTCATTGTTTTTCATCAGAATATAGATTTTTTGGACTGTAAAAAGAATGATTCAAAATGTCAATTGGATCATGCCTAATGTTGAATAACCACTTTAATAGGCCTCACAGTGACCAAAATGTTCATTTTTACAGACTTTTCCTCCTGCTCAGAAGATTCTATTTTGACCGATTTCAGACAGGAAAATGCCTCTAAACACAATTATTTTACTTCCAAAAATGTTAATTCACATCCAATAGCCCTTTACAGTCAAAAGATGAAGCATTCAAAAATCACAGTCTGGGGTCATCGTTTTTCATCAGAATAATGATTTTTTGGACTGTACAAAAAATGATTCAAAATATCAACTCAATTGTGCCTCATGTTGAATAAGGCCCCGCGGCTTCTCCTCACTATCTGGTTGGCAGAGACCTGCGCTTTTTCTATGATTTAAGGCGGCAAAGAGCTCCGGTAAGAGCGCGTTAAAAAAGCTGAATGCAAGAACACCGTGTGGAGGAAGGTGTAAGGCTTTAAGATACTACTGGATTCCCTTTTTGAAATCAAGGGTTACCGCACCTACCTTCAGATTCCCGTATTTTCCCTCTACCCAGAAACAATCTCATACAAAAGATCTGATCAAATCTGAACAGCAAGGGGAGAAGGAGAGTAAAGGAGGGGGGAAAGGACTGTAATTCTATAAATTATCCCTCTAAACTCGCTCTGAGAAGAAAAAATGACTCTTTAAGTCAAACTCTTGACCCAATTAACGCAGTAAGGGGAGACGAGGTGCCCGCTCTGCAGGGATCGCACCAGTTGCTTTAAGGACAAAAGCACTGGATAAAGAACTGGAAAGAGTGAGTGGCCACGGAAGTCAGGCAGCTCTCAGGAAGTCAGGCAGCCAGAATGATATCACAGACTTCAGGAGGCAAGTCAAATGGCATCAACTGCCGCCGCTCAATCTCCACGCATGGAGGTGAAGGCTGGACAGGTTCGGGTGGAGGACCGTCCCCTGCTGCTGCGACAGAAGATCCTCCCGAAGGGGCAGACGTATCGGAGGATCAGCCAAGATACTGAGTAGCTCGGGATACCAGTACCTTCGTGTCCAATCCGGAGCCACCAAGATGACTTGGGCCCGGTCGCGCCTGATCTTCTTCAGCACTCTGGGCAGAAGTGGTATAGGCGGAAAGGCGTACAACAGACCGCCACTCCACTCGTGACGAAAAGCGTCGCCGAGCGAGTGCCGCCTTGGAAATTCCAACGCGCAGAACTGCTGACATTGCGCGTTCTCTTCGGTGGCGAATAGATCTAACCAAGGCTCTCCCCACTTCTGAAAGAGACCTTGCGCCACTTCTGAGTTCAGACGCCATTCGTGATCCATCATGCACCGGCGGCTGAGTTCGTCTGCTCTGGCGTTCAGAGAGCCCGCCAGATGTTGAACCACTAGGGTGACGCCCTGGTGTTCCAGCCACGTCCAGAGGCGCAGAGCCTCCTGACAAAGGGTCCACGACCCCACCCCGCCCTGTTTGTTGCAATACCACATGGTGGTGGTGTTGTCCGTGAACACCTGCACGACACTTCCCCTGACAGAGGGAAGGAAGGCTTTCAGTGCAAGTCGGATCGCCCTCAACTCCAACAGGTTGATGTGGAGACGAGACTCCGCCGGAGACCAGAGGCCTCTGATCTCCGCCTCTCCCATATGGCCACCCCATCCCAGGAGGGACGCATCCGTCACTACGACATGCTCCGGTTGGGGAAGGGAGAGGCTCTTGCCCGTGACCCAATCGCGGTCCGTGAGCCACCACTGCAACTGCTGTGCAGTGCCCTCCGAGATCAAGACATGGTCGGACAGGTTGCCGTGATGCTGGGCCAACTGAAACTTCAGGTCCCACTGCAGAGCCCGCATGCACCGCCTGGCGTGATGCACTAGTAGGATGCAGGAGGCCATCAGCCCCAGAAGCCGCAACACTAGCCTGACCGAAACCCAGGATAGAGGCCGAAAGATGGGAATCAGGGCCTGAATATCCCGGACCCGCTGTTCCGGCGGATAGACCCGGAACTGCGCCGAATCGAGAACCGCTCCGATGAAGAGGAGCTTCTGAGAGGGACTCAGGTGTGACTTCGGCACGTTGATGGAAAATCCCAGCAAATGCAGGAGATCCGCCGTAGTCTGGAGGTGGGAGACGACTGTCTGGAGCGAGCCCGCCTTCAACAACCAGTCGTCGAGAAAGGGGATGACTGGAACCCCTGATCTGCGCAGATGAGCTGCGACCACCGCCATCACTTTCGTGAACACCCGAGGGGCACTGGTGAGGCCGAAGGGGAGCACGGTAAACTGAAAGTGCTCTAGGCCCACCGTGAACCGCAGGTAACGCCGGGTGGCCGGCAGGACGGGGATGGGGAAATATGCGTCCTGCAAGTCCAACGCTACCATCCAGTCTCCAGGGTCTAGGGCAGCTAGAACCTGAGCCAAAGTTAACATCTTGAACCTTTCCTTCCGGAGGAAGGCATTGACGTTCCGGAGGTCCAAGATAGGGCGTAGGCCCCCTTTGCCCTTCTTGGGAACCAGAAAGTAGTGGGAATAACAACCACGACTTACTTCTGGGCTCGGAACGCGCTCGACGGCCCCCTTGGCCAAGAGGGCCGAAACTTCCTCGTGGAGAAGATTCAAATGATCCCCCGAGATACGGTGGTGCTGCGGTGGCATGGCTGGAGGGGTCGTCTCGAAGGGGAGGGAGTAGCCCCTTCAGACGATTTGCAGCACCCACGTGTCCGATGTGATGGACCGCCAGTGGAGCAGGTGATGGCGAACTCTGCCGCCCACTGGCGTGGAATGGGCCTGAAAGCTCGGACTAGGAAGGCTTTGAGGCGGATGCTGCCGGGGTGGATGTGGGCTGACCGCGTCGTCCTCCAAAACCGCCTCGGCGGAAACCACGTCCGCGACCGCGCGCAGGTTGGTTCTGCGGCTGGTGGCTAGGCGTACGTGAGGAGGCACCCCTTCCTTGGCCACGAAAGGGGCGAAAGGCGGAAGTTTGCGACCGCGGGGCCAAGAGGCCCAAGGACTTGGCCGTAGCCCGGGAGTCCTTAAAGCGATTCAGCGCACTGTCCGCTTTCTCGCCGAAAAGGCGAGTGCCATCAAAGGGCATGTCCATGAGGGTGCTCTAGACATTGCCCGAAAAGGACGTGGACCGCAGCCAGGCGTGACGTCTAAGCGCCACTGAGGTAGAAATCGCCCTACCCAGCGAGTCCGTAGTGTCAAGCCCACATCGGATAGCATGTCGCGCTGCATCCCTCCCATCGGCCAGAGCCTGGGTAAGTCGTGTCTGGACCTCCTCCGGACACAGGGGCAGCACGTCCTCCACCGTATCCCACAGAGAGTGGGAATAACGGTCCAAGAGACAGGCAGTGTTCAAAGACCGCAGGCCCAAACTAAGGGAGGAGAACAGCTTTTTGCCGAACTGTTCCAGTGTCTTGGAATCCCGGTCCGGCGGAGCGGTTGGGAAGGAGGATTGGGAGGTAGAGGCCTGGATAACCAGGCTCTCGGGGGTAGGGTGTTGGGACAGAAAACTGGGGTCGCCCGGAGCAGGGCGGTGGCGCCTGGCGACGTTCCTGTCCACAGGAGGAACTGTGGAGGGCTTGGACCAGGTGCCCTGCAGAACGTCAGTGAGGGCCTCATTGAATGGCAGCAGAGGCTCAGTGGAGCTTGCTGCAGACTGAAGCACCTCAGTGAGGACGTTAGTCCTCACAGCCACGGCAGGTAGCTCGAGCCCAAGGGCTGCGGCCGCCTTGCGCAGCACCACAGAGAAAGCAGCCCCCTCCTCCGAAGCCACAGTCGGAGGAGAGATGAATCCAGTGTCTGGAGAGGTATCCAGACCACTGGCCTCCCCCAGTTCATCTGCCCAGTCCTGTGACAGTTGAGCCTGAACGGCCATAGGATCCTCGGATACCTCCCATTCGCCCCCATCATCCGATTCCTGGTATGCAGGAGGAAGGATCGGAGCCGGGCGATAGACATAATGTGTCCCCAGCGGCGCCGAATGCGGCGTCCATCGACGCCGTAACGGCGCCGGGCCCGGAGCGGGGCTGAACTGGGGCTCGACGCCGAGCGGAGCCGGTGTCAGAGGTGGTACCGGTGTCGACGCCGGCGGAGGAGGCGTGACGAGGTCGACCGGCGTCGGCGGGGACTCGGGAACGGTTCCCTCGGGCACTTGCGGCGTCGAGGCCGGAGCCGTCGACAGCGCCGGAGCCGCCGTCAGGCAAGGTTGCCCAGTCGGGTCCGCGGTGCCCGAAGGCGCGCCAGCGGGCGTCGACGGCGGAGCCAGGTTCCTCATGGCCGAGAGGAAGGCACTGACTTCCGCTGGCGTCGCGTCAGTCCCAGGGACCGGCGGGTATGATGACTTGCACGGCGCCTGCGGCTCCGCTGGAGCCGCTGGGGTAGAACCACCCTGACCCTCGGCCGAGTCGCGCGACCGGCGAGGGGAGTCCGAAGAGTGGTGTCGCCTCTTGGACTTCTTGGAGTGCTTCGACTTACCCGAAGACTTGGAGCCAGACGATCGATGATGACGTCGGCTGCGGCTCCGCGACCGATCCTTGGACCTCCTCCTGGACCGGGATCGAGAGGGGCGCGGAGCCGAGTGGCGAAGCTCGAGAAGCTTACGGGACCGCTCCCGTCTAGCCTTCGAAGTCAGGGCCTTGCAATCCGAACACGACTCCGCGTCATGGTCGAGGCCCAAGCAGTAAAGGCACCGGCGGTGATGGTCCGTAACCGACATCAAGCGGTTGCAGTCAGCACAGGCTTTAAAACCAGGCATCCTACCGGCACCGGAGTCGAGACAAGATCAAAAAGGATCGAAAAAAAGTTAGTCAAAAAGTGACTAAAGGGGTAGCTCTCCCGGATCTGCGCTTACTGGCGCGGAAAAAAGAAGAACTGACGTCAGCGCGCGAGGGCGGCGTCTAAGTACTCCGACAACGTCATTCCGGGGCACGACGCCGACGACGGACGCGGAGCCGCAGACGACGCCTAGCGACGCGCAAAGGGTATTGCTGACGAAAAATCTTCCGGATCCAGTCTGACGCCTGGGGATATTCTAAGGTGAGGAATCTAACTAACGTGTTTCTTTCAGATTGAGTACACAAATAATGATTCAAAGTGTCAATTGGTTCATGCCTAATGTTTAATAACCACTTTTTTAGGCCTCACAGTGACCAAAGTTGCAATTTTTACCGACTTTTCCTACTACTCAGAAGATTCTACTTTGACCGATTTCAGACAGGAAAAGGGTTCTAAACACAATTGTTTTGGTTCCAAAAGTGATAATTCACATCCAACAGTCATTTACAGTCAAAAGATTAAGTATTCAAAAATCACCATTACTTACCATCTGGAGAAAGTTTGTGACATGTGGGGTCATCGTCTTTCATCAGAAAATTGATTTATTTTTTTAATCTACAAAAAATGATTCAAAGTGTCAATTGGATCATGCCTAATGTAGAATAACCACTTTTTTAGGCCTTACAGTGACCAAAATCATCACTTTTACAGACTTTGCCTTCTACTCAGAAGATTCTATTTTTACTGATTTCAGGCAGGGAAAGGAGTCTAAACACGCTTATTTTAGTTCCAAAGTGATAATTCACATCCAACAGTCATTTACAGTCAAAATATTAAACATTCAAAAATCACCATTACTGACAATCTGGAGAAAGTTCGACTGGTCACAAGTCATCGTTTTTCATCAGAAAATTTATTTTTTGGACTGTAGAAAAAATGATTCAAAATTTCAATTGGATTTTGCCTCATGTTGACTAACCACTTTTTAAAGCCTCACAGTGACTAAAATTGCCATTTTTACAGACTTTTCCTCCTACTCACAAGATTCTAATCCGACCCATTTCAGGAAGGGAAATTAACATACGTATTTTAGTTCCAAAAGTGATAATTCACATCCAATAGTCATTTACAGGCAGAATATTAAGCATTCAAAAATCACCATTACTTACCACCTGGAGAAGCTTCGTGAGGTCTGGGGTCATTGTTTTTCATCAGAATATAGATTTTTTGGACTGTAAAAAGAATGATTCAAAGTGTCAATTAGATCATACCTAATGTTGAATAACCACTTTTTAAAGCCTCACAGTGATTAAAATTGCCATTTTTTACAGACATTTCCTTCTACTCAGAAGCTTCTATTTAGACCAATTTCAGGCAGGGAAATGGCTCTAAACTCACTTATTTTAGTTCCAAAAGCAATAATTCACATCAAATAGTCATTTACAGTCAAAAGATTAAATATTCAAAAATCATAATTACTCACAATCTGGAGAAAGTTCTACAGGTCCGGGGTCATCGTTTTTCATCAGAATAATGATTTTTTGGACTGTACAAAAAATGATTCAAAATATCAACTCAATTGTGCCTCATGTTGAATAAACACTTTTTAAAGCCTCACAGTGACCAAAATTGCCATTTTTACAGACTTTCCTGCTTACTCAGAAGATTCTATTCTGACTGATTTCAGGCAGGGAAATGGATCTAACCACACTTATATTAGTTCCAAAAGTGATAACTCACATCCAATATACATTTACTGTAAAAAAATTAAACATTCATAATTACCATTACGGACGATCTGGAGAATTCATTCCTAAGGTCCGGGTCATTATTTTTCAGCAGAAAAATTCTTATTTTGAGTATACAATTAATGATTCAAAGTATCAATTGGTTCATGCCTAATGTTTAATAACCACTTTTGTAGCCCTCACAGTGACCAAAATTGCCATTTTTACAGACTTTTCCTACTACTCAGAAGCTTCTATTTTGACCAATTTCAGGCAGGAAAATGGCTCTAAACACAATTGTTTTAGTTCCAAAAGTGATAATTCACATCCAATAGCATTTACAGTCAAGTATTCAAAAATCACTATTACTTACCACCTGGAGAAGCTTCGTGAGGTCTGGTGTCATTGTTTTTCATTAGAATATAGTCATTGACGTGCACACCTCAAGCTTGCTGTTCACTGTCTCTTGTTTACAGGTGATGCAACACACAGTTAACTATTTCACACATTGTATGTCTGCACAGTGATGTACATCATGACATTATGTGGGGGTACATACATTATTTTTCCATGAGGTGCCATGTCAATGGATACCATGCACCACGTGCAGATTTTATTGTTACGATAAAAGGTTGTCATCTGACAACTGACGGATATACAACTTGATGTGAAGCATCTTTGCTGATTGCTATGCGTGGCAGCCGTTACATCTGCGCATGAACTAGCGATTGTCATCTCATGCATTCCTGTAATTTGATTTATTTCTTCAACAGACCATGCTTGTTTACTTTTGTATGGTCCTTCATGATCAGCCCCCATTGAAGTTACAGAGAGCATACGTTGGTGTGCATGTAGGTGCCCTGATTTGCTTCAACACTGGATTTGGTGAGTCACACTCCTGTTTCTGTGACAGTTACATACGTTCAGCTGTCTGCACACTGCATATTGAGATTGTATCTGTGTCAATTTTTGTGTGATGTCAGGCCTTGTGTTGTCATCTGTCTCCATGCTTTTCTGGAGGTATGCTGGGGTGCATGCACTGTCTGATTACCTGTCCTGTTGTCATATTGATGTGGACTTTCTGGCACATGCTTCTGGGTGGGGTGGAGTGCTCCATCCTGCTCAGGGGTAGGACAGGGGTGCATGGTGGGAGTTGGATTGCAGGCCTCCCACCCACAGACAGTACAACCTTGGTGAATGGCTACCCACCTGTTAAGTTTCAGTGTACAATGGAACGGCTGCCACATGCATCTGGGTGGGGTGGAGTGGTCCATCCTGCTCAGGGATGCATGGTGGGAGTTGGATTGCAGGCCTCCCACCCTCAAACAGCCCTCCCTGGAAAGATGGCTACCCATCTGTGAGTTTGGTTGGTGAGATACAATGGCTGCCACATGCTTCTGGGTGAGGGTGTGTGCTCCATCCTGCTCAGGGTTGGGACAAGGGTGCATGGTGGGAGTTGGATTGCAGGCCTCCCACCCACAGACAGTACAACCTTGGTGAATGGCTACCCACCTGTTAGGTTTCAGTGTACAATGGAATGTCTGCCACATGCATCTGGGTGGGGTGGAGTGGTCCATCCTGCTCAGGGATGGGACAGGGGTGCATGGTGGGAGTTGGATTGCAGGTCTCCCACCCACAAACAGCCCTCCCTGGAAAGATGGCTACCCACCTGTGAGTTTGGTTGGTGAGATACAATGGCTGCCACATGCTTCTGGGTGAGGGGGAGTGCCCCATCCTGCTCAGGGGTGGGACAGGGGTGCCTGGTGGGAGTTGTGGTGCTGGTTTCCTGGACACATGACACCCTGTAAATGTTGTGTAGCTTTGGGGTTATTCAGATGGAGTGAATGTTACATCTGTGAGACCTGTGTTGGGTATTGTTGTGCAGATGACTGGACTTG
Organism: Triturus cristatus; assembly: GCF_964204655.1. Lineage (NCBI taxonomy): Eukaryota > Metazoa > Chordata > Amphibia > Caudata > Salamandridae > Triturus > Triturus cristatus. The sequence continues at coordinate 256,963,198 of NC_140584.1, forward strand.
TGCCAAGGAGGTGTAGCTTTGTAGTTGTGCAAGACAGTACCTAGCAGTGTGATGGTATACATTTGTCTGTACTTACCAGCCTGCACTCCCCTGGCTATTCCTGTGAAACTCTCTGGATGCAGTATGGCGAGCACCTTCTCCTCCCATCTTTTAGGTGGAATGGGAGGGCCACCACCAGTCCTTTGAGCCAGCTCACGGTTCTTGGCCCTCTTCTTCTTGACAACAGTCTTCAGATCATGCCACCGCTTGACGATTTCGCCTCTGTTGGGCAGGGTGGTCTCTACTGCATTGACCTTGTCAACTATCCTTCCCCACATTTGTGTTCTGGTGGCTAATGGTGTCTGTTGGACCAGGTTACCAAACAATTGTGGTTCAACTCTGATTATCTAATCTACCATTACCTTCAACTCACTCTCTGTGAATTTTGGCATTTTCTGTGGGTGTGGATGTGGTGGTTGTGGTGATGATGTGCAAAGGGCTTAGAGGTGCAGGTGTGGAAGAGGTAGTGATGTGTGTGTGTGTTGTGATGGTGTGTAGATTTGCCTCTCCTTTCAGATATGGTGTTGGGCCCTTCACTTCCGGAGTTTTGCAAAGGATTGTGGTCAGGGAAGGGGCTGGTTTTATACTCAGCTATGTGGATGTGTCAAAATGGGGTGTTGCTGTCAGGTGTGTTGTATGGGTTGTCCTGGGATTTGAATTTTTGAGGTTGCAATGGGGGTGTGTCATTGGGGTGTATTTGGGGGCAGGGCTAGTTTGTTGTGTGAACTTGTTGGCCTTGTGGTGTTTTTTTTTTCCGACCGCCATTTTTGTCACGGACCGTCCACAGCGGTGGATTTTCTACAGCCCTTACACTGGCTCTCACATTCAACACTGTTTGCGAGAGTGGTGGTCAGAAACTGCGCTACGTACTGATTGACATCTGAAAGTCATTTACAGTCAAAAAATTAAACATTAAAAACTCACCAATACTGATCATTCTGAGAAAGTTCCTCCGATCTGGGGTCATCGGTTTTTTTGGACTGTATAAAAAATAATTCAAAATGTCAATTGTATTGCGCCTCATGTTGAATTACCACTATTAAGTCCTCCAAGTGACCAAAATTGGCAATTTTATAGACTTTTCTTCCTACTTAGAAGTTTGTATTGTGCCCAATTTCGAGCATGGATAAGTCTCTGAGCATACTTATTTTAGTTTTATAAGTGATGATTCATATCCTAGTTATTTACATTCAAAAGATGACATATTTAAAAAATCACTATTTCTGACCAGTCGGAGAAAGTTCCTCCGGTCCAGGTTCATTGCTTTCATTCAGGAATTGGATTTTTTGCAATGTACAAAAACTAATTCAAAATGTCAATTGTATCATGCCTCATTTTGAATAACCACTTTTTAAGGACTCCCATTGACTAAAATTGCCATTATTATAAACTTCTCCTGCTACTCAGAAGCTTGTATTTTGCCCAATTTCGAGCATGAAAATGATTCTAAGCACACTTATTTTAGTTCCATAGGTGATGATTCACATCCGGGAGTCATTTACAGTTGAAAGATTAAACATAAAAAATTCACCATTACTGTCCATTCGAAGAAAGCTTCTCGGGTCCGTTTGTCATAATTGTTTCATCGGAAATTCGATTTTCTGGGTCCGCACTAAAAATTATTCAAAATTTCAATTGTATTGGGCTTTATGTTGGATAACCGCTTTTCAAGGAATCCCAGTGACCAAAAATGCCATTTTATAGACTTTTCTTCCTACTTAGAAGCTTGTATTTTGCCCAATTTCGAGCATGAAAAGGACTAATAGCAATTATTTCAGTTCCAAAAGTGATGATTCACATCTGAAAGTAATATACAGTCAAAAGATTAAACATTAAAAAATTCACCATTACTGATTTACTGATCATTCTGAGAAAGTTTCTCAGGTCTGAGGGTCATCGTATTTTTTGGACTGTACAAAAACTAATTCAAAATGTCAATTGTATTGCGCCTCAGGTTGAATTACCAGTATTAAGTCCTCCCTGTGACCAAAATTGCCATTTTATAAACTTTTCTCCCTACTTAGAAGCTTGTATTTTGCCCAATTTTGAGCATGAAAAGGACCCTAAGCACACTTATTTTAGTTCCATAAGTGATGATTCACATCCGGGATTCATTTACAGTTGAAAGATTAAACATAAAAAATTCACCATTTCTGTCCATTCGGAGAAAGATCCTCGGGTCAGTTTGTCATAATTTTTTCATCAGAAATTCGATTTTTTGGGTCCGCACTAACAAATGTTCCAAAATTTCAAGTGTATTGGGCTTTATGTTGGATAACCGCTTTTCAAGGAATCCCAGTGACCAAAAATGCCATTTTATAGACTTTTCTTCCTACTTAGAAGCTTGTATTTTGCCCAATTTTGAGCATGAAAATGACTAAGAACACTTATTTTAGATCCATAAGTGATGATTCACATCCTAGTTATTTACATTAAAAAGATTAAATATTTTAACAAAAAAATCACTATTTCTGACCAGTCGTAGAAAGTTCCTCCGGTCCAGGTTCATTGCTTTCATTCAGGAATTGGATTTTTTGCACTGTACAAAAAATTATTCAAAACGTCAATTGGATCATGCCTCATTTTGAATAACCACTTTTTAAGAACTCACATTGACTAAAATTGCCATTTTTATAAACTTCCCCTGCTACTCAGAAGCTTGTATTTTGCCCAATTTCGAGCATGAAAATGATTCTAAGCACACTTATTTTAGTTCCAAAAGTGATGATTCACATCTGAAAATAATTTACAGTCAAAAGATTAAACATTAAAAAATCACCATTACTGATCATTCTGATAAAGTTCCTCAGGTCTGGGAGCCACGTTTTGTTTTGGACTGTACAAAAAACTTATTCAAAAAGTCAATTTTATCATGCCTCATTTTAAATAACCACTTTTTAAGGACTCTCATTGACTAAAATTGCCATTATTATAAACTTCTCCTGCTACTCAGAAGCTTATATTTTGCCCAATTTCGAGCATGAAAATGATTCTAAGCACACTTATTTTAGTTCCATAGGTGATGATTCACATCCGGGAGTCATTTACAGTTGAAAGATTAAACATAAAAAATTCACCATTACTGTCCATTCGAAGAAAGCTTCTCGGGTCCGTTTGTCATAATTGTTTCATCGGAAATTCGATTTTCTGGGTCTGCACTAAAAATTATTCAAAATTTCAATTGTATTGGGCTTTATGTTGGATAACCGCTTTTCAAGGAATCCCAGTGACCAAAAATGCCATTTTATAGACTTTTCTTCCTACTTAGAAGCTTGTATTTTGCCCAATTTCGAGCATGAAAATGACTAATAGCAATTATTTCAGTTCCAAAAGTGATGATTCACATCTGAAAGTAATTTACAGTCAAAAGATTAAACATTAAAAAATTCACCATTGAGGAGGAGCCTAGCGCGCATCTAAGATGGTCGCGTGAGCAAAGGGCTCCCCGGACCCTTTCTGCTCCTCGGAATATATCCTGAGATTATCCTGATTTGGTTTATGGAATCTGGGAGATGAAGACCAGCTGATCATATATCTCTTTTTAAAACTCTAATTGGACCTGGGAATCCTGAGTTGTCGTCGTCGGAACTTTTGGGACCCACCCGGCGGAGGTGGCCGGGGTGAAGGTGACCCGTGGGGCCGGGCTGCAATTGAACAACAGCGGCCTCAGCGCGGTGCCAGTTGCCGAGTCAGCGCTTCCGGTTTCGATTTTGGCCTTCAGGAGATCGGCTGGCGTGCGTGCTCAAGGTGGCGAGGTGCCTCCTGGGCCTCTGCCCGAGGCTTGCTTCCATCTGCTACTGGTGGGCCTGACGCCTCCGACCCCCACATCGGCAGTTTGTGGTCCTTTTGCTGGCGCCCGCACACCTTTTGATCGGAGGTCCCATTGAGAGACTGCGCTCGCATGGCGGGCAAAGGGGGTCCGGAGGGGCGCAAGACCAAGGCTTCTCTGCGCGGGGGAGCGGTCCAGAGCAACAACATGGACCGCTACACCCAGGGCAGGGGGCCCCCTGGCGCTACTGGCCTCTCCCCGGATGCTGCGGGGGGAGGCACGACCGTCTCTGCGGAACTTTCCCTGCAGGACATTATGGGCGCCATCGAGGGCATCAGGGAAACCATCGCGACGCAATATGAGGCCCTGGCCCGTAAGATCGACACTGTCGCAATCGATGTCACCCTGATTCGGGCCGACCTCTCCAAAACCAACGAGAAGGTCCAGGCCCTTGATACACGGACCTCCACCCTGGGTGCGGAGGTGTCGGATCTGCGGGCCGCGCTTGGGGACATTAGAGTGGTCAACGACCATATGGCCCGGCGGCTTGAGGACTTCGAGGGACGGGCCCGACGCAACAACATCCGCATCATTGGTGTACCGGAGTCCTCAGACGGCCGCCCGGTGGACCTCGTGGTCGAGGAACTTATCCTGCAACAGCTGTCCCCGGCTGGCCTAAGTAAATTCTTCGCCGTGGAGCGGGCCCATCGAGTTCCGGGCGGCCGGCCGCGGCCGGGGGCCCCCCCGAGGCCTATTGTGGCTAAACTGTTCCACTACAGGGACCGCGACGCTATTCTGCAGGCTTCACGGACCCGTGGCCCGGTCCGCTACGAGAACTCGACTATCACTTTTTATCCGGACTTCACGCAACTGGTCCAGAAACAGCGGATGGGATTCCAAGGGGTGAAGCGCCGTCTCCGCGAGCTGGGCCTGAAGTATTCGATGATCTACCCGGCGAAACTCCGAGTGGAGCATGGAGAGCGGACAGCCTTTTTTGACTCTCCTGTGGCCGCAAGTGACTGGCTGGACTCGCTGCCGGACGGGGGTGGCCGGCCCGGGCCCTCTGGGGGCACCGTAGGTGACGGGTCCCCTTAGACTGACATTTGGTCCTTGCTTTTGCGGTTTTGCACTGTACAGTTGGGTCTTACTTCTTTTGCATACTGTGTTTTACCAGGACCCGTGAGGGGCGCGGGCGGGTTCGGGTCCCTTTCCTCCTCCGGGGTCTTTTTGTAGAATGGGGTTAGGGGGGCGACAGGCACACTGCAAGTTGGGGGGGGTCATTGGCCCGCAGGGGTGCAGGGTGGGGGGAGTTGGACTTGGGGTGGGGTTGGGGGGGAAGGGGGGATGTTTTGTTGTGTGTTTTTTGTTTACAGGGCGAGGTATTGATTTTTGTCCATATTTGGAAACCGTGCTGCGGGCTGGGGGCCTCTTGATCTATTGGAGGGGATGGGGGGAGACGGGTTGAGGCTTATGTCATGGAACGTCAATGGGTTGGGGGATCGTATTAAGCGGGGTGTTGTACTGCAATATTTGCGTCGTGTGACTCCTGATGTGGTGTTTCTCCAGGAGACGCACTTGGTCGGCAATGTCTGCCATGCGATGAACAGGGGGGGATACCGCCTCGTAGCCCATTCTGGTTTCACAACGGGCTCCAGGGGGGTGGGCATTCTCCTGCGAACCTCCCTTCCGATGGAGATCACGAGGATAGTCTCGGATGACAGAGGGCGCTATGTGTGTTTGCTTGGGAGGTGGGAGGGGCAGCCCCTAACCCTGGTTTCAGTCTACGTCCCCCCGGGTCTCCAGAACTCCACCTTTACTGACTTGGGTCGAATGCTGCTTGACCTTCCGGACGGCCTCCTGCTCATGGGCGGGGACTTTAACTCTGTGGTTTCGGGTGAACTGGATCGTCACCCACCGAGGACCCTCCCCGCTGCCCAGTCATGGCTGGGTGGGATGTTGGAGACCTTCGGCTTGGTGGATAGTTGGAGACTAATGCATCCGACCCAGTGTCAGTTCACCTTTCATTCGGGGGCGCATGGGAGTCTCTCTAGGCTGGACTACTTCCTTATGCCCGCGGCGCAGACTGGTCGGATTCGAGAGGTCAGACACTTGGCGCGTGGTATCTCCGACCATTCTCCGCTGTGGCTTCTCTTTGATACCGGGTCGCGGTCTGCAGGGCGGATAGCTCCTATTAACCCTTGGTACCTGCGGGACCCTGCGACTCGTGACAGCCTGGTTAGGGCCATGGACCAATACTTCAGTGAAAACGAGGGGTCGGTGTCGTCTGCGTTGTCCCTTTGGGAAGCCTTTAAAACTGTGATACGCGGACACGCCCTCGCCCAGATAGTGGTGGCCAAGAAGGTTAGGAGTGAGGCGGTGGTGAAGCTGGAGACTGACATCTCGGGGTTGGAGTCGGCCCTGGAGGCGAATGTTACTCCGGACGGGCTACATGCCCTTAGCCTGAAACAGTTCGAATATAGGTCCCTGGTCACTGACGCGGCCAAAACTATGTATAGGGAGCAGCAGGGCCGATTGTATGACGCGGGGGACAAGGCGGGAAAGTTGATCGCGTGGCTGGACAAAAAGGAGAGAGTGAATCGTGTGGTCCCCGAGTTGCGTGCTGCTGACGGTGTGTGTGTGACTGAGCCGGATGAGATTGTGGAATGTTTCGCTGACCACCTCCGGGCGGTGTACTCCCCGGTGACTGACAGGGACGAGGATGACTCTCGCCTCCTACTGAGAGATATTGCTCTGCCCGGCCTGTCCGTTGAGGACCGGGAGCGGCTGGACGCTCCCTTGTCGTCGGATGAAATAGCGACCGCGATCCGTTCCCTTCGCTCGGGCAAGGCTATGGGTCCTAACGGTCTGCCCATTGAACTATACAAATTGCGTCCTGATAGGCTTGCGCCCTTCCTCAGCCGCATGTTCCGCGACTCTCTCGCGGCGGGTTCCCTTCCGGCCGACCAGCGCTTGGCCACTATAGTCGTTATTCCCAAGGAGGGCAAGCCGCGAGACCGCTGTACTTCTTACCGGCCCATTTCACTGCTCAATGCGGAGCCCAAAATCCTGGCGAAAGTCCTGGCCAATCGATTGTTGAGTGTCGTGTGCGACCTTATTCATCCGGACCAATGCGGCTTTATCCCGCACCGCAACACCGCTCTTAACTTGCGGCGTCTTCACGGTGCCCTTGCCAGGGCGGAGTTCCTCTCCGAACCGGCCGTGCTGGTTTCTTTGGATGCCACGATGGCCTTTGATACTATTGAGTGGCCATTCCTCTGGGCCGTCTTGGATAAATTCGGCTTTGGAGAGGGATTTATTGGCTGGGTGAGGCTCCTTTACACGGGACCCATGGCTCAAGTGGTGGTGAATGGGCGGGTCTCTCGGCCCTTTGCCCTCGGCAGGGGCACGAGGCAGGGGTGCCCGTTGTCCCCGTTGCTTTTTGCTCTCGCCCTGGAGCCACTCGCTGCCTGGCTCCGTTGGGAGCCCTCGCTTAGAGGGATCCGGTGGGGCCCGGGCTTCGAAGATCGGGTCTCGCTGTATGCGGACGACATTCTCCTGTATCTCACCTCACCGCGGCAGTCACTCAACGTCCTCTTTGACGTTCTGACCTCCTTTGGGAACAATTCGGGTCTCACGATCAATTGGTCTAAATCCTGCGTTTATCCCATCTCTGGTGGTCCTCCTCTCCTGCCGCCTCGGCTCCCGATTCAGATATCTCTGAGCGGCTTTAAGTACCTGGGGATATACGTTTCGCTGGACCCGGTGGCTCGCTATGAGCAGAATCTCCTGCGTCCACTTCGGCGGCTGCGGGAGGACACGGCCCGGTGGTGCAGGCTCCCCCTGTCCCCGCTGGGTCGAGCCGCGCTGTTTAAAATGATGTCCCTTCCCAGGTTCCTCTATGCACTCCAGAACTCCTTCGATGTTATCCCAGTGGCCTACTTTCGGGAGGTGGAGAGCCTGCAGAGGAGACTGGTGTGGGACGGGCGGGCGCGTATTGCTCTCGCCAAGCTCACTCTCCCCTGGTATGACGGGGGCATCGCGCTTCCTGACATTCGCAGGTACTATTGGGCCTCGCAGCTATCTGCCATTAACCACGCCACGTATGCGCCCGGCTTGAATCCGGCGTATGAGATGGACAAGTTCCTGCTTCCCGGCGGGAACTACAACAGGGCACTTTATTCCCGCCTGGCTGGCCGGACCCTTACGGGTCCTACTAAGATTGCGGTGCGGACCTGGAGGGCTGCCACTGCGGCCATGGGCTGGAATGAGCGATTAACATGTGCTACTCCCTTGTTTGCTTCCGACCGCCTGGGTAGCTTGTGGACCACGAAGGGGTTTGACCAGTGGGACACGATTGGTATCAGCAAAGTGGGAGACCTGTGGCACAAGGGCGCGGTAAAGACTTTCGCGGTGCTCCAGGCCGAATACGAGCTGACCGACAGGGAGTTCTTCCGCTACGCCCAGGTTCGACACGCCCTGCTCTGGGTCTTCGGGGAGGGGACCAAGATCCCAGTTTCCTCGCCCCTCGAGGACCGCATACTTGATGGACATGTCCCTGATAGTACTATTTCTTTAATTTATAAAAAATTAATTAATCACCGGGCGGACCTTCTTGTTCGCCTTCGGGAGGCTTGGACTGGGGACGGGGTGGAATTGGACGACGAAGATTGGCAGTCTGCACTGTCGTCCCCCAAGGAGGTTGCCATTCCGGCTCGTCTTCGGTTGGTACAGCTCAAGATTCTCCACCGGGTGTATGTGACGGGTCCGCGCTTGGTCTCGATGGGATTCTCCGGCGACGGGCTCTGTAAGCGAGGCTGTGGGCTCAGCGCCACCTTTCTTCATATCCTTTGGGAGTGCCGCGAGGTGGCGGACTACTGGCGCCGGGTCCACACGGTTATGGGACAGGTCACCGGGGTCGTGCTGCTGCCGGAGGTGCGTCGCTGTGTCCTGAATGTGTGGGAGCCCAATGACTACAGCGCGGCTCAGACTCGGTGGGCGGCCCTAGGGAACATGATTGCCAAGAGGGACATAGCGCAACTTTGGGGCGCTCAACGGCCGCCCACCGTGTCAGTATGGAAGGAGAATATGGACTGGTGTATGTTTAGGGAGAAGACTGTGTATGTGGCCCGTGGCAAGCCGGGGGCATGGGGTAGAATTTGGGGGCAATGGAACGCGTATCGCGGAGGCATCTGTACGCCCCCCCTGGTAGATACTGATATCGCCATGTCCCCCTGACCCTTGATGGCTCCTGGCGCCTTTTGGAACAACTACATATGGACGTTCATCTTCCTTGACCCCCTCCCCCCCCCCCCCTCCGTCCCCGGCCTCCCGGTACTCCTCTCTTTAGCGGTTTGCTCAATTGTCCTGACTGGAGTTTCCCGGGGGGAGCCTGACCCGCACTGGTTTCCCTCATAACTCGCCTTATGTTGTGTATTGTTTGTTCTTTTGTTTTTGTGATTTTTGGACTTACGCTTCCTGTTCCTCGAGAACTATCTGGAGCCACTGCAGGGCAGTGCCCTGGGAACTGATTGTAGCCTTGAGATGTGTAGATTTCCTTCTGTACCTAGCGGCCGGCCCGGGTGGTTGTAGGCCCGTACTTGTAATCGAATTATTGCTTAATAAAACTTTTTCAAAAAAAAAAAAAAAAAAAAAAATCTTAAAAAATTCACCATTACTGATCATTCTGAGAAAGTTCCTCAGGTCTGAGGGTCATCGTATTTTTTGGACTGTACAAAAAATAATTCAAAATGTAAATTGTATTGCGCCTCAGGTTGAATTACCAGTATTAAGTCCTCCCTGTGACCAAAATTGCCATTTTATAGACTCTCTTCCTACTTAGAAGCTTGTATTATGCCCAATTTTGAGCATGAAAAGGACCCTAAGCACACTTATTTTAGTTCCATAAGTGATGATTCACATCCGGGATTCATTTACAGTTGAAAGATTAAACATAAAAAATTCACCATTACTGTCCATTTGGAGAAAGATCCTCGGGTCAGTTTGTCATAATTTTTCCATCAGAAATTCGATTTTTTGGGTCCGCACTAAAAAATGATCCAAAATTTCAATTGTATTGGGCTTTATGTTGGATAACCGCTTTTCAAGGAATCCCAGTGACCAAAAATGCCATTTTATAGACTTTTCTTCCTACTTAGAAGCTTGTATTTTGCCCAATTTCGAGCATGAAAATGACTAATAGCAATTATTTCAGTTCCAAAAGTGATGATTCACATCTGAAAGTAATTTACAGTCAAAAGATTAAACATTAAAAAATTCACCATTACTGATCATTCTGAGAAAGTTCCTCAGGTCTGAGGGTCATCGTATTTTTTGGACTGTACAAAAAATAATTCAAAATGTAAATTGTATTGCGCCTCAGGTTGAATTACCACTATTAAGTCCTCCCTGTGACCAAAATTGGCATTTTATAGACTTTTCTTCCGACTTAGAACCTTGCATTCTGCCCAATTTCGAGCATGAAAATGACTCTAAGAACACTTATTTTAGTTCCATAAGTGATGATTCACATCCTAGTCATTTACATTAAAAAGATTAAATATTTTAAAAGATTCACTATTTCTGACCAGTCGGATAAAGTTCCTCTGGTCCAGGTTCATTGCTTTCATTCAGGAATTGGATTTTTTGCAATGTACAAAAAATTATTCAAAATGTCAATTGTATCATGCCTCATTTTGAATAACCACTTTTTAAGGACTCCCATTGACTAAAATTGCCATTATTATAAACTTCTCCTGCTACTCAGAAGCTTGTATTTTGCCCAATTTCGAGCATGAAAAGGACCCTAAACACACTTATTTTAGTTCCATAAGTGATGATTCACATCCGGGATTCATTTACAGTTGAAAGATTAAACATAAAAAATTCACCATTACTATCCATTCGGAGAAAGATCCTCGGGTCCGTTTGTCATAATTGTTTCATCAGAAATTCGATTTTCTGGGTCCGCACTAAAAATTATTCAAAATTTCAATTGTATTGGGCTTTATGTTGGATAACCGCTTTTCAAGGAATCCCATTGACTGAAATTGCCATTATTATAAACTTCTCCTGCTACTCAGAAGCTTGTATTTTGCCCAATTTCGAGCATGAAAATGATTCTAAGCACACTTATTTTAGTTCCATAGGTGAGGATTCACATCCGGAAGTCATTTACAGTTGAAAGATTAAATATAAAAAATTCACCATTACTGTCCATTCGAAGAAAGCTTCTCGGGTCCGTTTGTCATAATTGTTTCATCGGAAATTCGATTTTCTGGGTCCGCACTAAAAATTATTCAAAATTTCAATTGTATTGGGCTTTATGTTGGATAACCGCTTTTCAAGGAATCCCAGTGACCAAAAATGCCACTTTATAGACTTTTCTTCCTACTTAGAAGTTTGTATTTTGCTCAATTTCGAGCATGAAAAGGACTCTGAGCACACTTATTTTACTTTCAAAAGTGATGATTCACTTCCTAGTTATTTACATTCAAAAGATTACATATTTAAAAAAATCACTATTTCTGACGAGCCGGAGAAAGCTCTTCCGGTCCAGGTTCCTTGTTTTTCATCAAGAATTGGATTTTTTGGACTGTACAAAAAAATATTCAAAATGTCAATTGTATCATGCCTCATTTTGAATAACCACTTTTTAAGAACTCACATTGACTAAAATTGCAATTTTTATAAACTTCTCCTGCTACTCAGAAGGATGTATTTTGCCCAATTTCGAGCATGTAAAGGATTCTAAGCACACTTATTTTAGTTCCAAAAGTGATGATTCACATCTGAAAGTAATTTACAGTCAAAAGATTAAACATTAAAAAATCACCATTTCTGATCATTCTGAGAAAGTTCCTCAGGTCTGAGGGGCACGTTTTTTTGTGGACTGTACAAAAACTAATTCAAAATGTCAATTGTATTGCGCCTCAGGTTGAATTACCACTATTAAGTCCTCCCTGTGACCAAAATTGGCATTTTATAGACTTTTCTTCCGACTTAGAACCTTGCATTTTGCCCAATTTCGAGCATGAAAATGACTCTAAGAACACTTATTTTAGTTCCATAAGTGATGATTCACATCCTAGTTATTTACATTAAAAAGATTAAATATTTAAAAAAATTCACTATTTCTGACCAGTCGGATAAAGTTCCTCTGGTCCAGGTTCATTGCTTTCATTCAGGAATTGGATTTTTTGCAATGTACAAAAAATTATTCAAAATGTCAATTGTATCATGCCTCATTTTGAATAACCACTTTTTAAGGACTCCCATTGACTAAAATTGCCATTATTATAAACTTCTCCTGCTACTCAGAAGCTTGTATTTTGCCCAATTTCGAGCATGAAAATGATTCTAAGCACACTTATTTTAGTTCCATAGGTGATGATTCACATCCGGGAGTCATTTACAGTTGAAAGATTAAACATAAAAAATTCACCATTACTGTCCATTCGAAGAAAGCTTCTCGGGTCCGTTTGTCATAATTGTTTCATCGGAAATTCGATTTTCTGGGTCCGCACTAAAAACTATTCAAAATTTCAATTGTATTGGGCTTTATGTTGGATAACCGCTTTTCAAGGAATCCCAGTGACCAAAAATGCCATTTTATAGACTTTTCTTCCTACTTAGAAGCTTGTATTTTGCCCAATTTCGAGCATGAAAATGACTAATAGCAATTATTTCAGTTCCAAAAGTGATGATTCACATCTGAAAGTAATTTACAGTCAAAAGAATAAACATTAAAAAATTCACCATTACTGATCTACTGATCATTCTGAGAAAGTTCCTCAGGTCTGAGGGTCATCGTATTTTTTGGACTGTACAAAAAATAATTCAAAATGTAAATTGTATTGCGCCTCAGGTTGAATTACCAGTATTAAGTCCTCCCTGTGACCAAAATTGCCATTTTATAGACTCTCTTCCTACTTAGAAGCTTGTATTTTGCCCAATTTTGAGCATGAAAAGGACCCTAAGCACACTTATTTTAGTTCCATAAGTGATGATTCACATCCGGGATTCATTTACAGTTGAAAGAATAAACATAAAAAATTCACCATTACTGTCCATTCGGAGAAAGATCCTCGGGTCAGTTTGTCATAATTTTTTCATCAGAAATTCGATTTTTTGGGTCCGCACTAAAAAATGATCCAAAATTTCAATTGTATTGGGCTTTATGTTGGATAACCGCTTTTCAAGCAATCCCAGTGACCAAAAATGCCATTTTATAGACTTTTCTTCCTACTTAGAAGTTTGTATTTTGCCCAATTTCGAGCATGAAAAGTACTCTGAGCACACTTATTTTACTTTCAAAAGTGATGATTCACATCCTAGTTATTTACATTCAAAAGATTACATATTTTAAAAAATTCACTATTTCTGACCAGTCGGAGAAAATTCCTCAGGTCCAGGTTCATTGCTTTCATTCAGGATTTGGATTTATTGCACTGTACAAAAAAATATTCAAAATGTCAATTGTATCATGCCTCATTTTGAATAACCACTTTTTAAGGACTCACATTGACTAAAATTGCCATTTTTATAAACTTCTCCTGCTACTCAGAAGGTTGTATTTTGCCCAATTTCGAGCATGAAAAGGACTCTAAGCACACTTATTTCAGTTCCAAAAGTGATGATTCACATCTGAAAGTAATTTACAGTCAAAAGATTAAACATTAAAAAAATCACCATTACTAATCATTCTGAGAAAGTTCCTCAGGTCTGAGGGTCATCGTTTTTTTTTGGACTGTACAAAAACTAATTCAAAATGTCAATTGTATTGCGCCTCAGGTTGAATTACCACTATTAAGTCCTCCCTGTGACCAAAATTGGCATTTTATAGACTTTTCTTCCTACTTAGAACCTTGTATTTTGCCCAATTTCGAGCATGAAAATGATTCTAAGCACACTTATTTTAGTTCCATAGGTGATGATTCACATCCGGGAGTCATTTACAGTTGAAAGATTAAACATAAAAAATTCACCATTACTGTCCATTCGACGAAAGCTTCTCGGGTCCGTTTGTCATAATTGTTTCATCGGAAATTCGATTTTCTGGGTCCGCACTAAAAATTATTCAAAATTTCAATTGTATTGGGCTTTATGTTGGATAACCGCTTTTCAAGGAATCCCAGTGACCAAAAATGCCATTTTATAGACTTTTCTTCCTACTTAGAAGCTTGTATTTTGCCCAATTTCGAGCATGAAAATGACTAATAGCAATTATTTCAGTTCCAAAAGTGATGATTCACATCTGAAAGTAATTTACAGTCAAAAGATTAAACATTAAAAAATTCACCATTACTGATCTACTGATCATTCTGAGAAAGTTCCTCAGGTCTGAGGGTCATCGTATTTTTTGGACTGTACAAAAAATAATTCAAAATGTCAATTGTATTGCGCCTCAGGTTGAATTACCAGTATTAAGTCCTCCCTGTGACCAAAATTGCCATTTTATAAACTTTTCTTCCTACTTAGAAGCTTGTATTTTGCCCAATTTTGAGCATGAAAAGGACCCTAAGCACACTTATTTTAGTTCCATAAGTGATGATTCACATCCTAGTTATTTACATTAAAAAGATTAAATATTTTAACAAAAAAATCACTATTTCTGACCAGTCGGAGAAAGTTCCTCCGGTCCAGGTTCATTGCTTTCATTCAGGAATTGGATTTTTTGCACTGTACAAAAAATTATTCAAAACGTCAATTGGATCATGCCTCATTTTGAATAACCACTTTTTAAGAACTCACATTGACTAAAATTGCCATTTTTATAAACTTCCCCTGCTACTCAGAAGCTTGTATTTTGCCCAATTTCGAGCATGAAAATGATTCTAAGCACACTTATTTTAGTTCCAAAAGTGATGATTCACATCTGAAAATAATTTACAGTCAAAAGATTAAACATTAAAAAATCACCATTACTGATCATTCTGATAAAGTTCCTCAGGTCTGGGAGCCACGTTTTGTTTTGGACTGTACAAAAAACTTATTCAAAATGTCAATTTTATCATGCCTCATTTTAAATAACCACTTTATAAGGACTCTCATTGACTAAAATTGCCATTATTATAAACTTCTCCTGCTACTCAGAAGCTTGTATTTTGCCCAATTTCGAGCATGAAAATGATTCTAAGCACACTTATTTTAGTTCCATAGGTGATGATTCACATCCGGGAGTCATTTACAGTTGAAAGATTAAACATAAAAAATTCACCATTACTGTCCATTCGAAGAAAGCTTCTCGGGTCCGTTTGTCATAATTGTTTCATCGGAAATTCGATTTTCTGGGTCCGCACTAAAAATTATTCAAAATTTCAATTGTATTGGGCTTTATGTTGGATAACCGCTTTTCAAGGAATCCCAGTGACCAAAAATGCCATTTTATAGACTTTTCTTCCTACTTAGAAGCTTGTATTTTGCCCAATTTCGAGCATGAAAATGATTCCAAGTACACTTATTTTAGTTCCATAAGTTATGAATCACATCCTAGTTATTTACATTAAAAAGATGAAATATTTAAAAAAAATCACTATTTCTGACCAGTCGGAGAAAGTTCCTCCGGTCCAGGTTCATTGCTTTCACTCAGGAATTGGAGTTTTTGCAAAAAAATATTCAAAATGTCAATTGTATCATGCCTCATTTTGAATAACCACTTTTTAAGGACTCCCATTGACTAAAATTGCCATTATTATAAACTTCTCCTGCTACTCAGAAGCTTGTATTTTGCCCAATTTCGAGCATGAAAATGATTCTAAGCACACTTATTTTAGTTCCATAGGTGATGATTCACATCTGAAAGTAATTTACAGTCAAAAGATTAAACAATAAAAAAAATAAACAATAAAAAATCACCATTACTGATCATTCTGAGAAAGTTCCTCAGGTCTGGGGGTCACGTTTTTTTTTGGACTGTACAAAAACTAATTAAAAATGTCAATTGTATTGCGCCTCAGGTTGGATTACCACTATTAAGTCCTCCCTGCGACCAAAATTGGCATTTTATAGACTTTTCTTCCGACTTAGAACCTTGCATTTTGCCCAATTTCGAGCATGAAAATGACTAAGAACACTTATTTTAGTTCCATAAGTGATGATTCACATCCTAGTTATTTACATTAAAAAGATGAAATATTTAAAAAAATTCACTATTTCTGACCAGTCGGATAAAGTTCCTCCGGTCCAGGTTCATTGCTTTCATTCAGGAATTGGATTTTTTGCAATGTACAAAAAATTATTCAAAATGTCAAATGTATCATTAATCATTTTGAATAACCACTTTTTAAGGACTCCCATTTACTAAAATTGCCATTATTATAAACTTCTCCTGCTACTCAGAAGCTTGTATTTTGCCCAATTTCGAGCATCAAAATGATTCTAAGCACACTTATTTTAGTTCCATAGGTGATGATTCACATCCGGGAGTCATTTACAGTTGAAATATTAAACATAAAAAATTCACCATTACTGTCCATTCGAAGAAAGCTTCTCGGGTCCGTTTGTCATAATTGTTTCATCGGAAATTCGATTTTCTAGGTCCGCACTAAAAATTATTCAAAATTTCAATTGTATTGGGCTTTATGTTGGATAACTGCTTTTCAAGGAATCCCAGTGACCAAAAATGCCATTTTATAGACTTTTCTTCCTACTTAGAAGTTTGTATTTTGCCCAATTTCGAGCATGAAAAGGACTCTGAGCACACTTATTTTACTTTCAAAAGTGATGATTCACATCCTAGTTATTTACATTCAAAAGATTACATATTTTAAAAAATTCACTATTTCTGACCAGTCGGAGAAAGTTCCTCAGGTCCAGGTTCATTGCTTTCATTCAGGATTTGGATTTTTTGCACTGTACAAAAAAATATTCAAAATGTCAATTGTATCATGCCTCATTTTGAATAACCACTTTTTAAGGACTCACATTGACTAAAATTGCCATTTTTATAAACTTCTCCTGCTACTCAGAAGCTTGTATTTTGCCCAATTTTGAGCACGAAAATGATTCTAAGCACACTTATTTTAGTTCCATAGGTGATGATTCACATCCGGGAGTCATTTACAGTTGAAAGATTAAACATAAAAAATTCACCATTACTGTCGATTCGAAGAAAGCTTCTCGGGTCCGTTTGTCATAATTGTTTCATCGGAAATTCGATTTTCTGGGTCCGCACTAAAAATTATTCAAAATTTCAATTGTATCGGGCTTTATGTTGGATAACCGCTTTTCAAGGAATCCCAGTGACCAAAAATGCCATTTTATAGACTTTTCTTCCTACTTAGAAGCTTGTATTTTGCCCAATTTCGAGCATGAAAATGACTAATAGCAATTATTTCAGTTCCAAAAGTGATGATTCACATCTGAAAGTAATTTACAGTCAAAAGATTAAACATTAAAAAATTCACCATTACTGATCATTCTGAGAAAGTTCCTCAGGTCTGAGGGTCATCGTATTTTTTGGACTGTACAAAAAATAATTCAAAATGTAAATTGTATTGCGCCTCAGGTTGAATTACCAGTATTAAGTCCTCCCTGTGACCAAAATTGCCATTTTATAGACTCTCTTCCTACTTAGAAGCTTGTATTTTGCCCAATTTTGAGCATGAAAAGGACCCTAAGCACACTTATTTTAGTTCCATAAGTGATGATTCACATCCGGGATTCATTTACAGTTGAAAGAATAAACATAAAAAATTCACCATTACTGTCCATTCGGAGAAAGATCCTCGGGTCAGTTTGTCATAATTTTTTCATCAGAAATTCGATTTTTTGGGTCCGCACTAAAAAATGATCCAAAATTTCAATTGTATTGGGCTTTATGTTGGATAACCGCTTTTCAAGCAATCCCAGTGACCAAAAATGCCATTTTATAGACTTTTCTTCCTACTTAGAAGTTTGTATTTTGCCCAATTTCGAGCATGAAAAGGACTCTGAGCACACTTATTTTACTTTCAAAAGTGATGATTCACATCCTAGTTATTTACATTCAAAAGATTACATATTTTAAAAAATTCACTATTTCTGACCAGTCGGAGAAAATTCCTCAGGTCCAGGTTCATTGCTTTCATTCAGGATTTGGATTTATTGCACTGTACAAAAAAATATTCAAAATGTCAATTGTATCATGCCTCATTTTGAATAACCACTTTTTAAGGACTCACATTGACTAAAATTGCCATTTTTATAAACTTCTCCTGCTACTCAGAAGGTTGTATTTTGCCCAATTTCGAGCATGAAAAGGACTCTAAGCACACTTATTTCAGTTCCAAAAGTGATGATTCACATCTGAAAGTAATTTACAGTCAAAAGATTAAACATTAAAAAAATCACCATTACTAATCATTCTGAGAAAGTTCCTCAGGTCTGAGGGTCATCGGTTTTTTTTGGACTGTACAAAAACTAATTCAAAATGTCAATTGTATTGCGCCTCAGGTTGAATTACCACTATTAAGTCCTCCCTGTGACCAAAATTGGCATTTTATAGACTTTTCTTCCTACTTAGAACCTTGTATTTTGCCCAATTTCGAGCATGAAAATGATTCTAAGCACACTTATTTTAGTTCCATAGGTGATGATTCACATCCGGGAGTCATTTACAGTTGAAAGATTAAACACAAAAAATTCACCATTACTGTCCATTCGACGAAAGCTTCTCGGGTCCGTTTGTCATAATTGTTTCATCGGAAATTCGATTTTCTGGGTCCGCACTAAAAATTATTCAAAATTTCAATTGTATTGGGCTTTATGTTGGATAACCGCTTTTCAAGGAATCCCAGTGACCAAAAATGCCATTTAATAGACTTTTCTTCCTACTTAGAAGCTTGTATTTTGCCCAATTTCGAGCATGAAAATGACTAATAGCAATTATTTCAGTTCCAAAAGTGATGATTCACATCTGAAAGTAATTTACAGTCAAAAGATTAAACATTAAAAAATTCACCATTACTGATCATTCTGAGAAAGTTCCTCAGGTCTGAGGGTCATCGTATTTTTTGGACTGTACAAAAAATAATTCAAAATGTAAATTGTATTGCGCCTCAGGTTGAATTACCAGTATTAAGTCCTCCCTGTGACCAAAATTGCCATTTTATAGACTCTCTTCCTACTTAGAAGCTTGTATTTTGCCCAATTTCGAGCATGAAAAGGACCCTAAGCACACTTATTTTAGTTCCATAAGTGATGATTCACATCCGGGATTCATTTACAGTTGAAAGATTAAACATAAAAAATTCACCATTACTGTCCATTCGGAGAAAGATCCTCCGGTCAGTTTGTCATAATTTTTTCATCAGAAATTCGATTTTTTGGGTCCGCACTAAACAATGATCCAAAATTTCAATTGTATTGGGCTTTATGTTGGATAACCGCTTTTCAAGCAATCCCAGTGACCAAAAATGCCATTTTATAGACTTTTCTTCCTACTTAGAAGTTTGTATTTTGCCCAATTTCGAGCATGAAAAGGACTCTGAGCACACTTATTTTACTTTCAAAAGTGAAGATTCACATCCTAGTTATTTACATTCAAAAGATTACATATTTTAAAAAATTCACTATTTCTGACCAGTCGGAGAAAATTCCTCCGGTCCAGGTTCATTGCTTTCATTCAGGAATTGGATTTTTTGCACTGTACAAAAAATTATTCAAAACGTCAATTGGATCATGCCTCATTTTGAATAACCACTTTTTAAGAACTCACATTGACTAAAATTGCCATTTTTATAAACTTCCCCTGCTACTCAGAAGCTTGTATTTTGCCCAATTTTGAGCGTGAAAATGATTCTAAGCACACTTATTTTAGTTCCAAAAGTGATGATTCACATCTGAAAATAATTTACAGTCAAAAGATTAAACATTAAAAAATCACCATTACTGATCATTCTGATAAAGTTCCTCAGGTCTGGGAGCCACGTTTTGTTTTGGACTGTACAAAAAACTTATTCAAAAAGTCAATTTTATCATGCCTCATTTTAAATAACCACTTTCTAAGGACTCTCATTGACTAAAATTGCCAATATTATAAACTTCTCCTGCTACTCAGAAGCTTGTATTTTGCCCAATTTCGAGCATGAAAATGATTCTAAGCACACTTATTTTAGTTCCATAGGTGATGATTCACATCCGGGAGTCATTTACAGTTGAAAGATTAAACATAAAAAATTCACCATTACTGTCCATTCGAAGAAAGCTCCTCGGGTCCGTTTGTCATAACTGTTTCATCGGAAATTCGATTTTCTGGGTCCGCACTAAAAATTATTCAAAATTTCAATTGTATTGGGCTTTATGTTGGATAACCGCTTTTCAAGGAATCCCAGTGACCAAAAATGCCATTTTATAGACTTTTCTTCCTACTTAGAAGCTTGTATTTTGCCCAATTTCGAGCATGAAAATGATTCCAAGTACACTTATTTTAGTTCCATAAGTTATGAATCACATCCTAGTTATTTACATTAAAAAGATGAAATATTTAAAAAAAATCACTATTTCTGACCAGTCGGAGAAAGTTCCTCCGGTCCAGGTTCATTGCTTTCATTCAGGAATTGGAGTTTTTGCAAAAAAATATTCAAAATGTCAATTGTATCATGCCTCATTTTGAATAACCACTTTTTAAGGACTCCCATTGACTAAAATTGCCATTATTATAAACTTCTCCTGCTACTCAGAAGCTTGTATTTTGCCCAATTTCGAGCATGAAAATGATTCTAAGCACACTTATTTTACTTTCAAAAGTGATGATTCACATCCTAGTTATTTACATTCAAAAGATTACATATTTTAAAAAATTCACTATTTCTGACCGGTCGGAGAAAGTTCCTCAGGTCCAGGTTCATTGCTTTCATTCAGGATTTGGATTTTTTGCACTGTACAAAAAAATATTCAAAATGTCAATTGTATCATGCCTCATTTCGAATAACCACTTTTTAATGACTCACATTGACTAAAATTGCCATTTTTATAAACTTCTCCTGCTACTCAGAAGGTTGTATTTTGCCCAATTTCGAGCATGAAAAGGACTCTAAGCACACTTATTTCAGTTCCAAAAGTGATGATTCACATCTGAAAGTAATTTACAGTCAAAAGATTAAACATTAAAAAAATCACCATTACTGATCATTCTGAGAAAGTTCCTCAGGTCTGAGGGTCATCGTTTTTTTTTGGACTGTACAAAAACTAATTCAAAATGTCAATTGTATTGCGCCTCAGGTTGAATTACCACTATTAAGTCCTCCCTGTGACCAAAATTGGCATTTTATAGACTTTTCTTCCTACTTAGAACCTTGTATTTTGCCCAATTTCGAGCATGAAAATGACTCCAAGAACACTTATTTTAGTTCCATAAGTGATGATTCACATCCTAGTTATTTACATTAAAAAGATGAAATATTTTAAAAAACTTCACTATTTCTGACCAGTCGGAGAAAGTTCCTCCGGTCCAGGTTCATTGCTTTCATTCAGGAATTGGAGTTTTTGCAAAAAATTATTCAAAATGTCAATTGTATCATGCCTCATTTTGAATAACCACTTTTTAAGGACTCCCATTGACTAAAATTGCCATTATTATAAACTTCTCCTGCTACTCAGAAGCTTGTATTTTGCCCAATTTCGAGCATGAAAATGATTCTAAGCACACTTATTTTAGTTCCATAGGTGAGGATTCACATCCGGAAGTCATTTACAGTTGAAAGATTAAATATAAAAAATTCACCATTACTGTCCATTCGAAGAAAGCTTCTCGGGTCCGTTTGTCATAATTGTTTCATCGGAAATTCGATTTTCTGGGTCCGCACTAAAAATTATTCAAAATTTCAATTGTATTGGGCTTTATGTTGGATAACCGCTTTTCAAGGAATCCCAGTGACCAAAAATGCCACTTTATAGACTTTTCTTCCTACTTAGAAGTTTGTATTTTGCTCAATTTCGAGCATGAAAAGGACTCTGAGCACACTTATTTTACTTTCAAAAGTGATGATTCACTTCCTAGTTATTTACATTCAAAAGATTACATATTTAAAAAAAATCACTATTTCTGACGAGCCGGAGAAAGCTCTTCCGGTCCAGGTTCGTTGTTTTTCATCAAGAATTGGATTTTTTGGACTGTACAAAAAAATATTCAAAATGTCAATTGTATCATGCCTCATTTTGAATAACCACTTTTTAAGGACTCCCATTGACTAAAATTGCCATTATTATAAACTTCTCCTGCTACTCAGAAGCTTGTATTTTGCCCAATTTCGAGCATGAAAATGATTCTAAGCACACTTATTTTAGTTCCATAGGTGATGATTCACATCCGGGAGTCATTTACAGTTGAAAGATTAAACATAAAAAATTCACCATTACTGTCCATTCGAAGAAAGCTTCTCGGGTCTGTTTGTCATAATTGTTTCATCGGAAATTCGATTTTCTGGGTCCGCACTAAAAATTATTGAAAATTTCAATTGTATTGGGCTTTATGTTGGATAACCGCTTTTCAAGGAATCCCATTGACTGAAATTGCCATTATTATAAACTTCTCCTGCTACTCAGAAGCTTGTATTTTGCCCAATTTCGAGCATGAAAAGGATTCTAAGCACACTTATTTTAGTTCCATAGGTGAGGATTCACATCCGGAAGTCATTTACAGTTGAAAGATTAAATATAAAAAATTCACCATTACTGTCCATTCGAAGAAAGCTTCTCGGGTCCGTTTGTCATAATTGTTTCATCGGAAATTCGATTTTCTGGGTCCGCACTAAAAATTATTCAAAATTTCAATTGTATTGGGCTTTATGTTGGATAACCGCTTTTCAAGGAATCCCAGTGACCAAAAATGCCACTTTATAGACTTTTCTTCCTACTTAGAAGTTTGTATTTTGCTCAATTTCG
The DNA here is from genome assembly GCF_964204655.1 of Triturus cristatus. Classification (NCBI taxonomy): domain Eukaryota; kingdom Metazoa; phylum Chordata; class Amphibia; order Caudata; family Salamandridae; genus Triturus; species Triturus cristatus. The sequence continues at coordinate 256,985,867 of NC_140584.1, forward strand.
AGCATGAAAAGGACTCTGAGCACACTTATTTTACTTTCAAAAGTGATGATTCACTTCCTAGTTATTTACATTCAAAAGATTACATATTTAAAAAAATCACTATTTCTGACGAGCCGGAGAAAGCTCTTCCGGTCCAGGTTCGTTGTTTTTCATCAAGAATTGGATTTTTTGGACTGTACAAAAAAATATTCAAAATGTCAATTGTATCATGCCTCATTTTGAATAACCACTTTTTAAGAACTCACATTGACTAAAATTGCCATTTTTATAAACTTCTCCTGCTACTCAGAAGGATGTATTTTGCCCAATTTCGAGCATGTAAAGGATTCTAAGCACACTTATTTTAGTTCCAAAAGTGATGATTCACATCTGAAAGTAATTTACAGTCAAAAGATTAAACATTAAAAAATCACCATTACTGATCATTCTGAGAAAGTTCCTCAGGTCTGAGGGGCACGTTTTTTTGTGGACTGTACAAAAACTAATTCAAAATGTCAATTGTATTGCGCCTCAGGTTGAATTACCACTATTAAGTCCTCCCTGTGACCAAAATTGGCATTTTATAGACTTTTCTTCCGACTTAGAACCTTGCATTTTGCCCAATTTCGAGCATGAAAATGACTCTAAGAACACTTATTTTAGTTCCATAAGTGATGATTCACATCCTAGTTATTTACATTAAAAAGATTAAATATTTAAAAAAATTCACTATTTCTGACCAGTCGGATAAAGTTCCTCTGGTCCAGGTTCATTGCTTTCATTCAGGAATTGGATTTTTTGCAATGTACAAAAAATTATTCAAAATGTCAATTGTATCATGCCTCATTTTGAATAACCACTTTTTAAGGACTCCCATTGACTAAAATTGCCATTATTATAAACTTCTCCTGCTACTCAGAAGCTTGTATTTTGCCCAATTTCGAGCATGAAAATGATTCTAAGCACACTTATTTTAGTTCCATAGGTGATGATTCACATCCGGGAGTCATTTACAGTTGAAAGATTAAACATAAAAAATTCACCATTACTGTCCATTCGAAGAAAGCTTCTCGGGTCCGTTTGTCATAATTGTTTCATCGGAAATTCGATTTTCTGGGTCCGCACTAAAAATTATTCAAAATTTCAATTGTATTGGGCTTTATGTTGGATAACCGCTTTTCAAGGAATCCCATTGACTAAAATTGCCATTATTATAAACTTCTCCTGCTACTCAGAAGCTTGTATTTTGCCCAATTTCGAGCATGAAAATGATTCTAAGCACACTTATTTTAGTTCCATAGGTGAGGATTCACATCCGGAAGTCATTTACAGTTGAGATTAAATATAAAAAATTCACCATTACTGTCCATTCGAAGAAAGCTTCTCGGGTCCGTTTGTCATAATTGTTTCATCGGAAATTCGATTTTATGGGTCCGCACTAAAAATTATTCGAAATTTCAATTGTATTGGGCTTTATGTTGGATAACCGCTTTTCAAGGAATCCCAGTGACCAAAAATGCCACTTTATAGACTTTTCTTCCTACTTAGAAGTTTGTATTTTGCTCAATTTCGAGCATGAAAAGGACTCTGAGCACACTTATTTTACTTTCAAAAGTGATGATTCACTTCCTAGTTATTTACATTCAAAAGATTACATATTTAAAAAAATCACTATTTCTGACGAGCCGGAGAAAGCTCTTCCGGTCCAGGTTCGTTGTTTTTCATCAAGAATTGGATTTTTTGGACTGTACAAAAAAATATTCAAAATGTCAATTGTATCATGCCTCATTTTGAATAACCACTTTTTAAGAACTCACATTGACTAAAATTGCCATTTTTATAAACTTCTCCTGCTACTCAGAAGGATGTATTTTGCCCAATTTCGAGCATGTAAAGGATTCTAAGCACACTTATTTTAGTTCCAAAAGTGATGATTCACATCTGAAAGTAATTTACAGTCAAAAGATTAAACATTAAAAAATCACCATTACTGATCATTCTGAGAAAGTTCCTCAGGTCTGAGGGGCACGTTTTTTTGTGGACTGTACAAAAACTAATTCAAAATGTCAATTGTATTGCGCCTCAGGTTGAATTACCACTATTAAGTCCTCCCTGTGACCAAAATTGGCATTTTATAGACTTTTCTTCCGACTTAGAACCTTGCATTTTGCCCAATTTCGAGCATGAAAATGACTCTAAGAACACTTATTTTAGTTCCATAAGTGATGATTCACATCCTAGTTATTTACATTAAAAAGATTAAATATTTAAAAAAATTCACTATTTCTGACCAGTCGGATAAAGTTCCTCTGGTCCAGGTTCATTGCTTTCATTCAGGAATTGGATTTTTTGCAATGTACAAAAAATTATTCAAAATGTCAATTGTATCATGCCTCATTTTGAATAACCACTTTTTAAGGACTCCCATTGACTAAAATTGCCATTATTATAAACTTCTCCTGCTACTCAGAAGCTTGTATTTTGCCCAATTTCGAGCATGAAAATGATTCTAAGCACACTTATTTTAGTTCCATAGGTGATGATTCACATCCGGGAGTCATTTACAGTTGAAAGATTAAACATAAAAAATTCACCATTACTGTCCATTCGAAGAAAGCTTCTCGGGTCCGTTTGTCATAATTGTTTCATCTGAAATTCGATTTTCTGGGTCCGCACTAAAAACTATTCAAAATTTCAATTGTATTGGGCTTTATGTTGGATAACCGCTTTTCAAGGAATCCCATGGACTAAAATTGCCATTATTATAAACTTCTCCTGCTACTCAGAAGCTTGTATTTTGCCCAATTTCGAGCATGAAAATGATTCTAAGCACACTTATTTTAGTTCCATAGGTGAGGATTCACATCCGGGAGTCATTTACAGTTGAAAGATTAAACATAAAAAATTCACCATTACTGTCCATTCGAAGAAAGCTTCTCGGGTCCGTTTGTCATAATTGTTTCATCGGAAATTCGATTTTCTAGGTCCGCACTAAAAATTATTCAAAATTTCAATTGTATTGGGCTTTATGTTGGATAACTGCTTTTCAAGGAATCCCAGTGACCAAAAATGCCATTTTATAGACTTTTCTTCCTACTTAGAAGTTTGTATTTTGCCCAATTTCGAGCATGAAAAGGACTCTGAGCACACTTATTTTACTTTCAAAAGTGATGATTCACATCCTAGTTATTTACATTCAAAAGATTACATATTTTAAAAAATTCACTATTTCTGACCAGTCGGAGAAAGTTCCTCAGGTCCAGGTTCATTGCTTTCATTCACGATTTGGATTTTTTGCACTGTACAAAAAAATATTCAAAATGTCAATTGTATCATGCCTCATTTTGAATAACCACTTTTTAAGGACTCACATTGACTAAAATTGCCATTTTTATAAACTTCTCCTGCTACTCAGAAGCTTGTATTTTGCCCAATTTTGAGCATGAAAATGATTCTAAGCACACTTATTTTAGTTCCATAGGTGATGATTCACATCCGGGAGTCATTTACAGTTGAAAGATTAAACATAAAAAATTCACCATTACTGTCGATTCGAAGAAAGCTTCTCGGGTCCGTTTGTCATAATTGTTTCATCGGAAATTCGATTTTCTGGGTCCGCACTAAAAATTATTCAAAATTTCAATTGTATCGGGCTTTATGTTGGATAACCGCTTTTCAAGGAATCCCAGTGACCAAAAATGCCATTTTATAGACTTTTCTTCCTACTTAGAAGCTTGTATTTTGCCCAATTTCGAGCATGAAAATGACTAATAGCAATTATTTCAGTTCCAAAAGTGATGATTCACATCTGAAAGTAATTTACAGTCAAAAGATTAAACATTAAAAAATTCACCATTACTGATCATTCTGAGAAAGTTCCTCAGGTCTGAGGGTCATCGTATTTTTTGGACTGTACAAAAAATAATTCAAAATGTAAATTGTATTGCGCCTCAGGTTGAATTACCAGTATTAAGTCCTCCCTGTGACCAAAATTGCCATTTTATAGACTCTCTTCCTACTTAGAAGCTTGTATTTTGCCCAATTTCGAGCATGAAAAGGACCCTAAGCACACTTATTTTAGTTCCATAAGTGATGATTCACATCCGGGATTCATTTACAGTTGAAAGATTAAACATAAAAAATTCACCATTACTGTCCATTCGGAGAAAGATCCTCCGGTCAGTTTGTCATAATTTTTTCATCAGAAATTCGATTTTTTGGGTCCGCACTAAAAAATGATCCAAAATTTCAATTGTATTGGGCTTTATGTTGGATAACCGCTTTTCAAGCAATCCCAGTGACCAAAAATGCCATTTTATAGACTTTTCTTCCTACTTAGAAGTTTGTATTTTGCCCAATTTCGAGCATGAAAAGGACTCTGAGCACACTTATTTTACTTTCAAAAGTGATGATTCACATCCTAGTTATTTACATTCAAAAGATTACATATTTTAAAAAATTCACTATTTCTGACCAGTCGGATAAAGTTCCTCTGGTCCAGGTTCATTGCTTTCATTCAGGAATTGGATTTTTTGCAATGTACAAAAAATTATTCAAAATGTCAATTGTATCATGCCTCATTTTGAATAACCACTTTTTAAGGACTCCCATTGACTAAAATTGCCATTATTATAAACTTCTCCTGCTACTCAGAAGCTTGTATTTTGCCCAATTTCGAGCATGAAAATGATTCTAAGCACACTTATTTTAGTTCCATAGGTGATGATTCACATCCGGGAGTCATTTACAGTTGAAAGATTAAACATAAAAAATTCACCATTACTGTCCATTCGAAGAAAGCTTCTCGGGTCCGTTTGTCATAATTGTTTCATCGGAAATTCGATTTTCTGGGTCCGCACTAAAAATTATTCAAAATTTCAATTGTATTGGGCTTTATGTTGGATAACCGCTTTTCAAGGAATCCCATTGACTAAAATTGCCATTATTATAAACTTCCCCTGCTACTCAGAAGCTTGTATTTTGCCCAATTTCGAGCATGAAAATGATTCTAAGCACACTTATTTTAGTTCCAAAAGTGATGATTCACATCTGAAAATAATTTACAGTCAAAAGATTAAACATTAAAAAATCACCATTACTGATCATTCTGATAAAGTTCCTCAGGTCTGGGAGCCACGTTTTGTTTTGGACTGTACAAAAAATTATTCAAAATGTCAATTGTATCATGCCTCATTTTGAATAACCACTTTTTAAGGACTCCCATTGACTAAAATTGCCATTATTATAAACTTCTCCTGCTACTCAGAAGCTTGTATTTTGCCCAATTTCGAGCATGAAAATGATTCTAAGCACACTTATTTTAGTTCCATAGGTGATGATTCACATCCGGGAGTCATTTACAGTTGAAAGATTAAACATAAAAAATTCACCATTACTGTCCATTCGAAGAAAGCTTCTCGGGTCCGTTTGTCATAATTGTTTCTTCGGAAATTCGATTTTCTGGGTCCGCACTAAAAATTATTCAAAATTTCAATTGTATTGGGCTTTATGTTGGATAACCGCTTTTCAAGGAATCCCAGTGACCAAAAATGCCATTTTATAGACTTTTCTTCCTACTTAGAAGCTTGTATTTTGCCCAATTTCGAGCATGAAAATGATTCCAAGTACACTTATTTTAGTTCCATAAGTTATGAATCACATCCTAGTTATTTACATTAAAAAGATGAAATATTTAAAAAAAATCACTATTTCTGACCAGTCGGAGAAAGTTCCTCCGGTCCAGGTTCATTGCTTTCATTCAGGAATTGGAGTTTTTGCAAAAAAATATTCAAAATGTCAATTGTATCATGCCTCATTTTGAATAACCACTTTTTAAGGACTCCCATTGACTAAAATTGCCATTATTATAAACTTCTCCTGCTACTCAGAAGCTTGTATTTTGCCCAATTTCGAGCATGAAAATGATTCTAAGCACACTTATTTTAGTTCCATAGGTGAGGATTCACATCCGGAAGTCATTTACAGTTGAAAGATTAAATATAAAAAATTCACCATTACTGTCCATTCGAAGAAAGCTTCTCGGGTCCGTTTGTCATAATTGTTTCATCGGAAATTCGATTTTCTGGGTCCGCACTAAAAATTATTCAAAATTTCAATTGTATTGGGCTTTATGTTGGATAACCGCTTTTCAAGGAATCCCAGTGACCAAAAATGCCACTTTATAGACTTTTCTTCCTACTTAGAAGTTTGTATTTTGCTCAATTTCGAGCATGAAAAGGACTCTGAGCACACTTATTTTACTTTCAAAAGTGATGATTCACTTCCTAGTTATTTACATTCAAAAGATTACATATTTAAAAAAATCACTATTTCTGACGAGCCGGAGAAAGCTCTTCCGGTCCAGGTTCGTTGTTTTTCATCAAGAATTGGATTTTTTGGACTGTACAAAAAAATATTCAAAATGTCAATTGTATCATGCCTCATTTTGAATAACCACTTTTTAAGAACTCACATTGACTAAAATTGCCATTTTTATAAACTTCTCCTGCTACTCAGAAGGATGTATTTTGCCCAATTTCGAGCATGTAAAGGATTCTAAGCACACTTATTTTAGTTCCAAAAGTGATGATTCACATCTGAAAGTAATTTACAGTCAAAAGATTAAACATTAAAAAATCACCATTACTGATCATTCTGAGAAAGTTCCTCAGGTCTGAGGGGCACGTTTTTTTGTGGACTGTACAAAAACTAATTCAAAATGTCAATTGTATTGCGCCTCAGGTTGAATTACCACTATTAAGTCCTCCCTGTGACCAAAATTGGCATTTTATAGACTTTTCTTCCGACTTAGAACCTTGCATTTTGCCCAATTTCGAGCATGAAAATGACTCTAAGAACACTTATTTTAGTTCCATAAGTGATGATTCACATCCTAGTTATTTACATTAAAAAGATTAAATATTTTAAAAAATTCACTATTTCTGACCAGTCGGATAAAGTTCCTCTGGTCCAGGTTCATTGCTTTCATTCAGGAATTGGATTTTTTGCAATGTACAAAAAATTATTCAAAATGTCAATTGTATCATGCCTCATTTTGAATAACCACTTTTTAAGGACTCCCATTGACTAAAATTGCCATTATTATAAACTTCTCCTGCTACTCAGAAGCTTGTATTTTGCCCAATTTCGAGCATGAAAATGATTCTAAGCACACTTATTTTAGTTCCATAGGTGATGATTCACATCCGGGAGTCATTTACAGTTGAAAGATTAAACATAAAAAATTCACCATTACTGTCCATTCGAAGAAAGCTTCTCGGGTCCGTTTGTCATAATTGTTTCATCGGAAATTCGATTTTCTGGGTCCGCACTAAAAATTATTCAAAATTTCAATTGTATTGGGCTTTATGTTGGATAACCGCTTTTCAAGGAATCCCATTGACTAAAATTGCCATTATTATAAACTTCTCCTGCTACTCAGAAGCTTGTATTTTGCCCAATTTCTAGCATGAAAATGATTCTAAGCACACTTATTTTAGTTCCATAGGTGAGGATTCACATCCGGAAGTCATTTACAGTTGAAAGATTAAATATAAAAAATTCACCATTACTGTCCATTCGAAGAAAGCTTCTCGGGTCCGTTTGTCATAATTGTTTCATCGGAAATTCGATTTTCTGGGTCCGCACTAAAAATTATTCAAAATTTCAATTGTATTGGGCTTTATGTTGGATAACCGCTTTTCAAGGAATCCCAGTGACCAAAAATGCCACTTTATAGACTTTTCTTCCTACTTAGAAGTTTGTATTTTGCTCAATTTCGAGCATGAAAAGGACTCTGAGCACACTTATTTTACTTTCAAAAGTGATGATTCACTTCCTAGTTATTTACATTCAAAAGATTACATATTTAAAAAAATCACTATTTCTGACGAGCCGGAGAAAGCTCTTCCGGTCCAGGTTCCTTGTTTTTCATCAAGAATTGGATTTTTTGGACTGTACAAAAAAATATTCAAAATGTCAATTGTATCATGCCTCATTTTGAATAACCACTTTTTAAGAACTCACATTGACTAAAATTGCCATTTTTATAAACTTCTCCTGCTACTCAGAAGGATGTATTTTGCCCAATTTCGAGCATGTAAAGGATTCTAAGCACACTTATTTTAGTTCCAAAAGTGATGATTCACATCTGAAAGTAATTTACAGTCAAAAGATTAAACATTAAAAAATCACCATTTCTGATCATTCTGAGAAAGTTCCTCAGGTCTGAGGGGCACGTTTTTTTGTGGACTGTACAAAAACTAATTCAAAATGTCAATTGTATTGCGCCTCAGGTTGAATTACCACTATTAAGTCCTCCCTGTGACCAAAATTGGCATTTTATAGACTTTTCTTCCGACTTAGAACCTTGCATTTTGCCCAATTTCGAGCATGAAAATGACTCTAAGAACACTTATTTTAGTTCCATAAGTGATGATTCACATCCTAGTTATTTACATTAAAAAGATTAAATATTTAAAAAAATTCACTATTTCTGACCAGTCGGATAAAGTTCCTCTGGTCCAGGTTCATTGCTTTCATTCAGGAATTGGATTTTTTGCAATGTACAAAAAATTATTCAAAATGTCAATTGTATCATGCCTCATTTTGAATAACCACTTTTTAAGGACTCCCATTGACTAAAATTGCCATTATTATAAACTTCTCCTGCTACTCAGAAGCTTGTATTTTGCCCAATTTCGAGCATGAAAATGATTCTAAGCACACTTATTTTAGTTCCATAGGTGATGATTCACATCCGGGAGTCATTTACAGTTGAAAGATTAAACATAAAAAATTCACCATTACTGTCCATTCGAAGAAAGCTTCTCGGGTCCGTTTGTCATAATTGTTTCATCGGAAATTCGATTTTCTGGGTCCGCACTAAAAATTATTCAAAATTTCAATTGTATTGGGCTTTATGTTGGATAACCGCTTTTCAAGGAATCCCAGTGACTGAAATTGCCATTATTATAAACTTCTCCTGCTACTCAGAAGCTTGTATTTTGCCCAATTTCGAGCATGAAAATGATTCTAAGCACACTTATTTTAGTTCCATAGGTGAGGATTCACATCCGGAAGTCATTTACAGTTGAAAGATTAAATATAAAAAATTCACCATTACTGTCCATTCGAAGAAAGCTTCTCGGGTCCGTTTGTCATAATTGTTTCATCGGAAATTCGATTTTCTGGGTCCGCACTAAAAATTATTCAAAATTTCAATTGTATTGGGCTTTATGTTGGATAACCGCTTTTCAAGGAATCCCAGTGACCAAAAATGCCACTTTATAGACTTTTCTTCCTACTTAGAAGTTTGTATTTTGCTCAATTTCGAGCATGAAAAGGACTCTGAGCACACTTATTTTACTTTCAAAAGTGATGATTCACTTCCTAGTTATTTACATTCAAAAGATTACATATTTAAAAAAATCACTATTCCTGACGAGCCGGAGAAAGCTCTTCCGGTCCAGGTTCGTTGTTTTTCATCAAGAATTGGATTTTTTGGACTGTACAAAAAAATATTCAAAATGTCAATTGTATCATGCCTCATTTTGAATAACCACTTTTTAAGAACTCACATTGACTAAAATTGCAATTTTTATAAACTTCTCCTGCTACTCAGAAGGATGTATTTTGCCCAATTTCGAGCATGTAAAGGATTCTAAGCACACTTATTTTAGTTCCAAAAGTGATGATTCACATCTGAAAGTAATTTACAGTCAAAAGATTAAACATTAAAAAATCACCATTACTGATCATTCTGAGAAAGTTCCTCAGGTCTGAGGGCCACGTTTTTTTGTGGACTGTACAAAAACTAATTCAAAATGTCAATTGTATTGCGCCTCAGGTTGAATTACCACTATTAAGTCCTCCCTGTGACAAAATTGGCATTTTATAGACTTTTCTTCCGACTTAGAACCTTGCATTTTGCCCAATTTCGAGCATGAAAATGACTCTAAGAACACTTATTTTAGTTCCATAAGTGATGATTCACATCCTAGTTATTTACATTAAAAAGATTAAATATTTAAAAAAATTCACTATTTCTGACCAGTCGGATAAAGTTCCTCTGGTCCAGGTTCATTGCTTTCATTCAGGAATTGGATTTTTTGCAATGTACAAAAAATTATTCAAAATGTCAATTGTATCATGCCTCATTTTGAATAACCACTTTTTAAGGACTCCCATTGACTAAAATTGCCATTATTATAAACTTCTCCTGCTACTCAGAAGCTTGTATTTTGCCCAATTTCGAGCATGAAAATGATTCTAAGCACACTTATTTTAGTTCCATAGGTGATGATTCACATCCGGGAGTCATTTACAGTTGAAAGATTAAACATAAAAAATTCACCATTACTGTCCATTCGAAGAAAGCTTCTCGGGTCCGTTTGTCATAATTGTTTCATCTGAAATTCGATTTTCTGGGTCCGCACTAAAAACTATTCAAAATTTCAATTGTATTGGGCTTTATGTTGGATAACCGCTTTTCAAGGAATCCCATGGACTAAAATTGCCATTATTATAAACTTCTCCTGCTACTCAGAAGCTTGTATTTTGCCCAATTTCGAGCATGAAAATGATTCTAAGCACACTTATTTTAGTTCCATAGGTGAGGATTCACATCCGGGAGTCATTTACAGTTGAAAGATTAAACATAAAAAATTCACCATTACTGTCCATTCGAAGAAAGCTTCTCGGGTCCGTTTGTCATAATTGTTTCATCGGAAATTCGATTTTCTAGGTCCGCACTAAAAATTATTCAAAATTTCAATTGTATTGGGCTTTATGTTGGATAACTGCTTTTCAAGGAATCCCAGTGACCAAAAATGCCATTTTATAGACTTTTCTTCCTACTTAGAAGTTTGTATTTTGCCCAATTTCGAGCATGAAAAGGACTCTGAGCACACTTATTTTACTTTCAAAAGTGATGATTCACATCCTAGTTATTTACATTCAAAAGATTACATATTTTAAAAAATTCACTATTTCTGACCAGTCGGAGAAAGTTCCTCAGGTCCAGGTTCATTGCTTTCATTCACGATTTGGATTTTTTGCACTGTACAAAAAAATATTCAAAATGTCAATTGTATCATGCCTCATTTTGAATAACCACTTTTTAAGGACTCACATTGACTAAAATTGCCATTTTTATAAACTTCTCCTGCTACTCAGAAGCTTGTATTTTGCCCAATTTTGAGCATGAAAATGATTCTAAGCACACTTATTTTAGTTCCATAGGTGATGATTCACATCCGGGAGTCATTTACAGTTGAAAGATTAAACATAAAAAATTCACCATTACTGTCGATTCGAAGAAAGCTTCTCGGGTCCGTTTGTCATAATTGTTTCATCGGAAATTCGATTTTCTGGGTCCGCACTAAAAATTATTCAAAATTTCAATTGTATCGGGCTTTATGTTGGATAACCGCTTTTCAAGGAATCCCAGTGACCAAAAATGCCATTTTATAGACTTTTCTTCCTACTTAGAAGCTTGTATTTTGCCCAATTTCGAGCATGAAAATGACTAATAGCAATTATTTCAGTTCCAAAAGTGATGATTCACATCTGAAAGTAATTTACAGTCAAAAGATTAAACATTAAAAAATTCACCATTACTGATCATTCTGAGAAAGTTCCTCAGGTCTGAGGGTCATCGTATTTTTTGGACTGTACAAAAAATAATTCAAAATGTAAATTGTATTGCGCCTCAGGTTGAATTACCAGTATTAAGTCCTCCCTGTGACCAAAATTGCCATTTTATAGACTCTCTTCCTACTTAGAAGCTTGTATTTTGCCCAATTTCGAGCATGAAAAGGACCCTAAGCACACTTATTTTAGTTCCATAAGTGATGATTCACATCCGGGATTCATTTACAGTTGAAAGATTAAACATAAAAAATTCACCATTACTGTCCATTCGGAGAAAGATCCTCCGGTCAGTTTGTCATAATTTTTTCATCAGAAATTCGATTTTTTGGGTCCGCACTAAAAAATGATCCAAAATTTCAATTGTATTGGGCTTTATGTTGGATAACCGCTTTTCAAGCAATCCCAGTGACCAAAAATGCCATTTTATAGACTTTTCTTCCTACTTAGAAGTTTGTATTTTGCCCAATTTCGAGCATGAAAAGGACTCTGAGCACACTTATTTTACTTTCAAAAGTGATGATTCACATCCTAGTTATTTACATTCAAAAGATTACATATTTTAAAAAATTCACTATTTCTGACCAGTCGGATAAAGTTCCTCTGGTCCAGGTTCATTGCTTTCATTCAGGAATTGGATTTTTTGCAATGTACAAAAAATTATTCAAAATGTCAATTGTATCATGCCTCATTTTGAATAACCACTTTTTAAGGACTCCCATTGACTAAAATTGCCATTATTATAAACTTCTCCTGCTACTCAGAAGCTTGTATTTTGCCCAATTTCGAGCATGAAAATGATTCTAAGCACACTTATTTTAGTTCCATAGGTGATGATTCACATCCGGGAGTCATTTACAGTTGAAAGATTAAACATAAAAAATTCACCATTACTGTCCATTCGAAGAAAGCTTCTCGGGTCCGTTTGTCATAATTGTTTCATCGGAAATTCGATTTTCTGGGTCCGCACTAAAAATTATTCAAAATTTCAATTGTATTGGGCTTTATGTTGGATAACCGCTTTTCAAGGAATCCCATTGACTAAAATTGCCATTATTATAAACTTCCCCTGCTACTCAGAAGCTTGTATTTTGCCCAATTTCGAGCATGAAAATGATTCTAAGCACACTTATTTTAGTTCCAAAAGTGATGATTCACATCTGAAAATAATTTACAGTCAAAAGATTAAACATTAAAAAATCACCATTACTGATCATTCTGATAAAGTTCCTCAGGTCTGGGAGCCACGTTTTGTTTTGGACTGTACAAAAAATTATTCAAAATGTCAATTGTATCATGCCTCATTTTGAATAACCACTTTTTAAGGACTCCCATTGACTAAAATTGCCATTATTATAAACTTCTCCTGCTACTCAGAAGCTTGTATTTTGCCCAATTTCGAGCATGAAAATGATTCTAAGCACACTTATTTTAGTTCCATAGGTGATGATTCACATCCGGGAGTCATTTACAGTTGAAAGATTAAACATAAAAAATTCACCATTACTGTCCATTCGAAGAAAGCTTCTCGGGTCCGTTTGTCATAATTGTTTCATCGGAAATTCGATTTTCTGGGTCCGCACTAAAAATTATTCAAAATTTCAATTGTATTGGGCTTTATGTTGGATAACCGCTTTTCAAGGAATCCCAGTGACCAAAAATGCCATTTTATAGACTTTTCTTCCTACTTAGAAGCTTGTATTTTGCCCAATTTCGAGCATGAAAATGATTCCAAGTACACTTATTTTAGTTCCATAAGTTATGAATCACATCCTAGTTATTTACATTAAAAAGATGAAATATTTAAAAAAAATCACTATTTCTGACCAGTCGGAGAAAGTTCCTCCGGTCCAGGTTCATTGCTTTCATTCAGGAATTGGAGTTTTTGCAAAAAAATATTCAAAATGTCAATTGTATCATGCCTCATTTTGAATAACCACTTTTTAAGGACTCCCATTGACTAAAATTGCCATTATTATAAACTTCTCCTGCTACTCAGAAGCTTGTATTTTGCCCAATTTCGAGCATGAAAATGATTCTAAGCACACTTATTTTAGTTCCATAGGTGAGGATTCACATCCGGAAGTCATTTACAGTTGAAAGATTAAATATAAAAAATTCACCATTACTGTCCATTCGAAGAAAGCTTCTCGGGTCCGTTTGTCATAATTGTTTCATCGGAAATTCGATTTTCTGGGTCCGCACTAAAAATTATTCAAAATTTCAATTGTATTGGGCTTTATGTTGGATAACCGCTTTTCAAGGAATCCCAGTGACCAAAAATGCCACTTTATAGACTTTTCTTCCTACTTAGAAGTTTGTATTTTGCTCAATTTCGAGCATGAAAAGGACTCTGAGCACACTTATTTTACTTTCAAAAGTGATGATTCACTTCCTAGTTATTTACATTCAAAAGATTACATATTTAAAAAAATCACTATTTCTGACGAGCCGGAGAAAGCTCTTCCGGTCCAGGTTCGTTGTTTTTCATCAAGAATTGGATTTTTTGGACTGTACAAAAAAATATTCAAAATGTCAATTGTATCATGCCTCATTTTGAATAACCACTTTTTAAGAACTCACATTGACTAAAATTGCCATTTTTATAAACTTCTCCTGCTACTCAGAAGGATGTATTTTGCCCAATTTCGAGCATGTAAAGGATTCTAAGCACACTTATTTTAGTTCCAAAAGTGATGATTCACATCTGAAAGTAATTTACAGTCAAAAGATTAAACATTAAAAAATCACCATTACTGATCATTCTGAGAAAGTTCCTCAGGTCTGAGGGGCACGTTTTTTTGTGGACTGTACAAAAACTAATTCAAAATGTCAATTGTATTGCGCCTCAGGTTGAATTACCACTATTAAGTCCTCCCTGTGACCAAAATTGGCATTTTATAGACTTTTCTTCCGACTTAGAACCTTGCATTTTGCCCAATTTCGAGCATGAAAATGACTCTAAGAACACTTATTTTAGTTCCATAAGTGATGATTCACATCCTAGTTATTTACATTAAAAAGATTAAATATTTTAAAAAATTCACTATTTCTGACCAGTCGGATAAAGTTCCTCTGGTCCAGGTTCATTGCTTTCATTCAGGAATTGGATTTTTTGCAATGTACAAAAAATTATTCAAAATGTCAATTGTATCATGCCTCATTTTGAATAACCACTTTTTAAGGACTCCCATTGACTAAAATTGCCATTATTATAAACTTCTCCTGCTACTCAGAAGCTTGTATTTTGCCCAATTTCGAGCATGAAAATGATTCTAAGCACACTTATTTTAGTTCCATAGGTGATGATTCACATCCGGGAGTCATTTACAGTTGAAAGATTAAACATAAAAAATTCACCATTACTGTCCATTCGAAGAAAGCTTCTCGGGTCCGTTTGTCATAATTGTTTCATCGGAAATTCGATTTTCTGGGTCCGCACTAAAAATTATTCAAAATTTCAATTGTATTGGGCTTTATGTTGGATAACCGCTTTTCAAGGAATCCCATTGACTAAAATTGCCATTATTATAAACTTCTCCTGCTACTCAGAAGCTTGTATTTTGCCCAATTTCTAGCATGAAAATGATTCTAAGCACACTTATTTTAGTTCCATAGGTGAGGATTCACATCCGGAAGTCATTTACAGTTGAAAGATTAAATATAAAAAATTCACCATTACTGTCCATTCGAAGAAAGCTTCTCGGGTTCGTTTGTCATAATTGTTTCATCGGAAATTCGATTTTCTGGGTCCGCACTAAAAATTATTCAAAATTTCAATTGTATTGGGCTTTATGTTGGATAACCGCTTTTCAAGGAATCCCAGTGACCAAAAATGCCACTTTATAGACTTTTCTTCCTACTTAGAAGTTTGTATTTTGCTCAATTTCGAGCATGAAAAGGACTCTGAGCACACTTATTTTACTTTCAAAAGTGATGATTCACTTCCTAGTTATTTACATTCAAAAGATTACATATTTAAAAAAATCACTATTTCTGACGAGCCGGAGAAAGCTCTTCCGGTCCAGGTTCCTTGTTTTTCATCAAGAATTGGATTTTTTGGACTGTACAAAAAAATATTCAAAATGTCAATTGTATCATGCCTCATTTTGAATAACCACTTTTTAAGAACTCACATTGACTAAAATTGCCATTTTTATAAACTTCTCCTGCTACTCAGAAGGATGTATTTTGCCCAATTTCGAGCATGTAAAGGATTCTAAGCACACTTATTTTAGTTCCAAAAGTGATGATTCACATCTGAAAGTAATTTACAGTCAAAAGATTAAACATTAAAAAATCACCATTTCTGATCATTCTGAGAAAGTTCCTCAGGTCTGAGGGGCACGTTTTTTTGTGGACTGTACAAAAACTAATTCAAAATGTCAATTGTATTGCGCCTCAGGTTGAATTACCACTATTAAGTCCTCCCTGTGACCAAAATTGGCATTTTATAGACTTTTCTTCCGACTTAGAACCTTGCATTTTGCCCAATTTCGAGCATGAAAATGACTCTAAGAACACTTATTTTAGTTCCATAAGTGATGATTCACATCCTAGTTATTTACATTAAAAAGATTAAATATTTAAAAAAATTCACTATTTCTGACCAGTCGGATAAAGTTCCTCTGGTCCAGGTTCATTGCTTTCATTCAGGAATTGGATTTTTTGCAATGTACAAAAAATTATTCAAAATGTCAATTGTATCATGCCTCATTTTGAATAACCACTTTTTAAGGACTCCCATTGACTAAAATTGCCATTATTATAAACTTCTCCTGCTACTCAGAAGCTTGTATTTTGCCCAATTTCGAGCATGAAAATGATTCTAAGCACACTTATTTTAGTTCCATAGGTGATGATTCACATCCGGGAGTCATTTACAGTTGAAAGATTAAACATAAAAAATTCACCATTACTGTCCATTCGAAGAAAGCTTCTCGGGTCCGTTTGTCATAATTGTTTCATCGGAAATTCGATTTTCTGGGTCCGCACTAAAAATTATTCAAAATTTCAATTGTATTGGGCTTTATGTTGGATAACCGCTTTTCAAGGAATCCCATTGACTGAAATTGCCATTATTATAAACTTCTCCTGCTACTCAGAAGCTTGTATTTTGCCCAATTTCGAGCATGAAAATGATTCTAAGCACACTTATTTTAGTTCCATAGGTGAGGATTCACATCCGGAAGTCATTTACAGTTGAAAGATTAAATATAAAAAATTCACCATTACTGTCCATTCGAAGAAAGCTTCTCGGGTCCGTTTGTCATAATTGTTTCATCGGAAATTCGATTTTCTGGGTCCGCACTAAAAATTATTCAAAATTTCAATTGTATTGGGCTTTATGTTGGATAACCGCTTTTCAAGGAATCCCAGTGACCAAAAATGCCACTTTATAGACTTTTCTTCCTACTTAGAAGTTTGTATTTTGCTCAATTTCGAGCATGAAAAGGACTCTGAGCACACTTATTTTACTTTCAAAAGTGATGATTCACTTCCTAGTTATTTACATTCAAAAGATTACATATTTAAAAAAATCACTATTCCTGACGAGCCGGAGAAAGCTCTTCCGGTCCAGGTTCGTTGTTTTTCATCAAGAATTGGATTTTTTGGACTGTACAAAAAAATATTCAAAATGTCAATTGTATCATGCCTCATTTTGAATAACCACTTTTTAAGAACTCACATTGACTAAAATTGCAATTTTTATAAACTTCTCCTGCTACTCAGAAGGATGTATTTTGCCCAATTTCGAGCATGTAAAGGATTCTAAGCACACTTATTTTAGTTCCAAAAGTGATGATTCACATCTGAAAGTAATTTACAGTCAAAAGATTAAACATTAAAAAATCACCATTACTGATCATTCTGAGAAAGTTCCTCAGGTCTGAGGGCCACGTTTTTTTGTGGACTGTACAAAAACTAATTCAAAATGTCAATTGTATTGCGCCTCAGGTTGAATTACCACTATTAAGTCCTCCCTGTGACCAAAATTGGCATTTTATAGACTTTTCTTCCGACTTAGAACCTTGCATTTTGCCCAATTTCGAGCATGAAAATGACTCTAAGAACACTTATTTTAGTTCCATAAGTGATGATTCACATCCTAGTTATTTACATTAAAAAGATTAAATATTTAAAAAAATTCACTATTTCTGACCAGTCTGATAAAGTTCCTATGGTCCAGGTTCATTGCTTTCATTCAGGAATTGGATTTTTTGCAATGTACAAAAAAGTATTCAAAATGTCAATTGTATCATGCCTCATTTTGAATAACCACTTTTTAAGGACTCCCATTGACTAAAATTGCCATTATTATAAACTTCTCCTGCTACTCAGAAGCTTGTATTTTGCCCAATTTCGAGCATGAAAATGATTCTAAGCACACTTATTTTAGTTCCATAGGTGATGATTCACATCCGGGAGTCATTTACAGTTGAAAGATTAAACATAAAAAATTCACCATTACTGTCCATTCGAAGAAAGCTTCTCGGGTCCGTTTGTCATAATTGTTTCATCTGAAATTCGATTTTCTGGGTCCGCACTAAAAATTATTCAAAATTTCAATTGTATTGGGCTTTATGTTGGATAACCGCTTTTCAAGGAATCCCAGTGACCAAAAATGCCATTTTATAGACTTTTCTTCCTACTTAGAAGCTTGTATTTTGCCCAATTTCGAGCATGAAAATGACTAATAGCAATTATTTCAGTTCCAAAAGTGATGATTCACATCTGAAAGTAATTTACAGTCAAAAGATTAAACTTTAAAAAATTCACCATTACTGATCTACTGATCATTCTGAGAAAGTTCCTCAGGTCTGAGGGTCATCGTATTTTTTGGACTGTACAAAAAATAATTCAAAATGTCAATTGTATTGCGCCTCAGGTTGAATTACCAGTATTAAGTCCTCCCTGTGACCAAAATTGCCATTTTATAAACTTTTCTTCCTACTTAGAAGCTTGTATTTTGCCCAATTTTGAGCATGAAAAGGACCCTAAGCACACTTATTTTAGTTCCATAAGTGATGATTCACATCCTAGTTATTTACATTAAAAAGATTAAATATTTTAACAAAAAAATCACTATTTCTGACCAGTCGGAGAAAGTTCCTCCGGTCCAGGTTCATTGCTTTCATTCAGGAATTGGATTTTTTGCACTGTACAAAAAATTATTCAAAACGTCAATTGGATCATGCCTCATTTTGAATAACCACTTTTTAAGAACTCACATTGACTAAAATTGCCATTTTTATAAACTTCCCCTGCTACTCAGAAGCTTGTATTTTGCCCAATTTCGAGCATGAAAATGATTCTAAGCACACTTATTTTAGTTCCAAAAGTGATGATTCACATCT
Organism: Triturus cristatus; assembly: GCF_964204655.1. Taxonomy (NCBI): domain Eukaryota; kingdom Metazoa; phylum Chordata; class Amphibia; order Caudata; family Salamandridae; genus Triturus; species Triturus cristatus. The sequence goes on from NC_140584.1 coordinate 257,004,853, forward strand.
GAAAATAATTTACAGTCAAAAGATTAAACATTAAAAAATCACCATTACTGATCATTCTGATAAAGTTCCTCAGGTCTGGGAGCCACGTTTTGTTTTGGACTGTACAAAAAACTTATTCAAAATGTCAATTTTATCATGCCTCATTTTAAATAACCACTTTTTAAGGACTCTCATTGACTAAAATTGCCATTATTATAAACTTCTCCTGCTACTCAGAAGCTTGTATTTTGCCCAATTTCGAGCATGAAAATGATTCTAAGCACACTTATTTTAGTTCCATAGGTGATGATTCACATCCGGGAGTCATTTACAGTTGAAAGATTAAACATAAAAAATTCACCATTACTGTCCATTCGAAGAAAGCTCCTCGGGTCCGTTTGTCATAACTGTTTCATCGGAAATTTGATTTTCTGGGTCCGCACTAAAAATTATTAAAAGTTTCAATTGTATTGGGCTTTATGTTGGATAACCGCTTTTCAAGGAATCCCAGTGACCAAAAATGCCATTTTATAGACTTTTCTTCCTACTTAGAAGCTTGTATTTTGCCCAATTTCGAGCATGAAAATGATTCCAAGTACACTTATTTTAGTTCCATAAGTTATGAATCACATCCTAGTTATTTACATTAAAAAGATGAAATATTTAAAAAAAATCACTATTTCTGACCAGTCGGAGAAAGTTCCTCCGGTCCAGGTTCATTGCTTTCATTCAGGAATTGGAGTTTTTGCAAAAAAATATTCAAAATGTCAATTGTATCATGCCTCATTTTGAATAACCACTTTTTAAGGACTCCCATTGACTAAAATTGCCATTATTATAAACTTCTCCTGCTACTCAGAAGCTTGTATTTTGCCCAATTTCGAGCATGAAAATGATTCTAAGCACACTTATTTTAGTTCCATAGGTGATGATTCACATCTGAAAGTAATTTACAGTCAAAAGATTAAACAATAAAAAAAATAAACAATAAAAAATCACCATTACTGATCATTCTGAGAAAGTTCCTCAGGTCTGGGGGTCACGTTTTTTTTTGGACTGTACAAAAACTAATTAAAAATGTCAATTGTATTGCGCCTCAGGTTGAATTACCACTATTAAGTCCTCCCTGCGACCAAAATTGGCATTTTATAGACTTTTCTTCCGACTTAGAACCTTGCATTTTGCCCAATTTCGAGCATGAAAATGACTCTAAGAACACTTATTTTAGTTCCATAAGTGATGATTCACATCCTAGTTATTTACATTAAAAAGATGAAATATTTAAAAAAATTCACTATTTCTGACCAGTCGGATAAAGTTCCTCCGGTCCAGGTTCATTGCTTTCATTCAGGAATTGGATTTTTTGCAATGTACAAAAAATTATTCAAAATGTCAAATGTATCATTCCTCATTTTGAATAACCACTTTTTAAGGACTCCCATTTACTAAAATTGCCATTATTATAAACTTCTCCTGCTACTCAGAAGCTTGTATTTTGCCCAATTTCGAGCATCAAAATGATTCTAAGCACACTTATTTTAGTTCCATAGGTGATGATTCACATCCGGGAGTCATTTACAGTTGAAATATTAAACATAAAAAATTCACCATTACTGTCCATTCGAAGAAAGCTTCTCGGGTCCGTTTGTCATAATTGTTTCATCGGAAATTCGATTTTCTAGGTCCGCACTAAAAATTATTCAAAATTTCAATTGTATTGGGCTTTATGTTGGATAACTGCTTTTCAAGGAATCCCAGTGACCAAAAATGCCATTTTATAGACTTTTCTTCCTACTTAGAAGTTTGTATTTTGCCCAATTTCGAGCATGAAAAGGACTCTGAGCACACTTATTTTACTTTCAAAAGTGATGATTCACATCCTAGTTATTTACATTCAAAAGATTACATATTTTAAAAAATTCACTATTTCTGACCAGTCGGAGAAAGTTCCTCAGGTCCAGGTTCATTGCTTTCATTCAGGATTTGGATTTTTTGCACTGTACAAAAAAATATTCAAAATGTCAATTGTATCATGCCTCATTTTGAATAACCACTTTTTAAGGACTCACATTGACTAAAATTGCCATTTTTATAAATTTCTCCTGCTACTCAGAAGCTTGTATTTTGCCCAATTTTGAGCACGAAAATGATTCTAAGCACACTTATTTTAGTTCCATAGGTGATGATTCACATCCGGGAGTCATTTACAGTTGAAAGATTAAACATAAAAAATTCACCATTACTGTCGATTCGAAGAAAGCTTCTCGGGTCCGCTTGTCATAATTGTTTCATCGGAAATTCGATTTTCTGGGTCCGCACTAAAAATTATTCAAAATTTCAATTGTATCGGGCTTTATGTTGGATAACCGCTTTTCAAGGAATCCCAGTGACCAAAAATGCCATTTAATAGACTTTTCTTCCTACTTAGAAGCTTGTATTTTGCCCAATTTCGAGCATGAAAATGACTAATAGCAATTATTTCAGTTCCAAAAGTGATGATTCACATCTGAAAGTAATTTACAGTCAAAAGATTAAACATTAAAAAATTCACCATTACTGATCATTCTGAGAAAGTTCCTCAGGTCTGAGGGTCATCGTATTTTTTGGACTGTACAAAAAATAATTCAAAATGTAAATTGTATTGCGCCTCAGGTTGAATTACCAGTATTAAGTCCTCCCTGTGACCAAAATTGCCATTTTATAGACTCTCTTCCTACTTAGAAGCTTGTATTTTGCCCAATTTCGAGCATGAAAAGGACCCTAAGCACACTTATTTTAGTTCCATAAGTGATGATTCACATCCGGGATTCATTTACAGTTGAAAGATTAAACATAAAAAATTCACCATTACTGTCCATTCGGAGAAAGATCCTCCGGTCAGTTTGTCATAATTTTTTCATCAGAAATTCGATTTTTTGGGTCCGCACTAAAAAATGATCCAAAATTTCAATTGTATTGGGCTTTATGTTGGATAACCGCTTTTCAAGGAATCCCATTGACTAAAATTGCCATTATTATAAACTTCTCCTGCTACTCAGAAGCTTGTATTTTGCCCAATTTCGAGCATGAAAATGATTCTAAGCACACTTATTTTAGTTCCATAGGTGAGGATTCACATCCGGAAGTCATTTACAGTTGAAAGATTAAATATAAAAAATTCACCATTACTGTCCATTCGAAGAAAGCTTCTCGGGTCCGTTTGTCATAATTGTTTCATCGGAAATTCGATTTTCTGGGTCCGCACTAAAAATTATTCAAAATTTCAATTGTATTGGGCTTTATGTTGGATAACCGCTTTTCAAGGAATCCCAGTGACCAAAAATGCCATTTTATAGACTTTTCTTCCTACTTAGAAGCTTGTATTTTGCCCAATTTCGAGCATGAAAATGATTCCAAGTACACTTATTTTAGTTCCATAAGTTATGAATCACATCCTAGTTATTTACATTAAAAAGATGAAATATTTAAAAAAAATCACTATTTCTGACCAGTCGGAGAAAGTTCCTCCGGTCCAGGTTCATTGCTTTCATTCAGGAATTGGAGTTTTTGCAAAAAAATATTCAAAATGTCAATTGTATCATGCCTCATTTTGAATAACCACTTTTTAAGGACTCTCATTGACTAAAATTGCCATTATTATAAACTTCTCCTGCTACTCAGAAGCTTGTATTTTGCCCAATTTCGAGCATGAAAATGATTCTAAGCACACTTATTTTAGTTCCATAGGTGATGATTCACATCCGGGAGTCATTTACAGTTGAAAGATTAAACATAAAAAATTCACCATTACTGTCCATTCGAAGAAAGCTCCTCGGGTCTGTTTGTCATAACTGTTTCATCGGAAATTCGATTTTCTGGGTCCGCACTAAAAATTATTCAAAATTTCAATTGTATTGGGCTTTATGTTGGATAACCGCTTTTCAAGGAATCCCAGTGACCAAAAATGCCATTTTATAGACTTTTCTTCCTACTTAGAAGCTTGTATTTTGCCCAATTTCGAGCATGAAAATGATTCCAAGTACACTTATTTTAGTTCCATAAGTTATGAATCACATCCTAGTTATTTACATTAAAAAGATGAAATATTTAAAAAAAATCACTATTTCTGACCAGTCGGAGAAAGTTCCTCCGGTCCAGGTTCATTGCTTTCATTCAGGAATTGGAGTTTTTGCAAAAAAATATTCAAAATGTCAATTGTATCATGCCTCATTTTGAATAACCACTTTTTAAGGACTCCCATTGACTAAAATTGCCATTATTATAAACTTCTCCTGCTACTCAGAAGCTTGTATTTTGCCCAATTTCGAGCATGAAAATGATTCTAAGCACACTTATTTTAGTTCCATAGGTGATGATTCACATCCGGGAGTCATTTACAGTTGAAAGATTAAACATAAAAAATTCACCATTACTGTCCATTCGAAGAAAGCTTCTCGGGTCCGTTTGTCATAATTGTTTCATCGGAAATTCGATTTTCTGGGTCCGCACTAAAAATTATTCAAAATTTCAATTGTATCGGGCTTTATGTTGGATAACCGCTTTTCAAGGAATCCCAGTGACCAAAAATGCCATTTAATAGACTTTTCTTCCTACTTAGAAGCTTGTATTTTGCCCAATTTCGAGCATGAAAATGACTAATAGCAATTATTTCAGTTCCAAAAGTGATGATTCACATCTGAAAGTAATTTACAGTCAAAAGATTAAACATTAAAAAATTCACCATTACTGATCATTCTGAGAAAGTTCCTCAGGTCTGAGGGTCATCGTATTTTTTGGACTGTACAAAAAATAATTCAAAATGTAAATTGTATTGCGCCTCAGGTTGAATTACCAGTATTAAGTCCTCCCTGTGACCAAAATTGCCATTTTATAGACTCTCTTCCTACTTAGAAGCTTGTATTTTGCCCAATTTCGAGCATGAAAAGGACCCTAAGCACACTTATTTTAGTTCCATAAGTGATGATTCACATCCGGGATTCATTTACAGTTGAAAGATTAAACATAAAAAATTCACCATTACTGTCCATTCGGAGAAAGATCCTCCGGTCAGTTTGTCATAATTTTTTCATCAGAAATTCGATTTTTTGGGTCCGCACTAAAAAATGATCCAAAATTTCAATTGTATTGGGCTTTATGTTGGATAACCGCTTTTCAAGGAATCCCATTGACTAAAATTGCCATTATTATAAACTTCTCCTGCTACTCAGAAGCTTGTATTTTGCCCAATTTCGAGCATGAAAATGATTCTAAGCACACTTATTTTAGTTCCATAGGTGAGGATTCACATCCGGAAGTCATTTACAGTTGAAAGATTAAATATAAAAAATTCACCATTACTGTCCATTCGAAGAAAGCTTCTCGGGTCCGTTTGTCATAATTGTTTCATCGGAAATTCGATTTTCTGGGTCCGCACTAAAAATTATTCAAAATTTCAATTGTATTGGGCTTTATGTTGGATAACCGCTTTTCAAGGAATCCCAGTGACCAAAAATGCCATTTTATAGACTTTTCTTCCTACTTAGAAGCTTGTATTTTGCCCAATTTCGAGCATGAAAATGATTCCAAGTACACTTATTTTAGTTCCATAAGTTATGAATCACATCCTAGTTATTTACATTAAAAAGATGAAATATTTAAAAAAAATCACTATTTCTGACCAGTCGGAGAAAGTTCCTCCGGTCCAGGTTCATTGCTTTCATTCAGGAATTGGAGTTTTTGCAAAAAAATATTCAAAATGTCAATTGTATCATGCCTCATTTTGAATAACCACTTTTTAAGGACTCTCATTGACTAAAATTGCCATTATTATAAACTTCTCCTGCTACTCAGAAGCTTGTATTTTGCCCAATTTCGAGCATGAAAATGATTCTAAGCACACTTATTTTAGTTCCATAGGTGATGATTCACATCCGGGAGTCATTTACAGTTGAAAGATTAAACATAAAAAATTCACCATTACTGTCCATTCGAAGAAAGCTCCTCGGGTCTGTTTGTCATAACTGTTTCATCGGAAATTCGATTTTCTGGGTCCGCACTAAAAATTATTCAAAATTTCAATTGTATTGGGCTTTATGTTGGATAACCGCTTTTCAAGGAATCCCAGTGACCAAAAATGCCATTTTATAGACTTTTCTTCCTACTTAGAAGCTTGTATTTTGCCCAATTTCGAGCATGAAAATGATTCCAAGTACACTTATTTTAGTTCCATAAGTTATGAATCACATCCTAGTTATTTACATTAAAAAGATGAAATATTTAAAAAAAATCACTATTTCTGACCAGTCGGAGAAAGTTCCTCCGGTCCAGGTTCATTGCTTTCATTCAGGAATTGGAGTTTTTGCAAAAAAATATTCAAAATGTCAATTGTATCATGCCTCATTTTGAATAACCACTTTTTAAGGACTCCCATTGACTAAAATTGCCATTATTATAAACTTCTCCTGCTACTCAGAAGCTTGTATTTTGCCCAATTTCGAGCATGAAAATGATTCTAAGCACACTTATTTTAGTTCCATAGGTGATGATTCACATCCGGGAGTCATTTACAGTTGAAAGATTAAACATAAAAAATTCACCATTACTGTCCATTCGAAGAAAGCTTCTCGGGTCCGTTTGTCATAATTGTTTCATCGGAAATTCGATTTTCTGGGTCCGCACTAAAAACTATTCAAAATTTCAATTGTATTGGGCTTTATGTTGGATAACCGCTTTTCAAGGAATCCCAGTGACCAAAAATGCCATTTTATAGACTTTTCTTCCTACTTAGAAGCTTGTATTTTGCCCAATTTCGAGCATGAAAATGACTAATAGCAATTATTTCAGTTCCAAAAGTGATGATTCACATCTGAAAGTAATTTACAGTCAAAAGATTAAACAATAAAAAAAATAAACAATAAAAAATCACCATTACTGATCATTCTGAGAAAGTTCCTCAGGTCTGGGGGTCACGTTTTTTTTTGGACTGTACAAAAACTAATTAAAAATGTCAATTGTATTGCGCCTCAGGTTGAATTACCACTATTAAGTCCTCCCTGCGACCAAAATTGGCATTTTATAGACTTTTCTTCTGACTTAGAACCTTGCATTTTGCCCACTTTCGAGTATGAAAATGACTCTAAGAACACTTATTTTAGTTCCATAAGTGATGATTCACATCCTAGTTATTTACATTAAAAAGATGAAATATTTTAAAAAATTCACTATTTCTGACCAGTCGGATAAAGTTCCTCCGGTCCAGGTTCATTGCTTTCATTCAGGAATTGGATTTTTTGCAATGTACAAAAAATTATTCAAAATGTCAATTGTATCATTCCTCATTTTGAATAACCACTTTTTAAGGACTCCCATTTACTAAAATTGCCATTATTATAAACTTCTCCTGCTACTCAGAAGCTTGTATTTTGCCCAATTTCGAGCATGAAAATGATTCTAAGCACACTTATTGATGATTCACATCCGGGAGTCATTTACAGTTGAAAGATTAAATATAAAAAATTCACCATTACTGTCCATTCGAAGAAAGCTTCTCGGGTCCGTTTGTCATAATTGGGCTTTATGTTGGATAACCGCTTTTCAAGAAATCCCATTGACTGAAATTGCCATTATTATAAACTTCTCCTGCTACTCAGAAGCTTGTATTTTGCCCAATTTCGAGCATGAAAATGATTCTAAGCACACTTTAGTTCCATAGGTGAGGATTCACATCCGGAAGTCATTTACAGTTGAAAGATTAAATATAAAAAATTCACCATTACTGTCCATTCGAAGAAAGCTTCTCGGGTCCGTTTGTCATAATTGTTTCATCGGAAATTCGATTTTCTGGGTCCGCACTAAAAATTATTCAAAATTTCAATTGTATTGGGCTTTATGTTGGATAACCGCTTTTCAAGGAATCCCAGTGACCAAAAATGCCACTTTATAGACTTTTCTTCCTACTTAGAAGTTTGTATTTTGCTCAATTTCGAGCATGAAAAGGACTCTGAGCACACTTATTTTACTTTCAAAAGTGATGATTCACTTCCTAGTTATTTACATTCAAAAGATTACATATTTAAAAAAATCACTATTTCTGACGAGCCGGAGAAAGCTCTTCCGGTCCAGGTTCCTTGTTTTTCATCAAGAATTGGATTTTTTGGACTGTACAAAAAAATATTCAAAATGTCAATTGTATCATGCCTCATTTTGAATAACCACTTTTTAAGAACTCACATTGACTAAAATTGCCATTTTTATAAACTTCTCCTGCTACTCAGAAGGATGTATTTTGCCCAATTTCGAGCATGTAAAGGATTCTAAGCACACTTATTTTAGTTCCAAAAGTGATGATTCACATCTGAAAGTAATTTACAGTCAAAAGATTAAACATTAAAAAATCACCATTACTGATCATTCTGAGAAAGTTCCTCAGGTCTGAGGGCCACGTTTTTTTGTGGACTGTACAAAAACTAATTCAAAATGTCAATTGTATTGCGCCTCAGGTTGAATTACCACTATTAAGTCCTCCCTGTGACCAAAATTGGCATTTTATAGACTTTTCTTCCGACTTAGAACCTTGCATTTTGCCCAATTTCGAGCATGAAAATGACTCTAAGAACACTTATTTTAGTTCCATAAGTGATTATTCACATCCTAGTTATTTACATTAAAAAGATTAAATATTTAAAAAAATTCACTATTTCTGACCAGTCGGATAAAGTTCCTCTGGTCCAGGTTCATTGCTTTCATTCAGGAATTGGATTTTTTGCAATGTACAAAAAATTATTCAAAATGTCAATTGTATCATGCCTCATTTTGAATAACCACTTTTTAAGGACTCCCATTGACTAAAATTGCCATTATTATAAACTTCTCCTGCTACTCAGAAGCTTGTATTTTGCCCAATTTCGAGCATGAAAATGATTCTAAGCACACTTATTTTAGTTCCATAGGTGATGATTCACATCCGGGAGTCATTTACAGTTGAAAGATTAAACATAAAAAATTCACCATTACTGTCCATTCGAAGAAAGCTTCTCGGGTCCGTTTGTCATAATTGTTTCATCGGAAATTCGATTTTCTGGGTCCGCACTAAAAACTATTCAAAATTTCAATTGTATTGGGCTTTATGTTGGATAACCGCTTTTCAAGGAATCCCAGTGACCAAAAATGCCATTTTATAGACTTTTCTTCCTACTTAGAAGCTTGTATTTTGCCCAATTTCGAGCATGAAAATGACTAATAGCAATTATTTCAGTTCCAAAAGTGATGATTCGCATCTGAAAGTAATTTACAGTCAAAAGAATAAACATTAAAAAATTCACCATTACTGATCTACTGATCATTCTGAGAAAGTTCCTCAGGTCTGAGGGTCATCGTATTTTTTGGACTGTACAAAAAATAATTCAAAATGTAAATTGTATTGCGCCTCAGGTTGAATTACCAGTATTAAGTCCTCCCTGTGACCAAAATTGCCATTTTATAGACTCTCTTCCTACTTAGAAGCTTGTATTTTGCCCAATTTTGAGCATGAAAAGGACCCTAAGCACACTTATTTTAGTTCCATAAGTGATGATTCACATCCGGGATTCATTTACAGTTGAAAGATTAAACATAAAAAATTCACCATTACTGTCCATTCGGAGAAAGATCCTCGGGTCAGTTTGTCATAATTTTTTCATCAGAAATTCGATTTTTTGGGTCCGCACTAAAAAATGATCCAAAATTTCAATTGTATTGGGCTTTATGTTGGATAACCGCTTTTCAAGCAATCCCAGTGACCAAAAATGCCATTTTATAGACTTTTCTTCCTACTTAGAAGTTTGTATTTTGCCCAATTTCGAGCATGAAAAGGACTCTGAGCACACTTATTTTACTTTCAAAAGTGATGATTCACATCCTAGTTATTTACATTCAAAAGATTACATATTTTAAAAAATTCACTATTTCTGACCAGTCGGAGAAAATTCCTCAGGTCCAGGTTCATTGCTTTCATTCAGGATTTGGATTTATTGCACTGTACAAAAAAATATTCAAAATGTCAATTGTATCATGCCTCATTTTGAATAACCACTTTTTAAGGACTCACATTGACTAAAATTGCCATTTTTATAAACTTCTCCTGCTACTCAGAAGGTTGTATTTTGCCCAATTTCGAGCATGAAAAGGACTCTAAGCACACTTATTTCAGTTCCAAAAGTGATGATTCACATCTGAAAGTAATTTACAGTCAAAAGATTAAACATTAAAAAAATCACCATTACTAATCATTCTGAGAAAGTTCCTCAGGTCTGAGGGTCATCGTTTTTTTTTGGACTGTACAAAAACTAATTCAAAATGTCAATTGTATTGCGCCTCAGGTTGAATTACCACTATTAAGTCCTCCCTGTGACCAAAATTGGCATTTTATAGACTTTTCTTCCTACTCAGAAGCTAGTATTTTGCCCAATTTCGAGCATGAAAATGATTCTAAGCACACTTATTTTAGTTCCATAGGTGATGATTCACATCCGGGAGTCATTTACAGTTGAAAGATTAAACATAAAAAATTCACCATTACTGTCCATTCGAAGAAAGCTCCTCGGGTCCGTTTGTCATAACTGTTTCATCGGAAATTCGATTTTCTGGGTCCGCACTAAAAATTATTCAAAATTTCAATTGTATTGGGCTTTATGTTGGATAACCGCTTTTCAAGGAATCCCAGTGACCAAAAATGCCATTTTATAGACTTTTCTTCCTACTTAGAAGCTTGTATTTTGCCCAATTTCGAGCATGAAAATGATTCCAAGTACACTTATTTTAGTTCCATAAGTTATGAATCACATCCTAGTTATTTACATTAAAAAGATGAAATATTTAAAAAAAATCACTTTCTGACCAGTCGGAGAAAGTTCCTCCGGTCCAGGTTCATTGCTTTCATTCAGGAATTGGAGTTTTTGCAAAAAAATATTCAAAATGTCAATTGTATCATGCCTCATTTTGAATAACCACTTTTTAAGGACTCCCATTGACTAAAATTGCCATTATTATAAACTTCTCCTGCTACTCAGAAGCTTGTATTTTGCCCAATTTCGAGCATGAAAATGATTCTAAGCACACTTATTTTAGTTCCATAGGTGATGATTCACATCTGAAAGTAATTTACAGTCAAAAGATTAAACAATAAAAAAAATAAACAATAAAAAATCACCATTACTGATCATTCTGAGAAAGTTCCTCAGGTCTGGGGGTCACGTTTTTTTTTGGACTGTACAAAAACTAATTAAAAATGTCAATTGTATTGCGCCTCAGGTTGAATTACCACTATTAAGTCCTCCCTGCGACCAAAATTGGCATTTTATAGACTTTTCTTCCGACTTAGAACCTTGCATTTTGCCCAATTTTGAGTATGAAAATGACTCTAAGAACACTTATTTTAGTTCCATAAGTGATGATTCACATCCTAGTTATTTACATTAAAAAGATGAAATATTTAAAAAAATTCACTATTTCTGACCAGTCGGATAAAGTTCCTCCGGTCCAGGTTCATTGCTTTCATTCAGGAATTGGATTTTTTGCAATGTACAAAAAATTATTCAAAATGTCAAATGTATCATTCCTCATTTTGAATAACCACTTTTTAAGGACTCCCATTTACTAAAATTGCCATTATTATAAACTTCTCCTGCTACTCAGAAGCTTGTATTTTGCCCAATTTCGAGCATGAAAATGATTCTAAGCACACTTATTTTAGTTCCATAGGTGATGATTCACATCCGGGAGTCATTTACAGTTGAAAGATTAAATATAAAAAATTCACCATTACTGTCCATTCGAAGAAAGCTTCTCGGGTCCGGTTGTCATAATTGTTTCATCGGAAATTCGATTTTCTAGGTCCGCACTAAAAATTATTCAAAATTTCAATTGTATTGGGCTTTATGTTGGATAACCGCTTTTCAAGGAATCCCAGTGACCAAAAATGCCATTTTATAGACTTTTCTTCCTACTTAGAAGCTTGTATTTTGCCCAATTTCGAGCATGAAAATGACTAATAGCAATTATTTCAGTTCCAAAAGTGATGATTCTCATCTGAAAGTAATTTACAGTCAAAAGATTAAACATTAAAAAATTCACCATTACTGATCTACTGATCATTCTGAGAAAGTTCCTCAGGTCTGAGGGTCATCGTATTTTTTGGACTGTACAAAAAAATAATTCAAAATGTCAATTGTATTGCGCCTCAGGTTGAATTACCAGTATTAAGTCCTCCCTGTGACCAAAATTGCCATTTTATAAACTTTTCTTCCTACTTAGAAGCTTGTATTTTGCCCAATTTTGAGCATGAAAAGGACCCTAAGCACACTTATTTTAGTTCCATAAGTGATGATTCACATCCTAGTTATTTACATTAAAAAGATTAAATATTGTAACAAAAAAATCACTATTTCTGACCAGTCGGAGAAAGTTCCTCCGGTCCAGGTTCATTGCTTTCATTCAGGAATTGGATTTTTTGCACTGTACAAAAAATTATTCAAAACGTCAATTGGATCATGCCTCATTTTGAAAAACCACTTTTTAAGAACTCACATTGACTAAAATTGCCATTATTATAAACTTCTCCTGCTACTCAGAAGCTTGTATTTTGCCCAATTTCGAGCATGAAAATGATTCTAAGCACACTTATTTTAGTTCCATAGGTGATGATTCACATCCGGGAGTCATTTACAGTTGAAAGATTAAACATAAAAAATTCACCATTACTGTCCATTCGAAGAAAGCTCCTCGGGTCCGTTTGTCATAACTGTTTCATCGGAAATTCGATTTTCTGGGTCCGCACTAAAAATTATTCAAAATTTCAATTGTATTGGGCTTTATGTTGGATAACCGCTTTTCAAGGAATCCCAGTGACCAAAAATGCCATTTTATAGACTTTTCTTCCTACTTAGAAGCTTGTATTTTGCCCAATTTCGAGCATGAAAATGATTCCAAGTACACTTATTTTAGTTCCATAAGTTATGAATCACATCCTAGTTATTTACATTAAAAAGATGAAATATTTAAAAAAAAATCACTATTTCTGACCAGTCGGAGAAAGTTCCTCCGGTCCAGGTTCATTGCTTTCATTCAGGAATTGGAGTTTTTGCAAAAAAATATTCAAAATGTCAATTGTATCATGCCTCATTTTGAAAAACCACTTTTTAAGGACTCCCATTGACTAAAATTGCCATTATTATAAACTTCTCCTGCTACTCAGAAGCTTGTATTTTGCCCAATTTCGAGCATGAAAATGATTCTAAGCACACTTATTTTAGTTCCATAGGTGATGATTCACATCTGAAAGTAATTTACAGTCAAAAGATTAAACAATAAAAAAAATAAACAATAAAAAATCACCATTACTGATCATTCTGAGAAAGTTCCTCAGGTCTGGGGGTCACGTTTTTTTTTGGACTGTACAAAAACTAATTAAAAATGTCAATTGTATTGCGCCTCAGGTTGAATTACCACTATTAAGTCCTCCCTGCGACCAAAATTGGCATTTTATAGACTTTTCTTCCGACTTAGAACCTTGCATTTTGCCCAATTTCGAGTATGAAAATGACTCTAAGAACACTTATTTTAGTTCCATAAGTGATGATTCACATCCTAGTTATTTACATTAAAAAGATGAAATATTTAAAAAAATTCACTATTTCTGACCAGTCGGATAAAGTTCCTCCGGTCCAGGTTCATTGCTTTCATTCAGGAATTGGATTTTTTGCAATGTACAAAAAATTATTCAAAATGTCAAATGTATCATTCCTCATTTTGAATAACCACTTTTTAAGGACTCCCATTTACTAAAATTGCCATTATTATAAACTTCTCCTGCTACTCAGAAGCTTGTATTTTGCCCAATTTCGAGCATCAAAATGATTCTAAGCACACTTATTTTAGTTCCATAGGTGATGATTCACATCCGGGAGTCATTTACAGTTGAAAGATTAAACATAAAAAATTCACCATTACTGTCCATTCGAAGAAAGCTTCTCGGGTCCGTTTGTCATAATTGTTTCATCGGAAATTCGATTTTCTAGGTCCGCACTAAAAATTATTCAAAATTTCAATTGTATTGGGCTTTATGTTGGATAACTGCTTTTCAAGGAATCCCAGTGACCAAAAATGCCATTTTATAGACTTTTCTTCCTACTTAGAAGTTTGTATTTTGCCCAATTTCGAGCATGAAAAGGACTCTGAGCACACTTATTTTACTTTCAAAAGTGATGATTCACATCCTAGTTATTTACATTCAAAAGATTACATATTTTAAAAAATTCACTATTTCTGACCAGTCGGAGAAAGTTCCTCAGGTCCAGGTTCATTGCTTTCATTCAGGATTTGGATTTTTTGCACTGTACAAAAAAATATTCAAAATGTCAATTGTATCATGCCTCATTTTGAATAACCACTTTTTAAGGACTCACATTGACTAAAATTGCCATTTTTATAAACTTCTCCTGCTACTCAGAAGCTTGTATTTTGCCCAATTTTGAGCATGAAAATGATTCTAAGCACACTTATTTTAGTTCCATAGGTGATGATTCACATCCGGGAGTCATTTACAGTTGAAAGATTAAACATAAAAAATTCACCATTACTGTCGATTCGAAGAAAGCTTCTCGGGTCCGTTTGTCATAATTGTTTCATCGGAAATTCGATTTTCTGGGTCCGCACTAAAAATTATTCAAAATTTCAATTGTATCGGGCTTTATGTTGGATAACCGCTTTTCAAGGAATCCCAGTGACCAAAAATGCCATTTTATAGACTTTTCTTCCTACTTAGAAGCTTGTATTTTGCCCAATTTCGAGCATGAAAATGACTAATAGCAATTATTTCAGTTCCAAAAGTGATGATTCACATCTGAAAGTAATTTACAGTCAAAAGATTAAACATTAAAAAATTCACCATTACTGATCATTCTGAGAAAGTTCCTCAGGTCTGAGGGTCATCGTATTTTTTGGACTGTACAAAAAATAATTCAAAATGTAAATTGTATTGCGCCTCAGGTTGAATTACCAGTATTAAGTCCTCCCTGTGACCAAAATTGCCATTTTATAGACTCTCTTCCTACTTAGAAGCTTGTATTTTGCCCAATTTCGAGCATGAAAAGGACCCTAAGCACACTTATTTTAGTTCCATAAGTGATGATTCACATCCGGGATTCATTTACAGTTGAAAGATTAAACATAAAAAATTCACCATTACTGTCCATTCGGAGAAAGATCCTCCGGTCAGTTTGTCATAATTTTTTCATCAGAAATTCGATTTTTTGGGTCCGCACTAAAAAATGATCCAAAATTTCAATTGTATTGGGCTTTATGTTGGATAACCGCTTTTCAAGCAATCCCAGTGACCAAAAATGCCATTTTATAGACTTTTCTTCCTACTTAGAAGTTTGTATTTTGCCCAATTTCGAGCATGAAAAGGACTCTGAGCACACTTATTTTACTTTCAAAAGTGATGATTCACATCCTAGTTATTTACATTCAAAAGATTACATATTTTAAAAAATTCACTATTTCTGACCAGTCGGATAAAGTTCCTCTGGTCCAGGTTCATTGCTTTCATTCAGGAATTGGATTTTTTGCAATGTACAAAAAATTATTCAAAATGTCAATTGTATCATGCCTCATTTTGAATAACCACTTTTTAAGAACTCACATTGACTAAAATTGCCATTTTTATAAACTTCTCCTGCTACTCAGAAGGATGTATTTTGCCCAATTTCGAGCATGTAAAGGATTCTAAGCACACTTATTTTAGTTCCAAAAGTGATGATTCACATCTGAAAGTAATTTACAGTCAAAAGATTAAACATTAAAAAATCACCATTACTGATCATTCTGAGAAAGTTCCTCAGGTCTGAGGGGCACGTTTTTTTGTGGACTGTACAAAAACTAATTCAAAATGTCAATTGTATTGCGCCTCAGGTTGAATTACCACTATTAAGTCCTCCCTGTGACCAAAATTGGCATTTTATAGACTTTTCTTCCGACTTAGAACCTTGCATTTTGCCCAATTTCGAGCATGAAAATGACTCTAAGAACACTTATTTTAGTTCCATAAGTGATGATTCACATCCTAGTTATTTACATTAAAAAGATTAAATATTTAAAAAAATTCACTATTTCTGACCAGTCGGATAAAGTTCCTCTGGTCCAGGTTCATTGCTTACATTCAGGAATTGGATTTTTTGCAATGTACAAAAAATTATTCAAAATGTCAATTGTATCATGCCTCATTTTGAATAACCACTTTTTAAGGACTCCCATTGACTAAAATTGCCATTATTATAAACTTCTCCTGCTACTCAGAAGCTTGTATTTTGCCCAATTTCGAGCATGAAAATGATTCTAAGCACACTTATTTTAGTTCCATAGGTGATGATTCACATCCGGGAGTCATTTACAGTTGAAAGATTAAACATAAAAAATTCACCATTACTGTCCATTCGAAGAAAGCTTCTCGGGTCCGTTTGTCATAATTGTTTCATCGGAAATTCGATTTTCTGGGTCCGCACTAAAAATTATTGAAAATTTCAATTGTATTGGGCTTTATGTTGGATAACCGCTTTTCAAGGAATCCCATTGACTGAAATTGCCATTATTATAAACTTCTCCTGCTACTCAGAAGCTTGTATTTTGCCCAATTTCGAGCATGAAAAGGATTCTAAGCACACTTATTTTAGTTCCATAGGTGAGGATTCACATCCGGAAGTCATTTACAGTTGAAAGATTAAATATAAAAAATTCACCATTACTGTCCATTCGAAGAAAGCTTCTCGGGTCCGTTTGTCATAATTGTTTCATCGGAAATTCGATTTTCTGGGTCCGCACTAAAAATTATTCAAAATTTCAATTGTATTGGGCTTTATGTTGGATAACCGCTTTTCAAGGAATCCCAGTGACCAAAAATGCCACTTTATAGACTTTTCTTCCTACTTAGAAGTTTGTATTTTGCTCAATTTCGAGCATGAAAAGGACTCTGAGCACACTTATTTAACTTTCAAAAGTGATGATTCACTTCCTAGTTATTTACATTCAAAAGATTACATATTTAAAAAAATCACTATTTCTGACGAGCCGGAGAAAGCTCTTCCGGTCCAGGTTCGTTGTTTTTCATCAAGAATTGGATTTTTTGGACTGTACAAAAAAATATTCAAAATGTCAATTGTATCATGCCTCATTTTGAATAACCACTTTTTAAGAACTCACATTGACTAAAATTGCCATTTTTATAAACTTCTCCTGCTACTCAGAAGGATGTATTTTGCCCAATTTCGAGCATGTAAAGGATTCTAAGCACACTTATTTTAGTTCCAAAAGTGATGATTCACATCTGAAAGTAATTTACAGTCAAAAGATTAAACATTAAAAAATCACCATTACTGATCATTCTGAGAAAGTTCCTCAGGTCTGAGGGGCACGTTTTTTTGTGGACTGTACAAAAACTAATTCAAAATGTCAATTGTATTGCGCCTCAGGTTGAATTACCACTATTAAGTCCTCCCTGTGACCAAAATTGGCATTTTATAGACTTTTCTTCCGACTTAGAACCTTGCATTTTGCCCAATTTCGAGCATGAAAATGACTCTAAGAACACTTATTTTAGTTCCATAAGTGATGATTCACATCCTAGTTATTTACATTAAAAAGATTAAATATTTAAAAAAATTCACTATTTCTGACCAGTCGGATAAAGTTCCTCTGGTCCAGGTTCATTGCTTTCATTCAGGAATTGGATTTTTTGCAATGTACAAAAAATTATTCAAAATGTCAATTGTATCATGCCTCATTTTGAATAACCACTTTTTAAGGACTCCCATTGACTAAAATTGCCATTATTATAAACTTCTCCTGCTACTCAGAAGCTTGTATTTTGCCCAATTTCGAGCATGAAAATGATTCTAAGCACACTTATTTTAGTTCCATAGGTGATGATTCACATCCGGGAGTCATTTACAGTTGAAAGATTAAACATAAAAAATTCACCATTACTGTCCATTCGAAGAAAGCTTCTCGGGTCCGTTTGTCATAATTGTTTCATCGGAAATTCGATTTTCTGGGTCCGCACTAAAAACTATTCAAAATTTCAATTGTATTGGGCTTTATGTTGGATAACCGCTTTTCAAGGAATCCCAGTGACCAAAAATGCCATTTTATAGACTTTTCTTCCTACTTAGAAGCTTGTATTTTGCCCAATTTCGAGCATGAAAATGACTAATAGCAATTATTTCAGTTCCAAAAGTGATGATTCACATCTGAAAGTAATTTACAGTCAAAAGAATAAACATTAAAAAATTCACCATTACTGATCTACTGATCATTCTGAGAAAGTTCCTCAGGTCTGAGGGTCATCGTATTTTTTGGACTGTACAAAAAATAATTCAAAATGTAAATTGTATTGCGCCTCAGGTTGAATTACCAGTATTAAGTCCTCCCTGTGACCAAAATTGCCATTTTATAGACTCTCTTCCTACTTAGAAGCTTGTATTTTGCCCAATTTTGAGCATGAAAAGGACCCTAAGCACACTTATTTTAGTTCCATAAGTGATGATTCACATCCGGGATTCATTTACAGTTGAAAGATTAAACATAAAAAATTCACCATTACTGTCCATTCGGAGAAAGATCCTCAGGTCAGTTTGTCATAATTTTTTCATCAGAAATTCGATTTTTTGGGTCCGCACTAAAAAATGATCCAAAATTTCAATTGTATTGGGCTTTATGTTGGATAACCGCTTTTCAAGCAATCCCAGTGACCAAAAATGCCATTTTATAGACTTTTCTTCCTACTTAGAAGTTTGTATTTTGCCCAATTTCGAGCATGAAAAGGACTCTGAGCACACTTATTTTACTTTCAAAAGTGATGATTCACATCCTAGTTATTTACATTCAAAAGATTACATATTTTAAAAAATTCACTAATTCCTCAGGTCCAGGTTCATTGCTTTCATTCAGGATTTGGATTTATTGCACTGTACAAAAAAATATTCAAAATGTCAATTGTATCATGCCTCATTTTGAATAACCACTTTTTAAGGACTCACATTGACTAAAATTGCCATTTTTATAAACTTCTCCTGCTACTCAGAAGGTTGTATTTTGCCCAATTTCGAGCATGAAAAGGACTCTAAGCACACTTATTTCAGTTCCAAAAGTGATGATTCACATCTGAAAGTAATTTACAGTCAAAAGATTAAACATTAAAAAAATCACCATTACTAATCATTCTGAGAAAGTTCCTCAGGTCTGAGGGTCATCGTTTTTTTTTGGACTGTACAAAAACTAATTCAAAATGTCAATTGTATTGCGCCTCAGGTTGAATTACCACTATTAAGTCCTCCCTGTGACCAAAATTGGCATTTTATAGACTTTTCTTCCTACTCAGAAGCTAGTATTTTGCCCAATTTCGAGCATGAAAATGATTCTAAGCACACTTATTTTAGTTCCATAGGTGATGATTCACATCCGGGAGTCATTTACAGTTGAAAGATTAAACATAAAAAATTCACCATTACTGTCCATTCGAAGAAAGCTCCTCGGGTCCGTTTGTCATAACTGTTTCATCGGAAATTCGATTTTCTGGGTCCGCACTAAAAATTATTCAAAATTTCAATTGTATTGGGCTTTATGTTGGATAACCGCTTTTCAAGGAATCCCAGTGACCAAAAATGCCATTTTATAGACTTTTCTTCCTACTTAGAAGCTTGTATTTTGCCCAATTTCGAGCATGAAAATGATTCCAAGTACACTTATTTTAGTTCCATAAGTTATGAATCACATCCTAGTTATTTACATTAAAAAGATGAAATATTTAAAAAAAATCACTATTTCTGACCAGTCGGAGAAAGTTCCTCCGGTCCAGGTTCATTGCTTTCATTCAGGAATTGGAGTTTTTGCAAAAAAATATTCAAAATGTCAATTGTATCATGCCTCATTTTGAATAACCACTTTTTAAGGACTCCCATTGACTAAAATTGCCATTATTATAAACTTCTCCTGCTACTCAGAAGCTTGTATTTTGCCCAATTTCGAGCATGAAAATGATTCTAAGCACACTTATTTTAGTTCCATAGGTGATGATTCACATCTGAAAGTAATTTACAGTCAAAAGATTAAACAATAAAAAAAATAAACAATAAAAAATCACCATTACTGATCATTCTGAGAAAGTTCCTCAGGTCTGGGGGTCACGTTTTTTTTTGGACTGTACAAAAACTAATTAAAAATGTCAATTGTATTGCGCCTCAGGTTGAATTACCACTATTAAGTCCTCCCTGCGACCAAAATTGGCATTTTATAGACTTTTCTTCCGACTTAGAACCTTGCATTTTGCCCAATTTCGAGCATGAAAATGACTCTAAGAACACTTATTTTAGTTCCATAAGTGATGATTCACATCCTAGTTATTTACATTAAAAAGATGAAATATTTAAAAAAATTCACTATTTCTGACCAGTCGGATAAAGTTCCTCCGGTCCAGGTTCATTGCTTTCATTCAGGAATTGGATTTTTTGCAATGTACAAAAAATTATTCAAAATGTCAAATGTATCATTCCTCATTTTGAATAACCACTTTTTAAGGACTCCCATTTACTAAAATTGCCATTATTATAAACTTCTCCTGCTACTCAGAAGCTTGTATTTTGCCCAATTTCGAGCATCAAAATGATTCTAAGCACACTTATTTTAGTTCCATAGGTGATGATTCACATCCGGGAGTCATTTACAGTTGAAATATTAAACATAAAAAATTCACCATTACTGTCCATTCGAAGAAAGCTTCTCGGGTCCGTTTGTCATAATTGTTTCATCGGAAATTCGATTTTCTAGGTCCGCACTAAAAATTATTCAAAATTTCAATTGTATTGGGCTTTATGTTGGATAACTGCTTTTCAAGGAATCCCAGTGACCAAAAATGCCATTTTATAGACTTTTCTTCCTACTTAGAAGTTTGTATTTTGCCCAATTTCGAGCATGAAAAGGACTCTGAGCACACTTATTTTACTTTCAAAAGTGATGATTCACATCCTAGTTATTTACATTCAAAAGATTACATATTTTAAAAAATTCACTATTTCTGACCAGTCGGAGAAAGTTCCTCAGGTCCAGGTTCATTGCTTTCATTCAGGATTTGGATTTTTTGCACTGTACAAAAAAATATTCAAAATGTCAATTGTATCATGCCTCATTTTGAATAACCACTTTTTAAGGACTCACATTGACTAAAATTGCCATTTTTATAAATTTCTCCTGCTACTCAGAAGCTTGTATTTTGCCCAATTTTGAGCACGAAAATGATTCTAAGCACACTTATTTTAGTTCCATAGGTGATGATTCACATCCGGGAGTCATTTACAGTTGAAAGATTAAACATAAAAAATTCACCATTACTGTCGATTCGAAGAAAGCTTCTCGGGTCCGCTTGTCATAATTGTTTCATCGGAAATTCGATTTTCTGGGTCCGCACTAAAAATTATTCAAAATTTCAATTGTATCGGGCTTTATGTTGGATAACCGCTTTTCAAGGAATCCCAGTGACCAAAAATGCCATTTAATAGACTTTTCTTCCTACTTAGAAGCTTGTATTTTGCCCAATTTCGAGCATGAAAATGACTAATAGCAATTATTTCAGTTCCAAAAGTGATGATTCACATCTGAAAGTAATTTACAGTCAAAAGATTAAACATTAAAAAATTCACCATTACTGATCATTCTGAGAAAGTTCCTCAGGTCTGAGGGTCATCGTATTTTTTGGACTGTACAAAAAATAATTCAAAATGTAAATTGTATTGCGCCTCAGGTTGAATTACCAGTATTAAGTCCTCCCTGTGACCAAAATTGCCATTTTATAGACTCTCTTCCTACTTAGAAGCTTGTATTTTGCCCAATTTCGAGCATGAAAAGGACCCTAAGCACACTTATTTTAGTTCCATAAGTGATGATTCACATCCGGGATTCATTTACAGTTGAAAGATTAAACATAAAAAATTCACCATTACTGTCCATTCGGAGAAAGATCCTCCGGTCAGTTTGTCATAATTTTTTCATCAGAAATTCGATTTTTTGGGTCCGCACTAAAAAATGATCCAAAATTTCAATTGTATTGGGCTTTATGTTGGATAACCGCTTTTCAAGGAATCCCATTGACTAAAATTGCCATTATTATAAACTTCTCCTGCTACTCAGAAGCTTGTATTTTGCCCAATTTCGAGCATGAAAATGATTCTAAGCACACTTATTTTAGTTCCATAGGTGAGGATTCACATCCGGAAGTCATTTACAGTTGAAAGATTAAATATAAAAAATTCACCATTACTGTCCATTCGAAGAAAGCTTCTCGGGTCCGTTTGTCATAATTGTTTCATCGGAAATTCGATTTTCTGGGTCCGCACTAAAAATTATTCAAAATTTCAATTGTATTGGGCTTTATGTTGGATAACCGCTTTTCAAGGAATCCCAGTGACCAAAAATGCCATTTTATAGACTTTTCTTCCTACTTAGAAGCTTGTATTTTGCCCAATTTCGAGCATGAAAATGATTCCAAGTACACTTATTTTAGTTCCATAAGTTATGAATCACATCCTAGTTATTTACATTAAAAAGATGAAATATTTAAAAAAAATCACTATTTCTGACCAGTCGGAGAAAGTTCCTCCGGTCCAGGTTCATTGCTTTCATTCAGGAATTGGAGTTTTTGCAAAAAAATATTCAAAATGTCAATTGTATCATGCCTCATTTTGAATAACCACTTTTTAAGGACTCTCATTGACTAAAATTGCCATTATTATAAACTTCTCCTGCTACTCAGAAGCTTGTATTTTGCCCAATTTCGAGCATGAAAATGATTCTAAGCACACTTATTTTAGTTCCATAGGTGATGATTCACATCCGGGAGTCATTTACAGTTGAAAGATTAAACATAAAAAATTCACCATTACTGTCCATTCGAAGAAAGCTCCTCGGGTCTGTTTGTCATAACTGTTTCATCGGAAATTCGATTTTCTGGGTCCGCACTAAAAATTATTCAAAATTTCAATTGTATTGGGCTTTATGTTGGATAACCGCTTTTCAAGGAATCCCAGTGACCAAAAATGCCATTTTATAGACTTTTCTTCCTACTTAGAAGCTTGTATTTTGCCCAATTTCGAGCATGAAAATGATTCCAAGTACACTTATTTTAGTTCCATAAGTTATGAATCACATCCTAGTTATTTACATTAAAAAGATGAAATATTTAAAAAAAATCACTATTTCTGACCAGTCGGAGAAAGTTCCTCCGGTCCAGGTTCATTGCTTTCATTCAGGAATTGGAGTTTTTGCAAAAAAATATTCAAAATGTCAATTGTATCATGCCTCATTTTGAATAACCACTTTTTAAGGACTCCCATTGACTAAAATTGCCATTATTATAAACTTCTCCTGCTACTCAGAAGCTTGTATTTTGCCCAATTTCGAGCATGAAAATGATTCTAAGCACACTTATTTTAGTTCCATAGGTGATGATTCACATCCGGGAGTCATTTACAGTTGAAAGATTAAACATAAAAAATTCACCATTACTGTCCATTCGAAGAAAGCTTCTCGGGTCCGTTTGTCATAATTGTTTCATCGGAAATTCGATTTTCTGGGTCCGCACTAAAAATTATTCAAAATTTCAATTGTATCGGGCTTTATGTTGGATAACCGCTTTTCAAGGAATCCCAGTGACCAAAAATGCCATTTAATAGACTTTTCTTCCTACTTAGAAGCTTGTATTTTGCCCAATTTCGAGCATGAAAATGACTAATAGCAATTATTTCAGTTCCAAAAGTGATGATTCACATCTGAAAGTAATTTACAGTCAAAAGATTAAACATTAAAAAATTCACCATTACTGATCATTCTGAGAAAGTTCCTCAGGTCTGAGGGTCATCGTATTTTTTGGACTGTACAAAAAATAATTCAAAATGTAAATTGTATTGCGCCTCAGGTTGAATTACCAGTATTAAGTCCTCCCTGTGACCAAAATTGCCATTTTATAGACTCTCTTCCTACTTAGAAGCTTGTATTTTGCCCAATTTCGAGCATGAAAAGGACCCTAAGCACACTTATTTTAGTTCCATAAGTGATGATTCACATCCGGGATTCATTTACAGTTGAAAGATTAAACATAAAAAATTCACCATTACTGTCCATTCGGAGAAAGATCCTCCGGTCAGTTTGTCATAATTTTTTCATCAGAAATTCGATTTTTTGGGTCCGCACTAAAAAATGATCCAAAATTTCAATTGTATTGGGCTTTATGTTGGATAACCGCTTTTCAAGGAATCCCATTGACTAAAATTGCCATTATTATAAACTTCTCCTGCTACTCAGAAGCTTGTATTTTGCCCAATTTCGAGCATGAAAATGATTCTAAGCACACTTATTTTAGTTCCATAGGTGAGGATTCACATCCGGAAGTCATTTACAGTTGAAAGATTAAATATAAAAAATTCACCATTACTGTCCATTCGAAGAAAGCTTCTCGGGTCCGTTTGTCATAATTGTTTCATCGGAAATTCGATTTTCTGGGTCCGCACTAAAAATTATTCAAAATTTCAATTGTATTGGGCTTTATGTTGGATAACCGCTTTTCAAGGAATCCCAGTGACCAAAAATGCCATTTTATAGACTTTTCTTCCTACTTAGAAGCTTGTATTTTGCCCAATTTCGAGCATGAAAATGATTCCAAGTACACTTATTTTAGTTCCATAAGTTATGAATCACATCCTAGTTATTTACATTAAAAAGATGAAATATTTAAAAAAAATCACTATTTCTGACCAGTCGGAGAAAGTTCCTCCGGTCCAGGTTCATTGCTTTCATTCAGGAATTGGAGTTTTTGCAAAAAAATATTCAAAATGTCAATTGTATCATGCCTCATTTTGAATAACCACTTTTTAAGGACTCTCATTGACTAAAATTGCCATTATTATAAACTTCTCCTGCTACTCAGAAGCTTGTATTTTGCCCAATTTCGAGCATGAAAATGATTCTAAGCACACTTATTTTAGTTCCATAGGTGATGATTCACATCCGGGAGTCATTTACAGTTGAAAGATTAAACATAAAAAATTCACCATTACTGTCCATTCGAAGAAAGCTCCTCGGGTCTGTTTGTCATAACTGTTTCATCGGAAATTCGATTTTCTGGGTCCGCACTAAAAATTATTCAAAATTTCAATTGTATTGGGCTTTATGTTGGATAACCGCTTTTCAAGGAATCCCAGTGACCAAAAATGCCATTTTATAGACTTTTCTTCCTACTTAGAAGCTTGTATTTTGCCCAATTTCGAGCATGAAAATGATTCCAAGTACACTTATTTTAGTTCCATAAGTTATGAATCACATCCTAGTTATTTACATTAAAAAGATGAAATATTTAAAAAAAATCACTATTTCTGACCAGTCGGAGAAAGTTCCTCCGGTCCAGGTTCATTGCTTTCATTCAGGAATTGGAGTTTTTGCAAAAAAATATTCAAAATGTCAATTGTATCATGCCTCATTTTGAATAACCACTTTTTAAGGACTCCCATTGACTAAAATTGCCATTATTATAAACTTCTCCTGCTACTCAGAAGCTTGTATTTTGCCCAATTTCGAGCATGAAAATGATTCTAAGCACACTTATTTTAGTTCCATAGGTGATGATTCACATCCGGGAGTCATTTACAGTTGAAAGATTAAACATAAAAAATTCACCATTACTGTCCATTCGAAGAAAGCTTCTCGGGTCCGTTTGTCATAATTGTTTCATCGGAAATTCGATTTTCTGGGTCCGCACTAAAAACTATTCAAAATTTCAATTGTATTGGGCTTTATGTTGGATAACCGCTTTTCAAGGAATCCCAGTGACCAAAAATGCCATTTTATAGACTTTTCTTCCTACTTAGAAGCTTGTATTTTGCCCAATTTCGAGCATGAAAATGACTAATAGCAATTATTTCAGTTCCAAAAGTGATGATTCACATCTGAAAGTAATTTACAGTCAAAAGATTAAACAATAAAAAAAATAAACAATAAAAAATCACCATTACTGATCATTCTGAGAAAGTTCCTCAGGTCTGGGGGTCACGTTTTTTTTTGGACTGTACAAAAACTAATTAAAAATGTCAATTGTATTGCGCCTCAGGTTGAATTACCACTATTAAGTCCTCCCTGCGACCAAAATTGGCATTTTATAGACTTTTCTTCTGACTTAGAACCTTGCATTTTGCCCACTTTCGAGTATGAAAATGACTCTAAGAACACTTATTTTAGTTCCATAAGTGATGATTCACATCCTAGTTATTTACATTAAAAAGATGAAATATTTTAAAAAATTCACTATTTCTGACCAGTCGGATAAAGTTCCTCCGGTCCAGGTTCATTGCTTTCATTCAGGAATTGGATTTTTTGCAATGTACAAAAAATTATTCAAAATGTCAATTGTATCATTCCTCATTTTGAATAACCACTTTTTAAGGACTCCCATTTACTAAAATTGCCATTATTATAAACTTCTCCTGCTACTCAGAAGCTTGTATTTTGCCCAATTTCGAGCATGAAAATGATTCTAAGCACACTTATTGATGATTCACATCCGGGAGTCATTTACAGTTGAAAGATTAAATATAAAAAATTCACCATTACTGTCCATTCGAAGAAAGCTTCTCGGGTCCGTTTGTCATAATTGGGCTTTATGTTGGATAACCGCTTTTCAAGAAATCCCATTGACTGAAATTGCCATTATTATAAACTTCTCCTGCTACTCAGAAGCTTGTATTTTGCCCAATTTCGAGCATGAAAATGATTCTAAGCACACTTTAGTTCCATAGGTGAGGATTCACATCCGGAAGTCATTTACAGTTGAAAGATTAAATATAAAAAATTCACCATTACTGTCCATTCGAAGAAAGCTTCTCGGGTCCGTTTGTCATAATTGTTTCATCGGAAATTCGATTTTCTGGGTCCGCACTAAAAATTATTCAAAATTTCAATTGTATTGGGCTTTATGTTGGATAACCGCTTTTCAAGGAATCCCAGTGACCAAAAATGCCACTTTATAGACTTTTCTTCCTACTTAGAAGTTTGTATTTTGCTCAATTTCGAGCATGAAAAGGACTCTGAGCACACTTATTTTACTTTCAAAAGTGATGATTCACTTCCTAGTTATTTACATTCAAAAGATTACATATTTAAAAAAATCACTATTTCTGACGAGCCGGAGAAAGCTCTTCCGGTCCAGGTTCCTTGTTTTTCATCAAGAATTGGATTTTTTGGACTGTACAAAAAAATATTCAAAATGTCAATTGTATCATGCCTCATTTTGAATAACCACTTTTTAAGAACTCACATTGACTAAAATTGCCATTTTTATAAACTTCTCCTGCTACTCAGAAGGATGTATTTTGCCCAATTTCGAGCATGTAAAGGATTCTAAGCACACTTATTTTAGTTCCAAAAGTGATGATTCACATCTGAAAGTAATTTACAGTCAAAAGATTAAACATTAAAAAATCACCATTACTGATCATTCTGAGAAAGTTCCTCAGGTCTGAGGGCCACGTTTTTTTGTGGACTGTACAAAAACTAATTCAAAATGTCAATTGTATTGCGCCTCAGGTTGAATTACCACTATTAAGTCCTCCCTGTGACCAAAATTGGCATTTTATAGACTTTTCTTCCGACTTAGAACCTTGCATTTTGCCCAATTTCGAGCATGAAAATGACTCTAAGAACACTTATTTTAGTTCCATAAGTGATTATTCACATCCTAGTTATTTACATTAAAAAGATTAAATATTTAAAAAAATTCACTATTTCTGACCAGTCGGATAAAGTTCCTCTGGTCCAGGTTCATTGCTTTCATTCAGGAATTGGATTTTTTGCAATGTACAAAAAATTATTCAAAATGTCAATTGTATCATGCCTCATTTTGAATAACCACTTTTTAAGGACTCCCATTGACTAAAATTGCCATTATTATAAACTTCTCCTGCTACTCAGAAGCTTGTATTTTGCCCAATTTCGAGCATGAAAATGATTCTAAGCACACTTATTTTAGTTCCATAGGTGATGATTCACATCCGGGAGTCATTTACAGTTGAAAGATTAAACATAAAAAATTCACCATTACTGTCCATTCGAAGAAAGCTTCTCGGGTCCGTTTGTCATAATTGTTTCATCGGAAATTCGATTTTCTGGGTCCGCACTAAAAACTATTCAAAATTTCAATTGTATTGGGCTTTATGTTGGATAACCGCTTTTCAAGGAATCCCAGTGACCAAAAATGCCATTTTATAGACTTTTCTTCCTACTTAGAAGCTTGTATTTTGCCCAATTTCGAGCATGAAAATGACTAATAGCAATTATTTCAGTTCCAAAAGTGATGATTCGCATCTGAAAGTAATTTACAGTCAAAAGAATAAACATTAAAAAATTCACCATTACTGATCTACTGATCATTCTGAGAAAGTTCCTCAGGTCTGAGGGTCATCGTATTTTTTGGACTGTACAAAAAATAATTCAAAATGTAAATTGTATTGCGCCTCAGGTTGAATTACCAGTATTAAGTCCTCCCTGTGACCAAAATTGCCATTTTATAGACTCTCTTCCTACTTAGAAGCTTGTATTTTGCCCAATTTTGAGCATGAAAAGGACCCTAAGCACACTTATTTTAGTTCCATAAGTGATGATTCACATCCGGGATTCATTTACAGTTGAAAGATTAAACATAAAAAATTCACCATTACTGTCCATTCGGAGAAAGATCCTCGGGTCAGTTTGTCATAATTTTTTCATCAGAAATTCGATTTTTTGGGTCCGCACTAAAAAATGATCCAAAATTTCAATTGTATTGGGCTTTATGTTGGATAACCGCTTTTCAAGCAATCCCAGTGACCAAAAATGCCATTTTATAGACTTTTCTTCCTACTTAGAAGTTTGTATTTTGCCCAATTTCGAGCATGAAAAGGACTCTGAGCACACTTATTTTACTTTCAAAAGTGATGATTCACATCCTAGTTATTTACATTCAAAAGATTACATATTTTAAAAAATTCACTATTTCTGACCAGTCGGAGAAAATTCCTCAGGTCCAGGTTCATTGCTTTCATTCAGGATTTGGATTTATTGCACTGTACAAAAAAATATTCAAAATGTCAATTGTATCATGCCTCATTTTGAATAACCACTTTTTAAGGACTCACATTGACTAAAATTGCCATTTTTATAAACTTCTCCTGCTACTCAGAAGGTTGTATTTTGCCCAATTTCGAGCATGAAAAGGACTCTAAGCACACTTATTTCAGTTCCAAAAGTGATGATTCACATCTGAAAGTAATTTACAGTCAAAAGATTAAACATTAAAAAAATCACCATTACTAATCATTCTGAGAAAGTTCCTCAGGTCTGAGGGTCATCGTTTTTTTTTGGACTGTACAAAAACTAATTCAAAATGTCAATTGTATTGCGCCTCAGGTTGAATTACCACTATTAAGTCCTCCCTGTGACCAAAATTGGCATTTTATAGACTTTTCTTCCTACTCAGAAGCTAGTATTTTGCCCAATTTCGAGCATGAAAATGATTCTAAGCACACTTATTTTAGTTCCATAGGTGATGATTCACATCCGGGAGTCATTTACAGTTGAAAGATTAAACATAAAAAATTCACCATTACTGTCCATTCGAAGAAAGCTCCTCGGGTCCGTTTGTCATAACTGTTTCATCGGAAATTCGATTTTCTGGGTCCGCACTAAAAATTATTCAAAATTTCAATTGTATTGGGCTTTATGTTGGATAACCGCTTTTCAAGGAATCCCAGTGACCAAAAATGCCATTTTATAGACTTTTCTTCCTACTTAGAAGCTTGTATTTTGCCCAATTTCGAGCATGAAAATGATTCCAAGTACACTTATTTTAGTTCCATAAGTTATGAATCACATCCTAGTTATTTACATTAAAAAGATGAAATATTTAAAAAAAATCACTTTCTGACCAGTCGGAGAAAGTTCCTCCGGTCCAGGTTCATTGCTTTCATTCAGGAATTGGAGTTTTTGCAAAAAAATATTCAAAATGTCAATTGTATCATGCCTCATTTTGAATAACCACTTTTTAAGGACTCCCATTGACTAAAATTGCCATTATTATAAACTTCTCCTGCTACTCAGAAGCTTGTATTTTGCCCAATTTCGAGCATGAAAATGATTCTAAGCACACTTATTTTAGTTCCATAGGTGATGATTCACATCTGAAAGTAATTTACAGTCAAAAGATTAAACAATAAAAAAAATAAACAATAAAAAATCACCATTACTGATCATTCTGAGAAAGTTCCTCAGGTCTGGGGGTCACGTTTTTTTTTGGACTGTACAAAAACTAATTAAAAATGTCAATTGTATTGCGCCTCAGGTTGAATTACCACTATTAAGTCCTCCCTGCGACCAAAATTGGCATTTTATAGACTTTTCTTCCGACTTAGAACCTTGCATTTTGCCCAATTTTGAGTATGAAAATGACTCTAAGAACACTTATTTTAGTTCCATAAGTGATGATTCACATCCTAGTTATTTACATTAAAAAGATGAAATATTTAAAAAAATTCACTATTTCTGACCAGTCGGATAAAGTTCCTCCGGTCCAGGTTCATTGCTTTCATTCAGGAATTGGATTTTTTGCAATGTACAAAAAATTATTCAAAATGTCAAATGTATCATTCCTCATTTTGAATAACCACTTTTTAAGGACTCCCATTTACTAAAATTGCCATTATTATAAACTTCTCCTGCTACTCAGAAGCTTGTATTTTGCCCAATTTCGAGCATGAAAATGATTCTAAGCACACTTATTTTAGTTCCATAGGTGATGATTCACATCCGGGAGTCATTTACAGTTGAAAGATTAAATATAAAAAATTCACCATTACTGTCCATTCGAAGAAAGCTTCTCGGGTCCGGTTGTCATAATTGTTTCATCGGAAATTCGATTTTCTAGGTCCGCACTAAAAATTATTCAAAATTTCAATTGTATTGGGCTTTATGTTGGATAACCGCTTTTCAAGGAATCCCAGTGACCAAAAATGCCATTTTATAGACTTTTCTTCCTACTTAGAAGCTTGTATTTTGCCCAATTTCGAGCATGAAAATGACTAATAGCAATTATTTCAGTTCCAAAAGTGATGATTCTCATCTGAAAGTAATTTACAGTCAAAAGATTAAACATTAAAAAATTCACCATTACTGATCTACTGATCATTCTGAGAAAGTTCCTCAGGTCTGAGGGTCATCGTATTTTTTGGACTGTACAAAAAAATAATTCAAAATGTCAATTGTATTGCGCCTCAGGTTGAATTACCAGTATTAAGTCCTCCCTGTGACCAAAATTGCCATTTTATAAACTTTTCTTCCTACTTAGAAGCTTGTATTTTGCCCAATTTTGAGCATGAAAAGGACCCTAAGCACACTTATTTTAGTTCCATAAGTGATGATTCACATCCTAGTTATTTACATTAAAAAGATTAAATATTGTAACAAAAAAATCACTATTTCTGACCAGTCGGAGAAAGTTCCTCCGGTCCAGGTTCATTGCTTTCATTCAGGAATTGGATTTTTTGCACTGTACAAAAAATTATTCAAAACGTCAATTGGATCATGCCTCATTTTGAAAAACCACTTTTTAAGAACTCACATTGACTAAAATTGCCATTATTATAAACTTCTCCTGCTACTCAGAAGCTTGTATTTTGCCCAATTTCGAGCATGAAAATGATTCTAAGCACACTTATTTTAGTTCCATAGGTGATGATTCACATCCGGGAGTCATTTACAGTTGAAAGATTAAACATAAAAAATTCACCATTACTGTCCATTCGAAGAAAGCTCCTCGGGTCCGTTTGTCATAACTGTTTCATCGGAAATTCGATTTTCTGGGTCCGCACTAAAAATTATTCAAAATTTCAATTGTATTGGGCTTTATGTTGG
This sequence comes from Triturus cristatus, assembly GCF_964204655.1. Taxonomy (NCBI): domain Eukaryota; kingdom Metazoa; phylum Chordata; class Amphibia; order Caudata; family Salamandridae; genus Triturus; species Triturus cristatus. Next base: position 257,036,812 of record NC_140584.1, read on the forward strand.
ATAACCGCTTTTCAAGGAATCCCAGTGACCAAAAATGCCATTTTATAGACTTTTCTTCCTACTTAGAAGCTTGTATTTTGCCCAATTTCGAGCATGAAAATGATTCCAAGTACACTTATTTTAGTTCCATAAGTTATGAATCACATCCTAGTTATTTACATTAAAAAGATGAAATATTTAAAAAAAAATCACTATTTCTGACCAGTCGGAGAAAGTTCCTCCGGTCCAGGTTCATTGCTTTCATTCAGGAATTGGAGTTTTTGCAAAAAAATATTCAAAATGTCAATTGTATCATGCCTCATTTTGAAAAACCACTTTTTAAGGACTCCCATTGACTAAAATTGCCATTATTATAAACTTCTCCTGCTACTCAGAAGCTTGTATTTTGCCCAATTTCGAGCATGAAAATGATTCTAAGCACACTTATTTTAGTTCCATAGGTGATGATTCACATCTGAAAGTAATTTACAGTCAAAAGATTAAACAATAAAAAAAATAAACAATAAAAAATCACCATTACTGATCATTCTGAGAAAGTTCCTCAGGTCTGGGGGTCACGTTTTTTTTTGGACTGTACAAAAACTAATTAAAAATGTCAATTGTATTGCGCCTCAGGTTGAATTACCACTATTAAGTCCTCCCTGCGACCAAAATTGGCATTTTATAGACTTTTCTTCCGACTTAGAACCTTGCATTTTGCCCAATTTCGAGTATGAAAATGACTCTAAGAACACTTATTTTAGTTCCATAAGTGATGATTCACATCCTAGTTATTTACATTAAAAAGATGAAATATTTAAAAAAATTCACTATTTCTGACCAGTCGGATAAAGTTCCTCCGGTCCAGGTTCATTGCTTTCATTCAGGAATTGGATTTTTTGCAATGTACAAAAAATTATTCAAAATGTCAAATGTATCATTCCTCATTTTGAATAACCACTTTTTAAGGACTCCCATTTACTAAAATTGCCATTATTATAAACTTCTCCTGCTACTCAGAAGCTTGTATTTTGCCCAATTTCGAGCATCAAAATGATTCTAAGCACACTTATTTTAGTTCCATAGGTGATGATTCACATCCGGGAGTCATTTACAGTTGAAATATTAAACATAAAAAATTCACCATTACTGTCCATTCGAAGAAAGCTTCTCGGGTCCGTTTGTCATAATTGTTTCATCGGAAATTCGATTTTCTAGGTCCGCACTAAAAATTATTCAAAATTTCAATTGTATTGGGCTTTATGTTGGATAACTGCTTTTCAAGGAATCCCAGTGACCAAAAATGCCATTTTATAGACTTTTCTTCCTACTTAGAAGTTTGTATTTTGCCCAATTTCGAGCATGAAAAGGACTCTGAGCACACTTATTTTACTTTCAAAAGTGATGATTCACATCCTAGTTATTTACATTCAAAAGATTACATATTTTAAAAAATTCACTATTTCTGACCAGTCGGAGAAAGTTCCTCAGGTCCAGGTTCATTGCTTTCATTCAGGATTTGGATTTTTTGCACTGTACAAAAAAATATTCAAAATGTCAATTGTATCATGCCTCATTTTGAATAACCACTTTTTAAGGACTCACATTGACTAAAATTGCCATTTTTATAAATTTCTCCTGCTACTCAGAAGCTTGTATTTTGCCCAATTTTGAGCACGAAAATGATTCTAAGCACACTTATTTTAGTTCCATAGGTGATGATTCACATCCGGGAGTCATTTACAGTTGAAAGATTAAACATAAAAAATTCACCATTACTGTCGATTCGAAGAAAGCTTCTCGGGTCCGCTTGTCATAATTGTTTCATCGGAAATTCGATTTTCTGGGTCCGCACTAAAAATTATTCAAAATTTCAATTGTATCGGGCTTTATGTTGGATAACCGCTTTTCAAGGAATCCCAGTGACCAAAAATGCCATTTAATAGACTTTTCTTCCTACTTAGAAGCTTGTATTTTGCCCAATTTCGAGCATGAAAATGACTAATAGCAATTATTTCAGTTCCAAAAGTGATGATTCACATCTGAAAGTAATTTACAGTCAAAAGATTAAACATTAAAAAATTCACCATTACTGATCATTCTGAGAAAGTTCCTCAGGTCTGAGGGTCATCGTATTTTTTGGACTGTACAAAAAATAATTCAAAATGTAAATTGTATTGCGCCTCAGGTTGAATTACCAGTATTAAGTCCTCCCTGTGACCAAAATTGCCATTTTATAGACTCTCTTCCTACTTAGAAGCTTGTATTTTGCCCAATTTCGAGCATGAAAAGGACCCTAAGCACACTTATTTTAGTTCCATAAGTGATGATTCACATCCGGGATTCATTTACAGTTGAAAGATTAAACATAAAAAATTCACCATTACTGTCCATTCGGAGAAAGATCCTCCGGTCAGTTTGTCATAATTTTTTCATCAGAAATTCGATTTTTTGGGTCCGCACTAAAAAATGATCCAAAATTTCAATTGTATTGGGCTTTATGTTGGATAACCGCTTTTCAAGGAATCCCATTGACTAAAATTGCCATTATTATAAACTTCTCCTGCTACTCAGAAGCTTGTATTTTGCCCAATTTCGAGCATGAAAATGATTCTAAGCACACTTATTTTAGTTCCATAGGTGAGGATTCACATCCGGAAGTCATTTACAGTTGAAAGATTAAATATAAAAAATTCACCATTACTGTCCATTCGAAGAAAGCTTCTCGGGTCCGTTTGTCATAATTGTTTCATCGGAAATTCGATTTTCTGGGTCCGCACTAAAAATTATTCAAAATTTCAATTGTATTGGGCTTTATGTTGGATAACCGCTTTTCAAGGAATCCCAGTGACCAAAAATGCCATTTTATAGACTTTTCTTCCTACTTAGAAGCTTGTATTTTGCCCAATTTCGAGCATGAAAATGATTCCAAGTACACTTATTTTAGTTCCATAAGTTATGAATCACATCCTAGTTATTTACATTAAAAAGATGAAATATTTAAAAAAAATCACTATTTCTGACCAGTCGGAGAAAGTTCCTCCGGTCCAGGTTCATTGCTTTCATTCAGGAATTGGAGTTTTTGCAAAAAAATATTCAAAATGTCAATTGTATCATGCCTCATTTTGAATAACCACTTTTTAAGGACTCTCATTGACTAAAATTGCCATTATTATAAACTTCTCCTGCTACTCAGAAGCTTGTATTTTGCCCAATTTCGAGCATGAAAATGATTCTAAGCACACTTATTTTAGTTCCATAGGTGATGATTCACATCCGGGAGTCATTTACAGTTGAAAGATTAAACATAAAAAATTCACCATTACTGTCCATTCGAAGAAAGCTCCTCGGGTCTGTTTGTCATAACTGTTTCATCGGAAATTCGATTTTCTGGGTCCGCACTAAAAATTATTCAAAATTTCAATTGTATTGGGCTTTATGTTGGATAACCGCTTTTCAAGGAATCCCAGTGACCAAAAATGCCATTTTATAGACTTTTCTTCCTACTTAGAAGCTTGTATTTTGCCCAATTTCGAGCATGAAAATGATTCCAAGTACACTTATTTTAGTTCCATAAGTTATGAATCACATCCTAGTTATTTACATTAAAAAGATGAAATATTTAAAAAAAATCACTATTTCTGACCAGTCGGAGAAAGTTCCTCCGGTCCAGGTTCATTGCTTTCATTCAGGAATTGGAGTTTTTGCAAAAAAATATTCAAAATGTCAATTGTATCATGCCTCATTTTGAATAACCACTTTTTAAGGACTCCCATTGACTAAAATTGCCATTATTATAAACTTCTCCTGCTACTCAGAAGCTTGTATTTTGCCCAATTTCGAGCATGAAAATGATTCTAAGCACACTTATTTTAGTTCCATAGGTGATGATTCACATCCGGGAGTCATTTACAGTTGAAAGATTAAACATAAAAAATTCACCATTACTGTCCATTCGAAGAAAGCTTCTCGGGTCCGTTTGTCATAATTGTTTCATCGGAAATTCGATTTTCTGGGTCCGCACTAAAAATTATTCAAAATTTCAATTGTATCGGGCTTTATGTTGGATAACCGCTTTTCAAGGAATCCCAGTGACCAAAAATGCCATTTAATAGACTTTTCTTCCTACTTAGAAGCTTGTATTTTGCCCAATTTCGAGCATGAAAATGACTAATAGCAATTATTTCAGTTCCAAAAGTGATGATTCACATCTGAAAGTAATTTACAGTCAAAAGATTAAACATTAAAAAATTCACCATTACTGATCATTCTGAGAAAGTTCCTCAGGTCTGAGGGTCATCGTATTTTTTGGACTGTACAAAAAATAATTCAAAATGTAAATTGTATTGCGCCTCAGGTTGAATTACCAGTATTAAGTCCTCCCTGTGACCAAAATTGCCATTTTATAGACTCTCTTCCTACTTAGAAGCTTGTATTTTGCCCAATTTCGAGCATGAAAAGGACCCTAAGCACACTTATTTTAGTTCCATAAGTGATGATTCACATCCGGGATTCATTTACAGTTGAAAGATTAAACATAAAAAATTCACCATTACTGTCCATTCGGAGAAAGATCCTCCGGTCAGTTTGTCATAATTTTTTCATCAGAAATTCGATTTTTTGGGTCCGCACTAAAAAATGATCCAAAATTTCAATTGTATTGGGCTTTATGTTGGATAACCGCTTTTCAAGGAATCCCATTGACTAAAATTGCCATTATTATAAACTTCTCCTGCTACTCAGAAGCTTGTATTTTGCCCAATTTCGAGCATGAAAATGATTCTAAGCACACTTATTTTAGTTCCATAGGTGAGGATTCACATCCGGAAGTCATTTACAGTTGAAAGATTAAATATAAAAAATTCACCATTACTGTCCATTCGAAGAAAGCTTCTCGGGTCCGTTTGTCATAATTGTTTCATCGGAAATTCGATTTTCTGGGTCCGCACTAAAAATTATTCAAAATTTCAATTGTATTGGGCTTTATGTTGGATAACCGCTTTTCAAGGAATCCCAGTGACCAAAAATGCCATTTTATAGACTTTTCTTCCTACTTAGAAGCTTGTATTTTGCCCAATTTCGAGCATGAAAATGATTCCAAGTACACTTATTTTAGTTCCATAAGTTATGAATCACATCCTAGTTATTTACATTAAAAAGATGAAATATTTAAAAAAAATCACTATTTCTGACCAGTCGGAGAAAGTTCCTCCGGTCCAGGTTCATTGCTTTCATTCAGGAATTGGAGTTTTTGCAAAAAAATATTCAAAATGTCAATTGTATCATGCCTCATTTTGAATAACCACTTTTTAAGGACTCTCATTGACTAAAATTGCCATTATTATAAACTTCTCCTGCTACTCAGAAGCTTGTATTTTGCCCAATTTCGAGCATGAAAATGATTCTAAGCACACTTATTTTAGTTCCATAGGTGATGATTCACATCCGGGAGTCATTTACAGTTGAAAGATTAAACATAAAAAATTCACCATTACTGTCCATTCGAAGAAAGCTCCTCGGGTCTGTTTGTCATAACTGTTTCATCGGAAATTCGATTTTCTGGGTCCGCACTAAAAATTATTCAAAATTTCAATTGTATTGGGCTTTATGTTGGATAACCGCTTTTCAAGGAATCCCAGTGACCAAAAATGCCATTTTATAGACTTTTCTTCCTACTTAGAAGCTTGTATTTTGCCCAATTTCGAGCATGAAAATGATTCCAAGTACACTTATTTTAGTTCCATAAGTTATGAATCACATCCTAGTTATTTACATTAAAAAGATGAAATATTTAAAAAAAATCACTATTTCTGACCAGTCGGAGAAAGTTCCTCCGGTCCAGGTTCATTGCTTTCATTCAGGAATTGGAGTTTTTGCAAAAAAATATTCAAAATGTCAATTGTATCATGCCTCATTTTGAATAACCACTTTTTAAGGACTCCCATTGACTAAAATTGCCATTATTATAAACTTCTCCTGCTACTCAGAAGCTTGTATTTTGCCCAATTTCGAGCATGAAAATGATTCTAAGCACACTTATTTTAGTTCCATAGGTGATGATTCACATCCGGGAGTCATTTACAGTTGAAAGATTAAACATAAAAAATTCACCATTACTGTCCATTCGAAGAAAGCTTCTCGGGTCCGTTTGTCATAATTGTTTCATCGGAAATTCGATTTTCTGGGTCCGCACTAAAAACTATTCAAAATTTCAATTGTATTGGGCTTTATGTTGGATAACCGCTTTTCAAGGAATCCCAGTGACCAAAAATGCCATTTTATAGACTTTTCTTCCTACTTAGAAGCTTGTATTTTGCCCAATTTCGAGCATGAAAATGACTAATAGCAATTATTTCAGTTCCAAAAGTGATGATTCACATCTGAAAGTAATTTACAGTCAAAAGATTAAACAATAAAAAAAATAAACAATAAAAAATCACCATTACTGATCATTCTGAGAAAGTTCCTCAGGTCTGGGGGTCACGTTTTTTTTTGGACTGTACAAAAACTAATTAAAAATGTCAATTGTATTGCGCCTCAGGTTGAATTACCACTATTAAGTCCTCCCTGCGACCAAAATTGGCATTTTATAGACTTTTCTTCTGACTTAGAACCTTGCATTTTGCCCACTTTCGAGTATGAAAATGACTCTAAGAACACTTATTTTAGTTCCATAAGTGATGATTCACATCCTAGTTATTTACATTAAAAAGATGAAATATTTTAAAAAATTCACTATTTCTGACCAGTCGGATAAAGTTCCTCCGGTCCAGGTTCATTGCTTTCATTCAGGAATTGGATTTTTTGCAATGTACAAAAAATTATTCAAAATGTCAATTGTATCATTCCTCATTTTGAATAACCACTTTTTAAGGACTCCCATTTACTAAAATTGCCATTATTATAAACTTCTCCTGCTACTCAGAAGCTTGTATTTTGCCCAATTTCGAGCATGAAAATGATTCTAAGCACACTTATTGATGATTCACATCCGGGAGTCATTTACAGTTGAAAGATTAAATATAAAAAATTCACCATTACTGTCCATTCGAAGAAAGCTTCTCGGGTCCGTTTGTCATAATTGGGCTTTATGTTGGATAACCGCTTTTCAAGAAATCCCATTGACTGAAATTGCCATTATTATAAACTTCTCCTGCTACTCAGAAGCTTGTATTTTGCCCAATTTCGAGCATGAAAATGATTCTAAGCACACTTTAGTTCCATAGGTGAGGATTCACATCCGGAAGTCATTTACAGTTGAAAGATTAAATATAAAAAATTCACCATTACTGTCCATTCGAAGAAAGCTTCTCGGGTCCGTTTGTCATAATTGTTTCATCGGAAATTCGATTTTCTGGGTCCGCACTAAAAATTATTCAAAATTTCAATTGTATTGGGCTTTATGTTGGATAACCGCTTTTCAAGGAATCCCAGTGACCAAAAATGCCACTTTATAGACTTTTCTTCCTACTTAGAAGTTTGTATTTTGCTCAATTTCGAGCATGAAAAGGACTCTGAGCACACTTATTTTACTTTCAAAAGTGATGATTCACTTCCTAGTTATTTACATTCAAAAGATTACATATTTAAAAAAATCACTATTTCTGACGAGCCGGAGAAAGCTCTTCCGGTCCAGGTTCCTTGTTTTTCATCAAGAATTGGATTTTTTGGACTGTACAAAAAAATATTCAAAATGTCAATTGTATCATGCCTCATTTTGAATAACCACTTTTTAAGAACTCACATTGACTAAAATTGCCATTTTTATAAACTTCTCCTGCTACTCAGAAGGATGTATTTTGCCCAATTTCGAGCATGTAAAGGATTCTAAGCACACTTATTTTAGTTCCAAAAGTGATGATTCACATCTGAAAGTAATTTACAGTCAAAAGATTAAACATTAAAAAATCACCATTACTGATCATTCTGAGAAAGTTCCTCAGGTCTGAGGGCCACGTTTTTTTGTGGACTGTACAAAAACTAATTCAAAATGTCAATTGTATTGCGCCTCAGGTTGAATTACCACTATTAAGTCCTCCCTGTGACCAAAATTGGCATTTTATAGACTTTTCTTCCGACTTAGAACCTTGCATTTTGCCCAATTTCGAGCATGAAAATGACTCTAAGAACACTTATTTTAGTTCCATAAGTGATTATTCACATCCTAGTTATTTACATTAAAAAGATTAAATATTTAAAAAAATTCACTATTTCTGACCAGTCGGATAAAGTTCCTCTGGTCCAGGTTCATTGCTTTCATTCAGGAATTGGATTTTTTGCAATGTACAAAAAATTATTCAAAATGTCAATTGTATCATGCCTCATTTTGAATAACCACTTTTTAAGGACTCCCATTGACTAAAATTGCCATTATTATAAACTTCTCCTGCTACTCAGAAGCTTGTATTTTGCCCAATTTCGAGCATGAAAATGATTCTAAGCACACTTATTTTAGTTCCATAGGTGATGATTCACATCCGGGAGTCATTTACAGTTGAAAGATTAAACATAAAAAATTCACCATTACTGTCCATTCGAAGAAAGCTTCTCGGGTCCGTTTGTCATAATTGTTTCATCGGAAATTCGATTTTCTGGGTCCGCACTAAAAACTATTCAAAATTTCAATTGTATTGGGCTTTATGTTGGATAACCGCTTTTCAAGGAATCCCAGTGACCAAAAATGCCATTTTATAGACTTTTCTTCCTACTTAGAAGCTTGTATTTTGCCCAATTTCGAGCATGAAAATGACTAATAGCAATTATTTCAGTTCCAAAAGTGATGATTCGCATCTGAAAGTAATTTACAGTCAAAAGAATAAACATTAAAAAATTCACCATTACTGATCTACTGATCATTCTGAGAAAGTTCCTCAGGTCTGAGGGTCATCGTATTTTTTGGACTGTACAAAAAATAATTCAAAATGTAAATTGTATTGCGCCTCAGGTTGAATTACCAGTATTAAGTCCTCCCTGTGACCAAAATTGCCATTTTATAGACTCTCTTCCTACTTAGAAGCTTGTATTTTGCCCAATTTTGAGCATGAAAAGGACCCTAAGCACACTTATTTTAGTTCCATAAGTGATGATTCACATCCGGGATTCATTTACAGTTGAAAGATTAAACATAAAAAATTCACCATTACTGTCCATTCGGAGAAAGATCCTCGGGTCAGTTTGTCATAATTTTTTCATCAGAAATTCGATTTTTTGGGTCCGCACTAAAAAATGATCCAAAATTTCAATTGTATTGGGCTTTATGTTGGATAACCGCTTTTCAAGCAATCCCAGTGACCAAAAATGCCATTTTATAGACTTTTCTTCCTACTTAGAAGTTTGTATTTTGCCCAATTTCGAGCATGAAAAGGACTCTGAGCACACTTATTTTACTTTCAAAAGTGATGATTCACATCCTAGTTATTTACATTCAAAAGATTACATATTTTAAAAAATTCACTATTTCTGACCAGTCGGAGAAAATTCCTCAGGTCCAGGTTCATTGCTTTCATTCAGGATTTGGATTTATTGCACTGTACAAAAAAATATTCAAAATGTCAATTGTATCATGCCTCATTTTGAATAACCACTTTTTAAGGACTCACATTGACTAAAATTGCCATTTTTATAAACTTCTCCTGCTACTCAGAAGGTTGTATTTTGCCCAATTTCGAGCATGAAAAGGACTCTAAGCACACTTATTTCAGTTCCAAAAGTGATGATTCACATCTGAAAGTAATTTACAGTCAAAAGATTAAACATTAAAAAAATCACCATTACTAATCATTCTGAGAAAGTTCCTCAGGTCTGAGGGTCATCGTTTTTTTTTGGACTGTACAAAAACTAATTCAAAATGTCAATTGTATTGCGCCTCAGGTTGAATTACCACTATTAAGTCCTCCCTGTGACCAAAATTGGCATTTTATAGACTTTTCTTCCTACTCAGAAGCTAGTATTTTGCCCAATTTCGAGCATGAAAATGATTCTAAGCACACTTATTTTAGTTCCATAGGTGATGATTCACATCCGGGAGTCATTTACAGTTGAAAGATTAAACATAAAAAATTCACCATTACTGTCCATTCGAAGAAAGCTCCTCGGGTCCGTTTGTCATAACTGTTTCATCGGAAATTCGATTTTCTGGGTCCGCACTAAAAATTATTCAAAATTTCAATTGTATTGGGCTTTATGTTGGATAACCGCTTTTCAAGGAATCCCAGTGACCAAAAATGCCATTTTATAGACTTTTCTTCCTACTTAGAAGCTTGTATTTTGCCCAATTTCGAGCATGAAAATGATTCCAAGTACACTTATTTTAGTTCCATAAGTTATGAATCACATCCTAGTTATTTACATTAAAAAGATGAAATATTTAAAAAAAATCACTTTCTGACCAGTCGGAGAAAGTTCCTCCGGTCCAGGTTCATTGCTTTCATTCAGGAATTGGAGTTTTTGCAAAAAAATATTCAAAATGTCAATTGTATCATGCCTCATTTTGAATAACCACTTTTTAAGGACTCCCATTGACTAAAATTGCCATTATTATAAACTTCTCCTGCTACTCAGAAGCTTGTATTTTGCCCAATTTCGAGCATGAAAATGATTCTAAGCACACTTATTTTAGTTCCATAGGTGATGATTCACATCTGAAAGTAATTTACAGTCAAAAGATTAAACAATAAAAAAAATAAACAATAAAAAATCACCATTACTGATCATTCTGAGAAAGTTCCTCAGGTCTGGGGGTCACGTTTTTTTTTGGACTGTACAAAAACTAATTAAAAATGTCAATTGTATTGCGCCTCAGGTTGAATTACCACTATTAAGTCCTCCCTGCGACCAAAATTGGCATTTTATAGACTTTTCTTCCGACTTAGAACCTTGCATTTTGCCCAATTTTGAGTATGAAAATGACTCTAAGAACACTTATTTTAGTTCCATAAGTGATGATTCACATCCTAGTTATTTACATTAAAAAGATGAAATATTTAAAAAAATTCACTATTTCTGACCAGTCGGATAAAGTTCCTCCGGTCCAGGTTCATTGCTTTCATTCAGGAATTGGATTTTTTGCAATGTACAAAAAATTATTCAAAATGTCAAATGTATCATTCCTCATTTTGAATAACCACTTTTTAAGGACTCCCATTTACTAAAATTGCCATTATTATAAACTTCTCCTGCTACTCAGAAGCTTGTATTTTGCCCAATTTCGAGCATGAAAATGATTCTAAGCACACTTATTTTAGTTCCATAGGTGATGATTCACATCCGGGAGTCATTTACAGTTGAAAGATTAAATATAAAAAATTCACCATTACTGTCCATTCGAAGAAAGCTTCTCGGGTCCGGTTGTCATAATTGTTTCATCGGAAATTCGATTTTCTAGGTCCGCACTAAAAATTATTCAAAATTTCAATTGTATTGGGCTTTATGTTGGATAACCGCTTTTCAAGGAATCCCAGTGACCAAAAATGCCATTTTATAGACTTTTCTTCCTACTTAGAAGCTTGTATTTTGCCCAATTTCGAGCATGAAAATGACTAATAGCAATTATTTCAGTTCCAAAAGTGATGATTCTCATCTGAAAGTAATTTACAGTCAAAAGATTAAACATTAAAAAATTCACCATTACTGATCTACTGATCATTCTGAGAAAGTTCCTCAGGTCTGAGGGTCATCGTATTTTTTGGACTGTACAAAAAAATAATTCAAAATGTCAATTGTATTGCGCCTCAGGTTGAATTACCAGTATTAAGTCCTCCCTGTGACCAAAATTGCCATTTTATAAACTTTTCTTCCTACTTAGAAGCTTGTATTTTGCCCAATTTTGAGCATGAAAAGGACCCTAAGCACACTTATTTTAGTTCCATAAGTGATGATTCACATCCTAGTTATTTACATTAAAAAGATTAAATATTGTAACAAAAAAATCACTATTTCTGACCAGTCGGAGAAAGTTCCTCCGGTCCAGGTTCATTGCTTTCATTCAGGAATTGGATTTTTTGCACTGTACAAAAAATTATTCAAAACGTCAATTGGATCATGCCTCATTTTGAAAAACCACTTTTTAAGAACTCACATTGACTAAAATTGCCATTATTATAAACTTCTCCTGCTACTCAGAAGCTTGTATTTTGCCCAATTTCGAGCATGAAAATGATTCTAAGCACACTTATTTTAGTTCCATAGGTGATGATTCACATCCGGGAGTCATTTACAGTTGAAAGATTAAACATAAAAAATTCACCATTACTGTCCATTCGAAGAAAGCTCCTCGGGTCCGTTTGTCATAACTGTTTCATCGGAAATTCGATTTTCTGGGTCCGCACTAAAAATTATTCAAAATTTCAATTGTATTGGGCTTTATGTTGGATAACCGCTTTTCAAGGAATCCCAGTGACCAAAAATGCCATTTTATAGACTTTTCTTCCTACTTAGAAGCTTGTATTTTGCCCAATTTCGAGCATGAAAATGATTCCAAGTACACTTATTTTAGTTCCATAAGTTATGAATCACATCCTAGTTATTTACATTAAAAAGATGAAATATTTAAAAAAAAATCACTATTTCTGACCAGTCGGAGAAAGTTCCTCCGGTCCAGGTTCATTGCTTTCATTCAGGAATTGGAGTTTTTGCAAAAAAATATTCAAAATGTCAATTGTATCATGCCTCATTTTGAAAAACCACTTTTTAAGGACTCCCATTGACTAAAATTGCCATTATTATAAACTTCTCCTGCTACTCAGAAGCTTGTATTTTGCCCAATTTCGAGCATGAAAATGATTCTAAGCACACTTATTTTAGTTCCATAGGTGATGATTCACATCTGAAAGTAATTTACAGTCAAAAGATTAAACAATAAAAAAAATAAACAATAAAAAATCACCATTACTGATCATTCTGAGAAAGTTCCTCAGGTCTGGGGGTCACGTTTTTTTTTGGACTGTACAAAAACTAATTAAAAATGTCAATTGTATTGCGCCTCAGGTTGAATTACCACTATTAAGTCCTCCCTGCGACCAAAATTGGCATTTTATAGACTTTTCTTCCGACTTAGAACCTTGCATTTTGCCCAATTTCGAGTATGAAAATGACTCTAAGAACACTTATTTTAGTTCCATAAGTGATGATTCACATCCTAGTTATTTACATTAAAAAGATGAAATATTTAAAAAAATTCACTATTTCTGACCAGTCGGATAAAGTTCCTCCGGTCCAGGTTCATTGCTTTCATTCAGGAATTGGATTTTTTGCAATGTACAAAAAATTATTCAAAATGTCAAATGTATCATTCCTCATTTTGAATAACCACTTTTTAAGGACTCCCATTTACTAAAATTGCCATTATTATAAACTTCTCCTGCTACTCAGAAGCTTGTATTTTGCCCAATTTCGAGCATCAAAATGATTCTAAGCACACTTATTTTAGTTCCATAGGTGATGATTCACATCCGGGAGTCATTTACAGTTGAAAGATTAAACATAAAAAATTCACCATTACTGTCCATTCGAAGAAAGCTTCTCGGGTCCGTTTGTCATAATTGTTTCATCGGAAATTCGATTTTCTAGGTCCGCACTAAAAATTATTCAAAATTTCAATTGTATTGGGCTTTATGTTGGATAACTGCTTTTCAAGGAATCCCAGTGACCAAAAATGCCATTTTATAGACTTTTCTTCCTACTTAGAAGTTTGTATTTTGCCCAATTTCGAGCATGAAAAGGACTCTGAGCACACTTATTTTACTTTCAAAAGTGATGATTCACATCCTAGTTATTTACATTCAAAAGATTACATATTTTAAAAAATTCACTATTTCTGACCAGTCGGAGAAAGTTCCTCAGGTCCAGGTTCATTGCTTTCATTCAGGATTTGGATTTTTTGCACTGTACAAAAAAATATTCAAAATGTCAATTGTATCATGCCTCATTTTGAATAACCACTTTTTAAGGACTCACATTGACTAAAATTGCCATTTTTATAAACTTCTCCTGCTACTCAGAAGCTTGTATTTTGCCCAATTTTGAGCATGAAAATGATTCTAAGCACACTTATTTTAGTTCCATAGGTGATGATTCACATCCGGGAGTCATTTACAGTTGAAAGATTAAACATAAAAAATTCACCATTACTGTCGATTCGAAGAAAGCTTCTCGGGTCCGTTTGTCATAATTGTTTCATCGGAAATTCGATTTTCTGGGTCCGCACTAAAAATTATTCAAAATTTCAATTGTATCGGGCTTTATGTTGGATAACCGCTTTTCAAGGAATCCCAGTGACCAAAAATGCCATTTTATAGACTTTTCTTCCTACTTAGAAGCTTGTATTTTGCCCAATTTCGAGCATGAAAATGACTAATAGCAATTATTTCAGTTCCAAAAGTGATGATTCACATCTGAAAGTAATTTACAGTCAAAAGATTAAACATTAAAAAATTCACCATTACTGATCATTCTGAGAAAGTTCCTCAGGTCTGAGGGTCATCGTATTTTTTGGACTGTACAAAAAATAATTCAAAATGTAAATTGTATTGCGCCTCAGGTTGAATTACCAGTATTAAGTCCTCCCTGTGACCAAAATTGCCATTTTATAGACTCTCTTCCTACTTAGAAGCTTGTATTTTGCCCAATTTCGAGCATGAAAAGGACCCTAAGCACACTTATTTTAGTTCCATAAGTGATGATTCACATCCGGGATTCATTTACAGTTGAAAGATTAAACATAAAAAATTCACCATTACTGTCCATTCGGAGAAAGATCCTCCGGTCAGTTTGTCATAATTTTTTCATCAGAAATTCGATTTTTTGGGTCCGCACTAAAAAATGATCCAAAATTTCAATTGTATTGGGCTTTATGTTGGATAACCGCTTTTCAAGCAATCCCAGTGACCAAAAATGCCATTTTATAGACTTTTCTTCCTACTTAGAAGTTTGTATTTTGCCCAATTTCGAGCATGAAAAGGACTCTGAGCACACTTATTTTACTTTCAAAAGTGATGATTCACATCCTAGTTATTTACATTCAAAAGATTACATATTTTAAAAAATTCACTATTTCTGACCAGTCGGATAAAGTTCCTCTGGTCCAGGTTCATTGCTTTCATTCAGGAATTGGATTTTTTGCAATGTACAAAAAATTATTCAAAATGTCAATTGTATCATGCCTCATTTTGAATAACCACTTTTTAAGAACTCACATTGACTAAAATTGCCATTTTTATAAACTTCTCCTGCTACTCAGAAGGATGTATTTTGCCCAATTTCGAGCATGTAAAGGATTCTAAGCACACTTATTTTAGTTCCAAAAGTGATGATTCACATCTGAAAGTAATTTACAGTCAAAAGATTAAACATTAAAAAATCACCATTACTGATCATTCTGAGAAAGTTCCTCAGGTCTGAGGGGCACGTTTTTTTGTGGACTGTACAAAAACTAATTCAAAATGTCAATTGTATTGCGCCTCAGGTTGAATTACCACTATTAAGTCCTCCCTGTGACCAAAATTGGCATTTTATAGACTTTTCTTCCGACTTAGAACCTTGCATTTTGCCCAATTTCGAGCATGAAAATGACTCTAAGAACACTTATTTTAGTTCCATAAGTGATGATTCACATCCTAGTTATTTACATTAAAAAGATTAAATATTTAAAAAAATTCACTATTTCTGACCAGTCGGATAAAGTTCCTCTGGTCCAGGTTCATTGCTTACATTCAGGAATTGGATTTTTTGCAATGTACAAAAAATTATTCAAAATGTCAATTGTATCATGCCTCATTTTGAATAACCACTTTTTAAGGACTCCCATTGACTAAAATTGCCATTATTATAAACTTCTCCTGCTACTCAGAAGCTTGTATTTTGCCCAATTTCGAGCATGAAAATGATTCTAAGCACACTTATTTTAGTTCCATAGGTGATGATTCACATCCGGGAGTCATTTACAGTTGAAAGATTAAACATAAAAAATTCACCATTACTGTCCATTCGAAGAAAGCTTCTCGGGTCCGTTTGTCATAATTGTTTCATCGGAAATTCGATTTTCTGGGTCCGCACTAAAAATTATTGAAAATTTCAATTGTATTGGGCTTTATGTTGGATAACCGCTTTTCAAGGAATCCCATTGACTGAAATTGCCATTATTATAAACTTCTCCTGCTACTCAGAAGCTTGTATTTTGCCCAATTTCGAGCATGAAAAGGATTCTAAGCACACTTATTTTAGTTCCATAGGTGAGGATTCACATCCGGAAGTCATTTACAGTTGAAAGATTAAATATAAAAAATTCACCATTACTGTCCATTCGAAGAAAGCTTCTCGGGTCCGTTTGTCATAATTGTTTCATCGGAAATTCGATTTTCTGGGTCCGCACTAAAAATTATTCAAAATTTCAATTGTATTGGGCTTTATGTTGGATAACCGCTTTTCAAGGAATCCCAGTGACCAAAAATGCCACTTTATAGACTTTTCTTCCTACTTAGAAGTTTGTATTTTGCTCAATTTCGAGCATGAAAAGGACTCTGAGCACACTTATTTAACTTTCAAAAGTGATGATTCACTTCCTAGTTATTTACATTCAAAAGATTACATATTTAAAAAAATCACTATTTCTGACGAGCCGGAGAAAGCTCTTCCGGTCCAGGTTCGTTGTTTTTCATCAAGAATTGGATTTTTTGGACTGTACAAAAAAATATTCAAAATGTCAATTGTATCATGCCTCATTTTGAATAACCACTTTTTAAGAACTCACATTGACTAAAATTGCCATTTTTATAAACTTCTCCTGCTACTCAGAAGGATGTATTTTGCCCAATTTCGAGCATGTAAAGGATTCTAAGCACACTTATTTTAGTTCCAAAAGTGATGATTCACATCTGAAAGTAATTTACAGTCAAAAGATTAAACATTAAAAAATCACCATTACTGATCATTCTGAGAAAGTTCCTCAGGTCTGAGGGGCACGTTTTTTTGTGGACTGTACAAAAACTAATTCAAAATGTCAATTGTATTGCGCCTCAGGTTGAATTACCACTATTAAGTCCTCCCTGTGACCAAAATTGGCATTTTATAGACTTTTCTTCCGACTTAGAACCTTGCATTTTGCCCAATTTCGAGCATGAAAATGACTCTAAGAACACTTATTTTAGTTCCATAAGTGATGATTCACATCCTAGTTATTTACATTAAAAAGATTAAATATTTAAAAAAATTCACTATTTCTGACCAGTCGGATAAAGTTCCTCTGGTCCAGGTTCATTGCTTTCATTCAGGAATTGGATTTTTTGCAATGTACAAAAAATTATTCAAAATGTCAATTGTATCATGCCTCATTTTGAATAACCACTTTTTAAGGACTCCCATTGACTAAAATTGCCATTATTATAAACTTCTCCTGCTACTCAGAAGCTTGTATTTTGCCCAATTTCGAGCATGAAAATGATTCTAAGCACACTTATTTTAGTTCCATAGGTGATGATTCACATCCGGGAGTCATTTACAGTTGAAAGATTAAACATAAAAAATTCACCATTACTGTCCATTCGAAGAAAGCTTCTCGGGTCCGTTTGTCATAATTGTTTCATCGGAAATTCGATTTTCTGGGTCCGCACTAAAAACTATTCAAAATTTCAATTGTATTGGGCTTTATGTTGGATAACCGCTTTTCAAGGAATCCCAGTGACCAAAAATGCCATTTTATAGACTTTTCTTCCTACTTAGAAGCTTGTATTTTGCCCAATTTCGAGCATGAAAATGACTAATAGCAATTATTTCAGTTCCAAAAGTGATGATTCACATCTGAAAGTAATTTACAGTCAAAAGAATAAACATTAAAAAATTCACCATTACTGATCTACTGATCATTCTGAGAAAGTTCCTCAGGTCTGAGGGTCATCGTATTTTTTGGACTGTACAAAAAATAATTCAAAATGTAAATTGTATTGCGCCTCAGGTTGAATTACCAGTATTAAGTCCTCCCTGTGACCAAAATTGCCATTTTATAGACTCTCTTCCTACTTAGAAGCTTGTATTTTGCCCAATTTTGAGCATGAAAAGGACCCTAAGCACACTTATTTTAGTTCCATAAGTGATGATTCACATCCGGGATTCATTTACAGTTGAAAGATTAAACATAAAAAATTCACCATTACTGTCCATTCGGAGAAAGATCCTCAGGTCAGTTTGTCATAATTTTTTCATCAGAAATTCGATTTTTTGGGGCCGCACTAAAAAATGATCCAAAATTTCAATTGTATTGGGCTTTATGTTGGATAACCGCTTTTCAAGCAATCCCAGTGACCAAAAATGCCATTTTATAGACTTTTCTTCCTACTTAGAAGTTTGTATTTTGCCCAATTTCGAGCATGAAAAGGACTCTGAGCACACTTATTTTACTTTCAAAAGTGATGATTCACATCCTAGTTATTTACATTCAAAAGATTACATATTTTAAAAAATTCACTAATTCCTCAGGTCCAGGTTCATTGCTTTCATTCAGGATTTGGATTTATTGCACTGTACAAAAAAATATTCAAAATGTCAATTGTATCATGCCTCATTTTGAATAACCACTTTTTAAGGACTCACATTGACTAAAATTGCCATTTTTATAAACTTCTCCTGCTACTCAGAAGGTTGTATTTTGCCCAATTTCGAGCATGAAAAGGACTCTAAGCACACTTATTTCAGTTCCAAAAGTGATGATTCACATCTGAAAGTAATTTACAGTCAAAAGATTAAACATTAAAAAAATCACCATTACTAATCATTCTGAGAAAGTTCCTCAGGTCTGAGGGTCATCGTTTTTTTTTGGACTGTACAAAAACTAATTCAAAATGTCAATTGTATTGCGCCTCAGGTTGAATTACCACTATTAAGTCCTCCCTGTGACCAAAATTGGCATTTTATAGACTTTTCTTCCTACTCAGAAGCTAGTATTTTGCCCAATTTCGAGCATGAAAATGATTCTAAGCACACTTATTTTAGTTCCATAGGTGATGATTCACATCCGGGAGTCATTTACAGTTGAAAGATTAAACATAAAAAATTCACCATTACTGTCCATTCGAAGAAAGCTCCTCGGGTCCGTTTGTCATAACTGTTTCATCGGAAATTCGATTTTCTGGGTCCGCACTAAAAATTATTCAAAATTTCAATTTTATTGGGCTTTATGTTGGATAACCGCTTTTCAAGGAATCCCAGTGACCAAAAATGCCATTTTATAGACTTTTCTTCCTACTTAGAAGCTTGTATTTTGCCCAATTTCGAGCATGAAAATGATTCCAAGTACACTTATTTTAGTTCCATAAGTTATGAATCACATCCTAGTTATTTACATTAAAAAGATGAAATATTTAAAAAAAATCACTATTTCTGACCAGTCGGAGAAAGTTCCTCCGGTCCAGGTTCATTGCTTTCATTCAGGAATTGGAGTTTTTGCAAAAAAATATTCAAAATGTCAATTGTATCATGCCTCATTTTGAATAACCACTTTTTAAGGACTCCCATTGACTAAAATTGCCATTATTATAAACTTCTCCTGCTACTCAGAAGCTTGTATTTTGCCCAATTTCGAGCATGAAAATGATTCTAAGCACACTTATTTTAGTTCCATAGGTGATGATTCACATCTGAAAGTAATTTACAGTCAAAAGATTAAACAATAAAAAAAATAAACAATAAAAAATCACCATTACTGATCATTCTGAGAAAGTTCCTCAGGTCTGGGGGTCACGTTTTTTTTTGGACTGTACAAAAACTAATTAAAAATGTCAATTGTATTGCGCCTCAGGTTGAATTACCACTATTAAGTCCTCCCTGCGACCAAAATTGGCATTTTATAGACTTTTCTTCTGACTTAGAACCTTGCATTTTGCCCAATTTCGAGTATGAAAATGACTCTAAGAACACTTATTTTAGTTCCATAAGTGATGATTCACATCCTAGTTATTTACATTAAAAAGATGAAATATTTAAAAAAATTCACTATTTCTGACCAGTCGGATAAAGTTCCTCCGGTCCAGGTTCATTGCTTTCATTCAGGAATTGGATTTTTTGCAATGTACAAAAAATTATTCAAAATGTCAAATGTATCATTCCTCATTTTGAATAACCACTTTTTAAGGACTCCCATTTACTAAAATTGCCATTATTATAAACTTCTCCTGCTACTCAGAAGCTTGTATTTTGCCCAATTTCGAGCATGAAAATGATTCTAAGCACACTTATTTTAGTTCCATAGGTGATGATTCACATCCGGGAGTCATTTACAGTTGAAAGATTAAATATAAAAAATTCACCATTACTGTCCATTCGAAGAAAGCTTCTCGGGTCCGGTTGTCATAATTGTTTCATCGGAAATTCGATTTTCTAGGTCCGCACTAAAAATTATTCAAAATTTCAATTGTATTGGGCTTTATGTTGGATAACCGCTTTTCAAGGAATCCCAGTGACCAAAAATGCCATTTTATAGACTTTTCTTCCTACTTAGAAGCTTGTATTTTGCCCAATTTCGAGCATGAAAATGACTAATAGCAATTATTTCAGTTCCAAAAGTGATGATTCTCATCTGAAAGTATTTACAGTCAAAAGATTAAACATTAAAAAATTCACCATTACTGATCTACTGATCATTCTGAGAAAGTTCCTCAGGTCTGAGGGTCATCGTATTTTTTGGACTGTACAAAAAAATAATTCAAAATGTCAATTGTATTGCGCCTCAGGTTGAATTACCAGTATTAAGTCCTCCCTGTGACCAAAATTGCCATTTTATAAACTTTTCTTCCTACTTAGAAGCTTGTATTTTGCCCAATTTTGAGCATGAAAAGGACCCTAAGCACACTTATTTTAGTTCCATAAGTGATGATTCACATCCTAGTTATTTACATTAAAAAGATTAAATATTGTAACAAAAAAATCACTATTTCTGACCAGTCGGAGAAAGTTCCTCCGGTCCAGGTTCATTGCTTTCATTCAGGAATTGGATTTTTTGCACTGTACAAAAAATTATTCAAAACGTCAATTGGATCATGCCTCATTTTGAAAAACCACTTTTTAAGAACTCACATTGACTAAAATTGCCATTTTTATAAACTTCCCCTGCTACTCAGAAGCTTGTATTTTGCCCAATTTCGAGCATGAAAATGATTCTAAGCACACTTATTTTAGTTCCAAAAGTGATGATTCACATCTGAAAATAATTTACAGTCAAAAGATTAAACATTAAAAAATCACCATTACTGATCATTCTGATAAAGTTCCTCAGGTCTGGGAGCCACGTTTTGTTTTGGACTGTACAAAAAACTTATTCAAAATGTCAATTTTATCATGCCTCATTTTAAATAACCACTTTTTGAGGACTCTCATTGACTAAAATTGCCATTATTATAAACTTCTCCTGCTACTCAGAAGCTTGTATTTTGCCCAATTTCGAGCATGAAAATGATTCTAAGCACACTTATTTTAGTTCCATAGGTGATGATTCACATCCGGGAGTCATTTACAGTTGAAAGATTAAACATAAAAAATTCACCATTACTGTCCATTCGAAGAAAGCTCCTCGGGTCCGTTTGTCATAACTGTTTCATCGGAAATTCGATTTTCTGGGTCCGCACTAAAAATTATTCAAAATTTCAATTGTATTGGGCTTTATGTTGGATAACCGCTTTTCAAGGAATCCCAGTGACCAAAAATGCCATTTTATAGACTTTTCTTCCTACTTAGAAGCTTGTATTTTGCCCAATTTCGAGCATGAAAATGATTCCAAGTACACTTATTTTAGTTCCATAAGTTATGAATCACATCCTAGTTATTTACATTAAAAAGATGAAATATTTAAAAAAAAATCACTATTTCTGACCAGTCGGAGAAAGTTCCTCCGGTCCAGGTTCATTGCTTTCATTCAGGAATTGGAGTTTTTGCAAAAAAATATTCAAAATGTCAATTGTATCATGCCTCATTTTGAATAACCACTTTTTAAGGACTCCCATTGACTAAAATTGCCATTATTATAAACTTCTCCTGCTACTCAGAAGCTTGTATTTTGCCCAATTTCGAGCATGAAAATGATTCTAAGCACACTTATTTTAGTTCCATAGGTGATGATTCACATCTGAAAGTAATTTACAGCCAAAAGATTAAACAATAAAAAAAAAAACAATAAAAAATCACCATTACTGATCATTCTGAGAAAGTTCCTGAGGTCTGGGGGTCACGTTTTTTTTTGGACTGTACAAAAACTAATTAAAAATGTCAATTGTATTGCGCCTCAGGTTGAATTACCACTATTAAGTCCTCCCTGCGACCAAAATTGGCATTTTATAGACTTTTCTTCTGACTTAGAACCTTGCATTTTGCCCAATTTAGAGTATGAAAATGACTCTAAGAACACTTATTTTAGTTCCATAAGTGATGATTCACATCCTAGTTATTTACATTAAAAAGATGAAATATTTTAAAAAATTCACTATTTCTGACCAGTCGGATAAAGTTCCTCCGGTCCAGGTTCATTGCTTTCATTCAGGAATTGGATTTTTTGCAATGTACAAAAAATTATTCAAAATGTCAATTGTATCATTCCTCATTTTGAATAACCACTTTTTAAGGACTCCCATTTACTAAAATTGCCATTATTTTAAACTTCTCCTGCTACTCAGAAGCTTGTATTTTGCCCAATTTCGAGCATGAAAATGATTCTAAGCACACTTATTTTAGTTCCATAGGTGAGGATTCACATCCGGAAGTCATTTACAGTTGAAAGATTAAATATAAAAAATTCACCATTACTGTCCATTCGAAGAAAGCTTCTCGGGTCCGTTTGTCATAATTGTTTCATCGGAAATTCGATTTTCTGGGTCCGCACTAAAAATTATTCAAAATTTCAATTGTATTGGGCTTTATGTTGGATAACCGCTTTTCAAGGAATCCCAGTGACCAAAAATGCCACTTTATAGACTTTTCTTCCTACTTAGAAGTTTGTATTTTGCTCAATTTCGAGCATGAAAAGGACTCTGAGCACACTTATTTTACTTTCAAAAGTGATGATTCACTTCCTAGTTATTTACATTCAAAAGATTACATATTTAAAAAAATCACTATTTCTGACGAGCCGGAGAAAGCTCTTCCGGTCCAGGTTCGTTGTTTTTCATCAAGAATTGGATTTTTTGGACTGTACAAAAAAATATTCAAAATGTCAATTGTATCATGCCTCATTTTGAATAACCACTTTTTAAGAACTCACATAAACTAAAATTGCCATTTTTATAAACTTCTCCTGCTACTCAGAAGGATGTATTTTGCCCAATTTCGAGCATGTAAAGGATTCTAAGCACACTTATTTTAGTTCCAAAAGTGATGATTCACATCTGAAAGTAATTTACAGTCAAAAGATTAAACATTAAAAAATCACCATTACTGATCATTCTGAGAAAGTTCCTCAGGTCTGAGGGGCACGTTTTTTTGTGGACTGTACAAAAACTAATTCAAAATGTCAATTGTATTGCGCCTCAGGTTGAATTACCACTATTAAGTCCTCCCTGTGACCAAAATTGGCATTTTATAGACTTTTCTTCCGACTTAGAACCTTGCATTTTGCCCAATTTCGAGCATGAAAATGACTCTAAGAACACTTATTTTAGTTCCATAAGTGATGATTCACATCCTAGTTATTTACATTAAAAAGATTAAATATTTAAAAAAATTCACTATTTCTGACCAGTCGGATAAAGTTCCTCTGGTCCAGGTTCATTGCTTTCATTCAGGAATTGGATTTTTTGCAATGTACAAAAAATTATTCAAAATGTCAATTGTATCATGCCTCATTTTGAATAACCACTTTTTAAGGACTCCCATTGACTAAAATTGCCATTATTATAAACTTCTCCTGCTACTCAGAAGCTTGTATTTTGCCCAATTTCGAGCATGAAAATGATTCTAAGCACACTTATTTTAGTTCCATAGGTGATGATTCACATCCGGGAGTCATTTACAGTTGAAAGATTAAACATAAAAAATTCACCATTACTGTCCATTCGAAGAAAGCTTCTCGGGTCCGTTTGTCATAATTGTTTCATCAGAAATTCGATTTTCTGGGTCCGCACTAAAAATTATTGAAAATTTCAATTGTATTGGGCTTTATGTTGGATAACCGCTTTTCAAGGAATCCCATTGACTGAAATTGCCATTATTATAAACTTCTCCTGCTACTCAGAAGCTTGTATTTTGCCCAATTTCGAGCATGAAAAGGATTCTAAGCACACTTATTTTAGTTCCATAGGTGAGGATTCACATCCGGAAGTCATTTACAGTTGAAAGATTAAATATAAAAAATTCACCATTACTGTCCATTCGAAGAAAGCTTCTCGGGTCCGTTTGTCATAATTGTTTCATCGGAAATTCGATTTTCTGGGTCCGCACTAAAAATTATTCAAAATTTCAATTGTATTGGGCTTTATGTTGGATAACCGCTTTTCAAGGAATCCCAGTGACCAAAAATGCCACTTTATAGACTTTTCTTCCTACTTAGAAGTTTGTATTTTGCTCAATTTCGAGCATGAAAAGGACTCTGAGCACACTTATTTAACTTTCAAAAGTGATGATTCACTTCCTAGTTATTTACATTCAAAAGATTACATATTTAAAAAAATCACTATTTCTGACGAGCCGGAGAAAGCTCTTCCGGTCCAGGTTCGTTGTTTTTCATCAAGAATTGGATTTTTTGGACTGTACAAAAAAATATTCAAAATGTCAATTGTATCATGCCTCATTTTGAATAACCACTTTTTAAGAACTCACATTGACTAAAATTGCCATTTTTATAAACTTCTCCTGCTACTCAGAAGGATGTATTTTGCCCAATTTCGAGCATGTAAAGGATTCTAAGCACACTTATTTTAGTTCCAAAAGTGATGATTCACATCTGAAAGTAATTTACAGTCAAAAGATTAAACATTAAAAAATCACCATTACTGATCATTCTGAGAAAGTTCCTCAGGTCTGAGGGGCACGTTTTTTTGTGGACTGTACAAAAACTAATTCAAAATGTCAATTGTATTGCGCCTCAGGTTGAATTACCACTATTAAGTCCTCCCTGTGACCAAAATTGGCATTTTATAGACTTTTCTTCCGACTTAGAACCTTGCATTTTGCCCAATTTCGAGCATGAAAATGACTCTAAGAACACTTATTTTAGTTCCATAAGTGATGATTCACATCCTAGTTATTTACATTAAAAAGATTAAATATTTAAAAAAATTCACTATTTCTGACCAGTCGGATAAAGTTCCTCTGGTCCAGGTTCATTGCTTTCATTCAGGAATTGGATTTTTTGCAATGTACAAAAAATTATTCAAAATGTCAATTGTATCATGCCTCATTTTGAATAACCACTTTTTAAGGACTCCCATTGACTAAAATTGCCATTATTATAAACTTCTCCTGCTACTCAGAAGCTTGTATTTTGCCCAATTTCGAGCATGAAAATGATTCTAAGCACACTTATTTTAGTTCCATAGGTGATGATTCACATCCGGGAGTCATTTACAGTTGAAAGATTAAACATAAAAAATTCACCATTACTGTCCATTCAAAGAAAGCTTCTCGGGTCCGTTTGTCATAATTGTTTCATCGGAAATTCGATTTTCTGGGTCCGCACTAAAAATTATTCAAAATTTCAATTGTATTGGGCTTTATGTTGGATAACCGCTTTTCAAGGAATCCCATTGACTAAAATTGCCATTATTATAAACTTCTCCTGCTACTCAGAAGCTTGTATTTTGCCCAATTTCGAGCATGAAAATGATTCTAAGCACACTTATTTTAGTTCCATAGGTGAGGATTCACATCCGGAAGTCATTTACAGTTGAAAGATTAAATATAAAAAATTCACCATTACTGTCCATTCGAAGAAAGCTTCTCGGGTCCGTTTGTCATAATTGTTTCATCGGAAATTCGATTTTCTGGGTCCGCACTAAAAATTATTCAAAATTTCAATTGTATTGGGCTTTATGTTGGATAACCGCTTTTCAAGGAATCCCAGTGACCAAAAATGCCACTTTATAGACTTTTCTTCCTACTTAGAAGTTTGTATTTTGCTCAATTTCGAGCATGAAAAGGACTCTGAGCACACTTATTTTACTTTCAAAAGTGATGATTCACTTCCTAGTTATTTACATTCAAAAGATTACATATTTAAAAAAATCACTATTTCTGACGAGCCGGAGAAAGCTCTTCCGGTCCAGGTTCGTTGTTTTTCATCAAGAATTGGATTTTTTGGACTGTACAAAAAAATATTCAAAATGTCAATTGTATCATGCCTCATTTTGAATAACCACTTTTTAAGAACTCACATTGACTAAAATTGCCATTTTTATAAACTTCTCCTGCTACTCAGAAGGATGTATTTTGCCCAATTTCGAGCATGTAAAGGATTCTAAGCACACTTATTTTAGTTCCAAAAGTGATGATTCACATCTGAAAGTAATTTACAGTCAAAAGATTAAACATTAAAAAATCACCATTACTGATCATTCTGAGAAAGTTCCTCAGGTCTGAGGGGCACGTTTTTTTGTGGACTGTACAAAAACTAATTCAAAATGTCAATTGTATTGCGCCTCAGGTTGAATTACCACTATTAAGTCCTCCCTGTGACCAAAATTGGCATTTTATAGACTTTTCTTCCGACTTAGAACCTTGCATTTTGCCCAATTTCGAGCATGAAAATGACTCTAAGAACACTTATTTTAGTTCCATAAGTGATGATTCACATCCTAGTTATTTACATTAAAAAGATTAAATATTTAAAAAAATTCACTATTTCTGACCAGTCGGATAAAGTTCCTCTGGTCCAGGTTCATTGCTTTCATTCAGGAATTGGATTTTTTGCAATGTACAAAAAATTATTCAAAATGTCAATTGTATCATGCCTCATTTTGAATAACCACTTTTTAAGGACTCCCATTGACTAAAATTGCCATTATTATAAACTTCTCCTGCTACTCAGAAGCTTGTATTTTGCCCAATTTCGAGCATGAAAATGATTCTAAGCACACTTATTTTAGTTCCATAGGTGATGATTCACATCCGGGAGTCATTTACAGTTGAAAGATTAAACATAAAAAATTCACCATTACTGTCCATTCGAAGAAAGCTTCTCGGGTCCGTTTGTCATAATTGTTTCATCGGAAATTCGATTTTCTGGGTCCGCACTAAAAATTATTCAAAATTTCAATTGTATTGGGCTTTATGTTGGATAACCGCTTTTCAAGGAATCCCATTGACTGAAATTGCCATTATTATAAACTTCTCCTGCTACTCAGAAGCTTGTATTTTGCCCAATTTCGAGCATGAAAATGATTCTAAGCACACTTATTTTAGTTCCATAGGTGAGGATTCACATCCGGAAGTCATTTACAGTTGAAAGATTAAATATAAAAAATTCACCATTACTTTCCATTCGAAGAAAGCTTCTCGGGTCCGTTTGTCATAATTGTTTCATCGGAAATTCGATTTTCTGGGTCCGCACTAAAAATTATTCAAAATTTCAATTGTATTGGGCTTTATGTTGGATAACCGCTTTTCAAGGAATCCCAGTGACCAAAAATGCCACTTTATAGACTTTTCTTCCTACTTAGAAGTTTGTATTTTGCTCAATTTCGAGCATGAAAAGGACTCTGAGCACACTTATTTTACTTTCAAAAGTGATGATTCACTTCCTAGTTATTTACATTCAAAAGATTACATATTTAAAAAAATCACTATTTCTGACGAGCCGGAGAAAGCTCTTCCGGTCCAGGTTCGTTGTTTTTCATCAAGAATTGGATTTTTTGGACTGTACAAAAAAATATTCAAAATGTCAATTGTATCATGCCTCATTTTGAATAACCACTTTTTAAGAACTCACATTGACTAAAATTGCCATTTTTATAAACTTCTCCTGCTACTCAGAAGGATGTATTTTGCCCAATTTCGAGCATGTAAAGGATTCTAAGCACACTTATTTTAGTTCCAAAAGTGATGATTCACATCTGAAAGTAATTTACAGTCAAAAGATTAAACATTAAAAAATCACCATTACTGATCATTCTGAGAAAGTTCCTCAGGTCTGAGGGGCACGTTTTGTTTTGGACTGTACAAAAAACTTATTCAAAATGTCAATTTTATCATGCCTCATTTTAAATAACCACTTTTTAAGGACTCTCATTGACTAAAATTGCCATTATTATAAACTTCTCCTGCTACTCAGAAGCTTGTATTTTGCCCAATTTCGAGCATGAAAATGATTCTAAGCACACTTATTTTAGTTCCATAGGTGATGATTCACATCCGGGAGTCATTTACAGTTGAAAGATTAAACATAAAAAATTCACCATTACTGTCCATTCGAAGAAAGCTCCTCGGGTCCGTTTGTCATAACTGTTTCATCGGAAATTTGATTTTCTGGGTCCGCACTAAAAATTATTAAAAATTTCAATTGTATTGGGCTTTATGTTGGATAACCGCTTTTCAAGGAATCCCAGTGACCAAAAATGCCATTTTATAGACTTTTCTTCCTACTTAGAAGCTTGTATTTTGCCCAATTTCGAGCATGAAAATGATTCCAAGTACACTTATTTTAGTTCCATAAGTTATGAATCACATCCTAGTTATTTACATTAAAAAGATGAAATATTTTAAAAAAATCACTATTTCTGACCAGTCGGAGAAAGTTCCTCCGGTCCAGGTTCATTGCTTTCATTCAGGAATTGGAGTTTTTGCAAAAAAATATTCAAAATGTCAATTGTATCATGCCTCATTTTGAATAACCACTTTTTAAGGACTCCCATTGACTAAAATTGCCATTATTATAAACTTCTCCTGCTACTCAGAAGCTTGTATTTTGCCCAATTTCGAGCATGAAAATGATTCTAAGCACACTTATTTTAGTTCCATAGGTGATGATTCACATCTGAAAGTAATTTACAGTCAAAAGATTAAACAATAAAAAAAATAAACAATAAAAAATCACCATTACTGATCATTCTGAGAAAGTTCCTCAGGTCTGGGGGTCACGTTTTTTTTTGGACTGTACAAAAACTAATTAAAAATGTCAATTGTATTGCGCCTCAGGTTGAATTACCACTATTAAGTCCTCCCTGCGACCAAAATTGGCATTTTATAGACTTTTCTTCCGACTTAGAACCTTGCATTTTGCCCAATTTCGAGCATGAAAATGACTCTAAGAACACTTATTTTAGTTCCATAAGTGATGATTCACATCCTAGTTATTTACATTAAAAAGATGAAATATTTAAAAAAATTCACTATTTCTGACCAGTCGGATAAAGTTCCTCCGGTCCAGGTTCATTGCTTTCATTCAGGAATTGGATTTTTTGCAATGTACAAAAAATTATTCAAAATGTCAAATGTATCATTCCTCATTTTGAATAACCACTTTTTAAGGACTCCCATTTACTAAAATTGCCATTATTATAAACTTCTCCTGCTACTCAGAAGCTTGTATTTTGCCCAATTTCGAGCATCAAAATGATTCTAAGCACACTTATTTTAGTTCCATAGGTGATGATTCACATCCGGGAGTCATTTACAGTTGAAATATTAAACATAAAAAATTCACCATTACTGTCCATTCGAAGAAAGCTTCTCGGGTCCGTTTGTCATAATTGTTTCATCGGAAATTCGATTTTCTAGGTCCGCACTAAAAATTATTCAAAATTTCAATTGTATTGGGCTTTATGTTGGATAACTGCTTTTCAAGGAATCCCAGTGACCAAAAATGCCATTTTATAGACTTTTCTTCCTACTTAGAAGTTTGTATTTTGCCCAATTTCGAGCATGAAAAGGACTCTGAGCACACTTATTTTACTTTCAAAAGTGATGATTCACATCCTAGTTATTTACATTCAAAAGATTACATATTTTAAAAAATTCACTATTTCTGACCAGTCGGAGAAAGTTCCTCAGGTCCAGGTTCATTGCTTTCATTCAGGATTTGGATTTTTTGCACTGTACAAAAAAATATTCAAAATGTCAATTGTATCATGCCTCATTTTGAATAACCACTTTTTAAGGACTCACATTGACTAAAATTGCCATTTTTATAAACTTCTCCTGCTACTCAGAAGCTTGTATTTTGCCCAATTTTGAGCACGAAAATGATTCTAAGCACACTTATTTTAGTTCCATAGGTGATGATTCACATCCGGGAGTCATTTACAGTTGAAAGATTAAACATAAAAAATTCACCATTACTGTCGATTCGAAGAAAGCTTCTCGGGTCCGTTTGTCATAATTGTTTCATCGGAAATTCGATTTTCTGGGTCCGCACTAAAAATTATTCAAAATTTCAATTGTATCGGGCTTTATGTTGGATAACCGCTTTTCAAGGAATCCCAGTGACCAAAAATGCCATTTAATAGACTTTTCTTCCTACTTAGAAGCTTGTATTTTGCCCAATTTCGAGCATGAAAATGACTAATAGCAATTATTTCAGTTCCAAAAGTGATGATTCACATCTGAAAGTAATTTACAGTCAAAAGATTAAACATTAAAAAATTCACCATTACTGATCATTCTGAGAAAGTTCCTCAGGTCTGAGGGTCATCGTATTTTTTGGACTGTACAAAAAATAATTCAAAATGTAAATTGTATTGCGCCTCAGGTTGAATTACCAGTATTAAGTCCTCCCTGTGACCAAAATTGCCATTTTATAGACTCTCTTCCTACTTAGAAGCTTGTATTTTGCCCAATTTCGAGCATGAAAAGGACCCTAAGCACACTTATTTTAGTTCCATAAGTGATGATTCACATCCGGGATTCATTTACAGTTGAAAGATTAAACATAAAAAATTCACCATTACTGTCCATTCGGAGAAAGATCCTCCGGTCAGTTTGTCATAATTTTTTCATCAGAAATTCGATTTTTTGGGTCCGCACTAAAAAATGATCCAAAATTTCAATTGTATTGGGCTTTATGTTGGATAACCGCTTTTCAAGCAATCCCAGTGACCAAAAATGCCATTTTATAGACTTTTCTTCCTACTTAGAAGTTTGTATTTTGCCCAATTTCGAGCATGAAAAGGACTCTGAGCACACTTATTTTACTTTCAAAAGTGATGATTCACATCCTAGTTATTTACATTCAAAAGATTACATATTTTAAAAAATTCACTATTTCTGACCAGTCGGAGAAAATTCCTCCGGTCCAGGTTCATTGCTTTCATTCAGGAATTGGATTTTTTGCACTGTACAAAAAATTATTCAAAACGTCAATTGGATCATGCCTCATTTTGAATAACCACTTTTTAAGAACTCACATTGACTAAAATTGCCATTTTTATAAACTTCCCCTGCTACTCAGAAGCTTGTATTTTGCCCAATTTTGAGCGTGAAAATGATTCTAAGCACACTTATTTTAGTTCCAAAAGTGATGATTCACATCTGAAAATAATTTACAGTCAAAAGATTAAACATTAAAAAATCACCATTACTGATCATTCTGATAAAGTTCCTCAGGTCTGGGAGCCACGTTTTGTTTTGGACTGTACAAAAAACTTATTCAAAAAGTCAATTTTATCATGCCTCATTTTAAATAACCACTTTCTAAGGACTCTCATTGACTAAAATTGCCAATATTATAAACTTCTCCTGCTACTCAGAAGCTTGTATTTTGCCCAATTTCGAGCATGAAAATGATTCTAAGCACACTTATTTTAGTTCCATAGGTGATGATTCACATCCGGGAGTCATTTACAGTTGAAAGATTAAACATAAAAAATTCACCATTACTGTCCATTCGAAGAAAGCTCCTCGGGTCCGTTTGTCATAACTGTTTCATCGGAAATTCGATTTTCTGGGTCCGCACTAAAAATTATTCAAAATTTCAATTGTATTGGGCTTTATGTTGGATAACCGCTTTTCAAGGAATCCCAGTGACCAAAAATGCCATTTTATAGACTTTTCTTCCTACTTAGAAGCTTGTATTTTGCCCAATTTCGAGCATGAAAATGATTCCAAGTACACTTATTTTAGTTCCATAAGTTATGAATCACATCCTAGTTATTTACATTAAAAAGATGAAATATTTAAAAAAAATCACTATTTCTGACCAGTCGGAGAAAGTTCCTCCGGTCCAGGTTCATTGCTTTCATTCAGGAATTGGAGTTTTTGCAAAAAAATATTCAAAATGTCAATTGTATCATGCCTCATTTTGAATAACCACTTTTTAAGGACTCCCATTGACTAAAATTGCCATTATTATAAACTTCTCCTGCTACTCAGAAGCTTGTATTTTGCCCAATTTCGAGCATGAAAATGATTCTAAGCACACTTATTTTACTTTCAAAAGTGATGATTCACATCCTAGTTATTTACATTCAAAAGATTACATATTTTAAAAAATTCACTATTTCTGACCGGTCGGAGAAAGTTCCTCAGGTCCAGGTTCATTGCTTTCATTCAGGATTTGGATTTTTTGCACTGTACAAAAAAATATTCAAAATGTCAATTGTATCATGCCTCATTTCGAATAACCACTTTTTAATGACTCACATTGACTAAAATTGCCATTTTTATAAACTTCTCCTGCTACTCAGAAGGTTGTATTTTGCCCAATTTCGAGCATGAAAAGGACTCTAAGCACACTTATTTCAGTTCCAAAAGTGATGATTCACATCTGAAAGTAATTTACAGTCAAAAGATTAAACATTAAAAAAATCACCATTACTGATCATTCTGAGAAAGTTCCTCAGGTCTGAGGGTCATCGTTTTTTTTTGGACTGTACAAAAACTAATTCAAAATGTCAATTGTATTGCGCCTCAGGTTGAATTACCACTATTAAGTCCTCCCTGTGACCAAAATTGGCATTTTATAGACTTTTCTTCCTACTTAGAACCTTGTATTTTGCCCAATTTCGAGCATGAAAATGACTCCAAGAACACTTATTTTAGTTCCATAAGTGATGATTCACATCCTAGTTATATACATTAAAAAGATGAAATATTTTAAAAAACTTCACTATTTCTGACCAGTCGGAGAAAGTTCCTCCGGTCCAGGTTCATTGCTTTCATTCAGGAATTGGAGTTTTTGCAAAAAATTATTCAAAATGTCAATTGTATCATGCCTCATTTTGAATAACCACTTTTTAAGGACTCCCATTGACTAAAATTGCCATTATTATAAACTTCTCCTGCTACTCAGAAGCTTGTATTTTGCCCAATTTCGAGCATGAAAATGATTCTAAGCACACTTATTTTAGTTCCATAGGTGAGGATTCACATCCGGAAGTCATTTACAGTTGAAAGATTAAATATAAAAAATTCACCATTACTGTCCATTCGAAGAAAGCTTCTCGGGTCCGTTTGTCATAATTGTTTCATCGGAAATTCGATTTTCTGGGTCCGCACTAAAAATTATTCAAAATTTCAATTGTATTGGGCTTTATGTTGGATAACCGCTTTTCAAGCAATCCCAGTGACCAAAAATGCCATTTTATAGACTTTTCTTCCTACTTAGAAGTTTGTATTTTGCCCAATTTCGAGCATGAAAAGGACTCTGAGCACACTTATTTTACTTTCAAAAGTGATGATTCACATCCTAGTTATTTACATTCAAAAGATTACATATTTTAAAAAATTCACTATTTCTGACCAGTCGGAGAAAATTCCTCAGGTCCAGGTTCATTGCTTTCATTCAGGATTTGGATTTATTGCACTGTACAAAAAAATATTCAAAATGTCAATTGTATCA
This sequence comes from Triturus cristatus, assembly GCF_964204655.1. NCBI lineage: Eukaryota > Metazoa > Chordata > Amphibia > Caudata > Salamandridae > Triturus > Triturus cristatus. The sequence goes on from NC_140584.1 coordinate 257,070,524, forward strand.
TGCCTCATTTTGAATAACCACTTTTTAAGGACTCACATTGACTAAAATTGCCATTTTTATAAACTTCTCCTGCTACTCAGAAGGTTGTATTTTGCCCAATTTCGAGCATGAAAAGGACTCTAAGCACACTTATTTCAGTTCCAAAAGTGATGATTCACATCTGAAAGTAATTTACAGTCAAAAGATTAAACATTAAAAAAATCACCATTACTAATCATTCTGAGAAAGTTCCTCAGGTCTGAGGGTCATCGTTTTTTTTTGGACTGTACAAAAACTAATTCAAAATGTCAATTGTATTGCGCCTCAGGTTGAACTACCACTATTAAGTCCTCCCTGTGACCAAAATTGGCATTTTATAGACTTTTCTTCCTACTTAGAACCTTGTATTTTGCCCAATTTCGAGCATGAAAATGATTCTAAGCACACTTATTTTAGTTCCATAGGTGATGATTCACATCCGGGAGTCATTTACAGTTGAAAGATTAAACATAAAAAATTCACCATTACTGTCCATTCGAAGAAAGCTCCTCGGGTCCGTTTGTCATAACTGTTTCATCGGAAATTTGATTTTCTGGGTCCGCACTAAAAATTATTCAAAATTTCAATTGTATTGGGCTTTTTGTTGGATAACCGCTTTTCAAGGAATCCCAGTGACCAAAAATGCCATTTTATAGACTTTTCTTCCTACTTAGAAGCTTGTATTTTGCCCAATTTCGAGCATGAAAATGATTCCAAGTACACTTATTTTAGTTCCATAAGTTATGAATCACATCCTAGTTATTTACATTAAAAAGATGAAATATTTAAAAAAAATCACTATTTCTGACCAGTCGGAGAAAGTTCCTCCGGTCCAGGTTCATTGCTTTCATTCAGGAATTGGAGTTTTTGCAAAAAAATATTCAAAATGTCAATTGTATCATGCCTCATTTTGAATAACCACTTTTTAAGGACTCCCATTGACTAAAATTGCCATTATTATAAACTTCTCCTGCTACTCAGAAGCTTGTATTTTGCCCAATTTCGAGCATGAAAATGATTCTAAGTACACTTATTTTAGTTCCATAGGTGATGATTCACATCTGAAAGTAATTTACAGTCAAAAGATTAAACAATAAAAAAAATAAACAATAAAAAATCACCATTACTGATCATTCTGAGAAAGTTCCTCAGGTCTGGGGGTCACGTTTTTTTTTGGACTGTACAAAAACTAATTAAAAATGTCAATTGTATTGCGCCTCAGGTTGAATTACCACTATTAAGTCCTCCCTGCGACCAAAATTGGCATTTTATAGACTTTTCTTCCGACTTAGAACCTTGCATTTTGCCCAATTTCGAGCATGAAAATGACTCTAAGAACACTTATTTTAGTTCCATAAGTGATGATTCACATCCTAGTTATTTACATTAAAAAGATGAAATATTTAAAAAAATTCACTATTTCTGACCAGTCGGATAAAGTTCCTCCGGTCCAGGTTCATTGCTTTCATTCAGGAATTGGATTTTTTGCAATGTACAAAAAATTATTCAAAATGTCAAATGTATCATTCCTCATTTTGAATAACCACTTTTAAGGACTCCCATTTACTAAAATTGCCATTATTATAAACTTCTCCTGCTACTCAGAAGCTTGTATTTTGCCCAATTTCGAGCATCAAAATGATTCTAAGCACACTTATTTTAGTTCCATAGGTGATGATTCACATCCGGGAGTCATTTACAGTTGAAATATTAAACATAAAAAATTCACCATTACTGTCCATTCGAAGAAAGCTTCTCGGGTCCGTTTGTCATAATTGTTTCATCGGAAATTCGATTTTCTAGGTCCGCACTAAAAATTATTCAAAATTTCAATTGTATTGGGCTTTATGTTGGATAACTGCTTTTCAAGGAATCCCAGTGACCAAAAATGCCATTTTATAGACTTTTCTTCCTACTTAGAAGTTTGTATTTTGCCCAATTTCGAGCATGAAAAGGACTCTGAGCACACTTATTTTACTTTCAAAAGTGATGATTCACATCCTAGTTATTTACATTCAAAAGATTACATATTTTAAAAAATTCACTATTTCTGACCAGTCGGAGAAAGTTCCTCAGGTCCAGGTTCATTGCTTTCATTCAGGATTTGGATTTTTTGCACTGTACAAAAAAATATTCAAAATGTCAATTGTATCATGCCTCATTTTGAATAACCACTTTTTAAGGACTCACATTGACTAAAATTGCCATTTTTATAAACTTCTCCTGCTACTCAGAAGCTTGTATTTTGCCCAATTTTGAGCACGAAAATGATTCTAAGCACACTTATTTTAGTTCCATAGGTGATGATTCACATCCGGGAGTCATTTACAGTTGAAAGATTAAACATAAAAAATTCACCATTACTGTCGATTCGAAGAAAGCTTCTCGGGTCCGTTTGTCATAATTGTTTCATCGGAAATTCGATTTTCTGGGTCCGCACTAAAAATTATTCAAAATTTCAATTGTATCGGGCTTTATGTTGGATAACCGCTTTTCAAGGAATCCCAGTGACCAAAAATGCCATTTAATAGACTTTTCTTCCTACTTAGAAGCTTGTATTTTGCCCAATTTCGAGCATGAAAATGACTAATAGCAATTATTTCAGTTCCAAAAGTGATGATTCACATCTGAAAGTAATTTACAGTCAAAAGATTAAACATTAAAAAATTCACCATTACTGATCATTCTGAGAAAGTTCCTCAGGTCTGAGGGTCATCGTATTTTTTGGACTGTACAAAAAATAATTCAAAATGTAAATTGTATTGCGCCTCAGGTTGAATTACCAGTATTAAGTCCTCCCTGTGACCAAAATTGCCATTTTATAGACTCTCTTCCTACTTAGAAGCTTGTATTTTGCCCAATTTCGAGCATGAAAAGGACCCTAAGCACACTTATTTTAGTTCCATAAGTGATGATTCACATCCGGGATTCATTTACAGTTGAAAGATTAAACATAAAAAATTCACCATTACTGTCCATTCGGAGAAAGATCCTCCGGTCAGTTTGTCATAATTTTTTCATCAGAAATTCGATTTTTTGGGTCCGCACTAAAAAATGATCCAAAATTTCAATTGTATTGGGCTTTATGTTGGATAACCGCTTTTCAAGCAATCCCAGTGACCAAAAATGCCATTTTATAGACTTTTCTTCCTACTTAGAAGTTTGTATTTTGCCCAATTTCGAGCATGAAAAGGACTCTGAGCACACTTATTTTACTTTCAAAAGTGAAGATTCACATCCTAGTTATTTACATTCAAAAGATTACATATTTTAAAAAATTCACTATTTCTGACCAGTCGGAGAAAATTCCTCCGGTCCAGGTTCATTGCTTTCATTCAGGAATTGGATTTTTTGCACTGTACAAAAAATTATTCAAAACGTCAATTGGATCATGCCTCATTTTGAATAACCACTTTTTAAGAACTCACATTGACTAAAATTGCCATTTTTATAAACTTCCCCTGCTACTCAGAAGCTTGTATTTTGCCCAATTTTGAGCGTGAAAATGATTCTAAGCACACTTATTTTAGTTCCAAAAGTGATGATTCACATCTGAAAATAATTTACAGTCAAAAGATTAAACATTAAAAAATCACCATTACTGATCATTCTGATAAAGTTCCTCAGGTCTGGGAGCCACGTTTTGTTTTGGACTGTACAAAAAACTTATTCAAAAAGTCAATTTTATCATGCCTCATTTTAAATAACCACTTTCTAAGGACTCTCATTGACTAAAATTGCCAATATTATAAACTTCTCCTGCTACTCAGAAGCTTGTATTTTGCCCAATTTCGAGCATGAAAATGATTCTAAGCACACTTATTTTAGTTCCATAGGTGATGATTCACATCCGGGAGTCATTTACAGTTGAAAGATTAAACATAAAAAATTCACCATTACTGTCCATTCGAAGAAAGCTCCTCGGGTCCGTTTGTCATAACTGTTTCATCGGAAATTCGATTTTCTGGGTCCGCACTAAAAATTATTCAAAATTTCAATTGTATTGGGCTTTATGTTGGATAACCGCTTTTCAAGGAATCCCAGTGACCAAAAATGCCATTTTATAGACTTTTCTTCCTACTTAGAAGCTTGTATTTTGCCCAATTTCGAGCATGAAAATGATTCCAAGTACACTTATTTTAGTTCCATAAGTTATGAATCACATCCTAGTTATTTACATTAAAAAGATGAAATATTTAAAAAAAATCACTATTTCTGACCAGTCGGAGAAAGTTCCTCCGGTCCAGGTTCATTGCTTTCATTCAGGAATTGGAGTTTTTGCAAAAAAATATTCAAAATGTCAATTGTATCATGCCTCATTTTGAATAACCACTTTTTAAGGACTCCCATTGACTAAAATTGCCATTATTATAAACTTCTCCTGCTACTCAGAAGCTTGTATTTTGCCCAATTTCGAGCATGAAAAGGACTCTAAGCACACTTATTTCAGTTCCAAAAGTGATGATTCACATCTGAAAGTAATTTACAGTCAAAAGATTAAACATTAAAAAAATCACCATTACTGATCATTCTGAGAAAGTTCCTCAGGTCTGAGGGTCATCGTTTTTTTTTGGACTGTACAAAAACTAATTCAAAATGTCAATTGTATTGCGCCTCAGGTTGAATTACCACTATTAAGTCCTCCCTGTGACCAAAATTGGCATTTTATAGACTTTTCTTCCTACTTAGAACCTTGTATTTTGCCCAATTTCGAGCATGAAAATGACTCCAAGAACACTTATTTTAGTTCCATAAGTGATGATTCACATCCTAGTTATATACATTAAAAAGATGAAATATTTTAAAAAACTTCACTATTTCTGACCAGTCGGAGAAAGTTCCTCCGGTCCAGGTTCATTGCTTTCATTCAGGAATTGGAGTTTTTGCAAAAAATTATTCAAAATGTCAATTGTATCATGCCTCATTTTGAATAACCACTTTTTAAGGACTCCCATTGACTAAAATTGCCATTATTATAAACTTCTCCTGCTACTCAGAAGCTTGTATTTTGCCCAATTTCGAGCATGAAAATGATTCTAAGCACACTTATTTTAGTTCCATAGGTGAGGATTCACATCCGGAAGTCATTTACAGTTGAAAGATTAAATATAAAAAATTCACCATTACTGTCCATTCGAAGAAAGCTTCTCGGGTCCGTTTGTCATAATTGTTTCATCGGAAATTCGATTTTCTGGGTCCGCACTAAAAATTATTCAAAATTTCAATTGTATTGGGCTTTATGTTGGATAACCGCTTTTCAAGGAATCCCAGTGACCAAAAATGCCACTTTATAGACTTTTCTTCCTACTTAGAAGTTTGTATTTTGCTCAATTTCGAGCATGAAAAGGACTCTGAGCACACTTATTTTACTTTCAAAAGTGATGATTCACTTCCTAGTTATTTACATTCAAAAGATTACATATTTAAAAAAATCACTATTTCTGACGAGCCGGAGAAAGCTCTTCCGGTCCAGGTTCGTTGTTTTTCATCAAGAATTGGATTTTTTGGACTGTACAAGAAAATATTCAAAACGTCAATTGGATCATGCCTCATTTTGAATAACCACTTTTTAAGAACTCACATTGACTAAAATTGCCATTTTTATAAACTTCTCCTGCTACTCAGAAGGATGTATTTTGCCCAATTTCGAGCATGTAAAGGATTCTAAGCACACTTATTTTAGTTCCAAAAGTGATGATTCACATCTGAAAGTAATTTACAGTCAAAAGATTAAACATTAAAAAATCACCATTACTGATCATTCTGAGAAAGTTCCTCAGGTCTGAGGGGCACGTTTTTTTGTGGACTGTACAAAAACTAATTCAAAATGTCAATTGTATTGCGCCTCAGGTTGAATTACCACTATTAAGTCCTCCCTGTGACCAAAATTGGCATTTTATAGACTTTTCTTCCGACTTAGAACCTTGCATTTTGCCCAATTTCGAGCATGAAAATGACTCTAAGAACACTTATTTTAGTTCCATAAGTGATGATTCACATCCTAGTTATTTACATTAAAAAGATTAAATATTTAAAAAAATTCACTATTTCTGACCAGTCGGATAAAGTTCCTCTGGTCCAGGTTCATTGCTTTCATTCAGGAATTGGATTTTTTGCAATGTACAAAAAATTATTCAAAATGTCAATTGTATCATGCCTCATTTTGAATAACCACTTTTTAAGGACTCCCATTGACTAAAATTGCCATTATTATAAACTTCTCCTGCTACTCAGAAGCTTGTATTTTGCCCAATTTCGAGCATGAAAATGATTCTAAGCATACTTATTTTAGTTCCATAGGTGATGATTCACATCTGAAAGTAATTTACAGTCAAAAGATTAAACAATAAAAAAAAAAACAATAAAAAAATCACCATTACTGATCATTCTGAGAAAGTTCCTGAGGTCTGGGGGTCACGTTTTTTTGTGGACTGTACAAAAACTAATTCAAAATGTCAATTGTATTGCGCCTCAGGTTGAATTACCACTATTAAGTCCTCCCTGCGACCAAAATTGGCATTTTATAGACTTTTCTTCTGACTTAGAACCTTGCATTTTGCCCAATTTCGAGTATGAAAATGACTCTAAGAACACTTATTTTAGTTCCATAAGTGATGATTCACATCCTAGTTATTTACATTAAAAAGATTAAATATTTAAAAAAATTCACTATTTCTGACCAGTCGGATAAAGTTCCTATGGTCCAGGTTCATTGCTTTCATTCAGGAATTGGATTTTTTGCAATGTACAAAAAATTATTCAAAATGTCAATTGTATCATGCCTCATTTTGAATAACCACTTTTTAAGGACTCCCATTGACTAAAATTGCCATTATTATAAACTTCTCCTGCTACTCAGAAGCTTGTATTTTGCCCAATTTCGAGCATGAAAATGATTCTAAGCACACTTATTTTAGTTCCATAGGTGATGATTCACATCCGGGAGTCATTTACAGTTGAAAGATTAAACATAAAAAATTCACCATTACTGTCCATTCGAAGAAAGCTTCTCGGGTCCGTTTGTCATAATTGTTTCATCGGAAATTCGATTTTCTGGGTCCGCACTAAAAATTATTCAAAATTTCAATTGTATTGGGCTTTATGTTGGATAACCGCTTTTCAAGGAATCCCATTGACTGAAATTGCCATTATTATAAACTTCTCCTGCTACTCAGAAGCTTGTATTTTGCCCAATTTAGAGCATGAAAATGATTCTAAGCACACTTATTTTAGTTCCATAGGTGAGGATTCACATCCGGAAGTCATTTACAGTTGAAAGATTAAATATAAAAAATTCACCATTACTGTCCATTCGAAGAAAGCTTCTCGGGTCCGTTTGTCATAATTGTTTCATCGGAAATTCGATTTTCTGGGTCCGCACTAAAAATTATTCAAAATTTCAATTGTATTGGGCTTTATGTTGGATAACCGCTTTTCAAGGAATCCCAGTGACCTAAAATGCCACTTTATAGACTTTTCTTCCTACTTAGAAGTTTGTATTTTGCTCAATTTCGAGCATGAAAAGGACTCTGAGCACACTTATTTTACTTTCAAAAGTGATGATTCACTTCCTAGTTATTTACATTCAAAAGATTACATATTTAAAAAAATCACTATTTCTGACGAGCCGGAGAAAGCTCTTCCGGTCCAGGTTCGTTGTTTTTCATCAAGAATTGGATTTTTTGGACTGTACAAAAAAATATTCAAAATGTCAATTGTATCATGCCTCATTTTGAATAACCACTTTTTAAGAACTCACCTTGACTAAAATTGCCATTTTTATAAACTTCTCCTGCTACTCAGAAGGATGTATTTTGCCCAATTTCGAGCATGTAAAGGATTCTAAGCACACTTATTTTAGTTCCAAAAGTGATGATTCACATCTGAAAGTAATTTACAGTCAAAAGATTAAACAATAAAAAAAAAAACAATAAAAAAATCACCATTACTGATCATTCTGAGAAAGTTCCTGAGGTCTGGGGGTCACGTTTTTTTGTGGACTGTACAAAAACTAATTCAAAATGTCAATTGTATTGCGCCTCAGGTTGAATTACCACTATTAAGTCCTCCCTGCGACCAAAATTGGCATTTTATAGACTTTTCTTCTGACTTAGAACCTTGCATTTTGCCCAATTTCGAGTATGAAAATGACTCTAAGAACACTTATTTTAGTTCCATAAGTGATGATTCACATCCTAGTTATTTACATTAAAAAGATTAAATATTTAAAAAAATTCACTATTTCTGACCAGTCGGATAAAGTTCCTATGGTCCAGGTTCATTGCTTTCATTCAGGAATTGGATTTTTTGCAATGTACAAAAAATTATTCAAAATGTCAATTGTATCATGCCTCATTTTGAATAACCACTTTTTAAGGACTCCCATTGACTAAAATTGCCATTATTATAAACTTCTCCTGCTACTCAGAAGCTTGTATTTTGCCCAATTTCGAGCATGAAAATGATTCTAAGCACACTTATTTTAGTTCCATAGGTGATGATTCACATCCGGGAGTCATTTACAGTTGAAAGATTAAACATAAAAAATTCACCATTACTGTCCATTCGAAGAAAGCTTCTCGGGTCCGTTTGTCATAATTGTTTCATCGGAAATTCGATTTTCTGGGTCCGCACTAAAAATTATTCAAAATTTCAATTGTATTGGGCTTTATGTTGGATAACCGCTTTTCAAGGAATCCCATTGACTGAAATTGCCATTATTATAAACTTCTCCTGCTACTCAGAAGCTTGTATTTTGCCCAATTTAGAGCATGAAAATGATTCTAAGCACACTTATTTTAGTTCCATAGGTGAGGATTCACATCCGGAAGTCATTTACAGTTGAAAGATTAAATATAAAAAATTCACCATTACTGTCCATTCGAAGAAAGCTTCTCGGGTCCGTTTGTCATAATTGTTTCATCGGAAATTCGATTTTCTGGGTCCGCACTAAAAATTATTCAAAATTTCAATTGTATTGGGCTTTATGTTGGATAACCGCTTTTCAAGGAATCCCAGTGACCTAAAATGCCACTTTATAGACTTTTCTTCCTACTTAGAAGTTTGTATTTTGCTCAATTTCGAGCATGAAAAGGACTCTGAGCACACTTATTTTACTTTCAAAAGTGATGATTCACTTCCTAGTTATTTACATTCAAAAGATTACATATTTAAAAAAATCACTATTTCTGACGAGCCGGAGAAAGCTCTTCCGGTCCAGGTTCGTTGTTTTTCATCAAGAATTGGATTTTTTGGACTGTACAAAAAAATATTCAAAATGTCAATTGTATCATGCCTCATTTTGAATAACCACTTTTTAAGAACTCACCTTGACTAAAATTGCCATTTTTATAAACTTCTCCTGCTACTCAGAAGGATGTATTTTGCCCAATTTCGAGCATGTAAAGGATTCTAAGCACACTTATTTTAGTTCCAAAAGTGATGATTCACATCTGAAAGTAATTTACAGTCAAAAGATTAAACATTAAAAAATCACCATTACTGATCATTCTGAGAAAGTTCCTCAGGTCTGAGGGGCACGTTTTTTTGTGGACTGTACAAAAACTAATTCAAAATGTCAATTGTATTGCGCCTCAGGTTGAATTACCACTATTAAGTCCTCCCTGTGACCAAAACTGGCATTTTATAGACTTTTCTTCCGACTTAGAACCTTGCATTTTGCCCAATTTCGAGCATGAAAATGACTCTAAGAACACTTATTTTAGTTCCATAAGTGATGATTCACATCCTAGTTATTTACATTAAAAAGATTAAATATTTAAAAAAATTCACTATTTCTGACCAGTCGGATAAAGTTCCTCTGGTCCAGGTTCATTGCTTTCATTCAGGAATTGGATTTTTTGCAATGTACAAAAAATTATTCAAAATGTCAATTGTATCATGCCTCATTTTGAATAACCACTTTTTAAGGACTCCCATTGACTAAAATTGCCATTATTATAAACTTCTCCTGCTACTCAGAAGCTTGTATTTTGCCCAATTTCGAGCATGAAAATGATTCTAAGCACACTTATTTTAGTTCCATAGGTGATGATTCACATCCGGGATTCATTTACAGTTGAAAGATTAAACATAAAAAATTCACCATTACTGTCCATTCGAAGAAAGCTTCTCGGGTCCGTTTGTCATAATTGTTTCATCGGAAATTCGATTTTCTGGGTCCGCACTAAAAACTATTCAAAATTTCAATTGTATTGGGCTTTATGTTGGATAACCGCTTTTCAAGGAATCCCAGTGACCAAAAATGCCATTTTATAGACTTTTCTTCCTACTTAGAAGCTTGTATTTTGCCCAATTTCGAGCATGAAAATGACTAATAGCAATTATTTCAGTTCCAAAAGTGATGATTCACATCTGAAAGTAATTTACAGTCAAAAGAATAAACATTAAAAAATTCACCATTACTGATCTACTGATCATTCTGAGAAAGTTCCTCAGGTCTGAGGGTCATCGTATTTTTTGGACTGTACAAAAAATAATTCAAAATGTAAATTGTATTGCGCCTCAGGTTGAATTACCAGTATTAAGTCCTCCCTGTGACCAAAATTGCCATTTTATAGACTCTCTTCCTACTTAGAAGCTTGTATTTTGCCCAATTTTGAGCATGAAAAGGACCCTAAGCACACTTATTTTAGTTCCATAAGTGATGATTCACATCCGGGATTCATTTACAGTTGAAAGATTAAACATAAAAAATTCACCATTACTGTCCATTCGGAGAAAGATCCTCGGGTCAGTTTGTCATAATTTTTTCATCAGAAATTCGATTTTTTGGGTCCGCACTAAAAAATGATCCAAAATTTCAATTGTATTGGGCTTTATGTTGGATAACCGCTTTTCAAGCAATCCCAGTGACCAAAAATGCCATTTTATAGACTTTTCTTCCTACTTAGAAGTTTGTATTTTGCCCAATTTCGAGCATGAAAAGGACTCTGAGCACACTTATTTTACTTTCAAAAGTGATGATTCACATCCTAGTTATTTACATTCAAAAGATTACATATTTTAAAAAATTCACTATTTCTGACCAGTCGGAGAAAATTCCTCAGGTCCAGGTTCATTGCTTTCATTCAGGATTTGGATTTATTGCACTGTACAAAAAAATATTCAAAATGTCAATTGTATCATGCCTCATTTTGAATAACCACTTTTTAAGGACTCACATTGACTAAAATTGCCATTTTTATAAACTTCTCCTGCTACTCAGAAGGTTGTATTTTGCCCAATTTCGAGCATGAAAAGGACTCTAAGCACACTTATTTCAGTTCCAAAAGTGATGATTCACATCTGAAAGTAATTTACAGTCAAAAGATTAAACATTAAAAAAATCACCATTACTAATCATTCTGAGAAAGTTCCTCAGGTCTGAGGGTCATCGTTTTTTTTTGGACTGTACAAAAACTAATTCAAAATGTCAATTGTATTGCGCCTCAGGTTGAACTACCACTATTAAGTCCTCCCTGTGACCAAAATTGGCATTTTATAGACTTTTCTTCCTACTTAGAACCTTGTATTTTGCCCAATTTCGAGCATGAAAATGATTCTAAGCACACTTATTTTAGTTCCATAGGTGATGATTCACATCCGGGAGTCATTTACAGTTGAAAGATTAAACATAAAAAATTCACCATTACTGTCCATTCGAAGAAAGCTCCTCGGGTCCGTTTGTCATAACTGTTTCATCGGAAATTTGATTTTCTGGGTCCGCACTAAAAATTATTCAAAATTTCAATTGTATTGGGCTTTTTGTTGGATAACCGCTTTTCAAGGAATCCCAGTGACCAAAAATGCCATTTTATAGACTTTTCTTCCTACTTAGAAGCTTGTATTTTGCCCAATTTCGAGCATGAAAATGATTCCAAGTACACTTATTTTAGTTCCATAAGTTATGAATCACATCCTAGTTATTTACATTAAAAAGATGAAATATTTAAAAAAAATCACTATTTCTGACCAGTCGGAGAAAGTTCCTCCGGTCCAGGTTCATTGCTTTCATTCAGGAATTGGAGTTTTTGCAAAAAAATATTCAAAATGTCAATTGTATCATGCCTCATTTTGAATAACCACTTTTTAAGGACTCCCATTGACTAAAATTGCCATTATTATAAACTTCTCCTGCTACTCAGAAGCTTGTATTTTGCCCAATTTCGAGCATGAAAATGATTCTAAGTACACTTATTTTAGTTCCATAGGTGATGATTCACATCTGAAAGTAATTTACAGTCAAAAGATTAAACAATAAAAAAAATAAACAATAAAAAATCACCATTACTGATCATTCTGAGAAAGTTCCTCAGGTCTGGGGGTCACGTTTTTTTTTGGACTGTACAAAAACTAATTAAAAATGTCAATTGTATTGCGCCTCAGGTTGAATTACCACTATTAAGTCCTCCCTGCGACCAAAATTGGCATTTTATAGACTTTTCTTCCGACTTAGAACCTTGCATTTTGCCCAATTTCGAGCATGAAAATGACTCTAAGAACACTTATTTTAGTTCCATAAGTGATGATTCACATCCTAGTTATTTACATTAAAAAGATGAAATATTTAAAAAAATTCACTATTTCTGACCAGTCGGATAAAGTTCCTCCGGTCCAGGTTCATTGCTTTCATTCAGGAATTGGATTTTTTGCAATGTACAAAAAATTATTCAAAATGTCAAATGTATCATTCCTCATTTTGAATAACCACTTTTAAGGACTCCCATTTACTAAAATTGCCATTATTATAAACTTCTCCTGCTACTCAGAAGCTTGTATTTTGCCCAATTTCGAGCATCAAAATGATTCTAAGCACACTTATTTTAGTTCCATAGGTGATGATTCACATCCGGGAGTCATTTACAGTTGAAATATTAAACATAAAAAATTCACCATTACTGTCCATTCGAAGAAAGCTTCTCGGGTCCGTTTGTCATAATTGTTTCATCGGAAATTCGATTTTCTAGGTCCGCACTAAAAATTATTCAAAATTTCAATTGTATTGGGCTTTATGTTGGATAACTGCTTTTCAAGGAATCCCAGTGACCAAAAATGCCATTTTATAGACTTTTCTTCCTACTTAGAAGTTTGTATTTTGCCCAATTTCGAGCATGAAAAGGACTCTGAGCACACTTATTTTACTTTCAAAAGTGATGATTCACATCCTAGTTATTTACATTCAAAAGATTACATATTTTAAAAAATTCACTATTTCTGACCAGTCGGAGAAAGTTCCTCAGGTCCAGGTTCATTGCTTTCATTCAGGATTTGGATTTTTTGCACTGTACAAAAAAATATTCAAAATGTCAATTGTATCATGCCTCATTTTGAATAACCACTTTTTAAGGACTCACATTGACTAAAATTGCCATTTTTATAAACTTCTCCTGCTACTCAGAAGCTTGTATTTTGCCCAATTTTGAGCACGAAAATGATTCTAAGCACACTTATTTTAGTTCCATAGGTGATGATTCACATCCGGGAGTCATTTACAGTTGAAAGATTAAACATAAAAAATTCACCATTACTGTCGATTCGAAGAAAGCTTCTCGGGTCCGTTTGTCATAATTGTTTCATCGGAAATTCGATTTTCTGGGTCCGCACTAAAAATTATTCAAAATTTCAATTGTATCGGGCTTTATGTTGGATAACCGCTTTTCAAGGAATCCCAGTGACCAAAAATGCCATTTAATAGACTTTTCTTCCTACTTAGAAGCTTGTATTTTGCCCAATTTCGAGCATGAAAATGACTAATAGCAATTATTTCAGTTCCAAAAGTGATGATTCACATCTGAAAGTAATTTACAGTCAAAAGATTAAACATTAAAAAATTCACCATTACTGATCATTCTGAGAAAGTTCCTCAGGTCTGAGGGTCATCGTATTTTTTGGACTGTACAAAAAATAATTCAAAATGTAAATTGTATTGCGCCTCAGGTTGAATTACCAGTATTAAGTCCTCCCTGTGACCAAAATTGCCATTTTATAGACTCTCTTCCTACTTAGAAGCTTGTATTTTGCCCAATTTCGAGCATGAAAAGGACCCTAAGCACACTTATTTTAGTTCCATAAGTGATGATTCACATCCGGGATTCATTTACAGTTGAAAGATTAAACATAAAAAATTCACCATTACTGTCCATTCGGAGAAAGATCCTCCGGTCAGTTTGTCATAATTTTTTCATCAGAAATTCGATTTTTTGGGTCCGCACTAAAAAATGATCCAAAATTTCAATTGTATTGGGCTTTATGTTGGATAACCGCTTTTCAAGCAATCCCAGTGACCAAAAATGCCATTTTATAGACTTTTCTTCCTACTTAGAAGTTTGTATTTTGCCCAATTTCGAGCATGAAAAGGACTCTGAGCACACTTATTTTACTTTCAAAAGTGAAGATTCACATCCTAGTTATTTACATTCAAAAGATTACATATTTTAAAAAATTCACTATTTCTGACCAGTCGGAGAAAATTCCTCCGGTCCAGGTTCATTGCTTTCATTCAGGAATTGGATTTTTTGCACTGTACAAAAAATTATTCAAAACGTCAATTGGATCATGCCTCATTTTGAATAACCACTTTTTAAGAACTCACATTGACTAAAATTGCCATTTTTATAAACTTCCCCTGCTACTCAGAAGCTTGTATTTTGCCCAATTTTGAGCGTGAAAATGATTCTAAGCACACTTATTTTAGTTCCAAAAGTGATGATTCACATCTGAAAATAATTTACAGTCAAAAGATTAAACATTAAAAAATCACCATTACTGATCATTCTGATAAAGTTCCTCAGGTCTGGGAGCCACGTTTTGTTTTGGACTGTACAAAAAACTTATTCAAAAAGTCAATTTTATCATGCCTCATTTTAAATAACCACTTTCTAAGGACTCTCATTGACTAAAATTGCCAATATTATAAACTTCTCCTGCTACTCAGAAGCTTGTATTTTGCCCAATTTCGAGCATGAAAATGATTCTAAGCACACTTATTTTAGTTCCATAGGTGATGATTCACATCCGGGAGTCATTTACAGTTGAAAGATTAAACATAAAAAATTCACCATTACTGTCCATTCGAAGAAAGCTCCTCGGGTCCGTTTGTCATAACTGTTTCATCGGAAATTCGATTTTCTGGGTCCGCACTAAAAATTATTCAAAATTTCAATTGTATTGGGCTTTATGTTGGATAACCGCTTTTCAAGGAATCCCAGTGACCAAAAATGCCATTTTATAGACTTTTCTTCCTACTTAGAAGCTTGTATTTTGCCCAATTTCGAGCATGAAAATGATTCCAAGTACACTTATTTTAGTTCCATAAGTTATGAATCACATCCTAGTTATTTACATTAAAAAGATGAAATATTTAAAAAAAATCACTATTTCTGACCAGTCGGAGAAAGTTCCTCCGGTCCAGGTTCATTGCTTTCATTCAGGAATTGGAGTTTTTGCAAAAAAATATTCAAAATGTCAATTGTATCATGCCTCATTTTGAATAACCACTTTTTAAGGACTCCCATTGACTAAAATTGCCATTATTATAAACTTCTCCTGCTACTCAGAAGCTTGTATTTTGCCCAATTTCGAGCATGAAAATGATTCTAAGCACACTTATTTTACTTTCAAAAGTGATGATTCACATCCTAGTTATTTACATTCAAAAGATTACATATTTTAAAAAATTCACTATTTCTGACCGGTCGGAGAAAGTTCCTCAGGTCCAGGTTCATTGCTTTCATTCAGGATTTGGATTTTTTGCACTGTACAAAAAAATATTCAAAATGTCAATTGTATCATGCCTCATTTTGAATAACCACTTTTTAATGACTCACATTGACTAAAATTGCCATTTTTATAAACTTCTCCTGCTACTCAGAAGGTTGTATTTTGCCCAATTTCGAGCATGAAAAGGACTCTAAGCACACTTATTTCAGTTCCAAAAGTGATGATTCACATCTGAAAGTAATTTACAGTCAAAAGATTAAACATTAAAAAAATCACCATTACTGATCATTCTGAGAAAGTTCCTCAGGTCTGAGGGTCATCGTTTTTTTTTGGACTGTACAAAAACTAATTCAAAATGTCAATTGTATTGCGCCTCAGGTTGAATTACCACTATTAAGTCCTCCCTGTGACCAAAATTGGCATTTTATAGACTTTTCTTCCTACTTAGAACCTTGTATTTTGCCCAATTTCGAGCATGAAAATGACTCCAAGAACACTTATTTTAGTTCCATAAGTGATGATTCACATCCTAGTTATTTACATTAAAAAGATGAAATATTTTTAAAAACTTCACTATTTCTGACCAGTCGGAGAAAGTTCCTCCGGTCCAGGTTCATTGCTTTCATTCAGGAATTGGAGTTTTTGCAAAAAATTATTCAAAATGTCAATTGTATCATGCCTCATTTTGAATAACCACTTTTTAAGGACTCCCATTGACTAAAATTGCCATTATTATAAACTTCTCCTGCTACTCAGAAGCTTGTATTTTGCCCAATTTCGAGCATGAAAATGATTCTAAGCACACTTATTTTAGTTCCATAGGTGATGATTCACATCCGGGAGTCATTTACAGTTGAAAGATTAAACATAAAAAATTCACCATTACTGTCCATTCGAAGAAAGCTTCTCGGGTCCGTTTGTCATAATTGTTTCATCGGAAATTCGATTTTCTGGGTCCGCACTAAAAATTATTGAAAATTTCAATTGTATTGGGCTTTATGTTGGATAACCGCTTTTCAAGGAATCCCATTGACTGAAATTGCCATTATTATAAACTTCTCCTGCTACTCAGAAGCTTGTATTTTGCCCAATTTCGAGCATGAAAAGGATTCTAAGCACACTTATTTTAGTTCCATAGGTGAGGATTCACATCCGGAAGTCATTTACAGTTGAAAGATTAAATATAAAAAATTCACCATTACTGTCCATTCGAAGAAAGCTTCTCGGGTCCGTTTGTCATAATTGTTTCATCGGAAATTCGATTTTCTGGGTCCGCACTAAAAATTATTCAAAATTTCAATTGTATTGGGCTTTATGTTGGATAACCGCTTTTCAAGGAATCCCAGTGACCAAAAATGCCACGTTATAGACTTTTCTTCCTACTTAGAAGTTTGTATTTTGCTCAATTTCGAGCATGAAAAGGACTCTGAGCACACTTATTTTACTTTCAAAAGTGATGATTCACTTCCTAGTTATTTACATTCAAAAGATTACATATTTAAAAAAATCACTATTTCTGACGAGCCGGAGAAAGCTCTTCCGGTCCAGGTTCGTTGTTTTTCATCAAGAATTGGATTTTTTGGACTGTACAAAAAAATATTCAAAATGTCAATTGTATCATGCCTCATTTTGAATAACCACTTTTTAAGAACTCACATTGACTAAAATTGCCATTTTTATAAACTTCTCCTGCTACTCAGAAGGATGTATTTTGCCCAATTTCGAGCATGTAAAGGATTCTAAGCACACTTATTTTAGTTCCAAAAGTGATGATTCACATCTGAAAGTAATTTACAGTCAAAAGATTAAACATTAAAAAATCACCATTTCTGATCATTCTGAGAAAGTTCCTCAGGTCTGAGGGGCACGTTTTTTTGTGGACTGTACAAAAACTAATTCAAAATGTCAATTGTATTGCGCCTCAGGTTGAATTACCACTATTAAGTCCTCCCTGTGACCAAAATTGGCATTTTATAGACTTTTCTTCCGACTTAGAACCTTGCATTTTGCCCAATTTCGAGCATGAAAATGACTCTAAGAACACTTATTTTAGTTCCATAAGTGATGATTCACATCCTAGTTATTTACATTAAAAAGATTAAATATTTAAAAAAATTCACTATTTCTGACCAGTCGGATAAAGTTCCTCTGGTCCAGGTTCATTGCTTTCATTCAGGAATTGGATTTTTTGCAATGTACAAAAAATTATTCAAAATGTCAATTGTATCATGCCTCATTTTGAATAACCACTTTTTAAGGACTCCCATTGACTAAAATTGCCATTATTATAAACTTCTCCTGCTACTCAGAAGCTTGTATTTTGCCCAATTTCGAGCATGAAAATGATTCTAAGCACACTTATTTTAGTTCCATAGGTGATGATTCACATCCGGGAGTCATTTACAGTTGAAAGATTAAACATAAAAAATTCACCATTACTGTCCATTCGAAGAAAGCTTCTCGGGTCCGTTTGTCATAATTGTTTCATCTGAAATTCGATTTTCTGGGTCCGCACTAAAAACTATTCAAAATTTCAATTGTATTGGGCTTTATGTTGGATAACCGCTTTTCAAGGAATCCCATTGACTAAAATTGCCATTATTATAAACTTCTCCTGCTACTCAGAAGCTTGTATTTTGCCCAATTTCGAGCATGAAAAGGATTCTAAGCACACTTATTTTAGTTCCATAGGTGAGGATTCACATCCGGAAGTCATTTACAGTTGAAAGATTAAATATAAAAAATTCACCATTACTGTCCATTCGAAGAAAGCTTCTCGGGTCCGTTTGTCATAATTGTTTCATCGGAAATTCGATTTTCTGGGTCCGCACTAAAAATTATTCAAAATTTCAATTGTATTGGGCTTTATGTTGGATAACCGCTTTTCAAGGAATCCCAGTGACCAAAAATGCCACTTTATAGACTTTTCTTCCTACTTAGAAGTTTGTATTTTGCTCAATTTCGAGCATGAAAAGGACTCTGAGCACACTTATTTTACTTTCAAAAGTGATGATTCACTTCCTAGTTATTTACATTCAAAAGATTACATATTTAAAAAAATCACTATTTCTGACGAGCCGGAGAAAGCTCTTCCGGTCCAGGTTCGTTGTTTTTCATCAAGAATTGGATTTTTGGACTGTACAAAAAAATATTCAAAATGTCAATTGTATCATGCCTCATTTTGAATAACCACTTTTTAAGAACTCACATTGACTAAAATTGCCATTTTTATAAACTTCTCCTGCTACTCAGAAGGATGTATTTTGCCCAATTTCGAGCATGTAAAGGATTCTAAGCACACTTATTTTAGTTCCAAAAGTGATGATTCACATCTGAAAGTAATTTACAGTCAAAAGATTAAACATTAAAAAATCACCATTTCTGATCATTCTGAGAAAGTTCCTCAGGTCTGAGGGGCACGTTTTTTTGTGGACTGTACAAAAACTAATTCAAAATGTCAATTGTATTGCGCCTCAGGTTGAATTACCACTATTAAGTCCTCCCTGTGACCAAAATTGGCATTTTATAGACTTTTCTTCCGACTTAGAACCTTGCATTTTGCCCAATTTCGAGCATGAAAATGACTCTAAGAACACTTATTTTAGTTCCATAAGTGATGATTCACATCCTAGTTATTTACATTAAAAAGATTAAATATTTAAAAAAATTCACTATTTCTGACCAGTCGGATAAAGTTCCTCTGGTCCAGGTTCATTGCTTTCATTCAGGAATTGGATTTTTTGCAATGTACAAAAAATTATTCAAAATGTCAATTGTATCATGCCTCATTTTGAATAACCACTTTTTAAGGACTCCCATTGACTAAAATTGCCATTATTATAAACTTCTCCTGCTACTCAGAAGCTTGTATTGGGCTTTATGTTGGATAACCGCTTTTCAAGAAATCCCAGTGACCAAAAATGCCATTTTATAGACTTTTCTTCCTACTTAGAAGCTTGTATTTTGCCCAATTTCGAGCATGAAAATGATTCCAGGTACACTTATTTTAGTTCCATAAGTGATGATTCACATCCTAGTTATTTACATTAAAAAGATTAAATATTTAAAAAAATTCACTATTTCTGACCAGTCGGATAAAGTTCCTCTGGTCCAGGTTCATTGCTTTCATTCAGGAATTGGATTTTTTGCAATGTACAAAAAATTATTCAAAATGTCAATTGTATCATTCCTCATTTTGAATAACCACTTTTTAAGGACTCCCATTGACTAAAATTGCCATTATTATAAACTTCTCCTGCTACTCAGAAGCTTGTATTTTGCCCAATTTTGAGCATGAAAATGATTCTAAGCACACTTATTTTAGTTCCATAGGTGATGATTCACATCCGGGAGTCATTTACAGTTGAAAGATTAAACATAAAAAATTCACCATTACTGTCCATTCGAAGAAAGCTTCTCGGGTCCGTTTGTCATAATTGTTTCATCGGAAATTCGATTTTCTGGGTCCGCACTAAAAACTATTCAAAATTTCAATTGTATTGGGCTTTATGTTGGATAACCGCTTTTCAAGGAATCCCATTGACTAAAATTGCCATTATTATAAACTTCTCCTGCTACTCAGAAGCTTGTATTTTGCCCAATTTCGAGCAAGAAAATGATTCTAAGCACACTTATTTTAGTTCCATAGGTGAGGATTCACATCCGGAAGTCATTTACAGTTGAAAGATTAAATATAAAAAATTCACCATTACTGTCCATTCGAAGAAAGCTTCTCGGGTCCGTTTGTCATAATTGTTTCATCGGAAATTCGATTTTCTGGGTCCGCACTAAAAATTATTCAAAATTTCAATTGTATTGGGCTTTATGTTGGATAACCGCTTTTCAAGGAATCCCAGTGACCAAAAATGCCACTTTATAGACTTTTCTTCCTACTTAGAAGTTTGTATTTTGCTCAATTTCGAGCATGAAAAGGACTCTGAGCACACTTATTTTACTTTCAAAAGTGATGATTCACTTCCTAGTTATTTACATTCAAAAGATTACATATTTAAAAAAATCACTATTTCTGACGAGCCGGAGAAAGCTCTTCCGGTCCAGGTTCGTTGTTTTTCATCAAGAATTGGATTTTTTGGACTGTACAAAAAAATATTCAAAATGTCAATTGTATCATGCCTCATTTTGAATAACCACTTTTTAAGAACTCACATTGACTAAAATTGCAATTTTTATAAACTTCTCCTGCTACTCAGAAGGATGTATTTTGCCCAATTTCGAGCATGTAAAGGATTCTAAGCACACTTATTTTAGTTCCAAAAGTGATGATTCACATCTGAAAGTAATTTACAGTCAAAAGATTAAACATTAAAAAATCACCATTACTGATCATTCTGAGAAAGTTCCTCAGGTCTGAGGGCCACGTTTTTTTGTGGACTGTACAAAAACTAATTCAAAATGTCAATTGTATTGCGCCTCAGGTTGAATTACCACTATTAAGTCCTCCCTGTGACCAAAATTGGCATTTTATAGACTTTTCTTCCGACTTAGAACCTTGCATTTTGCCCAATTTCGAGCATGAAAATGACTCTAAGAACACTTATTTTAGTTCCATAAGTGATTATTCACATCCTAGTTATTTACATTAAAAAGATTAAATAAATATTTAAAAAAATTCACTATTTCTGACCAGTCGGATAAAGTTCCTCTGGTCCAGGTTCATTGCTTTCATTCAGGAATTGGATTTTTTGCAATGTACAAAAAATTATTCAAAATGTCAATTGTATCATGCCTCATTTTGAATAACCACTTTTTAAGGACTCCCATTGACTAAAATTGCCATTATTATAAACTTCTCCTGCTACTCAGAAGCTTGTATTTTGCCCAATTTCGAGCATGAAAATGATTCTAAGCACACTTATTTTAGTTCCATAGGTGATGATTCACATCCGGGAGTCATTTACAGTTGAAAGATTAAACATAAAAAATTCACCATTACTGTCCATTCGAAGAAAGCTTCTCGGGTCCGTTTGTCATAATTGTTTCATCGGAAATTCGATTTTCTGGGTCCGCACTAAAAACTATTCAAAATTTCAATTGTATTGGGCTTTATGTTGGATAACCGCTTTTCAAGGAATCCCAGTGACCAAAAATGCCATTTTATAGACT
The DNA here is from genome assembly GCF_964204655.1 of Triturus cristatus. Classification (NCBI taxonomy): domain Eukaryota; kingdom Metazoa; phylum Chordata; class Amphibia; order Caudata; family Salamandridae; genus Triturus; species Triturus cristatus. The sequence goes on from NC_140584.1 coordinate 257,092,385, forward strand.
TTTCTTCCTACTTAGAAGCTTGTATTTTGCCCAATTTCGAGCATGAAAATGACTAATAGCAATTATTTCAGTTCCAAAAGTGATGATTCACATCTGAAAGTAATTTACAGTCAAAAGAATAAACATTAAAAAATTCACCATTACTGATCTACTGATCATTCTGAGAAAGTTCCTCAGGTCTGAGGGTCATCGTATTTTTTGGACTGTACAAAAAATAATTCAAAATGTAAATTGTATTGCGCCTCAGGTTGAATTACCAGTATTAAGTCCTCCCTGTGACCAAAATTGCCATTTTATAGACTCTCTTCCTACTTAGAAGCTTGTATTTTGCCCAATTTTGAGCATGAAAAGGACCCTAAGCACACTTATTTTAGTTCCATAAGTGATGATTCACATCCGGGATTCATTTACAGTTGAAAGATTAAACATAAAAAATTCACCATTACTGTCCATTCGGAGAAAGATCCTCGGGTCAGTTTGTCATAATTTTTTCATCAGAAATTCGATTTTTTGGGTCCGCACTAAAAAATGATCCAAAATTTCAATTGTATTGGGCTTTATGTTGGATAACCGCTTTTCAAGCAATCCCAGTGACCAAAAATGCCATTTTATAGACTTTTCTTCCTACTTAGAAGTTTGTATTTTGCCCAATTTCGAGCATGAAAAGGACTCTGAGCACACTTATTTTACTTTCAAAAGTGATGATTCACATCCTAGTTATTTACATTCAAAAGATTACATATTTTAAAAAATTCACTATTTCTGACCAGTCGGAGAAAATTCCTCAGGTCCAGGTTCATTGCTTTCATTCAGGATTTGGATTTATTGCACTGTACAAAAAAATATTCAAAATGTCAATTGTATCATGCCTCATTTTGAATAACCACTTTTTAAGGACTCACATTGACTAAAATTGCCATTTTTATAAACTTCTCCTGCTACTCAGAAGGTTGTATTTTGCCCAATTTCGAGCATGAAAAGGACTCTAAGCACACTTATTTCAGTTCCAAAAGTGATGATTCACATCTGAAAGTAATTTACAGTCAAAAGATTAAACATTAAAAAAATCACCATTACTAATCATTCTGAGAAAGTTCCTCAGGTCTGAGGGTCATCGTTTTTTTTTGGACTGTACAAAAACTAATTCAAAATGTCAATTGTATTGCGCCTCAGGTTGAACTACCACTATTAAGTCCTCCCTGTGACCAAAATTGGCATTTTATAGACTTTTCTTCCTACTCAGAAGCTAGTATTTTGCCCAATTTCGAGCATGAAAATGATTCTAAGCACACTTATTTTAGTTCCATAGGTGATGATTCACATCCGGGAGTCATTTACAGTTGAAAGATTAAACATAAAAAATTCACCATTACTGTCCATTCGAAGAAAGCTCCTCGGGTCCGTTTGTCATAACTGTTTCATCGGAAATTCGATTTTCTGGGTCCGCACTAAAAATTATTCAAAATTTCAATTGTATTGGGCTTTATGTTGGATAACCGCTTTTCAAGGAATCCCAGTGACCAAAAATGCCATTTTATAGACTTTTCTTCCTACTTAGAAGCTTGTATTTTGCCCAATTTCGAGCATGAAAATGATTCCAAGTACACTTATTTTAGTTCCATAAGTTATGAATCACATCCTAGTTATTTACATTAAAAAGATGAAATATTTAAAAAAAATCACTATTTCTGACCAGTCGGAGAAAGTTCCTCCGGTCCAGGTTCATTGCTTTCATTCAGGAATTGGAGTTTTTGCAAAAAAATATTCAAAATGTCAATTGTATCATGCCTCATTTTGAATAACCACTTTTTAAGGACTCCCATTGACTAAAATTGCCATTATTATAAACTTCTCCTGCTACTCAGAAGCTTGTATTTTGCCCAATTTCGAGCATGAAAATGATTCTAAGCACACTTATTTTAGTTCCATAGGTGATGATTCACATCTGAAAGTAATTTACAGTCAAAAGATTAAACAATAAAAAAAATAAACAATAAAAAATCACCATTACTGATCATTCTGAGAAAGTTCCTCAGGTCTGGGGGTCACGTTTTTTTTTGGACTGTACAAAAACTAATTAAAAATGTCAATTGTATTGCGCCTCAGGTTGAATTACCACTATTAAGTCCTCCCTGCGACCAAAATTGGCATTTTATAGACTTTTCTTCTGACTTAGAACCTTGCATTTTGCCCAATTTCGAGTATGAAAATGACTCTAAGAACACTTATTTTAGTTCCATAAGTGATGATTCACATCCTAGTTATTTACATTAAAAAGATGAAATATTTAAAAAAATTCACTATTTCTGACCAGTCGGATAAAGTTCCTCCGGTCCAGGTTCATTGCTTTCATTCAGGAATTGGATTTTTTGCAATGTACAAAAAATTATTCAAAATGTCAAATGTATCATTCCTCATTTTGAATAACCACTTTTTAAGGACTCCCATTTACTAAAATTGCCATTATTATAAACTTCTCCTGCAACTCAGAAGCTTGTATGTTGCCCAATTTCGAGCATGAAAATGATTCTAAGCACACTTATTTTAGTTCCATAGGTGATGATTCACATCCGGGAGTCATTTACAGTTGAAAGATTAAATATAAAAAATTCACCATTACTGTCCATTCGAAGAAAGCTTCTCGGGTCCGGTTGTCATAATTGTTTCATCGGAAATTCGATTTTCTAGGTCCGCACTAAAAATTATTCAAAATTTCAATTGTATTGGGCTTTATGTTGGATAACCGCTGTTCAAGGAATCCCAGTGACCAAAAATGCCATTTTATAGACTTTTCTTCCTACTTAGAAGCTTGTATTTTGCCCAATTTCGAGCATGAAAATGACTAATAGCAATTATTTCAGTTCCAAAAGTGATGATTCTCATCTGAAAGTAATTTACAGTCAAAAGATTAAACATTAAAAAATTCACCATTACTGATCTACTGATCATTCTGAGAAAGTTCCTCAGGTCTGAGGGTCATCGTATTTTTTGGACTGTACAAAAAAATAATTCAAAATGTCAATTGTATTGCGCCTCAGGTTGAATTACCAGTATTAAGTCCTCCCTGTGACCAAAATTGCCATTTTATAAACTTTTCTTCCTACTTAGAAGCTTGTATTTTGCCCAATTTTGAGCATGAAAAGGACCCTAAGCACACTTATTTTAGTTCCATAAGTGATGATTCACATCCTAGTTATTTACATTAAAAAGATTAAATATTGTAACAAAAAAATCACTATTTCTGACCAGTCGGAGAAAGTTCCTCCGGTCCAGGTTCATTGCTTTCATTCAGGAATTGGATTTTTTGCACTGTACAAAAAATTATTCAAAACGTCAATTGGATCATGCCTCATTTTGAAAAACCACTTTTTAAGAACTCACATTGACTAAAATTGGCATTTTTATAAACTTCCCCTGCTACTCAGAAGCTTGTATTTTGCCCAATTTCGAGCATGAAAATGATTCTAAGCACACTTATTTTAGTTCCAAAAGTGATGATTCACATCTGAAAATAATTTACAGTCAAAAGATTAAACATTAAAAAATCACCATTACTGATCATTCTGATAAAGTTCCTCAGGTCTGGGAGCCACGTTTTGTTTTGGACTGTACAAAAAACTTATTCAAAATGTCAATTTTATCATGCCTCATTTTAAATAACCACTTTTTAAGGACTCTCATTGACTAAAATTGCCATTATTATAAACTTCTCCTGCTACTCAGAAGCTTGTATTTTGCCCAATTTCGAGCATGAAAATGATTCTAAGCACACTTATTTTAGTTCCATAGGTGATGATTCACATCCGGGAGTCATTTACAGTTGAAAGATTAAACATAAAAAATTCACCATTACTGTCCATTCGAAGAAAGCTCCTCGGGTCCGTTTGTCATAACTGTTTCATCGGAAATTCGATTTTCTGGGTCCGCACTAAAAATTATTCAAAATTTCAATTGTATTGGGCTTTATGTTGGATAACCGCTTTTCAAGGAATCCCAGTGACCAAAAATGCCATTTTATAGACTTTTCTTCCTACTTAGAAGCTTGTATTTTGCCCAATTTCGAGCATGAAAATGACTAATAGCAATTATTTCAGTTCCAAAAGTGATGATTCTCATCTGAAAGTAATTTACAGTCAAAAGATTAAACATTAAAAAATTCACCATTACTGATCTACTGATCATTCTGAGAAAGTTCCTCAGGTCTGAGGGTCATCGTATTTTTTGGACTGTACAAAAAAATAATTCAAAATGTCAATTGTATTGCGCCTCAGGTTGAATTACCAGTATTAAGTCCTCCCTGTGACCAAAATTGCCATTTTATAAACTTTTCTTCCTACTTAGAAGCTTGTATTTTGCCCAATTTTGAGCATGAAAAGGACCCTAAGCACACTTATTTTAGTTCCATAAGTGATGATTCACATCCTAGTTATTTACATTAAAAAGATTAAATATTGTAACAAAAAAATCACTATTTCTGACCAGTCGGAGAAAGTTCCTCCGGTCCAGGTTCATTGCTTTCATTCAGGAATTGGATTTTTTGCACTGTACAAAAAATTATTCAAAACGTCAATTGGATCATGCCTCATTTTGAAAAACCACTTTTTAAGAACTCACATTGACTAAAATTGGCATTTTTATAAACTTCCCCTGCTACTCAGAAGCTTGTATTTTGCCCAATTTCGAGCATGAAAATGATTCTAAGCACACTTATTTTAGTTCCAAAAGTGATGATTCACATCTGAAAATAATTTACAGTCAAAAGATTAAACATTAAAAAATCACCATTACTGATCATTCTGATAAAGTTCCTCAGGTCTGGGAGCCACGTTTTGTTTTGGACTGTACAAAAAACTTATTCAAAATGTCAATTTTATCATGCCTCATTTTAAATAACCACTTTTTAAGGACTCTCATTGACTAAAATTGCCATTATTATAAACTTCTCCTGCTACTCAGAAGCTTGTATTTTGCCCAATTTCGAGCATGAAAATGATTCTAAGCACACTTATTTTAGTTCCATAGGTGATGATTCACATCCGGGAGTCATTTACAGTTGAAAGATTAAACATAAAAAATTCACCATTACTGTCCATTCGAAGAAAGCTCCTCGGGTCCGTTTGTCATAACTGTTTCATCGGAAATTCGATTTTCTGGGTCCGCACTAAAAATTATTCAAAATTTCAATTGTATTGGGCTTTATGTTGGATAACCGCTTTTCAAGGAATCCCAGTGACCAAAAATGCCATTTTATAGACTTTTCTTCCTACTTAGAAGCTTGTATTTTGCCCAATTTCGAGCATGAAAATGATTCCAAGTACACTTATTTTAGTTCCATAAGTTATGAATCACATCCTAGTTATTTACATTAAAAAGATGAAATATTTAAAAAAAATCACTATTTCTGACCAGTCGGAGAAAGTTCCTCCGGTCCAGGTTCATTGCTTTCATTCAGGAATTGGAGTTTTTGCAAAAAAATATTCAAAATGTCAATTGTATCATGCCTCATTTTGAATAACCACTTTTTAAGGACTCCCATTGACTAAAATTGCCATTATTATAAACTTCTCCTGCTACTCAGAAGCTTGTATTTTGCCCAATTTCGAGCATGAAAATGATTCTAAGCACACTTATTTTAGTTCCATAGGTGATGATTCACATCTGAAAGTAATTTACAGTCAAAAGATTAAACAATAAAAAAAAAAACAATAAAAAAATCACCATTACTGATCATTCTGAGAAAGTTCCTGAGGTCTGGGGGTCACGTTTTTTTTTGGACTGTACAAAAACTAATTAAAAATGTCAATTGTATTGCGCCTCAGGTTGAATTACCACTATTAAGTCCTCCCTGCGACCAAAATTGGCATTTTATAGACTTTTCTTCTGACTTAGAACCTTGCATTTTGCCCAATTTAGAGTATGAAAATGACTCTAAGAACACTTATTTTAGTTCCATAAGTGATGATTCACATCCTAGTTATTTACATTAAAAAGATGAAATATTTTAAAAAATTCACTATTTCTGACCAGTCGGATAAAGTTCCTCCGGTCCAGGTTCATTGCTTTCATTCAGGAATTGGATTTTTTGCAATGTACAAAAAATTATTCAAAATGTCAATTGTATCATTCCTCATTTTGAATAACCACTTTTTAAGGACTCCCATTTACTAAAATTGCCATTATTATAAACTTCTCCTGCTACTCAGAAGCTTGTATTTTGCCCAATTTCGAGCATGAAAATGATTCTAAGCACACTTATTTTAGTTCCATAGGTGAGGATTCACATCCGGAAGTCATTTACAGTTGAAAGATTAAATATAAAAAATTCACCATTACTGTCCATTCGAAGAAAGCTTCTCGGGTCCGTTTGTCATAATTGTTTCATCGGAAATTCGATTTTCTGGGTCCGCACTAAAAATTATTCAAAATTTCAATTGTATTGGGCTTTATGTTGGATAACCGCTTTTCAAGGAATCCCAGTGACCTAAAATGCCACTTTATAGACTTTTCTTCCTACTTAGAAGTTTGTATTTTGCTCAATTTCGAGCATGAAAAGGACTCTGAGCACACTTATTTTACTTTCAAAAGTGATGATTCACTTCCTAGTTATTTACATTCAAAAGATTACATATTTAAAAAAATCACTATTTCTGACGAGCCGGAGAAAGCTCTTCCGGTCCAGGTTCGTTGTTTTTCATCAAGAATTGGATTTTTTGGACTACAAAAAAATATTCAAAATGTCAATTGTATCATGCCTCATTTTGAATAACCACTTTTTAAGAACTCACATAAACTAAAATTGCCATTTTTATAAACTTCTCCTGCTACTCAGAAGGATGTATTTTGCCCAATTTCGAGCATGTAAAGGATTCTAAGCACACTTATTTTAGTTCCAAAAGTGATGATTCACATCTGAAAGTAATTTACAGTCAAAAGATTAAACATTAAAAAATCACCATTACTGATCATTCTGAGAAAGTTCCTCAGGTCTGAGGGGCACGTTTTTTTGTGGACTGTACAAAAACTAATTCAAAATGTCAATTGTATTGCGCCTCAGGTTGAATTACCACTATTAAGTCCTCCCTGTGACCAAAATTGGCATTTTATAGACTTTTCTTCCGACTTAGAACCTTGCATTTTGCCCAATTTCGAGCATGAAAATGACTCTAAGAACACTTATTTTAGTTCCATAAGTGATGATTCACATCCTAGTTATTTACATTAAAAAGATTAAATATTTAAAAAAATTCACTATTTCTGACCAGTCGGATAAAGTTCCTCTGGTCCAGGTTCATTGCTTTCATTCAGGAATTGGATTTTTTGTAATGTACAAAAAATTATTCAAAATGTCAATTGTATCATGCCTCATTTTGAATAACCACTTTTTAAGGACTCCCATTGACTAAAATTGCCATTATTATAAACTTCTCCTGCTACTCAGAAGCTTGTATTTTGCCCAATTTCGAGCATGAAAATGATTCTAAGCACACTTATTTTAGTTCCATAGGTGATGATTCACATCCGGGAGTCATTTACAGTTGAAAGATTAAACATAAAAAATTCACCATTACTGTCCATTCGAAGAAAGCTTCTCGGGTCCGTTTGTCATAATTGTTTCATCGGAAATTCGATTTTCTGGGTCCGCACTAAAAATTATTGAAAATTTCAATTGTATTGGGCTTTATGTTGGATAACCGCTTTTCAAGGAATCCCATTGACTGAAATTGCCATTATTATAAACTTCTCCTGCTACTCAGAAGCTTGTATTTTGCCCAATTTCGAGCATGAAAAGGATTCTAAGCACACTTATTTTAGTTCCATAGGTGAGGATTCACATCCGGAAGTCATTTACAGTTGAAAGATTAAATATAAAAAATTCACCATTACTGTCCATTCGAAGAAAGCTTCTCGGGTCCGTTTGTCATAATTGTTTCATCGGAAATTCGATTTTCTGGGTCCGCACTAAAAATTATTCAAAATTTCAATTGTATTGGGCTTTATGTTGGATAACCGCTTTTCAAGGAATCCCAGTGACCAAAAATGCCACTTTATAGACTTTTCTTCCTACTTAGAAGTTTGTATTTTGCTCAATTTCGAGCATGAAAAGGACTCTGAGCACACTTATTTAACTTTCAAAAGTGATGATTCACTTCCTAGTTATTTACATTCAAAAGATTACATATTTAAAAAAATCACTGTTTCTGACGAGCCGGAGAAAGCTCTTCCGGTCCAGGTTCGTTGTTTTTCATCAAGAATTGGATTTTTTGGACTGTACAAAAAAATATTCAAAATGTCAATTGTATCATGCCTCATTTTGAATAACCACTTTTTAAGAACTCACATTGACTAAAATTGCCATTTTTATAAACTTCTCCTGCTACTCAGAAGGATGTATTTTGCCCAATTTCGAGCATGTAAAGGATTCTAAGCACACTTATTTTAGTTCCAAAAGTGATGATTCACATCTGAAAGTAATTTACAGTCAAAAGATTAAACATTAAAAAATCACCATTACTGATCATTCTGAGAAAGTTCCTCAGGTCTGAGGGGCACGTTTTTTTGTGGACTGTACAAAAACTAATTCAAAATGTCAATTGTATTGCGCCTCAGGTTGAATTACCACTATTAAGTCCTCCCTGTGACCAAAATTGGCATTTTATAGACTTTTCTTCCGACTTAGAACCTTGCATTTTGCCCAATTTCGAGCATGAAAATGACTCTAAGAACACTTATTTTAGTTCCATTAGTGATGATTCACATCCTAGTTATTTACATTAAAAAGATTAAATATTTAAAAAAATTCACTATTTCTGACCAGTCGGATAAAGTTCCTCTGGTCCAGGTTCATTGCTTTCATTCAGGAATTGGATTTTTTGCAATGTACAAAAAATTATTCAAAATGTCAATTGTATCATGCCTCATTTTGAATAACCACTTTTTAAGGACTCCCATTGACTAAAATTGCCATTATTATAAACTTCTCCTGCTACTCAGAAGCTTGTATTTTGCCCAATTTCGAGCATGAAAATGATTCTAAGCACACTTATTTTAGTTCCATAGGTGATGATTCACATCCGGGAGTCATTTACAGTTGAAAGATTAAACATAAAAAATTCACCATTACTGTCCATTCGAAGAAAGCTTCTCGGGTCCGTTTGTCATAATTGTTTCATCGGAAATTCGATTTTCTGGGTCCGCACTAAAAATTATTGAAAATTTCAATTGTATTGGGCTTTATGTTGGATAACCGCTTTTCAAGGAATCCCATTGACTGAAATTGCCATTATTATAAACTTCTCCTGCTACTCAGAAGCTTGTATTTTGCCCAATTTCGAGCATGAAAAGGATTCTAAGCACACTTATTTTAGTTCCATAGGTGAGGATTCACATCCGGAAGTCATTTACAGTTGAAAGATTAAATATAAAAAATTCACCATTACTGTCCATTCGAAGAAAGCTTCTCGGGTCCGTTTGTCATAATTGTTTCATCGGAAATTCGATTTTCTGGGTCCGCACTAAAAATTATTCAAAATTTCAATTGTATTGGGCTTTATGTTGGATAACCGCTTTTCAAGGAATCCCAGTGACCAAAAATGCCACTTTATAGACTTTTCTTCCTACTTAGAAGTTTGTATTTTGCTCAATTTCGAGCATGAAAAGGACTCTGAGCACACTTATTTAACTTTCAAAAGTGATGATTCACTTCCTAGTTATTTACATTCAAAAGATTACATATTTAAAAAAATCACTATTTGACGAGCCGGAGAAAGCTCTTCCGGTCCAGGTTCGTTGTTTTTCATCAAGAATTGGATTTTTTGGACTGTACAAAAAAATATTCAAAATGTCAATTGTATCATGCCTCATTTTGAATAACCACTTTTTAAGAACTCACATTGACTAAAATTGCCATTTTTATAAACTTCTCCTGCTACTCAGAAGGATGTATTTTGCCCAATTTCGAGCATGTAAAGGATTCTAAGCACACTTATTTTAGTTCCAAAAGTGATGATTCACATCTGAAAGTAATTTACAGTCAAAAGATTAAACATTAAAAAATCACCATTACTGATCATTCTGAGAAAGTTCCTCAGGTCTGAGGGGCACGTTTTTTTGTGGACTGTACAAAAACTAATTCAAAATGTCAATTGTATTGCGCCTCAGGTTGAATTACCACTATTAAGTCCTCCCTGTGACCAAAATTGGCATTTTATAGACTTTTCTTCCGACTTAGAACCTTGCATTTTGCCCAATTTCGAGCATGAAAATGACTCTAAGAACACTTATTTTAGTTCCATAAGTGATGATTCACATCCTAGTTATTTACATTAAAAAGATTAAATATTTAAAAAAATTCACTATTTCTGACCAGTCGGATAAAGTTCCTCTGGTCCAGGTTCATTGCTTTCATTCAGGAATTGGATTTTTTGCAATGTACAAAAAATTATTCAAAATGTCAATTGTATCATGCCTCATTTTGAATAACCACTTTTTAAGGACTCCCATTGACTAAAATTGCCATTATTATAAACTTCTCCTGCTACTCAGAAGCTTGTATTGGGCTTTATGTTGGATAACCGCTTTTCAAGAAATCCCAGTGACCAAAAATGCCATTTTATAGACTTTTCTTCCTACTTAGAAGCTTGTATTTTGCCCAATTTCGAGCATGAAAATGATTCCAGGTACACTTATTTTAGTTCCATAAGTGATGATTCACATCCTAGTTATTTACATTAAAAAGATTAAATATTTAAAAAAATTCACTATTTCTGACCAGTCGGATAAAGTTCCTCTGGTCCAGGTTCATTGCTTTCATTCAGGAATTGGATTTTTTGCAATGTACAAAAAATTATTCAAAATGTCAATTGTATCATTCCTCATTTTGAATAACCACTTTTTAAGGACTCCCATTGACTAAAATTGCCATTATTATAAACTTCTCCTGCTACTCAGAAGCTTGTATTTTGCCCAATTTTGAGCATGAAAATGATTCTAAGCACACTTATTTTAGTTCCATAGGTGATGATTCACATCCGGGAGTCATTTACAGTTGAAAGATTAAACATAAAAAATTCACCATTACTGTCCATTCGAAGAAAGCTTCTCGGGTCCGTTTGTCATAATTGTTTCATCGGAAATTCGATTTTCTGGGTCCGCACTAAAAACTATTCAAAATTTCAATTGTATTGGGCTTTATGTTGGATAACCGCTTTTCAAGGAATCCCATTGACTAAAATTGCCATTATTATAAACTTCTCCTGCTACTCAGAAGCTTGTATTTTGCCCAATTTCGAGCAAGAAAATGATTCTAAGCACACTTATTTTAGTTCCATAGGTGAGGATTCACATCCGGAAGTCATTTACAGTTGAAAGATTAAATATAAAAAATTCACCATTACTGTCCATTCGAAGAAAGCTTCTCGGGTCCGTTTGTCATAATTGTTTCATCGGAAATTCGATTTTCTGGGTCCGCACTAAAAATTATTCAAAATTTCAATTGTATTGGGCTTTATGTTGGATAACCGCTTTTCAAGGAATCCCAGTGACCAAAAATGCCACTTTATAGACTTTTCTTCCTACTTAGAAGTTTGTATTTTGCTCAATTTCGAGCATGAAAAGGACTCTGAGCACACTTATTTTACTTTCAAAAGTGATGATTCACTTCCTAGTTATTTACATTCAAAAGATTACATATTTAAAAAAATCACTATTTCTGACGAGCCGGAGAAAGCTCTTCCGGTCCAGGTTCGTTGTTTTTCATCAAGAATTGGATTTTTTGGACTGTACAAAAAAATATTCAAAATGTCAATTGTATCATGCCTCATTTTGAATAACCACTTTTTAAGAACTCACATTGACTAAAATTGCAATTTTTATAAACTTCTCCTGCTACTCAGAAGGATGTATTTTGCCCAATTTCGAGCATGTAAAGGATTCTAAGCACACTTATTTTAGTTCCAAAAGTGATGATTCACATCTGAAAGTAATTTACAGTCAAAAGATTAAACATTAAAAAATCACCATTACTGATCATTCTGAGAAAGTTCCTCAGGTCTGAGGGCCACGTTTTTTTGTGGACTGTACAAAAACTAATTCAAAATGTCAATTGTATTGCGCCTCAGGTTGAATTACCACTATTAAGTCCTCCCTGTGACCAAAATTGGCATTTTATAGACTTTTCTTCCGACTTAGAACCTTGCATTTTGCCCAATTTCGAGCATGAAAATGACTCTAAGAACACTTATTTTAGTTCCATAAGTGATTATTCACATCCTAGTTATTTACATTAAAAAGATTAAATAAATATTTAAAAAAATTCACTATTTCTGACCAGTCGGATAAAGTTCCTCTGGTCCAGGTTCATTGCTTTCATTCAGGAATTGGATTTTTTGCAATGTACAAAAAATTATTCAAAATGTCAATTGTATCATGCCTCATTTTGAATAACCACTTTTTAAGGACTCCCATTGACTAAAATTGCCATTATTATAAACTTCTCCTGCTACTCAGAAGCTTGTATTTTGCCCAATTTCGAGCATGAAAATGATTCTAAGCACACTTATTTTAGTTCCATAGGTGATGATTCACATCCGGGAGTCATTTACAGTTGAAAGATTAAACATAAAAAATTCACCATTACTGTCCATTCGAAGAAAGCTTCTCGGGTCCGTTTGTCATAATTGTTTCATCGGAAATTCGATTTTCTGGGTCCGCACTAAAAACTATTCAAAATTTCAATTGTATTGGGCTTTATGTTGGATAACCGCTTTTCAAGGAATCCCAGTGACCAAAAATGCCATTTTATAGACTTTTCTTCCTACTTAGAAGCTTGTATTTTGCCCAATTTCGAGCATGAAAATGACTAATAGCAATTATTTCAGTTCCAAAAGTGATGATTCACATCTGAAAGTAATTTACAGTCAAAAGAATAAACATTAAAAAATTCACCATTACTGATCTACTGATCATTCTGAGAAAGTTCCTCAGGTCTGAGGGTCATCGTATTTTTTGGACTGTACAAAAAATAATTCAAAATGTAAATTGTATTGCGCCTCAGGTTGAATTACCAGTATTAAGTCCTCCCTGTGACCAAAATTGCCATTTTATAAACTTTTCTTCCTACTTAGAAGCTTGTATTTTGCCCAATTTTGAGCATGAAAAGGACCCTAAGCACACTTATTTTAGTTCCATAAGTGATGATTCACATCCTAGTTATTTACATTAAAAAGATTAAATATTGTAACAAAAAAATCACTATTTCTGACCAGTCGGAGAAAGTTCCTCCGGTCCAGGTTCATTGCTTTCATTCAGGAATTGGATTTTTTGCACTGTACAAAAAATTATTCAAAACGTCAATTGGATCATGCCTCATTTTGAAAAACCACTTTTTAAGAACTCACATTGACTAAAATTGGCATTTTTATAAACTTCCCCTGCTACTCAGAAGCTTGTATTTTGCCCAATTTCGAGCATGAAAATGATTCTAAGCACACTTATTTTAGTTCCAAAAGTGATGATTCACATCTGAAAATAATTTACAGTCAAAAGATTAAACATTAAAAAATCACCATTACTGATCATTCTGATAAAGTTCCTCAGGTCTGGGAGCCACGTTTTGTTTTGGACTGTACAAAAAACTTATTCAAAATGTCAATTTTATCATGCCTCATTTTAAATAACCACTTTTTAAGGACTCTCATTGACTAAAATTGCCATTATTATAAACTTCTCCTGCTACTCAGAAGCTTGTATTTTGCCCAATTTCGAGCATGAAAATGATTCTAAGCACACTTATTTTAGTTCCATAGGTGATGATTCACATCCGGGAGTCATTTACAGTTGAAAGATTAAACATAAAAAATTCACCATTACTGTCCATTCGAAGAAAGCTCCTCGGGTCCGTTTGTCATAACTGTTTCATCGGAAATTCGATTTTCTGGGTCCGCACTAAAAATTATTCAAAATTTCAATTGTATTGGGCTTTATGTTGGATAACCGCTTTTCAAGGAATCCCAGTGACCAAAAATGCCATTTTATAGACTTTTCTTCCTACTTAGAAGCTTGTATTTTGCCCAATTTCGAGCATGAAAATGATTCCAAGTACACTTATTTTAGTTCCATAAGTTATGAATCACATCCTAGTTATTTACATTAAAAAGATGAAATATTTAAAAAAAATCACTATTTCTGACCAGTCGGAGAAAGTTCCTCCGGTCCAGGTTCATTGCTTTCATTCAGGAATTGGAGTTTTTGCAAAAAAATATTCAAAATGTCAATTGTATCATGCCTCATTTTGAATAACCACTTTTTAAGGACTCCCATTGACTAAAATTGCCATTATTATAAACTTCTCCTGCTACTCAGAAGCTTGTATTTTGCCCAATTTCGAGCATGAAAATGATTCTAAGCACACTTATTTTAGTTCCATAGGTGATGATTCACATCTGAAAGTAATTTACAGTCAAAAGATTAAACAATAAAAAAAAAAACAATAAAAAAATCACCATTACTGATCATTCTGAGAAAGTTCCTGAGGTCTGGGGGTCACGTTTTTTTTTGGACTGTACAAAAACTAATTAAAAATGTCAATTGTATTGCGCCTCAGGTTGAATTACCACTATTAAGTCCTCCCTGCGACCAAAATTGGCATTTTATAGACTTTTCTTCTGACTTAGAACCTTGCATTTTGCCCAATTTAGAGTATGAAAATGACTCTAAGAACACTTATTTTAGTTCCATAAGTGATGATTCACATCCTAGTTATTTACATTAAAAAGATGAAATATTTTAAAAAATTCACTATTTCTGACCAGTCGGATAAAGTTCCTCCGGTCCAGGTTCATTGCTTTCATTCAGGAATTGGATTTTTTGCAATGTACAAAAAATTATTCAAAATGTCAATTGTATCATTCCTCATTTTGAATAACCACTTTTTAAGGACTCCCATTTACTAAAATTGCCATTATTATAAACTTCTCCTGCTACTCAGAAGCTTGTATTTTGCCCAATTTCGAGCATGAAAATGATTCTAAGCACACTTATTTTAGTTCCATAGGTGAGGATTCACATCCGGAAGTCATTTACAGTTGAAAGATTAAATATAAAAAATTCACCATTACTGTCCATTCGAAGAAAGCTTCTCGGGTCCGTTTGTCATAATTGTTTCATCGGAAATTCGATTTTCTGGGTCCGCACTAAAAATTATTCAAAATTTCAATTGTATTGGGCTTTATGTTGGATAACCGCTTTTCAAGGAATCCCAGTGACCTAAAATGCCACTTTATAGACTTTTCTTCCTACTTAGAAGTTTGTATTTTGCTCAATTTCGAGCATGAAAAGGACTCTGAGCACACTTATTTTACTTTCAAAAGTGATGATTCACTTCCTAGTTATTTACATTCAAAAGATTACATATTTAAAAAAATCACTATTTCTGACGAGCCGGAGAAAGCTCTTCCGGTCCAGGTTCGTTGTTTTTCATCAAGAATTGGATTTTTTGGACTACAAAAAAATATTCAAAATGTCAATTGTATCATGCCTCATTTTGAATAACCACTTTTTAAGAACTCACATAAACTAAAATTGCCATTTTTATAAACTTCTCCTGCTACTCAGAAGGATGTATTTTGCCCAATTTCGAGCATGTAAAGGATTCTAAGCACACTTATTTTAGTTCCAAAAGTGATGATTCACATCTGAAAGTAATTTACAGTCAAAAGATTAAACATTAAAAAATCACCATTACTGATCATTCTGAGAAAGTTCCTCAGGTCTGAGGGGCACGTTTTTTTGTGGACTGTACAAAAACTAATTCAAAATGTCAATTGTATTGCGCCTCAGGTTGAATTACCACTATTAAGTCCTCCCTGTGACCAAAATTGGCATTTTATAGACTTTTCTTCCGACTTAGAACCTTGCATTTTGCCCAATTTCGAGCATGAAAATGACTCTAAGAACACTTATTTTAGTTCCATAAGTGATGATTCACATCCTAGTTATTTACATTAAAAAGATTAAATATTTAAAAAAATTCACTATTTCTGACCAGTCGGATAAAGTTCCTCTGGTCCAGGTTCATTGCTTTCATTCAGGAATTGGATTTTTTGTAATGTACAAAAAATTATTCAAAATGTCAATTGTATCATGCCTCATTTTGAATAACCACTTTTTAAGGACTCCCATTGACTAAAATTGCCATTATTATAAACTTCTCCTGCTACTCAGAAGCTTGTATTTTGCCCAATTTCGAGCATGAAAATGATTCTAAGCACACTTATTTTAGTTCCATAGGTGATGATTCACATCCGGGAGTCATTTACAGTTGAAAGATTAAACATAAAAAATTCACCATTACTGTCCATTCGAAGAAAGCTTCTCGGGTCCGTTTGTCATAATTGTTTCATCGGAAATTCGATTTTCTGGGTCCGCACTAAAAATTATTGAAAATTTCAATTGTATTGGGCTTTATGTTGGATAACCGCTTTTCAAGGAATCCCATTGACTGAAATTGCCATTATTATAAACTTCTCCTGCTACTCAGAAGCTTGTATTTTGCCCAATTTCGAGCATGAAAAGGATTCTAAGCACACTTATTTTAGTTCCATAGGTGAGGATTCACATCCGGAAGTCATTTACAGTTGAAAGATTAAATATAAAAAATTCACCATTACTGTCCATTCGAAGAAAGCTTCTCGGGTCCGTTTGTCATAATTGTTTCATCGGAAATTCGATTTTCTGGGTCCGCACTAAAAATTATTCAAAATTTCAATTGTATTGGGCTTTATGTTGGATAACCGCTTTTCAAGGAATCCCAGTGACCAAAAATGCCACTTTATAGACTTTTCTTCCTACTTAGAAGTTTGTATTTTGCTCAATTTCGAGCATGAAAAGGACTCTGAGCACACTTATTTAACTTTCAAAAGTGATGATTCACTTCCTAGTTATTTACATTCAAAAGATTACATATTTAAAAAAATCACTATTTCTGACGAGCCGGAGAAAGCTCTTCCGGTCCAGGTTCGTTGTTTTTCATCAAGAATTGGATTTTTTGGACTGTACAAAAAAATATTCAAAATGTCAATTGTATCATGCCTCATTTTGAATAACCACTTTTTAAGAACTCACATTGACTAAAATTGCCATTTTTATAAACTTCTCCTGCTACTCAGAAGGATGTATTTTGCCCAATTTCGAGCATGTAAAGGATTCTAAGCACACTTATTTTAGTTCCAAAAGTGATGATTCACATCTGAAAGTAATTTACAGTCAAAAGATTAAACATTAAAAAATCACCATTACTGATCATTCTGAGAAAGTTCCTCAGGTCTGAGGGGCACGTTTTTTTGTGGACTGTACAAAAACTAATTCAAAATGTCAATTGTATTGCGCCTCAGGTTGAATTACCACTATTAAGTCCTCCCTGTGACCAAAATTGGCATTTTATAGACTTTTCTTCCGACTTAGAACCTTGCATTTTGCCCAATTTCGAGCATGAAAATGACTCTAAGAACACTTATTTTAGTTCCATAAGTGATGATTCACATCCTAGTTATTTACATTAAAAAGATTAAATATTTAAAAAAATTCACTATTTCTGACCAGTCGGATAAAGTTCCTCTGGTCCAGGTTCATTGCTTTCATTCAGGAATTGGATTTTTTGCAATGTACAAAAAATTATTCAAAATGTCAATTGTATCATGCCTCATTTTGAATAACCACTTTTTAAGGACTCCCATTGACTAAAATTGCCATTATTATAAACTTCTCCTGCTACTCAGAAGCTTGTATTTTGCCCAATTTCGAGCATGAAAATGATTCTAAGCACACTTATTTTAGTTCCATAGGTGATGATTCACATCCGGGAGTCATTTACAGTTGAAAGATTAAACATAAAAAATTCACCATTACTGTCCATTCGAAGAAAGCTTCTCGGGTCCGTTTGTCATAATTGTTTCATCGGAAATTCGATTTTCTGGGTCCGCACTAAAAATTATTGAAAATTTCAATTGTATTGGGCTTTATGTTGGATAACCGCTTTTCAAGGAATCCCATTGACTGAAATTGCCATTATTATAAACTTCTCCTGCTACTCAGAAGCTTGTATTTTGCCCAATTTCGAGCATGAAAAGGATTCTAAGCACACTTATTTTAGTTCCATAGGTGAGGATTCACATCCGGAAGTCATTTACAGTTGAAAGATTAAATATAAAAAATTCACCATTACTGTCCATTCGAAGAAAGCTTCTCGGGTCCGTTTGTCATAATTGTTTCATCGGAAATTCGATTTTCTGGGTCCGCACTAAAAATTATTCAAAATTTCAATTGTATTGGGCTTTATGTTGGATAACCGCTTTTCAAGGAATCCCAGTGACCAAAAATGCCACTTTATAGACTTTTCTTCCTACTTAGAAGTTTGTATTTTGCTCAATTTCGAGCATGAAAAGGACTCTGAGCACACTTATTTAACTTTCAAAAGTGATGATTCACTTCCTAGTTATTTACATTCAAAAGATTACATATTTAAAAAAATCACTATTTCTGACGAGCCGGAGAAAGCTCTTCCGGTCCAGGTTCGTTGTTTTTCATCAAGAATTGGATTTTTTGGACTGTACAAAAAAATATTCAAAATGTCAATTGTATCATGCCTCATTTTGAATAACCACTTTTTAAGAACTCACATAAACTAAAATTGCCATTTTTATAAACTTCTCCTGCTACTCAGAAGGATGTATTTTGCCCAATTTCGAGCATGTAAAGGATTCTAAGCACACTTATTTTAGTTCCAAAAGTGATGATTCACATCTGAAAGTAATTTACAGTCAAAAGATTAAACATTAAAAAATCACCATTACTGATCATTCTGAGAAAGTTCCTCAGGTCTGAGGGGCACGTTTTTTTGTGGACTGTACAAAAACTAATTCAAAATGTCAATTGTATTGCGCCTCAGGTTGAATTACCACTATTAAGTCCTCCCTGTGACCAAAATTGGCATTTTATAGACTTTTCTTCCGACTTAGAACCTTGCATTTTGCCCAATTTCGAGCATGAAAATGACTCTAAGAACACTTATTTTAGTTCCATTAGTGATGATTCACATCCTAGTTATTTACATTAAAAAGATTAAATATTTAAAAAAATTCACTATTTCTGACCAGTCGGATAAAGTTCCTCTGGTCCAGGTTCATTGCTTTCATTCAGGAATTGGATTTTTTGCAATGTACAAAAAATTATTCAAAATGTCAATTGTATCATGCCTCATTTTGAATAACCACTTTTTAAGGACTCCCATTGACTAAAATTGCCATTATTATAAACTTCTCCTGCTACTCAGAAGCTTGTATTTTGCCCAATTTCGAGCATGAAAATGATTCTAAGCACACTTATTTTAGTTCCATAGGTGATGATTCACATCCGGGAGTCATTTACAGTTGAAAGATTAAACATAAAAAATTCACCATTACTGTCCATTCGAAGAAAGCTTCTCGGGTCCGTTTGTCATAATTGTTTCATCGGAAATTCGATTTTCTGGGTCCGCACTAAAAATTATTGAAAATTTCAATTGTATTGGGCTTTATGTTGGATAACCGCTTTTCAAGGAATCCCATTGACTGAAATTGCCATTATTATAAACTTCTCCTGCTACTCAGAAGCTTGTATTTTGCCCAATTTCGAGCATGAAAAGGATTCTAAGCACACTTATTTTAGTTCCATAGGTGAGGATTCACATCCGGAAGTCATTTACAGTTGAAAGATTAAATATAAAAAATTCACCATTACTGTCCATTCGAAGAAAGCTTCTCGGGTCCGTTTGTCATAATTGTTTCATCGGAAATTCGATTTTCTGGGTCCGCACTAAAAATTATTCAAAATTTCAATTGTATTGGGCTTTATGTTGGATAACCGCTTTTCAAGGAATCCCAGTGACCAAAAATGCCACTTTATAGACTTTTCTTCCTACTTAGAAGTTTGTATTTTGCTCAATTTCGAGCATGAAAATGACTAATAGCAATTATTTTAGTTCCAAAAGTGATGATTCACATCTGAAAGTAATTTACAGTCAAAAGAATAAACATTAAAAAATTCACCATTACTGATCTGCTGATCATTCTGAGAAAGTTCCTCAGGTCTGAGGGTCATCGTATTTTTTGGACTGTACAAAAAATAATTCAAAATGTAAATTGTATTGCGCCTCAGGTTGAATTACCAGTATTAAGTCCTCCCTGTGACCAAAATTGCCATTTTATAGACTCTCTTCCTACTTAGAAGCTTGTATTTTGCCCAATTTTGAGCATGAAAAGGACCCTAAGCACACTTATTTTAGTTCCATAAGTGATGATTCACATCCGGGATTCATTTACAGTTGAAAGATTAAACATAAAAAATTCACCATTACTGTCCATTCGGAGAAAGATCCTCGGGTCAGTTTGTCATAATTTTTTCATCAGAAATTCGATTTTTTGGGTCCGCACTAAAAAATGATCCAAAATTTCAATTGTATTGGGCTTTATGTTGGATAACCGCTTTTCAAGCAATCCCAGTGACCAAAAATGCCATTTTATAGACTTTTCTTCCTACTTAGAAGTTTGTATTTTGCCCAATTTCGAGCATGAAAAGGACTCTGAGCACACTTATTTTACTTTCAAAAGTGATGATTCACATCCTAGTTATTTACATTCAAAAGATTACATATTTTAAAAAATTCACTATTTCTGACCAGTCGGAGAAAATTCCTCAGGTCCAGGTTCATTGCTTTCATTCAGGATTTGGATTTATTGCACTGTACAAAAAAATATTCAAAATGTCAATTGTATCATGCCTCATTTTGAATAACCACTTTTTAAGGACTCACATTGACTAAAATTGCCATTTTTATAAACTTCTCCTGCTACTCAGAAGGTTGTATTTTGCCCAATTTCGAGCATGAAAAGGACTCTAAGCACACTTATTTCAGTTCCAAAAGTGATGATTCACATCTGAAAGTAATTTACAGTCAAAAGATTAAACATTAAAAAAATCACCATTACTAATCATTCTGAGAAAGTTCCTCAGGTCTGAGGGTCATCGTTTTTTTTTGGACTGTACAAAAACTAATTCAAAATGTCAATTGTATTGCGCCTCAGGTTGAATTACCACTATTAAGTCCTCCCTGTGACCAAAATTGGCATTTTATAGACTTTTCTTCCTACTCAGAAGCTAGTATTTTGCCCAATTTCGAGCATGAAAATGATTCTAAGCACACTTATTTTAGTTCCATAGGTGATGATTCACATCCGGGAGTCATTTACAGTTGAAAGATTAAACATAAAAAATTCACCATTACTGTCCATTCGAAGAAAGCTCCTCGGGTCCGTTTGTCATAACTGTTTCATCGGAAATTCGATTTTCTGGGTCCGCACTAAAAATTATTCAAAATTTCAATTGTATTGGGCTTTATGTTGGATAACCGCTTTTCAAGGAATCCCAGTGACCAAAAATGCCATTTTATAGACTTTTCTTCCTACTTAGAAGCTTGTATTTTGCCCAATTTCGAGCATGAAAATGATTCCAAGTACACTTATTTTAGTTCCATAAGTTATGAATCACATCCTAGTTATTTACATTAAAAAGATGAAATATTTAAAAAAAAATCACTATTTCTGACCAGTCGGAGAAAGTTCCTCCGGTCCAGGTTCATTGCTTTCATTCAGGAATTGGAGTTTTTGCAAAAAAATATTCAAAATGTCAATTGTATCATGCCTCATTTTGAATAACCACTTTTTAAGGACTCCCATTGACTAAAATTGCCATTATTATAAACTTCTCCTGCTACTCAGAAGCTTGTATTTTGCCCAATTTCGAGCATGAAAATGATTCTAAGCACACTTATTTTAGTTCCATAGGTGATGATTCACATCTGAAAGTAATTTACAGTCAAAAGATTAAACAATAAAAAAAAAAACAATAAAAAAATCACCATTACTGATCATTCTGAGAAAGTTCCTGAGGTCTGGGGGTCACGTTTTTTTTTGGACTGTACAAAAACTAATTAAAAATGTCAATTGTATTGCGCCTCAGGTTGAATTACCACTATTAAGTCCTCCCTGCGACCAAAATTGGCATTTTATAGACTTTTCTTCTGACTTAGAACCTTGCATTTTGCCCAATTTAGAGTATGAAAATGACTCTAAGAACACTTATTTTAGTTCCATAAGTGATGATTCACATCCTAGTTATTTACATTAAAAAGATGAAATATTTAAAAAAATTCACTATTTCTGACCAGTCGGATAAAGTTCCTCCGGTCCAGGTTCATTGCTTTCATTCAGGAATTGGATTTTTTGCAATGTACAAAAAATTATTCAAAATGTCAATTGTATCATTCCTCATTTTGAATAACCACTTTTTAAGGACTCCCATTTACTAAAATTGCCATTATTATAAACTTCTCCTGCTACTCAGAAGCTTGTATTTTGCCCAATTTCGAGCATGAAAATGATTCTAAGCACACTTATTTTAGTTCCATAGGTGAGGATTCACATCCGGAAGTCATTTACAGTTGAAAGATTAAATATAAAAAATTCACCATTACTGTCCATTCGAAGAAAGCTTCTCGGGTCCGTTTGTCATAATTGTTTCATCGGAAATTCGATTTTCTGGGTCCGCACTAAAAATTATTCAAAATTTCAATTGTATTGGGCTTTATGTTGGATAACCGCTTTTCAAGGAATCCCAGTGACCAAAAATGCCACTTTATAGACTTTTCTTCCTACTTAGAAGTTTGTATTTTGCTCAATTTCGAGCATGAAAAGGACTCTGAGCACACTTATTTTACTTTCAAAAGTGATGATTCACTTCCTAGTTATTTACATTCAAAAGATTACATATTTAAAAAAATCACTATTTCTGACGAGCCGGAGAAAGCTCTTCCGGTCCAGGTTCGTTGTTTTTCATCAAGAATTGGATTTTTTGGACTGTACAAAAAAATATTCAAAATGTCAATTGTATCATGCCTCATTTTGAATAACCACTTTTTAAGAACTCACATAAACTAAAATTGCCATTTTTATAAACTTCTCCTGCTACTCAGAAGGATGTATTTTGCCCAATTTCGAGCATGTAAAGGATTCTAAGCACACTTATTTTAGTTCCAAAAGTGATGATTCACATCTGAAAGTAATTTACAGTCAAAAGATTAAACATTAAAAAATCACCATTACTGATCATTCTGAGAAAGTTCCTCAGGTCTGAGGGGCACGTTTTTTTGTGGACTGTACAAAAACTAATTCAAAATGTCAATTGTATTGCGCCTCAGGTTGAATTACCACTATTAAGTCCTCCCTGTGACCAAAATTGGCATTTTATAGACTTTTCTTCCGACTTAGAACCTTGCATTTTGCCCAATTTCGAGCATGAAAATGACTCTAAGAACACTTATTTTAGTTCCATAAGTGATGATTCACATCCTAGTTATTTACATTAAAAAGATTAAATATTTAAAAAAATTCACTATTTCTGACCAGTCGGATAAAGTTCCTCTGGTCCAGGTTCATTGCTTTCATTCAGGAATTGGATTTTTTGCAATGTACAAAAAATTATTCAAAATGTCAATTGTATCATGCCTCATTTTGAATAACCACTTTTTAAGGACTCCCATTGACTAAAATTGCCATTATTATAAACTTCTCCTGCTACTCAGAAGCTTGTATTTTGCCCAATTTCGAGCATGAAAATGATTCTAAGCACACTTATTTTAGTTCCATAGGTGATGATTCACATCCGGGAGTCATTTACAGTTGAAAGATTAAACATAAAAAATTCACCATTACTGTCCATTCGAAGAAAGCTTCTCGGGTCCGTTTGTCATAATTGTTTCATCGGAAATTCGATTTTCTGGGTCCGCACTAAAAATTATTGAAAATTTCAATTGTATTGGGCTTTATGTTGGATAACCGCTTTTCAAGGAATCCCATTGACTGAAATTGCCATTATTATAAACTTCTCCTGCTACTCAGAAGCTTGTATTTTGCCCAATTTCGAGCATGAAAAGGATTCTAAGCACACTTATTTTAGTTCCATAGGTGAGGATTCACATCCGGAAGTCATTTACAGTTGAAAGATTAAATATAAAAAATTCACCATTACTGTCCATTCGAAGAAAGCTTCTCGGGTCCGTTTGTCATAATTGTTTCATCGGAAATTCGATTTTCTGGGTCCGCACTAAAAATTATTCAAAATTTCAATTGTATTGGGCTTTATGTTGGATAACCGCTTTTCAAGGAATCCCAGTGACCAAAAATGCCACTTTATAGACTTTTCTTCCTACTTAGAAGTTTGTATTTTGCTCAATTTCGAGCATGAAAAGGACTCTGAGCACACTTATTTAACTTTCAAAAGTGATGATTCACTTCCTAGTTATTTACATTCAAAAGATTACATATTTAAAAAAATCACTATTTCTGACGAGCCGGAGAAAGCTCTTCCGGTCCAGGTTCGTTGTTTTTCATCAAGAATTGGATTTTTTGGACTGTACAAAAAAATATTCAAAATGTCAATTGTATCATGCCTCATTTTGAATAACCACTTTTTAAGAACTCACATAAACTAAAATTGCCATTTTTATAAACTTCTCCTGCTACTCAGAAGGATGTATTTTGCCCAATTTCGAGCATGTAAAGGATTCTAAGCACACTTATTTTAGTTCCAAAAGTGATGATTCACATCTGAAAGTAATTTACAGTCAAAAGATTAAACATTAAAAAATCACCATTACTGATCATTCTGAGAAAGTTCCTCAGGTCTGAGGGGCACGTTTTTTTGTGGACTGTACAAAAACTAATTCAAAATGTCAATTGTATTGCGCCTCAGGTTGAATTACCACTATTAAGTCCTCCCTGTGACCAAAATTGGCATTTTATAGACTTTTCTTCCGACTTAGAACCTTGCATTTTGCCCAATTTCGAGCATGAAAATGACTCTAAGAACACTTATTTTAGTTCCATAAGTGATGATTCACATCCTAGTTATTTACATTAAAAAGATTAAATATTTAAAAAAATTCACTATTTCTGACCAGTCGGATAAAGTTCCTCTGGTCCAGGTTCATTGCTTTCATTCAGGAATTGGATTTTTTGCAATGTACAAAAAATTATTCAAAATGTCAATTGTATCATGCCTCATTTTGAATAACCACTTTTTAAGGACTCCCATTGACTAAAATTGCCATTATTATAAACTTCTCCTGCTACTCAGAAGCTTGTATTTTGCCCAATTTCGAGCATGAAAATGATTCTAAGCACACTTATTTTAGTTCCATAGGTGATGATTCACATCCGGGAGTCATTTACAGTTGAAAGATTAAACATAAAAAATTCACCATTACTGTCCATTCGAAGAAAGCTTCTCGGGTCCGTTTGTCATAATTGTTTCATCGGAAATTCGATTTTCTGGGTCCGCACTAAAAATTATTCAAAATTTCAATTGTATTGGGCTTTATGTTGGATAACCGCTTTTCAAGGAATCCCATTGACTGAAATTGCCATTATTATAAACTTCTCCTGCTACTCAGAAGCTTGTATTTTGCCCAATTTCGAGCATGAAAAGGATTCTAAGCACACTTATTTTAGTTCCATAGGTGAGGATTCACATCCGGAAGTCATTTACAGTTGAAAGATTAAATATAAAAAATTCACCATTACTGTCCATTCGAAGAAAGCTTCTCGGGTCCGTTTGTCATAATTGTTTCATCGGAAATTCGATTTTCTGGGTCCGCACTAAAAATTATTCAAAATTTCAATTGTATTGGGCTTTATGTTGGATAACCGCTTTTCAAGGAATCCCAGTGACCAAAAATGCCACTTTATAGACTTTTCTTCCTACTTAGAAGTTTGTATTTTGCTCAATTTCGAGCATGAAAAGGACTCTGAGCACACTTATTTTACTTTCAAAAGTGATGATTCACTTCCTAGTTATTTACATTCAAAAGATTACATATTTAAAAAAATCACTATTTCTGACGAGCCGGAGAAAGCTCTTCCGGTCCAGGTTCGTTGTTTTTCATCAAGAATTGGATTTTTTGGACTGTACAAAAAAATATTCAAAATGTCAATTGTATCATGCCTCATTTTGAATAACCACTTTTTAAGAACTCACATTGACTAAAATTGCCATTTTTATAAACTTCTCCTGCTACTCAGAAGGATGTATTTTGCCCAATTTCGAGCATGTAAAGGATTCTAAGCACACTTATTTTAGTTCCAAAAGTGATGATTCACATCTGAAAGTAATTTACAGTCAAAAGATTAAACATTAAAAAATCACCATTACTGATCATTCTGAGAAAGTTCCTCAGGTCTGAGGGGCACGTTTTTTTGTGGACTGTACAAAAACTAATTCAAAATGTCAATTGTATTGCGCCTCAGGTTGAATTACCACTATTAAGTCCTCCCTGTGACCAAAATTGGCATTTTATAGACTTTTCTTCCGACTTAGAACCTTGCATTTTGCCCAATTTCGAGCATGAAAATGACTCTAAGAACACTTATTTTAGTTCCATAAGTGATGATTCACATCCTAGTTATTTACATTAAAAAGATTAAATATTTAAAAAAATTCACTATTTCTGACCAGTCGGATAAAGTTCCTCTGGTCCAGGTTCATTGCTTTCATTCAGGAATTGGATTTTTTGCAATGTACAAAAAATTATTCAAAATGTCAATTGTATCATGCCTCATTTTGAATAACCACTTTTTAAGGACTCCCATTGACTAAAATTGCCATTATTATAAACTTCTCCTGCTACTCAGAAGCTTGTATTTTGCCCAATTTCGAGCATGAAAATGATTCTAAGCACACTTATTTTAGTTCCATAGGTGATGATTCACATCCGGGAGTCATTTACAGTTGAAAGATTAAACATAAAAAATTCACCATTACTGTCCATTCGAAGAAAGCTTCTCGGGTCCGTTTGTCATAATTGTTTCATCGGAAATTCGATTTTCTGGGTCCGCACTAAAAATTATTCAAAATTTCAATTGTATTGGGCTTTATGTTGGATAACCGCTTTTCAAGGAATCCCATTGACTAAAATTGCCATTATTATAAACTTCTCCTGCTACTCAGAAGCTTGTATTTTGCCCAATTTCGAGCATGAAAATGATTCTAAGCACACTTATTTTAGTTCCATAGGTGAGGATTCACATCCGGAAGTCATTTACAGTTGAAAGATTAAATATAAAAAATTCACCATTACTGTCCATTCGAAGAAAGCTTCTCGGGTCCGTTTGTCATAATTGTTTCATCGGAAATTCGATTTTCTGGGTCCGCACTAAAAATTATTCAAAATTTCAATTGTATTGGGCTTTATGTTGGATAACCGCTTTTCAAGGAATCCCAGTGACCAAAAATGCCATTTTATAGACTTTTCTTCCTACTTAGAAGTTTGTATTTTGCTCAATTTCGAGCATGAAAAGGACTCTGAGCACACTTATTTTACTTTCAAAAGTGATGATTCACTTCCTAGTTATTTACATTCAAAAGATTACATATTTAAAAAAATCACTATTTCTGACGAGCCGGAGAAAGCTCTTCCGGTCCAGGTTCGTTGTTTTTCATCAAGAATTGGATTTTTTGGACTGTACAAAAAAATATTCAAAATGTCAATTGTATCATGCCTCATTTTGAATAACCACTTTTTAAGAACTCACATTGACTAAAATTGCCATTTTTATAAACTTCTCCTGCTACTCAGAAGGATGTATTTTGCCCAATTTCGAGCATGTAAAGGATTCTAAGCACACTTATTTTAGTTCCAAAAGTGATGATTCACATCTGAAAGTAATTTACAGTCAAAAGATTAAACATTAAAAAATCACCATTACTGATCATTCTGAGAAAGTTCCTCAGGTCTGAGGGGCACGTTTTTTTGTGGACTGTACAAAAACTAATTCAAAATGTCAATTGTATTGTGCCTCAGGTTGAATTACCACTATTAAGTCCTCCCTGTGACCAAAATTGGCATTTTATAGACTTTTCTTCCGACTTAGAACCTTGCATTTTGCCCAATTTCGAGCATGAAAATGACTCTAAGAACACTTATTTTAGTTCCATAAGTGATGATTCACATCCTAGTTATTTACATTAAAAAGATTAAATATTTAAAAAAATTCACTATTTCTGACCAGTCGGATAAAGTTCCTCTGGTCCAGGTTCATTGCTTTCATTCAGGAATTGGATTTTTTGCAATGTACAAAAAATTATTCAAAATGTCAATTGTATCATGCCTCATTTTGAATAACCACTTTTTAAGGACTCCCATTGACTAAAATTGCCATTATTATAAACTTCTCCTGCTACTCAGAAGCTTGTATTTTGCCCAATTTCGAGCATGAAAATGATTCTAAGCACACTTATTTTAGTTCCATAGGTGATGATTCACATCCGGGAGTCATTTACAGTTGAAAGATTAAACATAAAAAATTCACCATTACTGTCCATTCGAAGAAAGCTTCTCGGGTCCGTTTGTCATAATTGTTTCATCGGAAATTCGATTTTCTGGGTCCGCACTAAAAATTATTCAAAATTTCAATTGTATTGGGCTTTATGTTGGATAACCGCTTTTCAAGGAATCCCATTGACTGAAATTGCCATTATTATAAACTTCTCCTGCTACTCAGAAGCTTGTATTTTGCCCAATTTCGAGCATGAAAAGGATTCTAAGCACACTTATTTTAGTTCCATAGGTGAGGATTCACATCCGGAAGTCATTTACAGTTGAAAGATTAAATATAAAAAATTCACCATTACTGTCCATTCGAAGAAAGCTTCTCGGGTCCGTTTGTCATAATTGTTTCATCGGAAATTCGATTTTCTGGGTCCGCACTAAACATTATTCAAAATTTCAATTGTATTGGGCTTTATGTTGGATAACCGCTTTTCAAGGAATCCCAGTGACCAAAAATGCCACTTTATAGACTTTTCTTCCTACTTAGAAGTTTGTATTTTGCTCAATTTCGAGCATGAAAAGGACTCTGAGCACACTTATTTTACTTTCAAAAGTGATGATTCACTTCCTAGTTATTTACATTCAAAAGATTACATATTTAAAAAAATCACTATTTCTGACGAGCCGGAGAAAGCTCTTCCGGTCCAGGTTCGTTGTTTTTCATCAAGAATTGGATTTTTTGGACTGTACAAAAAAATATTCAAAATGTCAATTGTATCATGCCTCATTTTGAATAACCACTTTTTAAGAACTCACATTGACTAAAATTGCCATTTTTATAAACTTCTCCTGCTACTCAGAAGGATGTATTTTGCCCAATTTCGAGCATGTAAAGGATTCTAAGCACACTTATTTTAGTTCCAAAAGTGATGATTCACATCTGAAAGTAATTTACAGTCAAAAGATTAAACATTAAAAAATCACCATTACTGATCATTCTGAGAAAGTTCCTCAGGTCTGAGGGGCACGTTTTTTTGTGGACTGTACAAAAACTAATTCAAAATGTCAATTGTATTGCGCCTCAGGTTGAATTACCACTATTAAGTCCTCCCTGTGACCAAAATTGGCATTTTATAGACTTTTCTTCCGACTTAGAACCTTGCATTTTGCCCAATTTCGAGCATGAAAATGATTCCAAGTACACTTATTTTAGTTCCATAAGTTATGAATCACATCCTAGTTATTTACATTAAAAAGATGAAATATTTAAAAAAAAATCACTATTTCTGACCAGTCGGAGAAAGTTCCTCCGGTCCAGGTTCATTGCTTTCATTCAGGAATTGGAGTTTTTGCAAAAAAATATTCAAAATGTCAATTGTATCATGCCTCATTTTGAATAACCACTTTTTAAGGACTCCCATTGACTAAAATTGCCATTATTATAAACTTCTCCTGCTACTCAGAAGCTTGTATTTTGCCCAATTTCGAGCATGAAAATGATTCTAAGCACACTTATTTTAGTTCCATAGGTGATGATTCACATCTGAAAGTAATTTACAGTCAAAAGATTAAACAATAAAAAAAATAAACAATAAAAAATCACCATTACTGATCATTCTGAGAAAGTTCCTCAGGTCTGGGGGTCACGTTTTTTTTGGACTGTACAAAAACTAATTAAAAATGTCAATTGTATTGCGCCTCAGGTTGAATTACCACTATTAAGTCCTCCCTGCGACCAAAATTGGCATTTTATAGACTTTTCTTCCGACTTAGAACCTTGCATTTTGCCCAATTTCGAGTATGAATATGACTCTAAGAACACTTATTTTAGTTCCACAAGTGATGATTCACATCCTAGTTATTTACATTAAAAAGATGAAATATTTAAAAAAATTCACTATTTCTGACCAGTCGGATAAAGTTCCTCCGGTCCAGGTTCATTGCTTTCATTCAGGAATTGGATTTTTTGCAATGTACAAAAAATTATTCAAAATGTCAAATGTATCATTCCTCATTTTGAATAACCACTTTTTAAGGACTCCCATTTACTAAAATTGCCATTATTATAAACTTCTCCTGCTACTCAGAAGCTTGTATTTTGCCCAATTTCGAGCATGAAAATGACTAATAGCAATTATTTCAGTTCCAAAAGTGATGATTCACATCTGAAAGTAATTTACAGTCAAAAGATTAAACATTAAAAAATTCACCATTACTGATCATTCTGAGAAAGTTCCTCAGGTCTGAGGGTCATCGTATTTTTTGGACTGTACAAAAAATAATTCAAAATGTAAATTGTATTGCGCCTCAGGTTGAATTACCAGTATTAAGTCCTCCCTGTGACCAAAATTGCCATTTTATAGACTCTCTTCCTACTTAGAAGCTTGTATTTTGCCCAATTTCGAGCATGAAAAGGACCCTAAGCACACTTATTTTAGTTCCATAAGTGATGATTCACATCCGGGATTCATTTACAGTTGAAAGATTAAACATAAAAAATTCACCATTACTGTCCATTCGGAGAAAGATCCTCCGGTCAGTTTGTCATAATTTTTTCATCAGAAATTCGATTTTTTGGGTCCGCACTAAAAAATGATCCAAAATTTCAATTGTATTGGGCTTTATGTTGGATAACTGCTTTTCAAGCAATCCCAGTGACCAAAAATGCCATTTTATAGACTTTTCTTCCTACTTAGAAGTTTGTATTTTGCCCAATTTCGAGCATGAAAAGGACTCTGAGCACACTTATTTTACTTTCAAAAGTGATGATTCACATCCTAGTTATTTACATTCAAAAGATTACATATTTTAAAAAATTCACTATTTCTGACCAGTCGGAGAAAATTCCTCCGGTCCAGGTTCATTGCTTTCATTCAGGAATTGGATTTTTTGCACTGTACAAAAAATTATTCAAAACGTCAATTGGATCATGCCTCATTTTGAATAACCACTTTTTAAGAACTCACATTGACTAAAATTGCCATTTTTATAAACTTCCCCTGCTACTCAGAAGCTTGTATTTTGCCCAATTTCGAGCGTGAAAATGATTCTAAGCACACTTATTTTAGTTCCAAAAGTGATGATTCACATCTGAAAATAATTTACAGTCAAAAGATTAAACATTAAAAAATCACCATTACTGATCATTCTGATAAAGTTCCTCAGGTCTGGGAGCCACGTTTTGTTTTGGACTGTACAAAAAACTTATTCAAAATGTCAATTTTATCATGCCTCATTTTGAATAACCACTTTCTAAGGACTCTCATTTACTAAAATTGCCATTATTATAAACTTCTCCTGCTACTCAGAAGCTTGTATTTTGCCCAATTTCGAGCATGAAAATGATTCTAAGCACACTTATTTTAGTTCCATAGGTGATGATTCACATCCGGGAGTCATTTACAGTTGAAAGATTAAACATAAAAAATTCACCATTACTGTCCATTCGAAGAAAGCTTCTCGGGTCCGTTTGTCATAATTGTTTCATCGGAAATTCGATTTTCTAGGTCCGCACTAAAAATTATTCAAAATTTCAATTGTATTGGGCTTTATGTTGGATAACCGCTTTTCAAGGAATCCCAGTGACCAAAAATGCCATTTTATAGACTTTTCTTCCTACTTAGAAGCTTGTATTTCGCCCAATTTCGAGCATGAAAATGATTCCAAGTACACTTATTTTAGTTCCATAAGTTATGAATCACATCCTAGTTATTTACATTAAAAAGATGAAATATTTTAAAAAAATCACTATTTCTGACCAGTCGGAGAAAGTTCCTCCGGTCCAGGTTCATTGCTTTCATTCAGGAATTGGAGTTTTTGCAAAAAAATATTCAAAATGTCAATTGTATCATGCCTCATTTTGAATAACCACTTTTTAAGGACTCCCATTGACTAAAATTGCCATTATTATAAACTTCTCCTGCTACTCAGAAGCTTGTATTTTGCCCAATTTCGAGCATGAAAATGATTCTAAGCATACTTATTTTAGTTCCATAGGTGATGATTCACATCTGAAAGTAATTTACAGTCAAAAGATTAAACAATAAAAAAAAAACAATAAAAAAATCACCATTACTGATCATTCTGAGAAAGTTCCTGAGGTCTGGGGGTCACGATTTTTTTTTGGACTGTACAAAAACTAATTAAAAATGTCAATTGTATTGCGCCTCAGGTTGAATTACCACTATTAAGTCCTCCCTGCTACCAAAATTGGCATTTTATAGACTTTTCTTCTGACTTAGAACCTTGCATTTTGCCCAATTTCGAGTATGAAAATGACTCTAAGAACACTTATTTTAGTTCCATAAGTGATGATTCACATCCTAGTTATTTACATTAAAAAGATGAAATATTTTAAAAAATTCACTATTTCTGACCAGTCGGATAAAGTTCCTCCGGTCCAGGTTCATTGCTTTCATTCAGGAATTGGATTTTTTGCAATGTACAAAAAATTATTCAAAATGTCAATTGTATCATTCCTCATTTTGAATAACCACTTTTTAAGGACTCCCATTGACTAAAATTGCCATTATTATAAACTTCTCCTGCTACTCAGAAGCTTGTATTTTGCCCAATTTCGAGCATGAAAATGATTCTAAGCACACTTATTTTAGTTCCATAGGTGATGATTCACATCCGGGAGTCATTTACAGTTGAAAGATTAAACATAAAAAATTCACCATTACTGTCCATTCGAAGAAAGCTTCTCGGGTCCGTTTGTCATAATTGTTTCATCGGAAATTCGATTTTCTGGGTCCGCACTAAAAATTATTCAAAATTTCAATTGTATTGGGCTTTATGTTGGATAACCGCTTTTCAAGGAATCCCATTGACTGAAATTGCCATTATTATAAACTTCTCCTGCTACTCAGAAGCTTGTATTTTGCCCAATTTCGAGCATGAAAATGATTCTAAGCACACTTATTTTAGTTCCATAGGTGAGGATTCACATCCGGAAGTCATTTACAGTTGAAAGATTAAATATAAAAAATTCACCATTACTGTCCATTCGAAGAAAGCTTCTCGGGTCCGTTTGTCATAATTGTTTCATCGGAAATTCGATTTTCTGGGTCCGCACTAAAAATTATTCAAAATTTCAATTGTATTGGGCTTTATGTTGGATAACCGCTTTTCAAGGAATCCCAGTGACCAAAAATGCCACTTTATAGACTTTTCTTCCTACTTAGAAGTTTGTATTTTGCTCAATTTCGAGCATGAAAAGGACTCTGAGCACACTTATTTTACTTTCAAAAGTGATGATTCACTTCCTAGTTATTTACATTCAAAAGATTACATATTTAAAAAAATCACTATTTCTGACGAGCCGGAGAAAGCTCTTCCGGTCCAGGTTCCTTGTTTTTCATCAAGAATTGGATTTTTTGGACTGTACAAAAAAATATTCAAAATGTCAATTGTATCATGCCTCATTTTGAATAACCACTTTTTAAGAACTCACATTGACTAAAATTGCCATTTTTATAAACTTCTCCTGCTACTCAGAAGGATGTATTTTGCCCAATTTCGAGCATGTAAAGGATTCTAAGCACACTTATTTTAGTTCCAAAAGTGATGATTCACATCTGAAAGTAATTTACAGTCAAAAGATTAAACATTAAAAAATCACCATTACTGATCATTCTGAGAAAGTTCCTCAGGTCTGAGGGGCACGTTTTTTTGTGGACTGTACAAAAACTAATTCAAAATGTCAATTGTATTGCGCCTCAGGTTGAATTACCACTATTAAGTCCTCCCTGTGACCAAAATTGGCATTTTATAGACTTTTCTTCCGACTTAGAACCTTGCATTTTGCCCAATTTCGAGCATGAAAATGACTCTAAGAACACTTATTTTAGTTCCATAAGTGATGATTCACATCCTAGTTATTTACATTAAAAAGATTAAATATTTAAAAAAAATTCACTATTTCTGACCAGTCGGATAAAGTTCCTCTGGTCCAGGTTCATTGCTTTCATTCAGGAATTGGATTTTTTGCAATGTACAAAAAATTATTCAAAATGTCAATTGTATCATGCCTCATTTTGAATAACCACTTTTTAAGGACTCCCATTGACTAAAATTGCCATTATTATAAACTTCTCCTGCTACTCAGAAGCTTGTATTTTGCCCAATTTCGAGCATGAAAATGATTCTAAGCACACTTATTTTAGTTCCATAGGTGATGATTCACATCCGGGAGTCATTTACAGTTGAAAGATTAAACATAAAAAATTCACCATTACTGTCCATTCGAAGAAAGCTTCTTGGGTCCGTTTGTCATAATTGTTTCATCGGAAATTCGATTTTCTGGGTCCGCACTAAAAATTATTGAAAATTTCAATTGTATTGGGCTTTATGTTGGATAACCGCTTTTCAAGGAATCCCATTGACTGAAATTGCCATTATTATAAACTTCTCCTGCTACTCAGAAGCTTGTATTTTGCCCAATTTCGAGCATGAAAATGACTAATAGCAATTATTTCAGTTCCAAAAGTGATGATTCACATCTGAAAGTAATTTACAGTCAAAAGAATAAACATTAAAAAATTCACCATTACTGATCTACTGATCATTCTGAGAAAGTTCCTCAGGTCTGAGGGTCATCGTATTTTTTGGACTGTACAAAAAATAATTCAAAATGTAAATTGTATTGCGCCTCAGGTTGAATTACCAGTATTAAGTCCTCCCTGTGACCAAAATTGCCATTTTATAGACTCTCTTCCTACTTAGAAGCTTGTATTTTGCCCAATTTCGAGCATGAAAAGGACCCTAAGCACACTTATTTTAGTTCCATAAGTGATGATTCACATCCGGGATTCATTTACAGTTGAAAGATTAAACATAAAAAATTCACCATTACTGTCCATTCGGAGAAAGATCCTCGGGTCAGTTTGTCATAATTTTTTCATCAGAAATTCGATTTTTTGGGTCTGCACTAAAAAATGATCCAAAATTTCAATTGTATTGGGCTTTATGTTGGATAACCGCTTTTCAAGCAATCCCAGTGACCAAAAATGCCATTTTATAGACTTTTCTTCCTACTTAGAAGTTTGTATTTTGCCCAATTTCGAGCATGAAAAGGACTCTGAGCACACTTATTTTACTTTCAAAAGTGATGATTCACATCCTAGTTATTTACATTCAAAAGATTACATATTTTAAAAAATTCACTATTTCTGACCAGTCGGAGAAAATTCCTCAGGTCCAGGTTCATTGCTTTCATTCAGGATTTGGATTTATTGCACTGTACAAAAAAATATTCAAAATGTCAATTGTATCATGCCTCATTTTGAATAACCACTTTTTAAGGACTCACATTGACTAAAATTGCCATTTTTATAAACTTCTCCTGCTACTCAGAAGGTTGTATTTTGCCCAATTTCGAGCATGAAAAGGACTCTAAGCACACTTATTTCAGTTCCAAAAGAGATGATTCACATCTGAAAGTAATTTACAGTCAAAAGATTAAACATTAAAAAATTCACCATTACTGATCATTCTGAGAAAGTTCCTCAGGTCTGAGGGTCATCGTATTTTTTGGACTGTACAAAAAATAATTCAAAATGTAAATTGTATTGCGCCTCAGGTTGAATTACCAGTATTAAGTCCTCCCTGTGACCAAAATTGCCATTTTATAGACTCTCTTCCTACTTAGAAGCTTGTATTTTGCCCAATTTCGAGCATGAAAAGGACCCTAAGCACACTTATTTTAGTTCCATAAGTGATGATTCACATCCGGGATTCATTTACAGTTGAAAGATTAAACATAAAAAATTCACCATTACTGTCCATTCGAAGAAAGCTTCTCGGGTCCGTTTGTCATAATTGTTTCATCGGAAATTCGATTTTCTAGGTCCGCACTAAAAATTATTGAAAATTTCAATTGTATTGGGCTTTATGTTGGATAACCGCTTTCCAAGGAATCCCATTGACTGAAATTGCCATTATTATAAACTTCTCCTGCTACTCAGAAGCTTGTATTTTGCCCAATTTCGAGCATGAAAATGATTCTAAGCACACTTATTTTAGTTCCATAGGTGAGGATTCACATCCGGAAGTCATTTACAGTTGAAAGATTAAATATAAAAAATTCACCATTACTGTCCATTCGAAGAAAGCTTCTCGGGTCCGTTTGTCATAATTGTTTCATCGGAAATTCGATTTTCTGGGTCCGCACAAAAAATTATTCAAAATTTCAATTGTATTGGGCTTTATGTTGGATAACCGCTTTTCAAGGAATCCCAGTGACCAAAAATGCCACTTTATAGACTTTTCTTCCTACTTAGAAGTTTGTATTTTGCTCAATTTCGAGCATGAAAAGGACTCTGAGCACACTTGTTTTACTTTCAAAAGTGATGATTCACTTCCTAGTTATTTACATTCAAAAGATTACATATTTAAAAAAATCACTATTTCTGACGAGCCGGAGAAAGCTCTTCCGGTCCAGGTTCGTTGTTTTTCATCAAGAATTGGATTTTTTGGACTGTACAAAAAAATATTCAAAATGTCAATTGTATCATGCCTCATTTTGAATAACCACTTTTTAAGAACTCACATTGACTAAAATTGCCATTTTTATAAACTTCTCCTGCTACTCAGAAGGATGTATTTTGCCCAATTTCGAGCATGTAAAGGATTCTAAGCACACTT
The DNA here is from genome assembly GCF_964204655.1 of Triturus cristatus. Lineage (NCBI taxonomy): Eukaryota > Metazoa > Chordata > Amphibia > Caudata > Salamandridae > Triturus > Triturus cristatus. The sequence continues at coordinate 257,129,442 of NC_140584.1, forward strand.
ATTTTAGTTCCAAAAGTGATGATTCACATCTGAAAGTAATTTACAGTCAAAAGATTAAACATTAAAAAATCACCATTACTGATCATTCTGAGAAAGTTCCTCAGGTCTGAGGGCCACGTTTTTTTGTGGACTGTACAAAAACGAATTCAAAATGTCAATTGTATTGCGCCTCAGGTTGAATTACCACTATTAAGTCCTCCCTGCGACCAAAATTGGCATTTTATAGACTTTTCTTCCGACTTAGAACCTTGCATTTTGCCCAATTTCGAGCATGAAAATGACTCTAAGAACACTTATTTTAGTTCCATAAGTGATTATTCACATCGTAGTTATTTACATTAAAAAGATTAAATATTTAAAAAAAATCACTATTTCTGACCAGTCGGATAAAGTTCCTCTGGTCCAGGTTCATTGCTTTCATTCAGGAATTGGATTTTTTGCAATGTACAAAAAATTATTCAAAATGTCAATTGTATCATGCCTCATTTTGAATAACCACTTTTTAAGGACTCCCATTGACTAAAATTGCCATTATTATAAACTTCTCCTGCTACTCAGAAGCTTGTATTTTGCCCAATTTCGAGCATGAAAATGATTCTAAGCACACTTATTTTAGTTCCATAGGTGATGATTCACATCCGGGAGTCATTTACAGTTGAAAGATTAAACATAAAAAATTCACCATTACTGTCCATTCGAAGAAAGCTTCTCGGGTCCGTTTGTCATAATTGTTTCATCGGAAATTCGATTTTCTGGGTCCGCACTAAAAACTATTCAAAATTTCAATTGTATTGGGCTTTATGTTGGATAACCGCTTTTCAAGGAATCCCAGTGACCAAAAATGCCATTTTATAGACTTTTCTTCCTACTTAGAAGCTTGTATTTTGCCCAATTTCGAGCATGAAAATGACTAATAGCAATTATTTCAGTTCCAAAAGTGATGATTCACATCTGAAAGTAATTTACAGTCAAAAGAATAAACATTAAAAAATTCACCATTACTGATCTACTGATCATTCTGAGAAAGTTCCTCAGGTCTGAGGGTCATCGTATTTTTTGGATTGTACAAAAAATAATTCAAAATGTAAATTGTATTGCGCCTCAGGTTGAATTACCAGTATTAAGTCCTCCCTGTGACCAAAATTGCCATTTTATAGACTCTCTTCCTACTTAGAAGCTTGTATTTTGCCCAATTTTGAGCATGAAAAGGACCCTAAGCACACTTATTTTAGTTCCATAAGTGATGATTCACATCCGGGATTCATTTACAGTTGAAAGATTAAACATAAAAAATTCACCATTACTGTCCATTCGGAGAAAGATCCTCGGGTCAGTTTGTCATAATTTTTTCATCAGAAATTCGATTTTTTGGGTCCGCACTAAAAAATGATCCAAAATTTCAATTGTATTGGGCTTTATGTTGGATAACCGCTTTTCAAGCAATCCCAGTGACCAAAAATGCCATTTTATAGACTTTTCTTCCTACTTAGAAGTTTGTATTTTGCCCAATTTCGAGCATGAAAAGGACTCTGAGCACACTTATTTCAGTTCCAAAAGTGATGATTCACATCTGAAAGTAATTTACAGTCAAAAGATTAAACATTAAAAAAATCACCATTACTAATCATTCTGAGAAAGTTCCTCAGGTCTGAGGGTCATCGTTTTTTTTTGGACTGTACAAAAACTAATAAAAAATGTCAATTGTATTGCGCCTCAGGTTGAATTACCACTATTAAGTCCTCCCTGTGACCAAAATTGGCATTTTATAGACTTTTCTTCCTACTTAGAACCTTGTATTTTGCCCAATTTCGAGCATGAAAATGATTCTAAGCACACTTATTTTAGTTCCATAGGTGATGATTCACATCCGGGAGTCATTTACAGTTGAAAGATTAAACATAAAAAATTCACCATTACTGTCCATTCGACGAAAGCTTCTCGGGTCCGTTTGTCATAATTGTTTCATCGGAAATTCGATTTTCTGGGTCCGCACTAAAAATTATTCAAAATTTCAATTGTATTGGGCTTTATGTTGGATAACCGCTTTTCAAGGAGTGACCAAAAATGCCATTTTATAGACTTTTCTTCCTACTTAGAAGCTTGTATTTTGCCCAATTTCGAGCATGAAAATGACTAATAGCAATTATTTCAGTTCCAAAAGTGATGATTCACATCTGAAAGTAATTTACAGTCAAAAGAATAAACATTAAAAAATTCACCATTACTGATCTGCTGATCATTCTGAGAAAGTTCCTCAGGTCTGAGGGTCATCGTATTTTTTGGACTGTACAAAAAATAATTCAAAATGTCAATTGTATTGCGCCTCAGGTTGAATTACCAGTATTAAGTCCTCCCTGTGACCAAAATTGCCATTTTATAAACTTTTCTTCCTACTTAGAAGCTTGTATTTTGCCCAATTTTGAGCATGAAAAGGACCCTAAGCACACTTATTTTACTTCCATAAGTGATGATTCACATCCTAGTTATTTACATTAAAAAGATGAAATATTTTAAAAAACTTCACTATTTCTGACCAGTCGGAGAAAGTTCCTCCGGTCCAGGTTCATTGCTTTCATTCAGGAATTGGAGTTTTTGCAATGTACAAAAAATTATTCAAAATGTCAATAGTATCATGCCTCATTTTGAATAACCACTTTTTAAGGACTCCCATTGACTAAAATTGCCATTATTATAAACTTCTCCTGCTACTCAGAAGCTTGCATTTTGCCCAATTTCGAGCATGAAAATGATTCTAAGCACACTTATTTTAGTTCCATAGGTGATGATTCACATCCGGGAGTCATTTACAGTTGAAAGATTAAACATAAAAAATTCACCATTACTGTCCATTCGAAGAAAGCTTCTCGGGTCCGTTTGTCATAATTGTTTCATCGGAAATTCGATTTTCTGGGTCCGCACTAAAAATTATTCAAAATTTCAATTGTATTGGGCATTATGTTGGATAACCGCTTTTCAAGGAATCCCAGTGACCAAAAATGCCACTTTATAGACTTTTCTTCCTACTTAGAAATTTGTATTTTGCTCAATTTCGAGCATGAAAAGGACTCTGAGCACACTTATTTTAATTTCAAAAGTGATGATTCACATCCTAGTTATTTACATTCAAAAGATTACATATTTAAAAAATCACTATTACTGACGAGCCGGAGAAAGCTCCTCCGGTCCAGGTTCGTTGTTTTTCATCAAGAATTGGATTTTTTGGACTGTACAAAAAAATATTCAAAATGTCAATTGTATCATGCCTCATTTTGAATAACCACTTTTTAAGAACTCACATTGACTAAAATTGCCATTTTTATAAACATTCTCCTGCTACTCAGAAGGATGTATTTTGCCCAATTTCGAACATGAAAAGGACTCTAAGCACACTTATTTTAGTTCCAAGTGATGATTCACATCTGAAAGTAATTTACAGTCAAAAGATTAAACATTAAAAAATCACCATTACTGATCATTCTGAGAAAGTTCCTCAGGTCTGGGGGTCACGTTTTCTTTTGGACTGTACAAAAACTAATTCAAAATGTCAATTGTATTGCGCCTCAGGTTGAATTACCAGTATTAAGTCCTCCCTGTGACCAAAATTGGCATTTTATAGACTTTTCTTTCGACTTAGAACCTTGCATTTTGCCCAATTTCGAGCATGAAAATGACTCTAAGAACACTTATTTTAGTTCCATAAGTGATGATTCACATCCTTGTTATTTACATTAAAAAGATTAAATATTTAAAAAAATTCATTATTTCTGACCAGTTGGATAAAGTTCCTCCGGTCCAGGTTCATTGCTTTCATTCAGGAATTGGATTTTTTGCAATGTACAAAAAATTATTCAAAATGTCAATTGTATCATGCCTCATTTTGAATAACCACTTTTTAAGACTCCCATTGACTAAAATTGCCATTAATATAAACTTCTCCTGCTACTCAGAAGCTTGTATTTTGCCCAATTTCGAGCATGAAAATGATTCTAAGCACACTTATTTTAGTTCCATAGGTGATGATTCACATCCAGGAGTCATTTACAGTTGAAAGATTAAACATAAAAAATTCACCATTACTGTCCATTCGAAGAAAGCTTCTCGGGTCCGTTTGTCATAATTGTTTCTTCGGAAATTCGATTTTCTGGGTCCGCACTAAAAATTATTCAAAATTTCAATTGTATTGGGCTTTATGTTGGATAACCGCTTTTCAAGGAATCCCAGTGACCAAAAATGCCATTTTATAGACTTTACTTCCTACTTAGAACCTTGTATTTTGCCCAATTTCGAGCATGAAAATGACTAACAGCAATTATTTCAGTTCCAAAAGTGATGATTCACATCTGAAAGTCATTTACAGTCTAAAGATTAAACATGAAAAAATCACCATTACTGGTCATTCAGAGAAAGTTCCTCAGGTCTGGGGGTCATCGTTTGTTTTGGACTGTACAAAGCACCTCATGTTGAATTACCAGTATTAAGGCCTCACAGTGACCAAAACTGACAATATTATAGACTTCTCTGCCTACTTAGACGCTTGTATATTTCCCAATTTCGAGCATCAAAATGACTAAGCATACTTACTTTAGATGAAAAAGTGATGATTCACATCAACGAGTCATTTACAGTTGAAAGATGAAACATTAAAAATTCACAATTACTGTCCATTTGGAGAAAGTTTCTCGGGTCCTTTTCTCATAATTTTTTCATCAGAAATTAGATTTTTTAGGACCTTAATAAACATGATTCAAAATTTCAATTGTATTGGGCCTTATGTTGGATAACCGCTTTTTAAGGAATCCCAGGGACCAAAATTGCCATTTTATTGACTTTTCCTCCTAATTAGAAGTTTGCATTCTGCCCAATTTCGAGCATGAAAATGACTCTAAAAGCAATTATTTTAGTTCCAAAAGTCATGATTCACAGCTGAAGTACGAGTTACTTACCTTCGGTAACGATGTATCTGGTAGAGACGATTCTAGCTGTAGATTCCTTCACGTAGAATTATCCCCTGGCGTGAGACTGGATCCGGAAACTTTTTGTCACAGCATCCCTGCGCGCCAGGAGCTGGGTGACATCACGCGACACCGCCCAGGCATCGTCCGCGTATGTGACGTCAGCGAGGTCACATGAGACCCGCCCCGGCACGCCCACATCAGTTATTTTTCCGATAACTTTTCTGCACCACAACGCGGAATCACCAGATAAAAAACTGTGGAAGCATGGGAACAGTGTGCGAAGAGCAGAAAAATTGGCAAGAAACGGTGAAAAAAACACCACCAGATTAGTGTCAACACGCAGAACCCAAGGGCAGGGAAATGAGAAAGAAGCATGAACCTGCACAGTCACCCTGCCAGCACAGACAACCTCCCATCCCTGCGCCGCGGAGGCAAGAGCATACGTAAAAGTCATGGCACACGTAGGCAACCCACCCACCCCCCATCCTGAGCAAGGAATGGGATCAGTCCCAAGACAGACAGGGACAACAAACTTACAAGCCACCCCAACCTAGAGGGCAACCACCCACAAGGACAAGGGCAAGACACGGCCAGAGGACCCTCAAACCAGAGGATAGCAATGGAAGGAAGGGAGGGAGGACAAGGATAGAAGCAATCCCCCCCCAAACCTGGAGTAGCCAGAGCAGCAGGGCACCGGAGCACCGGAACCCCATCCTCCAAAGGAGGAATGAACTGCCCCCAGACGGAGCCACCCGCCAAGAACAAGGAAGGCACTCACAGGAGACACAGCCCCCCACCGGGAGGCGAGTACCGAAGACCAACCCAAGGGTCCTCACAGAATAGGGGAGGAAGGGCGGGCCGTAAAGGAATCTGCGGCTAGATTAATCTCTACCAGATACATCGTTACCGAAAGTAAGTAACTCGTACATCTGATAGAGACTACTAGCCGCAGATTCCTTCACATAGAATAGCTACCCTAGCAATACCCCCTGGGAAGAAGGGTCTGCGAAAGGACCCCACCAGCCAATGCAGAACAGAGGGCCCCACAGGGGACCAGATCTGTGAACCAGGTAGAACCTCGCCCCTGCCAGGCCAAGGGAAACCCCACAAGCAGAACCCCACTGACCCCAAGGGGATGTAGGAGGGAAAGAAGGCTGAAGAGGCTCGTACACTCACAGCAGAGGAACCATGGGCAAGCTCTGGGAGGCTGTAATGACAAACTTTAGATCTCCCCTGGACCATGGAATGTACCGTCACTTTCCCAGGGAGAGAATATCAGTTCCAAACTTATGGAATATAACATATACACAGCACTTCCTAAGGTGGGCAAACTTTCAACACTCCCCCAAAGGCAAGGCAAGAGAACAATAATTTGCACATCAATTGTGAGGAGTAGCACCCACTTCCTATAACACAATTACCTGCTAGAAGGGAATTCACCCATCCTTCTACAACAGAATACTTGGCAAAGAAGAGTCCACACCTCCTGCTACAAGGAAAAGACAAATTGGTATATTTGGGATGTATTTTTAATGTTTACATGTCCCCCTTGGAGAAAATAGTTACCCCTTTTGGGATTAAGCTCTTAATGTATGCTGACGACACCCAATTAGTAGTTTCCCTAAGTCAGCATGACCACTCCCTCACTAACCTTCACAACTGTCTTAGTGATATAGCCAAATGGATGAACACCTCACATCTTAAACTCAACAACGATAAGACTGAAATGATGATTTTAGGCAATCAGTCACTTTACCAACCTAAATCCTTATGGCCTCCCTGTATGGGCTTGCCACCCAACCCAAAAAAGGAAATTAAGAGTTTAGGAATTTGGCTAGACGAAGGCCTTAACTTTTTCACCCACGCAAGAAAAACGGCTGGTGTGTGTCATGGCCTTCTACGGACCGCTAGAAAAATCTTGCCACTACTCCCAACGCAATCACAAAAACTCCTGATTCATGGCCTTGTGCTGTCTCGCCTGGACTATGGCAATGCCCTCTATCTAGGTGTCCCTAAAAAAGTTCTCTCAAAACTTCAGATAGTACAGAATGCCGCCGCTCGACTTCTCACAGGAACCCATCCTCGCTGTTCAGCTAAACCTGCTTTGAAGGCCTTGCACTGGTTGCCTATCCAAGAAAGGATACAATTTAAGGCACTTTGCACGACATATAAAATTCTGCAGGGCAAGGCCCCACCTATTTTAAAAAATGTATCACCCCTTATAGCACTAAGAGAACACTACGCTCTTCACACTGTAACTTGGCATTCGTTCCAAAAATCAAGAAGGCCCGTTCTGGGGGTCGACTCTTTGCATACAACTCGTCCAAGCTATGAAACTCACTGCCCTTGGACATTAGAGTCCAGCCCAACCTCCTCTCATTTCGTAGGGCACTCAAGACCTGGCTGTTCCCGTAAGGCTTCCCCGCGCTTGGTTTCTTTATCATTAGCGCTGGGACGCTTACGGGCAGCCATGCGCTCTACAAATCTGTAAAATAAATAAATTTATTAGTAAATAGCACCACACAGTAAGCCAAATGCACCTATCAGACTCTAACATATCAATAATATGATTGAACATACAATCAAGGCAAATATATATATATATATATTCAACCAAACTTCCTCACAAGTAGGAAAGCCGACGCCGTGTCTTGTGCTTCAATATTTCTTTTATTCGGTCAGCTAAAACGTTGAACGCGTTTCGCTTGTCCCGCAAGCTTGTTCACCAACATTTTACATAAAGTTTTGCCGCCATTTTAAGTGCTCAGTGCATACGTTGTACGTAAAGAACTAAATCATAAACAGTAACAACAGACTCGTAGTTCCATGTATATCGAAGTTGCTACGGAGCTCGGAAAATTGATTTATACATACAATTCATATTAATGTAACCATTCTTATCACATTAAAACAATTCCGCGATAACAATTCTTTGTCATATATTTGCATGATACAAATTATAGAGAAAATAAGGCTCCTCCTCTGAATAGCCTTATATCAATACAGACACTATTGCCCTAGTGGGCCAACATTCAAAGCGCAGAATTGTTTTCATAAATACTATCAGTACATGATCCTAGTGGATTAAGCCCGAGTGGGCAAATACCAATATTTTCAAGCTCAAATTCATTTATTCTAGACTATTGTTTAAACTAAGTCTGTTGAACATAAATGTGTACATAATCCGTGAAACTACAAAACTCTACTTACAAAAAATAAATTAAAAAATTGTTTAAAAAAGTTTGCTGAAAGGAGAGGGAGGGAAGTTCACTATAATTTTATAGATGTGTATGAAAATCTTCTTCTATATTAAGTCCTTCAGGGATCTTAGTATTAAGCCTAATAATATAGTTCGATTCTAACCTCCTCAATTTTTTGACCCGATCCCCACCTCTCTCACTCAGTGGGACTGCATCAATTATAAAATACTCAAGTCCTTTGGTATTTCTGTCGTGGAATTGGTCAAAGTGTCTTGCCACGGGGTAGGATTTATCCCCGTTTTTAATGGCCCTCAAGTGTTGTAAGACACGCTTGTGTACTTGTAGTATTGTGCTCCCAACGTAACGTAGACCGCATGGGCAACGGAGGACATACACAGCAAAGTCTGTTTTGCAGGTGTAATGGCCCTTGATTTTGTTTAGAACCGGTGATAGGCCTCCCACATAGTTAGATGTATTTTTGCCGTGGACACAGGCCTTGCATTTAGCACATTTTATGAAGCCCTCTTTTTTACTGAGCCAGCTTTTAATAGTTCTCCCTCTCGTTGTAGGGAGCATGTTGCTAACCAGAGACTGCTTGAGTGACTTGGCCTTCCTGAAAGTTATCAATGGCCTACGCCCCACATGTTTCTTAAGCACGGGATCGTTGGCAATGATGTGCCAATGTTTTTGCAAGATTTTTCTAAGACTGCCCTCGTGTATTAAAGCTAGTGATCAATCTGCATTTGCTGTCACTGTCATTGTCTGGCATCTCACGTCTGTTTTGGTGACTAAACAGGATTTGTTCTCTCGTTTTCTTGTGGGCCTTCCAAATTGCTGTATCTACCCATTTACTAGGGTAACCTCTAGCTGCAAATCTAGATTTCAAACATGTTAATTCTGTGCTAAGGTCTTCCTTGTTGCTGCAATTCCTCATGGCTCTAAGACACTCGCCATAGGGGATACTTCTTACTAGGTTGTTTGGATGAAAGCTAGTCGCATGTAGTAGAGTATTCCCATCTGTGGCCTTACGGTAAAGTTTTGTTTCAAGTTTATCTCCTGCAATGTAAACAGTTACATCTAAAAAATTGACACTTTCTGTACTTAATTCATACGTCAATTTTAAATTAAGATCGTTCTCTTGTAACCCATTCACAAAGTCACGTGCACTATTCTGAGAGCCCTTCCAAACGACAAACAAGTCGTCTATGTACCGGCTCCAAAAAACTACATTTTCCTGACATTCCTTGGGGAACCGGACTTGGACCACCTGCTCCTCCCACCAGCCCATATGCAAATTCGCATAGCTGGGGGCAAAGCAGGTGCCCATCGCGGTCCCGCACACTTGATGAAACAATTCTCCATTGAACAGAAAATAATTATTGTCAAGACATGTTTTGGTCATCGACAATAACATCTGGGTATGATGCCAAAGCTGTAACGGCCTGAAACCCAGATAGTGCCTAACAGTGTTAAGCCCATCAGTGTGTCTGATACTTGTATACAGAGTTGTTGCATCGATAGTCATCAAAACGTAGTCACACTCCCAAGGTATGTCATAGATCTTCCGTAGGAAATCCCCCGTATCTTGTATAAACGACGGGAGTTTACTGACCAAAGGATTAATGAAGGAGTCAACATATTTCGAGGTGTTTTCCAGTGCACTGGAAATGGCTGAAATGATCGGCCTTCCTGGGGGGTTTTCAATGCTCTTATGTACTTTCGGAATTAAGTAAAAAACTGGTGTCACGGGATTATTGATCTTCAAAAACATTTCATCATTGTTAATCAGACCCTGTTTATACCAGTCTAATAACATACTGTTGTATTTCTCGTGGCTAGCAGTCATTACTTCCTTGCTGACCCGTACATAGTTGGACTTATTATTCAGCTGTTTGTAGGCTTCTTTGAGATATTGTTCTCTCCCCCACAACACCACGTTACCCCCTATATCCGCATTGCGAACAATACATGTGTCATTACTCGACAATTTCTTAACTAGCGCATAGTAATCTTTCACGCTGAGTGTATGCTTGGTTCTTAAATTTTAATGTGCTGCACAATTTCTTGACATCATTCACCACTAAATCATTAAACACATCTACAGAGTCTTTGTTGGTCAGAGGCGTAAATTTGGAATTCAATTTAAACTTGGTTGGTGCCCTCTGTTCTATGTTCAAACTCTCATTCTCAGCCAGATGCAATGCTTTTTGTAGAGTGTCAGGCACTTCTTGGCTAGCTTGAGCCTCTTGACTCAAATCATCATGTAAATCAGCCATTACTAGCATCAAATTCATGTCGTCTACAGCCAGGTTGCCAGATTGATTTGGTATTGAGCTGCTCTGTGCCCCTACTGATTGTTTCGGAGCAATTGCAAAGAATTTTTTCAACTTAAGTGATCTAGTAAATTTGAAAATATCAACTCTAGTTTGTACATAGTCAATGTTCGCTTTGGGACAGTAGGATAAACCTAACTTGAGGATATCTTGCTCTTTGTCCGATAACGTCATCTCTGTAAGGTTAATGACAGTTGCTGCCTTGTTGCATTCTATTTGTTGGATTTCGTTGACTTCTTGCCGTTGTTGTTTGCATTGCTTTGCCCCTTTGCGCCGCCTCTGCCTCTTGGAGGCCTGGCGTTTGTTGGAGGGCGCGGGTGTAGGTTGAAGCGCCTCTCCTCGCGTAAAAAAATCAAATTCATCAATGACAGAAGGAACCGACATTCCGGTACTTGGACCTTCCTCTAGATCGGTATCCAATTCTGAGCTTTGCAAACTGCTAAGATCAGATTGCTGGTCACGTGGTCTGCTACTAGCAGCGTTGAGCCTTTGCTTTCGCATATTGTCGAATTTTTTAGCGAACGTATAGATTTGTCCACGTTCATAATCAATTTTGTCACGCCAGAACTTTTGTGCTTTTCTTTCTTTGATCGTAATTTCCAGCTTAGACAACCGATCTTTCATATCTGTTTTGAATTTTAGGATCGTGTCTTGATCAGGTTCTTTGTCAAGGATTAGCAGAATTTTTTCAATTTCTTCCAGTATTCTGGCACGGTCTATGTCAGCATACTTGACAAGGATATGCAACATTCTACTTGACGCTTCTTGATTATTTTCCGCCCACTCCTTCAGCATATTCGGATTGGGGTCTTCATATGTCGGTGCCACCATAATCCTAAGACCTCTGGGGATCCTTTTGACTTCTAGATAACGCTGGAGGGACTTAGCTTCCCACCATTTGGAGAGTTCTGAACTTTTAATTTTTCCAATCTCTTCAATCTGACTGTTACGTCCGTGACTTTCGTAGTGTTCATTGGTGCAGACCCTTTCTGAACGGAGGGTGTATCGTCATTAAATATGGAGAGAGCCGCTTCCTCCCTTTCCTTTAATTCTGTAGCTGACATTTTAATAAACTAAAACAACAAGGATAAATCCTGGCACCAAGAACCGCCAAAGTCCTCTGTTCTCAATGAACAAGAGTAATTCTTCACTCAATGGCTTTCCCCCTTCCCGTCTGAATTCAGCGTCCGCTTACCCCTTCGACGTAGTCAGGTTCCTCGGGTCCTCCGACTCGGAAAATACTGCTACTGTCGCGGAGAAAACTGCATTTTGCTCGATTGCCCACGGGAAGCCTGCACGCAATCCCGGATCATCAGACGGGGGGGCGGTGGCTGACAAACTGCTCCTCCGTTTGCTCAGGTATGCCTACCGCCTCCAAACCAGGGGGCGCGTCGACCAACGGACCTCCCAAGCACGGTCCGATAATATTCAACCAAACTTCCTCACAAGTAGGAAAGCCGACGCCGTGTCTTGTGCTTCAATATTTCTTTTATTCGGTCAGCTAAAACGTTGAACGCGTTTCGCTTGTCCCGCAAGCTTGTTCACCAACATTTTACATAAAGTTTTGCCGCCATTTTAAGTGCTCAGTGCATACGTTGTACGTAAAGAACTAAATTATCGCGGAATTGTTTTAATGTGATAAGAATGGTTACATTAATATGAATTGTATGTATAAATCAATTTTCCGAGCTCTGTAGCAACTTCGATATACATGGAACTACGAGTCTGTTGTTACTGTTTATGATTTAGTTCTTTACGTACAACGTATGCACTGAGCACTTAAAATGGCGGCAAAACTTTATGTAAAATGTTGGTGAACAAGCTTGCGGGACAAGCGAAACGCGTTCAACGTTTTAGCTGACCGAATAAAAGAAATATTGAAGCACAAGACACAGCGTTGGCTTTCCTACTTGTGAGGAAGTTTGGTTGAATATTATCGGACCGTGCTTGGGAGGTCCGTTCGTCGACGCGCCCCCTGGTTTGGAGGCGGTAGGCATACCTGAGCAAACGGAGGAGCAATATATATATATATATATATATATATATATATATATATAAGAAATATATATGTATGGATATAAGAATCAGAAATAAGAAGGAAAGGAAAGAATTCAGAAAAGAATCAAGAGACAGTTAGTATCAGAGACACCTCACCTAATGCTCCATCACTTCACCCCGCTTTGCTCAAGGGGAGTCCATTGCTTGAACCGGGTGAAGGTCAGAGGTGACACCAGCCTCTACTCTTCCGTGACAGCACGTATGCTCCACGGATGACCTGCCACCAAGCCAGTGTAGACTCCCCTTTTTAATACACATTCAAAACACAGCGAAGCTTCTAGCAAGCCACGCCCCCTAGTTCTCATGAAAGCCCGTACCAGCTTGATCGAAGGTCACAGCAACGGTTGATCAGGCCTTTGCTATGGCTACAAGTCAAACCATGTACATTCCTCTGATAAGAACCAGGTCTCTCTAGTCAGTAAAATGCGAAAAACAGGAAAAAAGAGCAGACCATGCCCTCCCCACTTTGCAGCTTCGTGTAGGCACAGAAAATGGCTTCAGAGTTAGTTAAGCCATGCACACAAAGGCCCAAAGCAAGATGCCACACAACTTACAAGCACCACTGTGCACACAGAAAAGTTTGAAGCAAGGTAAAGTCATAAGGCAGAATGGCATTAGACCACGTCAAAGCCAATAGGTCAAAGTCATAACTCACCTAACCCAAATAACATTATACACTTAATCCCTCAGTATACAACATTGAGCACATGTGTGCACCACCACCCACAACACTGCACCTCAACATCCCATACCTTCTATTCTTGGAAAGACTATTCCACTAAAAGGCAGAAGAAAAGCAGGCATATGCAAACCCATCCTACATTACGGCTAAGGTAACATAACACACTTAAGTCAGTATAGAATGGTGGTGGTTGAGGGTCATCATAGGGTGTCAGACCACAAAAGTGGCTCATTCACCACAGAGGCCAAAGCACCCCACTCCCCCACAAGGCAACATAGCTTCCGCCGGATGCCAAGACAGGAAGACGGAAGAAGAAGAAGCCTAGAGGGCCCAAGGAAACTTGGGAGAAGAAGGCGAGCCCACTCCAGATGCAGTGCAGTCTGCCAGCCAGAACAATGCCGGCAGTCAAGGCCAGAAGCAAGAAGAACAGCCCGAGGCCCCAGGAAGGACGAGTAGGCGACGCCTGGCAAGGGAGAACACAGGGACATCCCAGACCGCAGAACGGGAGCAGGGAGAGGCCCGGGCCACCACCACAACGTGTGGCCGTGCACACGACCTCAGGAGGCAAAAGCAACCTACGTAAACACCATGGAGCACCGGTACCCGAAGACGACCAGAACCCTCCCAGCAGAGCGCAAGTCATATGCGGCGGCGAGACTGATAGGTAATATCCCTTACCGTCAGTCGGTTGCGTCATACCGTAGGAAGTTACACTGGCTTCCCATTTCCCGTCGCATTCAATTCAAGATGCTGACTCTTGCTTTTCGGGCCCTCAATGGGTCAGGCCCGGGTTATTTGAGAAAGAGACTGGTGCTTTCCCAATCGGCCAGATCCTTGCGGTCAAACAACCTACGTCTTCTTACTGTTCCTCGCTTCCGCCGCTCCAGAATGGGCGGTAGAGCATTTACCGTAATGACGGGTAAACTCTGGAACAGCTTACCACTTGATCTTAGGTTTCTTCCTTCAGAATCTCTTTTTCGTAATAAATTGAAAACCTGGCTGTTCACCACCCCTTAAAATTGCCTCTCTTTCATAGTATGCAGTCTACAGCGCCGGGACACCCCCTTTGGGGGTAGCCGTGCGCTCTACAAGCTTCTTAAATAAATAAAATAAATAAGACAGCTACCATTACCCCACATAGGGCACGTGAAGTCCCAAGATATGGGAACCCTCTTTGGAAGAACTTCCGCAGCAGAGGAAGAAACAAAAGAACAACGGTGAAAAAAAGCACCCCCGCTGCAGGCTTGACAGCAGCCCAAGCAAAGCAGTAGGCCCAATCTCAGGGCCAAGTCTGCGCAACAACTCCTGCAGAACTCACACACAACAACAAAAGGGCCGTCCAGCAGCCAACAATGCCAAAGTCCCAAGGAAGGACGTAAACGGCCAGAAAAAACATACTCCACAACCATAACAGCCGGCCTAAGAAGGCCCACAAGGAACCCAACTCAGAAGTCACTGAGGAGGGGACGGAGGAGGAGGATGACAAGGCAGAGGAGGAGGAGGAGGATGACGGAGCCCTGCCAAAAGCCTCTGGATGGCGGAGTCGGCCAGGGCGTGGAACAACAGACTGCCATCAAATGGGAGATCAATGAGCCTCTCCCAAATATTTTCGGGTAAGAAGTCGTCCAAAGCCAAGCATGGCAACGGAGAACGACTGTGGAAGCCATGGCCCAGCCCAGCGCCTCAGAGACGCCCGGAGCGGAGAATAAACGCCAAAAGCTCCCGGCCATCCAATGCATGATGTTGCAAATCCACCTGAGCAGACTCCTGGGATGCTGCAGACCCCAGAGACTCAGCCGAGTCCCACAAACAGGAGGAGGCCCTAGCTAGCACACACAAGGTGTTAAGGGCCTGCAGGGCCGCGCTGGTCGAGGCAAAAATGTTGCGTCCCCAAGTGTCCAGCCAGCGGGCCTCTCGGGACGGCGGAGCCAACAGGGGTGGCAGGGAGGGAAAAGCAGTCCTCAAAAGGGGGCTGGTGGCTGAAGGGACAGACATGCCAGGTCACGCGGCGTTGGAAGGTGCCGGTGCAGAAGATGAGGAGGCACTGGGACCCCGGAGGAAGGACGCCTCCAAGCCCCCGACAAGGCAGAAAGGAGCGAACCTTCAAAGGGAAGCAAAATTTCCCTCTCACCAGATCCCTGGTGGAGGACCTCCAACAGTTAGTCTGCCGGAAAGTGAGCCACCGGGTCACCCATGCGTAGGATGCCCACAGCCGTGTACACCGCGTGAGCGAAGGCCGCACCTGTATCCATAGGGCCCCGCGGTGGAGAAAGCAGCTCCTCCGTGGGCGACGGCTGCAAACTAAGGCGGCTGTCCCCGAGGCCAAGCGGGGCGGGCAAGGGCCAGACCTGGAAGTCAGGAGGAGCCGAAGAATGAGGGACCTGCCGCTCTTCCGACGAACACCTCTGCCTCAGGAAGGGCGGAGAACCGCCCTTCGACGCCAGTGAAAAGGACACCACACGGCGACCAGTCTCCGGGGAGGACGACACCAATAAGCAGCCTGCCTCGGGAGAAGGAGCGTCCGAAGACTAATCTGCGGTACGACCCATGCGCGGAGCCGTAGAGTCTGCCGCTTCAGGCAGGACGCCGGCGCCATTCGGTGTCACCGGGCAGGGACCTCCAAGTCACCCCGCACCGGAGACCGGAGCAGGGACCGAAGTAGAAGTAGAGCTGGACCCGCACTGGCGCCGGGACGACGCCGGCCCGACCCCCGTTTAGGCAACCACCTGCGTCGGGCAACGGGAAGGGCCCAGGAGGGACCTGAAGCCCTCCGCCAGCCGCGGCCCAGAAGGAGGCGAAGGTCACCCGGCAACCCCTGTGGCGGCGCCAGGGACAATACAACCTCCAACGAGGCAGCCACCTGTGGGGAAGTACGAGAGGGGCCCAGAGAGGGACGAGTGGTCCGCCCTCGGCCCGGAGCGGGACGAGGAGAGTCTACCGACCCCTGTGGCTCCGCACGGTCCAGCTGCTGCCAGTGCCGTAGCCTCAGCCTTAGACAGGACCACCCTGCCAAGGGACCAAGATGGGCTCGGGATGCGGCCCGACGACCTCCTGCGACACCACAGGGACCCCCGCGGGAGTTTGCAGCGAGGCAGAGACACACTGGCATGAAGGAGGTGCCCCAGAGGAGCCGCACCCCACCACACCACATCCTCCAAGCCTGGATCCGACCCAGTCTGCGCCGGGGTCGGAGCCACCGGCGGTGCCGCGCAGGGCCCTGTGCAGGGCGAGGGATCCACCAACGCCCCAGGAGGGGAAGGAGGAGGAGACGCTAGCGAGGCCTGCAAAGCCACCACGTAAGTCTCCATCTGGATTCTCGACACCCGAACACCGGGAAAACGATGGATAGGGCGATATGTGGGGCCGCATCACCCGCGGAGAGTCCACGCCCCCGGTAGGCCGGAAACCAGCCTCGGGGACTAACTGCGACACTTACCCACCGGTGAGCGATGCTCATGTGACATCGGAGAAAGGCGAGGACGACGAACATGGCCGGACCTGAAGCCATCCGCCGAAGCAGACCGAGGGGAGGACGTCGACCTGGAGAGACACGCCGAGAAAAGTTTCATTCGGCTCTGCCGCCGCGACTTCAGCTTCAACTATTGGCACGCCGCACAATCTGTGGTGCCATGATCCTCCCCCAAACACCACATACAAATGAGGTGAGGGTCCGTCGCCGACATAAGACACCCACAAAATGTGCAAGTTTGAAAGCCCGAAGGCATTCGCACACTGTTCCACCAAAAAGAATTGACCTAAACAGACAGTAGCAAGGAATGGATCCGCGTTGCACGAGGAAAAGGAAAAAACTGATGTGGGCGCGCCGGGGCGGGTCTTATGTGATCTCGCTGACATCACGTACGCGATCGACGCCTGGGCGGAGTCGCGTGATGTCGCCCCGCCCCCGGCGCGCAGAAATGCTGTGGCAAAAAGTTTCCGGATCCAGTCTCATGCCTGGGGATAATTCTACATGAAGGAATCTGCGGCTAGAATCGTCTCTACCAGATACAGCGTTACCGAAGGTAAGTAACTCGTACTTCAGCTGTGAATCATCACTTTTGGAACTAAAATAATTGCTTTTAGAGTCATTTTCATGTTGGAAATTGGGCAGAATACAAGCTTCTGAGTAGCAGGAAAAGTTTATAAAAATGGCAATTTTGGTCAATGAGAGTCCCTAAAGAACAAGTTACTTACCTTCGGTAACGATGTATCTGTAAGAAACATTAGTTAGTTAGATTCCTCACCTTAGAATATCCCCAGGCGTCAGACTGGATCCGGAAGATTTTTCGTCAGCAATACCCCTTGCGCGTCGCTAGGCGTCGTCTGCGGCTCCGCGTCCGCCGCCCTCGCGCGCTGACGTCAGTTCTTGTACATAGCTTTCCGCGCCAGGAACGCAGAGATATGCAAAGACCGACACTGGTGCCAAAAATAAAATCTAGGGGCCTGAAAAGGATAACCTTAACCCTAGATGTCAGTTCGCAGAACGGGGAGGATGGGTGGGTCGGTGAGGAATCTAACTAACTGATGTTTCTTACAGATACATCGTTACCGAAGGTAAGTAACTTGTTCATCTGAAAGAAACACGTTAGTTAGATTCCTCACCTTAGAATAGATACCCAAGCAATGCCATCCCCCGTGGTGGGTCTGCGAACCAAGATCACACCAGAAAGTCCTGGAGGACAGAACGGCCAAAGAAGCCATCCCTCCGGACTTGGCTGTCAAGGCAATAATGCCTGGCAAACGTGTGTAGCGAAGCCCACGTTGCCGCCTGACAGATATCCTGCAAAGGGACACCCCGTCCCAAAGCAGTGGTAGCCGCCGTGGCCCGAGTAGAATGGGCGCGCAGCCCAACAGGAGGGTCCTTTTTTGCCAAGGAGTAACAAATTTTGATGCACAACACGACCCACCGTGAGATGGTCCGTTTGTGCACAGCTTTCCCCTTCTTAGCACCCACGTATCCAACGAAAAGTTGGTCGTCCACCCGGAACTGCTTTGTGCGGTCCAGATAAAAGGAGAGCGCACGTTTTGGGTCCAGACGGTGGAGCCTCTCTTACTCTTTGGAAGGATGCGGAGGCGGAAAGAGGGTGGGCAAGGTGACAGACTGCCCAAGATGAAACGGAGTCACCACTTTCGGAAGAAAGGAGGGACGAGGCCGAAGGACAACCTTGTCCGGATGAACAGAGAGAAAAGGAGGCTTTGAAGATAAAGCCTGGAGCTCACTCACCCGTCTAGCCGAGGTGATGGCTACCAGAAAAGCAGTCTTAAGCGTCAGCAGACGAAGAGGACAATTGTGAAGAGGCTCAAAGGGAGCGCACATTAGAAATGTGGGAACAAGATTCAAGTCCCACTGAGGCATTACAAAAGGGACAGGAGGGAACGTGTGAGTAATGCCTTTTAGAAAGCGTGTAACGACAGGGGACTTTAAAAGAGAAGGCTGATCAGGAAGCCGCAAGAAGGCAGAGATGGCAGCAAGATAACCTTTCAGGGTGCTCAGGGCAGAGCCCTGCCGGGCCAGAGAAAGAAGAAACATTAGAACCTCAGAAAGAGGGGCGGAAAGGGGATCCACAGCCTTTGCTGTGCACCATGCCACAAATTTGTTCCACCGGCAGGCGTATACCGTCTTTGTGGAGGGACGCCTGGCTGCCAGAATGAGATCACAGACTTCAGGAGGCAAGTCAAATGGCATCAACTGCCGCCGCTCAATCTCCACGCTTGGAGGTGGAGGCTGGACAGGTTCGGGTGGAGGACCGTCCCCTGCTGCTGCGACAGAAGATCCTCCCGAAGGGGCAGACGTATCGGAGGATCGGCCAACATACTGAGTAGCTCGGGATACCAGTACCTTCGTGTCCAATCCGGAGCCACCAAGATGACTTGGGCCCGGTCGCGCCTGATCTTCTTCAGCACTCTGGGCAGAAGTGTTATAAGCGGAAAGGCGTACAACAGACCGCAACTCCACTCGTGACGAAAAGCGTCGCCGAGCGAGTGCCGCCTTGGAAATTCCAACGCGCAGAACTGCTGACATTGCGCGTTCTCTTCGGTGGCGAATAGATCTAACCAAGACTCTCCCCACTGCTGAAAGAGACCTTGCGCCACTTCGGAGTTCAGACGCCATTCGTGATCCATCATGCACCGGCGGCTGAGTTCGTCTGCTCTGGCGTTCAGAGAGCCCGCCAGATGTTGAACCACCAGGGTGACGCCCTGGTGTTCCAGCCATGTCCAGTGGCGCAGGGCCTCCTGACAAAGGGTCCACGACCCTACCCCGCCCTGTTTGTTGCAATACCACATGGCGGTGGTGTTGTCCGTGAACACCTGCACGACACTTCCCCTGACAGAGGGAAGGAAGGCTTTCAGTGCAAGTCGGATCGCTCTCAACTCCAACAGGTTGATGTGGAGACGAGACTCCGCCAGAGACCAGAGGCCTCTGATCTCCGACTCTCCCATATGGCCACCCCATCCCAGGAGGGACGCATCCGTCACTACGACATGCTCCGGTTGGGGAAGGGAGAGGCTCTTGCCCGTGACCCAATCGCGGTCCGTGAGCCACCACTGCAACTGCTGTGCAGTGCCCTCCGAGATCAAGACATGGTCGGACAGGTTGCCGTGATGCTGGTCCCACTGAAACTTCAGGTCCCACTGCAGAGCCCGCATACGCCGCCTGGCGTGATGCACTAGGAGGATGCAGGAGGCCATCAGCCCCAGAAGCCGCAACACTAGCCTGACCGAAACCCAGGATAGAGGCCGAAAGATGGGAATCAGGGCCTGTATATCCCGGACCCGCTGTTCCGGTGGATAGACCCGGAACTGCGCCAAATCGAGAACTGCTCCGATGAAGAGGAGCTTCTGAGAGGGGCTCAGGTGTGACTTCGGCACGTTGATGGAAAACCCTAGCAAATGCAGGAGATCCGCTGTAGTCTGGAGGTGGGAGACGACTGTCTGGGGCGAGCCCGCCTTCAACAACCAGTCGTCGAGATAGGGGAAGACTGGAACCCCTGATCTGCGCAGATGAGCTGCGACCACCGCCATCACTTTCGTGAACACCCGAGGGGCACTGGTGAGGCCGAAGGGGAGCACGGTAAACTGAAAGTGCTCTGGGCCCACCGTGAACCGCAGGTAACGCCGGTGGGCCAGCAGGACGGGGATGTGGAAATATGCGTCCTGCAAGTCCAACGCTACCATCCAGTCTCCAGGGTCTAGGGCAGCTAGAACCTGAGCCAAAGTCAACATCTTGAACCTTTCCTTCCGGAGGAAGGCATTGACGTTCCGGAGGTCCAAGATAGGGCGTAGGCCCCCTTTGCCCTTCTTGGGAACCAGAAAGTAGTGGGAATAACAACCACGACCTACTTCTGGGCTCGGAACGCGCTCGACGGCCCCCTTGGCCAAGAGGGCCAAAACTTCCTCGTGGAGAAGATTCAAATGATCCCCCGAGATACGGTGGTGCTGCGGTGGCATGGCTGGAGGGGTCGTCTCGAAGGGGAGGGAGTAGCCCCTTCAGACGATTTGCAGCACCCACCTGTCCGATGTGATGGACTACCAGTGGAGCAGGTGATGGCGAACTCTGCCGCCCACTGGCGTGGAATGGGCCTGAAAGCTCGGACTAGGAAGGCTTTGAGGCGGATGCTGCCGGGGTGGATGTGGGCTGACGTCGTCCTCCAGAACCGCCTCGGCGGAAACCACGTCCGCGACCGCGCGCAGGTTGGTTCTGCGGCTGGTGGCTAGGCGTACGTGAGGAGGCACCCCTTCCTTGGCCACGAAAGGGGCGAAAAGCGGAAGCATTACTTGATCTAAATGTGGATTCCCCAGGGTAGGATCTAGGCCAATCCCGGTTCTGCTCTACGCAGATGACGCGGTACTTCTAGCACGCACACCCAGGTGCTTGCAGCGTCTAATAGACAGTTTTGTTAATTTCATGGACACGCTGGATTTGTCGGGCAATCTCGCCAAATCCTTTGTCATGGAGGTTGGACGCAAACCCATTAAGAAATTTACATATAAAATGGGTGACAATAGTATAGGGAAAGTACAACATTTCTCATATCTAGGTATTTTATTTGATGGGCGTTTAAATTTTAAAATTTTACTGGAGGAACGATGCACAAAGTTAGTCTCGGCCACAGGTTCCATTATGAATTATGGACATAGGCTGGGACGGTGGTCCCCGGAGCAGATAGCAAGATTGTACACCTCAATTTGCTGTGCAAAGGTGTTATATGGAGCTGAACTTTGGGGCTGTAGAGAAGTCCATCAGCTTCAGACAGAGGAGAATAAATACCTGAGATCCCTACTTAACATTCCCCAAAGTACCTTGTCTTATGTCATCCATGAGGAATTAGGATTGGCTTATATAGAGGATGTGGTTCATTTGAAGCGGATTATGGCCTGGATTAGGATATGGGCGAACCCAGAGGCTGAACTAAACAGGCAAATAATTATGGACAGCATCAGTAGGGATAAAGGGTTGTCCATTCCTTGGTTGAGATATGTAAAGTCCTCTCTTGAGTCTATTGGATGCAAATCCTTTTTAGTACCCCCATGGTAATTACCCGTTTGGGCAGGAAATTGGCGATGAAAAGATATTTTAACTATGTCCAATTGCAGAGAGAAACAAAAGAAGGGGGCAAGAACTCTGTGATAGCTTACAATATGTTGAAAACGGTGGTGGGGATGGAACCGTATTTGACTCTTATGTGTAATGCTCAGGATAGGTTTTTTAATCACCCGTTTTAGGCTCAATCTTTTACATCACTTGTTATCTGTGCCACATGGTTTTACTGTTTCGGTTGAGCAGAAGGGTCCCTGTGGCTGCGATCTACGATCTCATCAGGATACCCTTCATTTTGTACTGTTATGCCCATTTTATTCAGTGCCGAGACGTCGATTTTTAGTTGGTATTTTAAAACAGGCTAAATTCAAGCAGGCCAGGGTCGCCTTGCTACACCTACAAATGGTAAATGACTCTCGAACTCTGTTTTGTGTGGTGAATTTCCTGAAGATGGCCTTAAAAATAAGGAAAACAAGAGGGGTTTGCTGAAGCAAAAATTAGTACTGTATTTGATGTATATCAGCATGGATTTTAAATAAATTTTTTATTGC
Source organism: Triturus cristatus (assembly GCF_964204655.1). Taxonomy (NCBI): domain Eukaryota; kingdom Metazoa; phylum Chordata; class Amphibia; order Caudata; family Salamandridae; genus Triturus; species Triturus cristatus. Next base: position 257,151,760 of record NC_140584.1, read on the forward strand.
TATGTGCTTTTATGGTGTTTTCTAGATGCCGAATAAAGATTTTTGATTGAATGATTAATTGATTGAAAGAATAAACAATGTTTGAGGCCTCACAGTGACCAAAATTGCCATTTTTACAGACTTTCCTGCTTACTCAGAAGATTCTATTTTGACTGATTTCAGGCAGGGAAATCGATCTAACCACACTTATATTAGTTTCAAAAGTGATAATTCACATCCAATATACATTTACTGTAAAAAACAATTAAACATTCATAATTACCATTACGGACTATCTGGAGAATTAATTCGTAAGGTCCGGGTCATCATTTTTCATCAGAAAAATTCTTATTTTGAGTACACAAATAATGATTAAAAATCTGAGTAAGTTCATGCCTAATGATTGATAAACACATTTTTAGGCCTCACAGTGACCAAAATTGCCATTTTTACAGACTTTTCCTCCACCCAGAAAACCTAACCAACTGTCTTACAGGGATTCATAACTGGATGAATAACTCATCATTAAAACTCAATGGGTCAAAGACGGAGGTCATGCTCTTAGGGAAACAATGGACGACCATCCCTCCAGCACTCTGGCCTGACGTATTCGGGGAAATCCCACCCCCAAAGCGTGAAATTAAAACACTCGGCGTGTGGCTCGAACCCGAGTTGTCTATGAAGACACAAGCAGCGAAAACTTCAGGCACCTGCTTCGGGCTCCTACGCACAACCCGCAAGATTCTCCCCCTACTGCCACCTAACTCTAGGAAACTACTCATCCAGGGACTGGTACTGTCCCGCCTGGACTACAGTAATATGGTCTACCTAGGAGCCCCTGAGGCCACCCCAACAAAACTTCAGCGGACACAGAACGCAGCGGCACGCCTTCTCACCAACCTCCCCTCCAGAGTGTCCGCCAAGCCGGCCCTCAAAGCTCTGCACTGGCTCCCTGTGCGTCAAAGGGTGCAATTCAAGGCGATGTGCACAACACATAAGCTGATCAACGGTACTGGCCCCGAGATTCTCAGAAAAATAATTACCCCCTACACAACAACCAGATCTCTACGATCTCAGAATGAGAACCTGGCCAGCATACCTAGATTTAAAAAGACTCGCACAGGAGGACGACAATTCTCCGTACAGGCGGCTGCTGGATGGAACGCCCTTCCACGGACCCTCAGACTTGAACCTAACTACCTGGCTTTCCGTAAAAAACTTAAAACACACCTATTCCCTAAATAGTGTCCCCATACGAGTACCTCTCCCCCCCCCCTTCCCCTCAACAGGATTGCAAATTCACAGCGCGGGGATGCCCTTTGGTCACCAGGCGCTTTAGAAATCGCTATTAAATTAAATTAAATTAAATTTAAATTACTCAGAAGATTCTATTTGGATGGATTTTGGACAGGAAAATGGCTCTAAACACACTTATTTTAGTTCCAAAAGTGTTAATTCACATCCAATAGTCCTTTTTAGTCACAAGATGAAGCATTCAAAAATCACCATTACTTACCATCTGGAGAAAGTTAGTGAGGTCTGGGGTCATCGTTTTATATCAGAATATAGATTTTTTTGACGGTAAAAAGAAAAAAATTATTCACAGTGACCAAAATTTTCATTTTTGCTGACTTTTCCTTCTACTCAGAAGATTTGATTTTGACTGATTTCAGGCAGGGAAATTACTCTTAACACACTTATTTTAGAACCAAAAGTGATAATAAATATCCAATAGTCATTTACGGTCAAAAAATGAAACATTCAAAATTACCATTACGGACCATGTGGAGAAAATTTGTAAGGTCGGGGTCTCATCGTTTTTCATCAGAAAATAGATTTTTTGGACTGTAAAAAATATGATTCAAAATGTCATATGGATCGTGCCTCTTGTTGTATAATCACTTTTTTAGGCCTCACAGTGACCAAAATTTGCATTTTTGCAGACTTTTCTGCCTACTCAGAAGCTTCAATTTTGACCGATTTCGGACAGAAAAATGGCTCTATACACACTTATTTTAGTTTCAAAAGTGATAATTCACATCCAACAGTCATTTACAGTCACAATATTAAACATTCAAAAATCACCATTACTGACAGTCAGAGGAAAGTTCTACAGGTCAAGGGTCATCGTTTTTCATCAGAATATAACTTTTTGGGGCTGTAAAACAAATGGTTCAAAATGTCGATTGGATCGTTCCTCATGTTGAATAACCACTTCTTGAAAGCCTCACAGTGATTAAAATTGCGATTTGTACAGACTTTTCCACCTACTCAGGTGCTTCTATTTTGACCAATTTCAGGCAGGGAAATGACACTAAACACACTTATATTAGCAGCAAAAGTGATAATTCACATCGAACAGTCATTTACAATCAAAATGTTAAACAATGAAAAATCACCATTACTGACCATCTGCAGAAAGTTCGTAAGGTCCGGGGCCATCGTTTTTCATTAGGAAATGTATTGAGTACACAAATAATGATTCAAAGTATCAATTGGTTCATGCCTAATGTTTAATAACCCCTTTTTTAGGCCTCACAGTGACCAAAACTGCAATTTTTACAGATTTTTCCTACTACTCAGAAGACTCTATTTTGACCAATTTCAGGCAGGAACATGGCTCTAAACACAATTGTTTTAGTTCCAAAAGTGTTAATTCACATCCAATAGTAATTTACAGTCAAAAGATTAAGGATTCAAAAATCACTATTACCATCTGGAGAAAGTTTGTGAGGTCTGGGGTCATCATCTTTCATCAGAAAATTGATTTTTTTTTTATCTTCAAAAAATGATTCAAAGTGTCAATTGGATCATGTCTAATGTAGAATAACCACTTTTTTAGGCCTTACAGTGACCAAAATCATCACTTTTACAGACTTTGCCTTCTACTCAGAAGATTCTATTTTTACTGATTTCAGGCAGGGAAAGGAGTCTAAACACACTTATTTTAGTTCCAAAGTGATAATTCATATCCAGCAGTCATTTACAGTCAAAATATTAAACATTCAAAAATCACCATTACTGACAATCTGGAGAAAGTTCGACTGATCACAAGTCATCGTTTTTCATCAGAAAATTGATTTTTCGACTGTAGAAAAAATTATTCAAAATTTCAATTGGATTTTGCCTCAGGTTGAATAACCACTTTTTAAAGCCTCACAGTGACTAAAATTGCTATTTTTACAGACTTTTCCTCCTACTCACAAGATTCTAATCCAACCCATTTCGGGAAGGGAAATTAACATACGTATTTTAGTTCCAAAAGTGATAATTCACATCCAATAGTCATTTACAGGCAAAAGATTAAGCATTCAAAAATCACCATTACTTACCATCAGAATATAGATTTTTTGGACTGTAAAAAGAATGATTCAAAGTGTCAATTAGATCATGTCTAATGTTGAATAACCACTTTTTAAAGCCTCACAGTGATTAAAATTGCCATTTTTTACAGACTTTTCCTTCTACTCAGAAGCTTCTATTTTGACCGATTTCAGGCAGGGAAATGGCTCTAAACACACTTATTTTAGTTCCAAAAGCAATAATTCACATCAAATAGTCATTTACAGTCAAGTATTCAAAAATCACCATTACTTACCACCTGGAGAAGCTTCGTGAGGTCTGGTGTCATTGTTTTTCATTAGAATATAGATTTTTTAAACTGTAAAAAGAATGATTCACAATGTCAATAGGATTGCGCCTCATGTTGAAAAGCCACTTTTTCAGGCCTTGCAGAGACAAAAATTGCCAATTTTTACAGACTTTTCCTCCTACTCACAAGATTCTAATCCGACCCATTTCAGGAAGGGAAATTACTCTAAACATACGTATTTTAGTTCCAAAAGTAATAATTCACATCCAATAGTCATTTACAGTCAAAAGATTAAGCATTCAAAAATCCCCATTACTTTCCAGCTGGAGAAGCTTCGTGAGGTCTGGTGTCATTGTTTTTCATCAGAATATACATTTTTTGGACTGTAAAAAGAATGATTCAAAATGTCAATTGGATCATGCCTAATGTTGAATAACCTCTTTAATAGGTCTCACAGTGACCACATTTGTCATTTTTACAGACTTTTCCTTCTACTCGGGAGATTTGATTTCGACTGATTTCAGGCAGGGAAATGACTCTAAACACACTTATTTTAGTTCCAAAAGTGATAATTCACATCCAATAGCATTTACAGTCAAAAGATTAAAAATTCAAAGATGATCATTACGGACGATCTGCAGAAAGTTCGTAAGGTCCGGGTCATTGTTTTTCATTAGAAAATGTATTAATTGAGTATACAAATAATGATTCAAAGTATAAATTGGTTCATGCCTAATGTTTAATAACCACATTTTTAGGTCTCACAGTGACCAAAATTGCAATTTTTACAGACTTTTCCTACTACTCAGAAGATTCTACTTTGACCGATTTCAGACAGGAAAATGGCTCTAAACACAATTATTGTAGTTCCAAAAGTGTTAATTCACATCCAATAGCCCTTTACAGTCTATAGATGAAGCATTCAAAAATCACCATTACTTACCATCTGGAGAAAGTTTGTGAGGTCCGGGGTCACCATTTTTCATCAGAATATCGATTTTTTGGACGGTAAAAAAAAAAAGATTAACAGTGACCAAAATTTTCATTTTTGCTGACCTTTCTTTCTACTCAGATGATTTGATTTTGACTGATTTCAGGCAGGGAAATTACTCTTAACACACTTATTTTAGTTCCAAAGGTGAGAATTCATATTCAACAGTCATTTACAGTCAAAATATTAAACATTCAAAAATCACCATTACTGACAATCTGGAGAAAGTTCTGCAGGTCCGGGGTCATCGTTTTTCATCAGAATATTGATTTATTGGACTGTAGAACGAATGGTTCAAAATGTCAATTGGATCGTTCCTCATGTTGAATAACCACTTCTTGAAAGCCTCACAGTGATTAAAATTGCGATTTGTACAGACTTTTCCACCTACTCAGGTGCTTCTATTTTGACCGATTTCAGGCAGGAAAATGACACTAAACACACTTATATTAGCAGCAAAAGTGATAATTCACATCAAACAGTCATTTACAATCAAAATGTTAAACAATGAAAAATCACCATTACTGACCATCTAGAGAAAGTTCGCAATTGATTTTTTTGACTATACAAAAATGATTCAAAATGTCAATTGGATCTTTCCTCATGTTGACTAACCACTTTTTAAAGCCTCACAGTGATTAAAATTGCCATTTTTTGAGACTTTACCACCTACTCAGAAGCTTCTATTTTATCCGATTTCAGGCAGAAAATAGACTCTAAACACAGTTATAGTAGCACCAAAAGTGATAATTCACACCCAACAGTCATTTACAGCCAAAAGATTAAACATTCAAAAATAATCATTACGGACCATCTGCAGAAAGTTCGTAAGGTCCGGGGGCCATCGTTTTTCATTAGGAAATGTATTAATTGAGTACACAAATAATGAATCAAAGTATCAATTGGTTCATGCCTAATGTTTAATAACCACTTTTTTAGCCCTCACAGTGACCAAAATTGCCATTTTTACAGACTTTTCCTACTACTCAGAAGATTCTATTTTGACCAATTTCAGGCAGGAAAATGGCTCTAATCACACTTGTTTTAGTTCCAAAAGTGTTAATTCACATCCAATAGCATTTACAGTCAAGTATTCAAAAATCACCATTACTTACCACCTGGAGAAGCTTCGTGAAGTCTGGTGTCATTGTTTTTCATTAGAATATAGATTTTTTGGACAGTAAAAAGAATGATTCACAATGTCAATAGGATTGCGCCTCATGTTGAATAGCCACTTTTTCAGGCATTGCAGAGACAAAAATTGCCAATTTTTACAGACTTTTCCTCCTACTCACAAGATTCTAATCCGCCCCATTTCAGGAAGGGAAATTACTCTAAACATATGTATTTTAGTTCCAAAAGTAATAATTCACATCCAATAGTCATTTACAGTCAAAAGATTAAGTATTCAAAAATCACCATTATTTACCACCTGGAGAAGCTTCGTGAGGTCTGGGGTCATTGTTTTTCATCAGAAAATAGATTTTTTGGACTGTAAAAAGAATGATTCAAAGTGTCAATTAGATCATGCCTAATGTTGAATAACCACTTTTTAAAGCCTCACAGTGATTAAAATTGCCATTTTTTACAGACTTTTCCTTCTACTCAGAAGCTTCTATTTTGACCGATTTCAGGCAGGGAAATGGCTCTAAACACACTTATTTTAGTTCCAAAAGCAATAATTCACATCAAATAGTCATTTACAGTCAAGTATTAAAAAATCACCATTACTTACCACCTGGAGAAGCTTCGTGAGGTCTGGTGTCATTGTTTTTCATTAGAATATAGTCATTGACGTGCACACCTCAAGCTTGCTGTTCACTGTCTCTTGTTTACAGGTGATGCAACACACAGTTAACTATTTCACACATTGTATGTCTGCACAGTGATGTACATCATGACATTATGTGGGGGTACATACATTATTTTTCCATGGGGTGCCATGTCAATGGATACCATGCACCACGTGCAGATTTTATTGTTACGATAAAAGGTTGTCATCTGACAACTGACGGATATACAACTTGATGTGAAGCATCTTTGCTGATTGCTATGCCTGGCAGCCGTTACATCTGCGCGTGAACTAGCGATTGTCATCTCATGCATTCCTGTAATTTGATTTATTTCTTCAACAGACCATGCTTGTTTACTTTTTGTATGGTCTTTCATGATAAGCCCCCATTGAAGTTACAGAGAGCATACGTTGGTGTGCATGTTGGTGCCCTGATTTGCTTCAACACTGGATTTGGTGAGTCACACTCCTGTTTCTGTGACAGTTACATACGTTCAGCTGTCTGCACACTGTATATTGAGATTGTATCTGTGTCAATTTTTGTGGGATGTCAGGCCTTGTGTTGTCATCTGTCTCCATGCTTTTCTGGAGGTATGCTGGGGTGCATGCACTGTCTGATTACCAGTCCTGTTGTCATATTGATGTGGACTTTCTGGCACATGCTTCTGGGTGGGGTGGAGTGCTCCATCCAGCTCAGGGGTGGGACAGGGGTGCATGGTGGGAGTTGGATTGCAGGCCTCCCACCCACAAACAGCCCTTCCTGGAAAGATGCCTACCCACCTGTGAGTTTGGTTGGTGAGATACTGGGGTGCCTGGTGGGAGTTGTGGTGCTGGTTTCCTGGACACATGACACCCTGTAAATGTTGTGTAGCTTTGGGGTTATTCAGATGGAGTGAATGTTACATCTGTGAGACCTGTGTTCGGTATTGTTGTGCAGATGACTGGACTCGTGCCAAGGAGGTGTAGCTTTGTAGTTGTGCAAGACAGTACCTAGCAGTGTGATGGCATACATTTGTCTGTACTTACCAGCCTGCACTCCCCCGGCTATTCCTGTGAAACTCTCTGGACGCAGTATGGCGAGCACCTTCTCCTCCCATTCAGTGAATCTTTTAGGTGGAATGGGAGGGCCACCACCAGTCCTTTGAGCCAGCTCACGGTTCTTGGCCCTCTTCTTCTTGACAACAGTCTTCAGATCATGCCACCGCTTGACGATTTCGCCTCTGTTGGGCAGGGTGGTCTCTACTGCATTGACCTTGTCAACTATCCTTCCCCACATTTGTGTTCTGGTGGCTAATGGTGTCTGTTGGACCAGGTTACCAAACAATTGTGGTTCAACTCTGATTATCTAATCTACCATTACCTTCAACTCACTCTCTGTGAATTTTGGCATTTTCTGTGGGTGTGGATGTGGTGGTTGTGGTGATGATGAGCAAAGGGGTTAGAGGTGCAGGTGTGGAAGAGGTAGTGATGTGTGTGTGTTGTGATGGTGTGCAGATTTGCCTCTCCTTTCAGATATGGTGTTGGGCCCTTCACTTCTGGAGTTTTTCAAAGGATTGTGGTCAGGGAAGGGGCTGGTTTTATACTCAGCTATGTGGATGTGTCAAAATGGGGTATTGCTGTCAGGTGTGTTGTATGGGTTGCAATGGGGGTGTGTCATTGGGGTGTATTTGGGGGCAGGGCTAGTTTGCTGTGTGAACTTGTTGGCCTTGTGGTGTTTTTTTTTTCCGACCGCCATTTTTGTCACGGACCGTCCACAGCGGTGGATTTTCTACAGCCCTTACGCTGGCTCTCACATTCAACACTGTTTGCGAGAGTGGTGGTCAGAAACTGCGCTACGTACCGCTATCACCGCTGGGGGATCCTAATTTCACGGGCGGTTATTCCGCGGGCCTGGTGGTGGGATGCTGTGTTTCTGCCGCGAATCCGACTGCCGTGGACAGGTTTTCGCCTTCTCCGCCTGCTACGGGCGGTTTTTCGATGGCTCTTACCGCCGCAGTCATTTTTTGGCAGTGGATCCCAATCGGACCGCCGGTTTTGCAGCGGTACCCACGGGTGTTTGTTTTCATCTACCATGGCGGTAGGGGTTGTTTTCCGACCGCCATCCTAATGGGCCACTAAATATTTAAAAATCACTATTACTGACCAGTCAGAGAAAGTTCCTCCGGTCCAGGTTAATTATTGCTCATCAGGAATTGGATTTTTTGGGCTGTACAAAAAACGTATTCAAAATGTCAATTGTATCATGCCTCATTTTGAATAACCACTTTTTAAGGACTCCCATTGACCAAAATTGCAATTTTTATCAACTTTTCCTGCTACCAATAAGCTTGTATTTTGCCCAATTTCGAGCATGAAAATGACTTTAAAAGCAATTATTTTAGTTCCAAAAGTAATGATTGACATCTGAAAGTCATTTACAGCCAAAAAATTAAACATTAAAAAATCACAAATACTGATCATTCTGAGAAGGTTCCTCAGGTCTGGGGTCATCGTTTTTTTTGGACTGTATAAAAAATAATTCAAAATGTCAATTGTATTGCGCCTCATGTTGAATTACCACTATTAAGTCCTCCAAGTGACCAAAATTGGCAATTTTATAGACTTTTCTTCCTACTTAGAAGTTTGTATTTTGCCCAATTTCGAGCATGAAAAGGACTCTAAGCACACTAATTTTAGTTCCATAGGTGATGATTCACATCCGGGAGTCGTTTACAGTTGAAAGATTAAACATAAATAATTCACCATTACTGTCCATTCGGAGAAAGCTCCTCGGGTCAGTTTGTCATAATTTTTTCCTCAGAAATTCGATTTTTCGGGTCCGCACTAAAAAATGATTCAAAATTTTAATTGTATTGGGCTTTATGTTGGATAACCGCTTTTCAAGGAATCTCAGTGACCAAAATTGGCATTTTATAGACGTTTCTTCCTACTAAGAAGCTTGTACTTTTTCCAATTTCGAGCATGAAAATGACTATGTACACTTAATATAGTTCCATAAGTTATGATTCACATCCTAGTTATTTACATTAAAAAGATTAAATATTTTTAAAAATTCACTATTTCTGGCCAGTCGGAGAAAGATCCTCCGGTCAAGATTCATTGCTTTCATTCAGGAATTGGATTTAAAAATTATTCAAAATGTCAATTGTATCATGCCTCATTTTTAATAGCCACTTTTTAAGGACTCCCATTGACTAAAATTGCCATTATTATAAACTTCTTCTGCTACTCAGAAGCTTGTATTTTGCCCAATTTCGAGCATGAAACTGACTAACAGCAATTATTTCAGTTCCAAAAGTGATGATTCACATCTGAAAGTAATTTACAGTAAAAAGATTAAACATTAAAAAATCACCATTACTGGGGGGCGTGGTTTCGGCGCCGTCCAAGATGGCCGCGTAGGGATTTCACTCCGTCGCTCCGGGACCTGCCAGGAGCCTTTAGATGCCTCTTTTGCCTTCTCCTGATTCCGTCATGGCTTCCGAACTGTGTCGGAACACCTCCGCTACCGGGTGAGCTGTTTTTTTTCCACAAGCGCGGCACGCTTTATCGACTTTTTGGCATTACGCTCCTCTCTTCAGAATGCACCCTCTTGGTTCGCGCACGTTACTGCTTTCACTAACGCTAACGCGTTGCATTCCACAGCTCTGAGAGAGCCTCTACTGGCGTCATAAAGCAATTCTTGCCTGTTCTAATGGCCTCTTAACCAAAAGGCAATCTTATACTGATTTTTATTTTTGAAACGTGCGCTTTTGTCCCTGCTACTGGATTCTTATGCACAATCTGTCACGCTTCCTGTCAGCACCGGAGTTTCGGCTTCCTTCCCTGCACAAATGCTCATTGCTTTCTTAAGACAGTCATTTATTAATGCTTATGGTCATTTCATCAATTGTGGCGGTCTTTGATGGTGTGTATGCAGGTATATTCAGCGACAGTTGTGGTCGACATAAAGAGTGAGCTAAACGCTGACGCTTCTCAGATTTACTACTGCAGAATTTTTGTTTTTTCTACATCGTATGCTTCATTCACCTATCAAGGAGATTTTTGCCTTCGCTCTGTTGCTTGTTGGAACTCCTCTTATTACTCCTCAGTTGAATTTAACCTGCCTATGTGGTGCTTCGCTGCTGTCTTTGATTGCGACTTTCTCGTTTTATACTCAGTTATGCTTCCTTGAAGGCTACATCCTGTGGTTTTCTTCTGTCGCTGCCACCACAATCGAGCTCCTTCTTTCTGTAATTCTGGGGGTTACCTATGGGAAGGTTGCGTAAGCCAAAATTTGTTTTCGTTCCTTCAAAGACTACGTCTTCAACTTCTGTATTATCTGCTTCAAACTCTTCTCAAATGGCTGGAGTAACTACTGGCCGCTCTTCCTCCTCCTCCTCCTCTTCCTCACAATCTGCTCCAGGTAAATCTTCTCCGTCTACTTCTTCAACTAAGCGCTTAAAGCAGGATCCTCCTTCACCAGAAAAAACACCTCCTTCTGTTTCTATGGAACTGCATTTAGAGGAGATACGTGCGTTGCGCCCTTTTGTTGAAGAGACTAATAAAAAAATGCAATTTCTGGAGGAGAATTGGTCCACTATGAATAACAGAGTGGCTTCATTGGAACAACAAACGTCAGAAATACAGGTTAATTCTCAACGGATTTCCTCTTTAGAGAAGACAGTTCTCAGTCTCCAACAACATACTGAGGACTTGGAAAATCGAAATAGACGGAATAACCTTCGTGTTTACGGTTTGCCAGAATCCCTTGAGGGTGATGATCCAGTGTCCTTCTTCTCCTCTTTTCTTCCGAAACTCTTGGACATGCCTGCGTCAACCTCTCTCAGCATTCAACGGGCTCATAGATTGGGTCCTCGCCTTTCCTCTTCTACAGCTCCAGCGAAGCCTAGAGGTGTCATCATTCTCTTCTTGAAGTTCACGGACCTGCTCTCGGTTCTTACAGCGGCCAGATCCAAACGTCAACTCTCCTGGATGGGTCAGAAAGCATTCCTCTCTCAGGATGTTTCTAATGCTACTGCTTCTAGAAGAAAAGAATTCCTTAATCTTCGTGCTCCTCTCCGAACTCTTGATGCCAGATATGGTCTATTCCACCCATGTTTGTTCAAAGTGACATATCAAAATCAAACTTGGTCTTTCCAGGATCCTGCAGAACTCAAGAACTTTATCCTTCTTCACACTACCAGCGGCATGGACACCACTAACTCTGCTAATTGTTGATTATTTAATTTTCTCTTCTTCCCTTACAGGTTTTCGTTGATATTTCACTGTTTTCACCTATATTTGTTATGCACTGTTCTCTTATTTTTTGGAATTTGTCATTGAACTGTTCATTCGCATTCTTATCAGTTGTATCGCATTTTTGTCTTTTCTCTGCTTCTTAAGAGGTCTTTCAGTATAATTCTTTGTTGGTTTTTCTACAGGCTCCTTCTCCTGATGTTCTTCTCTCCCTTCTTTGTTTTACATAGACTGGTTGGTGCTCTTCTCCTTCATCTGTGTGGCTCCTTTTATTGTTCCTCGTCCTGGTGTGGTATGGTTTTCCCTTTTTTGCCGCTCGTCTTGTTGAGTGTCGCCATCGTCCCGTTGTCCCTCTTTAAATTCCCCTCAGGTATGTTATTATCAGTCATCCTTTTTGGATATGTACTGTCCCTTCTTCTTTTTCCTCTCTTTTCCCTCCACTTCCTACCTTCTTGTCTTCCTTTTACCTACCTGCTCAATTCCGATCTCCTCATTCTATATTTTTTCTTCTTTTCTATGCATATGCGGTATTATTCCTTTCTTGATGTTCTCTTTGTTTCCTCTCTGGACATCTTTTTCTTTTATTTCACTTTTCTCCCTCTTCTTGACTCTTCTCTTTTTCCTTATTTCTCTTTGCAGTCTTTGTTTTTATCAAATTTTTGTTGTTTCTTAATTCAAAGTAATTTCCTGGAATGTAAAAGGTTTTATTAGTCCTATCAAACGTCAGAGTCCTTTCCCATCTGGCTTCGTATAATCCTGATTTAGTTCTCCTGCAGGAGACACACCTTACAGAGGTTGAGTCTCTTAAACTTAAAAGAGGCTGGGTGGGTACGGTCTTATTTTCTCCTTCAACTAATAAGAAAAATGGTGTTGCTATCTTATGTCATAAAAAATTAAAATGTAAGGTTATGTCTCAAGAGAATGATTCTGATGGCAGATGGATTATTGCTAAGCTGTTAATTAATTCTGTACCTTTAACTGTGTTTAACGTCTATGGTCCTACAGCTGCGGATTGTTCCTTTTGGCCTTCAATTACAAAAATATGTATTCAATATCGAAATGACTTGTTCATATTGGGGGGTGATTGTAATCAGATTATGGATCCGTTTCTGGATCGCATATCTACTGTTCGTTTCACGCCTCATAAAACCCACAAACAATTCCTTGATACTATTTCTCAGACACACCTCATTGACTCTTGGAGGCTTGCTCATCCGGATACTCTTGACTACTCATTTTTCTCTCTCTCGCCTGGACTACATTTTTCTCTCTCAGTCTTTATCTCAAAATTTACTTTCCTCCTCTTTTGAGCCCATTGTTATCTTGGATCATGCCCCAATTGTAACAGACCTGGACTTGCTTCCCCCACATCCCAAATCTTCTCGTTGCCGTTTTAATAATTCTCTCCTAACAGACCCTACCTTTTCCTCCTCCTTCCGTTCTTTTACCGATTAATTCTTTTTACTTAATAATACCCCCAGTATCTCTCCCCAAATTCTTTGGGATTCCTTTAAAGCTTCTGCTAGAGGCTTCATTATTGATTTTGTCTCTAAGAAGAAGAAATTATACCTTCAGAAACGGAAGGACATTTTGACTCGTATTAAATTTTTGGAGCATAACTTCTATACTTCTTCTAAATCCATTTTACCGGAACTAATAAAAGCGAAACTTGAATTCAATAAATCTACCACCGATAATGCCTCCTCAATACTTCTCCGCAGCAGTGCTCGTTACTATGGGGGCCGCAACAAAGCAGGGAAACTCTTGGCCAATTATCTTAAGTCGCGCAAAGAGCGCTCTTTTATTGATTCTGTTTTCTCCTCTGATAATATTCTTCTTCATAAAGATCAGGAAATCCTTGAGCAATTTCAACTTTTCTATCAAAACCTTTATACTCCTGAGTCCCCTCCCTCTGCTTCTCTTATTCAGTCTTATTTGGAGAAGCTTCCTACTCCTTCTACATCTCACCTTAATTTTTCCACTCTTGAAAACACCCTCTCACTTGACGAACTCTCCCTAGCACTGAATGCTCTTACTAAAGGGAAATCACCTGGACCGGATGGTTTCTCAGTTGAATTTTATTTGCATTTTTCTGATCTTTTGCTTCCCAAACTCTTATTGCTTTTTCAATCATTTTATCTATCTGGTAAGACTGATGGCACTTTTCAGGAGGCTATCATCTGCCTCATTCCTAAGGAAGGCCGTGATCCCCAATTTTGTAAAAATTATCGCCCGATTTCTTTAGTCAATGTCGACTATAAACTCTTTGCTAAACTTCTTGCTTTACGTCTGGATCCCTTTTTACCCCATCTAATCGGCAAGGAACAATGTGGTTTCGTTAAGGGCAGACTTACCTCTGATAATTCTCGTCTTTTTCTTAATGTCCCCAATAAAGCCTCATCTCTTTCCAATCCTCTAGCAGCTATTTGTTGATGCAGAGAAAGCTTTTGACAGAGTTGACTGGTCTTTTTTATTTGCTGTGCTACGTTGGCATGGTTTTTGTCCTAACTTCATTTCCCTCATCTCCCTACTGTATTCTGCCCCTAAGGCTTCGGTCCTAGTTAATGGTCAGGTCTCTTCTTACTTTCCCCTTCAACGAGGGGTTCGTCAGAGTTGTCCCTTATCTCCTCTTCTTTTTGTTTTGGCCCTTGAACCTTTCTTGGTTTCGATTCGTAATAATGCTTCTATTTCTGGCTTTCCCTATGGCGATCATCAATTAAAGCTTTCTGCTTATGCAGATGATATTCTTCTATTTATTTCTAACTCTGTACTTTCTATCACCCGTTTGTTATTGGCATTTAACTCTTTCTCGCAAGTTTCCGGATACAAAATCAATTCAGATAAGACTGAAATTCTTCCCCTTACTAAGTTCTGTCTTCCTCATCTTTTCTCCTCTACTGGGTTTGCTTGGAACAGCTCGAAGATTAAATATCTAGGTATATGGTTTTCGAACTCCATTTCCTCCTCAATTCAGTCAAATATGTCCGCAGTCCTATCTCGCATTGAAAAGACGTTTTCTTCTTGGAATCCACTTTTTCTTTCTTGGTGGGGCCGCCTCGACTCGATAAAGATGATGATTGCCCATATCCTTATATATATCTTTTCCATGCTTCCTGTTCATATTCCTGCCACTCACTTTAAGCGTATTGATTCTTCCTTGTCAAGATTTCTTTGGAAGAGTAAAAAAATCTAGAATAGCCTTATCATCCCTCCGAAAGTCCAAACTCAATGGGGGTGTCAATTTCCCAGATTTTCGTCTTTATCATAAATCTTTCTCTTTGCGTCAAGCTTCTAGGTGGCTCTCTCCCGAATCTTCCCCTTTTACTCCTCTTTGGCTTTCCATTGACCAAGTATTGCTGCTGCCCTTTCCCTTTAATGAGGTCATCCGTTTCACTTCTAAAAACCCTTGTACATTTCTCCCTTTATTTAGAGATACCTCTTCCCTTTTGTCATCCTTAGTTCATTCCTCTATTATTACCCGTGAATCTTTTCTCGCCTCCCCTATCTGGCATAATTCACTCGTCCTTCTAAATAATAGATCCATTTTTTGGACTTCATGGAGACGTCTTGGCATCATCTGGGTCAACCAGTTCTTTGATGGAACTACTCCTTGCTTTTTTCCCCAATTTCAGCTCTTATTTCAATGTCCCCGATCTTTTCTCCGACAATTCTCCTCGCTTATGACAATAATTCTAGATGCCTACTTTTCCCTTCCGTCTTTGTCATCACCTCCTGTCCAAAATCCCCTTCTTAATATACTTCTCTCCCTCCCCAAAGCTTCTCTCATTTATAAACTCTTTTTATCTCCAAATCCTAACCGGTCTAAATCAAAAGTTGAAGTTTCCTGGGAAGCGGATTTGGGTTGTGTCTGGTCTGTAGCTCTTTGGGATAAAATTTGGTCCAGATCCTTAAAAATTTCCTGCTCTGCCTCTCTTACTCAAACTTTATTTTTTCTATATCACAGGTTGTTTTTTTCTCCGATTTCTTTGTCACGTTTTTCTGCTTCTTCTGACTCTAAGTGCTGGACTTGAGGCTCTCCTGATGCTGATATTATTCACCTCTTTTTTTTCTGCCCTGCAGTTTCTAAATTCTGGGATGAGATTTGGCTATACATTTCTCGAATATTTAATATAACCATACCTTATTCTCTCTCTCTTCTCTTCCTGGGTAGCTTATCTGAATCTCTATCTGATTCTCTATCTGACTCCTCAGACTTTCCCCTTCACTCCCTTCGCTTACTTGATCTTATGCTTGCCCGTGCATTTCAACACATCTCATTTAATTGGAAATCCCTTACAAACATCTCCATAAAGTGTTGGTGGAATTCTCTTTGTCATTTTCATCGACTAGATGTTGATATTGCTTCATCCTGTAAGCCGGTCCGTAACAGGGACCTTTTTTGGTTACCACTTTCTACTTACTTGGATCGTATGGCTTTAAAGAGTCTCCCACGGAACAATTCAGAAAACTTCAAACCCCCTTGAAATGATTATTCTCTGTTCTTTTTATATTATTTTGTATATTTTGTTATATGATTTTACCGCTTTTATATATCATGTATACCATACTTTTTGTATGATTTATTCATAATTCTTGGTTGCTTTGCTTTTCTTTCTATTTCATGATTCCATGCTGTTCTTGCTTCTTCCCCCCTTTTCCTTTTCCTCGTCCCTTCCTTTACTGCTTTTTTAAATCTTATAAATTGCTTTTAATTTTTCTATATGGTTTTTAGCCTAAATTGCTGTATACATTTATTTCCATGACTTCTTCTGTATCTGCTAATCTCCATATGTATTGATTATTTTATTTAATAAAGCTTTTCAAACTGAAAAACAAAAATTCACCATTACTGATCATTCTGAGAAAGTTCCTCAGGTCTGAGGGTCATCGTATTTTTTGGACTGTACAAAAAATCATTCAAAATGTCAATTGTATTGCGCCTCAGGTTGAATTACCACTATCAAGTCCTCCTTGTGACCAAAATTGGCATTTTATAGAGTTTTCTTCATACTTAGAAGCTTGTATTTTGCCCAATTTCGAGCATGAAAATGACTCTAAGAACACTTATTTTAGTTCCATAAGTGATGATTCACATCCGGGAGTCATTTACAGTTGAAAGATTAAACTAAAAATTCACCATTACTGTCCATTCGAAGAAAGCTCCTCGGGTCGGTTTGTCATAACTTTTTCATTGGAAATTCGATTTTCTGGGTCCGCACTAAAAATTATCCAAAATTTCAATTGTATTGGGCTTTATGTTGGATAACCGCTTTTCAAGGACTCCCATTGACTAAAATTGCCATTATTATAAACTTCTCCTGCTACTCAGAAGCTTGTATTTTGCCCAATTTCGAGCATGAAAATGATTCTAAGCACACTTATTTTAGTTCCATAGGTGATGATTCACATCCGGGAGTCATTTACAGTTGAAAAATTAAACAAAAAATTCACCATTACTGTCCATTCGAAGAAAGCTCCTCGGGTCCGTTTGTCATGATGGTTTCATCGGAAATTCGGTTTTCTGGGTCCGCACTAAAAATTATTCAAAATTTCAATTGTATTGGGCTTTATGTTGGATAACCGCTTTTCAATGAATCCCAGTGACCAAAAATGCCACTTTATAGACTTTTCTTCCTACTTAGAAGTTCGTATTTTGCTCAATTTCGAGCATGAAAAGGACTCTGAGCACACTTATTTTACTTTCAAAAGTGATGATTCACATCCTAGTTATTTACATTCAAAAGATTACATATTTTAAAAATCACTATTTCTGACGAGCCGGAGAAAGCTCCTCCGGTCCAGGTTCGTTGTTTTTCATCAAGAATTGGATTTTTTGGACTGTACAAAAAAATATTCAAAATGTCAATTGTATCATGCCTCATTTTGAATAACCACTTTTTAAGGACTCCCATTGACTAAAATTGCCATTATTATAAACTTCTCCTGCTACTCAGAAGCATGCATTTTGCCCAATTTCGAGCATGAAAATGACTAACAGCAATTATTTCAGTTCCAAAAGTGATGATTCACATCTGAAAGTCATTTACAGTCTAAAGATTAAACATTAAAAAAATCACCATTACTGATCATTCAGAGAAAGTTCCTCAGGTCTGGGGGTCATCGTTTGTTTTGGACTGTGCAAAGCACCTCATGTTGAATTACCAGTATTAAGGCCTCACAGTGACCAAAACTGACAATATTATAGACTTCTCTGCCTACTTAGACGCTTGTATATTTCCCAATTTCAAGCATCAAAATGACTAAGCATACTTACTTTAGATCAAAAAGTGATGATTCACATCCACGAGTCATTTACAGTTGAAAGATGAAACATTAAAAATTCACCATTACTGTCCATTTGGAGAAAGTTTCTCGGGTCCTTTTATCATCATTTTTTCATCAGAAATTAGATTTTTTAGGACCTTAATAAACATGATTCAAAATTTCAATTGTATTGGGCCTTATATTGGATAACCGCTTTTCAAGGAATTCCAGGGACCAAAATTGCCATTTTATTGACTTTTCCTCCTAATTAGAAGTTTGCATTCTGCCCAATTTCGAGCATGAAAAGGACTCTAAAAGCAATTATTTTAGTTCCAAAAGTGATGATTCACAGCTGAAGTACGAGTTACTTACCTTCGGTAATGATATATCTGGTAGAGACGATTCTAGCTGCAGATTCCTTCACGTAGAATTATCCCCTGGCGTGAGACTGGATCCGGAAACTTTTTGTCACAGCATCCCTGCGAGCCAGGAGCTGGGCGACATCACGCGACACCGCCCAGGCATCGTCCGCGTGTGTGACGTCAGCGAGGTCACATGAGACCCGCCCCGGCACGCCCACATCAGTTTTCTTCGGATAACTTTTCTGCACCACAACGCGGAATCACCAGATAAAAAACTGTGGAAGCATGGGAACAGTGTGCGAAGAGCAGAAAAATTGGCAAGAAACGGTGAAAAAAACACCACCAGATTAGTGTCAACACGCAGAACCCAAGGGCAGGGAAATAAGAAAGAAGCAGGAACCTGCACAGTCACCCTGCCAGCACAGACAACCTCCCATCCCTGCGCCGCGGAGGCAAGAGCATACGTAAAAGTCATGGCACACGTAGGCAACCCACCCCCCCCATCCTGAGCAAGGAATGGGATCAGTCCCAAGACAGACAGGGACAACAAACTTACAAGCCACCCCAACCTAGAGGGCAACCACCCACAAGGACAAGGGCAAGACCCGGCCAGAGGACCCTCAAACCAGAGGATAGCAATGGAAGGAAGGAAGGGAGGGATGACAAGGATAGAAGCAATCCCACCCAAACCTGGAGTAGCCAGAGCAGCAGGGCACCGGAACCCCATCCTCCAAAGGAGGAATGAACTGCCCCCAGACGGAGCCACCCGCCAAGAACAAGGAAGGCACTCACAGGAGACACAGCCCCCCACCGGGAGGCGAGTACCGAAGACCAACCCAAGGGTCCTCACAGAATAGGGGAGGAAGGGCAGGCCGTAAAGGAATCTGTGGCTAGATTCATCTCTACCAGATACATCGTTACCGATATTAAGTAACTCGTACATCTGATAGAGACTACTAGCCGCAGATTCCTTCACATAGAATAGCTACCCTAGCAATACCCCCTGGGAAGAAGGGTCTGCGAAAGGACCCCACCAGCCAATGCAGAACAGAGGGCCCCACAGGGGACCAGATCTGTGGACCAGGTAGAACCTCACCCCTGCCAGGCCAAGGGAAACCCCACAAGCAGAACCCCACTGACCCCAAGGGGATGTAGGAGGGAAAGAAGGCTGAAGAGGCTCATACACTCACAGCAGAGGAACCAAGGGCAAGGTCTGAGAGGCTGTAATGACAAACTTTAGATCTCCCCTGGACCAAGGAATGTACCGTCACTTTCCCAGGGAGAGAATATCAGTTCCAAACTTATAAAATATAACATATACACAGCACTTCCTAAGGTGGGCAAACTTTCAACACTCCCCCAAAGGCAAGGCAAGAGAACAATAATTTGAACATCAATTGTGAGGAGTAGCACCAACTTCATATAACACAATTACCTGCTAGAAGGGAATTCACCCATCCTTCTACAACAGAATACTTGGCAAAGAAGAGTCCACACCTCCTGCTACAAGGAAAAGTCGAATTGGTATATCTGGGATGTATTCATTAGTAAATAGCACCACACAGTAAGCCAAATGCACCTATCATAGCAGACAATAACATATCAATAATATGATTGAACATACAATCAAGGCAAATATATATATATGAGAAATATATATGTATGGATATAAGAATCAGAAATAAGAAGGAAAGGAAAGAATTCAGAAAAGAATCTTGAGACAGTTAGTAGCAGAGACACCTCACCTAATGCTCCATCACTTCACCCCGCTTTGCTCAAGGGGAGTCCATTGCTTGAACCGGGTGAAGGTCAGAGGTGACACCAGCCTCTACTCTTCCGTGACAGCACGTATGCTCCACGGATGAACTGCCAGCAAGCCAGTGTAGACTCCCCTTTTTAATACACATTCAAAACACAGCGAAGCTTCTAGCAAGCCACGCCCCCTAGTTCTCATGAGAGCCCGTACCAGCTTGATCGAAGGTCACAGCAACGGTTGATCAGGCCTTTGCTATGGCTACAAGTCAAACCATGTACATTCCTCTGATAAGAACCAGGTCTCTCTAGTCAGTAAAATGCGAAAAACAGGAAAAAAGAGCAGACCATGCCCTCCCCACTTTGCAGCTTCTTGTAGGCACAGAAAATGGCTTCAGAGTTAGTTAAGCCATGCACACAAAGACCCAAAGCAAGATGCCACACAACTTACAAGCACCACTGTGCACACAGAAAAGTTTGAAGCAAGGTAAAGTCAGAAGGCAGAATGACATTAGACCATGTCAAAGCCAATAGGTCAAAGTCATAACTCACCTAACCCAAATAACATTATACACTTAATGCCTCAGTATACAACATTGAGCACATGTGTGCACCACCACCCACAACACTGCACCTCAACATCCCATACCTTCTATTCTTGGAAAGACTATTCCACTAAAAGACAGAAGAAAAGCAGGCATATGCAAACCCATCCTACGTTACGGCTAAGGTAACATAACACACTTAAGTCAGTATAGAATGGTGGTGGTTGAGGGTCATCATAGGGTGTCAGACCACAAAAGTGGCTCATTCACCACAGAGGCCGAAGCACCCCACTCGCCCACAAGGCAACATAGCTTCCGCCAAATGCCAAGACAGGAAGACGGAAGAAGAAGAAGCCTAGAGGGCCCAAGGAAACTTGGGAGAAGAAGGCGAGCCCACTCCAGATGGAGTGCAGCCTGCCAGCCATAACAATGCCGGCAGTCAAGGCCAGAAGCAAGAAGAACAGCCCGAGGCCCCAGGAAGGACGAGTAGGCGACGCCTGGCAAGGGAGAACACAGGGACATCCCAGACCGCAGAACGGGAGCAGGGAGAGGCCCGGGCCACCGCCACAACATGTGGCCGCGCACACGACCTCAGGAAGCAAAAGCAACCTACGTAAACACCATGGAGAACCGGTACCCGAAGGCGACCAGAACCCTCCAGCAGAGCGCAAGCCATATGACAGCTACCATTACCCCACATAGGGCACGTGAAGTCCCAAGATATGGGAACCCTCTTTGGTTGAACTTCCGCAGCAGAGGAAGAAACAAAAGAACAGGGAAAAAAAGCACCCCCGCTGCAGGCTTGACAGCAGCCCAAGCAAAGCAGTAGGCCCAATCTCAGGGCCAAGTCTGCGCAACAACTCCTGCAGAACTCACACACAACAACAAAAGGGCGTGCCAGCAGCCAACAATGCCAAAGTCCCAAGGAAGGACGTACACGGCCAGAAAAAACATACTCCACAACCATAACAGCCGGCCTAAGAAGGCCCACAAGGAACCCAACTCAGAAGTCACTGAGGAGGAGGACAAGGCGGAGGAGGAGGACGGAGCTCTGCCAAAAGCCTCTGGATGGCGGAGTCATCCGGGGCATGGAACAACAGACTTCCATCAAATGGGAGATCAATGAGCCTCTCCCAAATATTTTCGGGGAAGAAGTCGTCCAAAGCCAAGCATGGCGATGGAGAACGACTGAGGAAGCCATGGCCCAGCCCAGCGCCTCAGAGACGCCCGGAGCGGAGAATAAACGCCAAAAGCTCCCGGCCATCCAATGCATGATGTTGCAAATCCACCTGAGCAGACTCCTGGGATGCTGCAGACCCCAGAGACTCAGCCGAGTCCCACAAACAGGAGGAGGCCCTAGCTAGCACACACAAGGTGTTAAGGGCCTGCAGGGCCGCGCTGGTCGAGGCAAAAATGTTGCGTCCCCAAGTGTCCAGCCAGCGGGCCTCTCGGGACGGCGGAGCCAACAGGGGTGGCAGGGAGGGAAAAGCAGTCTTTAAAAGGGGGCTGACGGCTGAAGGGACAGACATGCCAGGTCAAGCGGCGTTGGAAGGTGCCGGTGCAGAAGATGAGGAGGCACTGGGACCCCAGAGGCAGGAGGCCTTCAAGCCCCCGTCAAGGCAGAAAGGAGCGAACCTTCAAAGGGAAGCAAGATATTCCTCTCACCAGATCCCTGGTGGAGGACCTCCAACAGATAGTCTGCCGGAAAGTGAGCCACCGGGTCACCCATGCATAGGATGCCCACAGCCGTGTACACCGCGTGAGCGAAGGCCGCACCTGTATCCATAGGGCCCCGCGGTGGAGAAAGCAGCTCCTCCGTGGGCGACGGCTGCAAACTAAGGCGGCTGTCCCCGAGGCCAAGCGGGGCGGGCAAGGGCCAGACCTGGAAGTCAGGAGGAGCCGAAGAATGAGGGACCTGCCGCTCTTCCGACGAACACCTCTGCCTCAGGAAGGGCGGAGAACCGCCCTTCGATGCCAGTGAAAAGGACACCACACGGCGACCAGTCTCCGGGGAGGACGACACCAATAAGCAGCCTGCCTCCGGAGAAGGAGCGTCCGAAGACTAATCCGCGGTAAGACCCATGCACGGAGCCGTAGAGTCTGCCGCTTGAGGCAGGACGCCGGCGCCATTCGGTGTCACCGGGCAGGGACCTCAAAGTCACCCCGCACCGGAGACCGGAGCAGGGACCGGAGTAGAGCTGGTCCCGCACTGGCGCAACCACCTGCGTCGGGAAACGGGAAGGGCCCAGGAGGGACCTGAAGCCCTCCGCCAGCCGCGGCCCAGAAGGAGGCGAAGGTCACCCGGCAACCCCTGTGGCGGCGCCAGGGACGATACAACCTCCAACGAGGCAGCCACCTTTGGGGAGGTACGAGAGGGGCCCAGAGAGGGATGAGTGGTCCGCCCTCGGCCTCGACCCGGAGCGGGACGAGGAGAGTCCACCGACCCCTGTGGCTCCGCACGGTCCAGCTGCTGCCGGTGCCGTAGCCTCAGCCAGGACCACCCTGCCAAGGGACCGAGATGGGCTCGGGGATGCGGCCCGACGTCCTCCCGCGACACCACAGGGACCCCCGCGGGAGTTTGCAGCGAGGCAGAGACACACTGGCATGAAGGAGGTGCCCCAGAGGAGCCGCACCCCACCACACCACATCCTTCAAGCCTGGATCCGACCCAGTCGGCGCCGGGGTCGGAGCCACCGGCGGTGCCGCGCAGGGCCCTGTGCAGGGCGAGGGATCCACCAACGCCCCAGGAGGGGAAGGAGGAGGAGACGCTAGCGAGGCCTGCAAAGCCACCACGTAAGTCTCCATCTGGATTCTCGACACCCGAACACCGAGAAAGCGATGGATAGGGCGACATGCGGGGCCGCATCACCCGCGGAAAGTCCACGCCCCCGGTAGGCCGGAAACCAGACTCGGGGACTAACTACGACACTTACCCACTTGGGAGTGATGCTCATGTGACATCGGAGAAAGGCGGGGACGACGAACATGGCCGGACCTGAAGCCATCCGCCGAAGCAGACCGAGGGGAGGACGTCGACCTGGAGAGACACGCCGAGAAAAGTTTCATTCGGCTCTGCCGTCGCGACTTCAGCTTCAACTATTGGCACGCCGCACAATCTGTGGTGCCATGATCCTCCCCCAAACACCACATACAAATGAGGTGAGGGTCCGTCGCCGACATAAGACACCCACAAAATGTGCAAGTTTTAAATCCCGAAGGCATTCGCACACTGTTCCACCAAAAAGAATTGACCTAAACAGACAGTAGCAAGGAACGGATCCGCGTTGCACGAGGAAAAGGAAAAAAATGATGTGGGCGCGCCGGGGCGGGTCTTATGTGACCTCGCTGACGTCACGTACGCGAACGACGCCTGGGCAGAGTCGCGTGATGTCGCCCCGCCCCCGGCGCGCAGGAATGCTGTGGCAAAAAGTTTCTGGATCCAGTCTCATGCCTGGGGATAATTCTACATGAAGGAATCTGCGGCTAGAATCGTCTCTACCAGATACAGCGTTACCGAAGGTAAGTAATTCGTACTTCAGCTGTGAATCATCACTTTTGGAACTAAAATAATTGCTTTTAGAGTCATTTTCATGTTCGAAATTGGGCAGAATACAAGCTTCTGAGTAGCAGGAAAAGTTTATAAAAATGGCAATTTTGGTCAACGAGAGTCCCTAAAAAGTGGTTATTCAAAATGAGGCATGATACAATTGACATTTTAAATATTTTATGTACAGGAATCTGCGGCTAGTAGTCTCTATCATATTTGCAAGTTTTATAAACTTTTCCAGCTACTCAGAAGCTTGTATTTTGCCCAATTTCGAGCATGAAAATTACACTAAGCACACTTATTTTAGTTCCAAAAGTGATGATTCACATCTGACAGTCTTTTACAGTCACAAGATTAAGGATTAAATAATCACCATTACAGATCATTCTGAGAAAGTTAGTCAGGTCTGGGGTTCATCGTTTTTTTTGGACTCTACAAAAAATAATTCAAATTGTCAATTGTACTGCGCCTCAGGTTGAATTACCACTATTAAGTCCTCATTGGCATTTTATAGACTTTTCTTCCTACTTGGAAGCTTGTATTTTGCCCAATTTCGAGCAGGATAATGACTCTAAGCACACTTATTTTAGTTCCATAGGCGATTATTTACATCCGGGGGTCATTTACAGTTGAAAGATTAAACATAAAAGATTCACCAATACTGTCCATTTGAAGAAAGCTCCTCAGGTCTGTTTGTCATAATTATTTCATCAGAAATTCGATTTTTTGCGTCCGTACTAAAAATTATTCAAAATTTCAATTGTATGAGGCTTTATGTTGGATAACCGTTTTCCAAGGACTCCCAGTGACCGAAATTGCAATTTTATAGGGTTTTCCTCCTACTTAGAAGTTTGCATTTTGCCCAATTTCGAGCATGAAAAGGACTCTGAGCACTTATTTTAGTTTCAAAAGTGATGATTCACATCCTAGTTATTTACATTCAAAAGATTACATATTTAAAAAATCACTATTCCTGACCAGTCAGAGATAGTTACTCCGGTCCAGGTTCATTGTTTTTCATCATGAATTGGATTTTTTGGACTGCACAAAAAATTATTCAAAATGTCAATTGTACCATGCCTCATTTTGAATAACCACTTTTTAAGGACTCCCATTGACCAAAATTGCCATTTTTATAAACTTTTCCTGCTACTCAGAAGCTTGTATTTTGCCCAATTTCGAGCATGAAAATGACTTTGAAAGCAATTACTTTAGTTCCAAAAGTGATCTTTCACATCTCAAAGTCGTTTACAGTCAAAAGATTAAACATTAAAAAAATCACCATTGCTGATCATTCTGAGAAAGTTCCTCAGGTCTGGGGGTCATCGTTTTTTTAGACTGCACAAAAAATAATTCAAAATGTCAATTGTATTGCGCCTTATGTTGAATTACCACTATTAAGGCCTCCCAGTGACCAGAATTGGCAATTTTATAGACTTTTCTTCATACTTAGAAGCTTGTAGTTTGCCCAATTTTAAGCACACTTATTTTAGTACCAAAAGTGATGATCCAGATCCCGGAGTCATTTACAGTTGAAAGATTTTTTTTTTTCTTTTTTTTTTGTACTGTGAAAAAGAAAATAAAGTGACACAGCTTATTGCCCACAACCCGGAGGCCGGCAGCTAATCTTTGACTTCGGCATTGCCATAAATATACAACTTCCGTGCCTACAACCCAACGGGCCGGCAGCAATGCAATGAAACCCCTTTACATCTTCCGCTGTATCTATTCGTGGTCCCATTACAGCTCATATCGTATTTTCATACTTAATTAACTGAACCAAAGCAACAACTATCCCCCCCCACCCCACTCCCTCTGCCATATACTAATCATCCAAGATCACACTCAACTGGTCATGCAGTCAACGTAGTTATCGTAAATCAGTAGGCTACCTTGCTCCCCCAAGTGCTTCAGGAATCATCAAGGCTTACCCCCTACATCGCCTGGTTAGTATTATTCTCCGCCGGAAATGGCCGTCAACTACGGTCTGGGACGACCTCACCCATGCCCCCCTTCCTATTCCCTTTGGAAGTCCAAGCCCCCCGCCACCAGCCAGGCCACAAATGGTTGCCAGATATCCACCGGCCTAGATCTGCTTGGCATTAACTCCCAATAGTGCGACAACTGGTCTTTACAATAAACAACTGTATTTACTCATGCTGCTATGGTAGGGGCCTGTTGCTTTTTCCAGTGGATTGCCACCTGCCTCTTTGCCAATAGCAACAGCATGGCTGTAAGTTTACGGGAGGTCTTCGGGACTTCAAATACGAACCCCAGGAGCGCCGTCAACGGAGAGGCAGGTATCCCATGTTTTGTGACTTGTCGGACATGCTCAAACACTTCTTCCCAGTACCCTCTTATCGGGCAGCAGTCCCAAGCTAGATGCGAGAATGTGGCACCAGGAGCCCCACACCTCCAACAGTTCGTGTCCGGGTGTATGCTCATGCGATGCAACTGGGAGGGCGTGCGATATAGTCTATGCAAAAAGTTAAAATGAATCGGCCATAATCTATAATTAGGCGACAACTGTTCTAGTTGCGTACAGCAATATTGCCACTGTTTATCCGTGATGTCAGCGCCTGAGTCTCACTCCCATTCTGCCCTAGCCTTGCACACCATTATCGGCGATTCCTTTTGTGTTATGCTATATATACACGTGTAATCAATTTCCGAGGAGACGGATTCACCAACACATTCTCAAGCGCAGGTAACGCAGGCGGTGCCTGCGGAAATGATACATATCTAACACGGCATGCAGCTCTAAGCTGATAGTACAAGAGAGTGTCTGACGCCGTGGGTTCCTGGGCCCCACACATCTGTTGTAGCGTAAGGAAGGTATCGTCCAGATATAGATCCGCGCCCTTCACCAGTTTGTGCGCCGTAGCTCGATGCGTAACTGCTTTTGCTTTATCCATTAACGGAGTTAGGAGCGGGTTTCCCCCCAGCGGCATAGATGGTGCGTATAGTTCCTCGAGTTTTGCCCTCTTGGCAATCCCTGCCCATGCCCACCTCAGTGCTTCCACCGTGTTAATTTCTAAATTAGGCCTTTTATAAGGCTGGTAGACCGCCGCGGAGATACAGGAGCTTAGGCAGAAACACCATTTTGATGATGGCTATACGCCCCATTAACGACAACGGCAGGTGTCTCCATTTCTGTATTTTGCCCTCTATCCAGTCCATCACCCTCCCGTAATTTGCCAACCATATGTATTGCACAGATCTGCTTACCCATATTCCCAAGTACTTGACTTCCTCACTTGCCCACTGTATAGGGTATTCTGCGTCAAACTGGGTTGTGCCGTCAGTAAGCGGAAATATCACGGACTTCGACCAATTCATCTGAATACCTGTAAGGCCGCCATAGCGGACAATCTCCCGCATGACTTCCACAAAATTGTCCCTAGGATTTGAAAGATATATCGTCATGTCGTTAGCGTACATGGAAATCAACAGTCCTCTGGACGTGAACCCAATGATTCTTTGCGTGTGGTACTGGCGCAGCCGAGCCGCCAATGGTTCCGTAGTAAACGCGAACAGCAGTGGCGACAGTGGGCAGCCCTATTGCGTGCCCCTAGATATTATGAAGGGTGCCGATACCTGTCCATTAACTCGTACCCGTGCCACTGGGTTTGTATACAGCAGCTGTATTTGTTTAATAAACAAGGGGCTGAATCCCATGCGGGGCAACAGGACAAAAAGAAATCGCCATTCCAACGAGTAAAACGCCTTAGTGGCATCCAGCAGTGCGGCAACGGCTTGGACATGAGGGGCCAGATAGTGCAGGATACCAAACAGCGTACGCAGATTGTGGGCAGTCGATCTGCCCGGTATGAAACCAGACTGGTCTGGCAGTGCTATCTGCGGCAACATGGGCTGCAACCTATTCGCTATGAGTTTGGCATAGATTTTAGCATCCAAATTTATAAGGGAGAGCGGGCGGTACGATTCAGGCATTTTAGGGTCCTTATCAGGTTTCAGCAGCGTTATAATGGTAGCCTCTCTAAGGGTCGGGGGGAGGACACCCGTGTCCATGGCCTCTAGAAATACCTTCAATAGACGTGGGGCCAGTATATCAGAGTACTTTTTATAGAAGGCCGCCGTTAGCCCATCAGAACCCGGAGCCTTCCCAGCTGGCATACTACTTATTACTTGCCTTACGTCATCTACCGTTATGGGAAGTTCCATGTACTGTCTGGCACTATTGCTAAACCATGCCAATGCCATGGTATCTAGGTAATCTACTATGTCCGACTGGGAAGGGTTAGTCTTAGACGCGTATAGCGTTTCATAATACCGGTACATCGTATTCAAAATTTCTGGCGGTGACCTAACCAAGTCCCCGTCCTCCGTAGTCATTTCCGTTATGTAGTCCGCCCCTCGAGGTGGTCTAAGTAATCCCGCCAATGTTTTCCATTCTCTGTCTCCCTCACCATAGCGCCTTGCCTGTGCAGATTTGTATAGGTACGCTGTTTCCCTCTCTGCTTCCACCTGATACTCCGTTATTTTAGCCCGGATCGTTGCCAGAGTAGTAGGATCCGGTGAGCTGCCCTGCAGTCTCTCCAGCTCCCCAATCTCCTTCTCCAATCTCCTCAATGTGGTTCGTATGTCTTTGAGTACCCCTGTCTTGAGCGCTATACAGTCACCCCGTATCACAGCTTTGAATGCTTCTCATACAATGCCAGGTGAATCCACAGTGCCCTCATTCAGTGCGAAGCAATCCTCAATTTCCCCCTGTAATTCTTCTCGGAAGACCTGATCTTGTAACGCCCCAGAGGGAAGTCTCCAACTAAACAGAGCTATGTACGGGCCTAGAACTTTCAAGGGCAACTTTACAGGCGCGTGGTCTGATAATGTATGCGGGAGATGGTCAACCTCCGTTACCCAGGTGTGCACATCTCTAGACAACAGCCAGAAGTCAAGCCTCGACCAAGCGCCATGATGGTGGGCCACACAAGTGCCCTCTCTCAGTGTGGGGTGCAGCAGTCTCCAAGAATCAACTAAATGCAGGTCAGCTATAATGTCATTCAGTAGCGTCGTCGCCCTCGGGTGGTGCTCTCGTGATGTGCCCTGCCTATCAGCCACGTCCGAGAGGACTGCATTAAAGTCGCCCCCCCCCATATAATCGACGTGTAACTAGAGGAATGCATCATGTGCCCAATACGCCGAAAGAAATCCCGGTCATCAGTGTTAGGACCATAAGTGTTTATGATCATCGTGGGTGTGTTGTATAGTGCACCCTGCAGCAAAATGTAACGTCCTTCCCTGTCTATCACCGAGCTGCGAGTACGCCATTGTAGACCCCTGCGCACCAGTATTGCTACACCACGTGAGTAGTTAGAATAGCCCCCGGCCACTATCTCCCATCGTCTCTTGTGGCCAGGCATACCTACAGTGCTATCCGTCAGGTGTGTTTCTTGCAGCAAACATATGTCTATACCGTGTCTAATGAGATACGAATGGACCAGCCGAGGCTTCCGTCAGTCATTAAGACCTCTCACATTCCAAGTAATGCATTTTAAATAGGACATATTTGCACTAATAACCCTGCGCACCAACATTCTACTACAGTCTCCGGGCCCTCCAGATCCCCCCAGCAAGGCATCTCCTGTCCAACGCACTCTGTACCAGCAGCCCAGTCATGCACATAGGCGGACTCAACATCTCTTAGCAACCAACATCGTCCTCTGAGTGTGTCTTTATCATTTGGCAGATACCCAAGAACTGGCTTAACCGTTTCCCCCTTCCCCACCCACACCAACCCCCCAATCAGGTTGTGATTACCTCCCCCCATTACCCAAACATATATACAATAGCCCCATAAAAGGAGCACAAAGGGAATCATCCCATGGGGAACGCAGGTCCGCCGGCTTAACACCCCTGCACTCTTGGCAGGGTGGCCGAGCTTATCATGTACTGCCCCAAGACTAGTGCCATGAGGATCATTTGCCCATAGCCACACCTGCAGTGGTAGAACCTGAGCGAAACCAAACAGCTAGAAAACTCCTGGCTATTAACTGCAACATTCAGTGAACGTATCTTACAGTTCAAACATCAAAACATTGTATCGCAAAATTCTGGACTTATCTGCCCTAGCCGTGTGCGCCCCTCCAGTTCGTTCAGTCGTTTTCACTCAGATTGTCCGCCTCATTCGAGTCCCCAGGCTTTGGTTTTTGTTTCTGTTCTTTAGCTAGCTGTTTAGCATATGCAAGCTTTGCCTTCGCATCCTTGAAGAAGGCTGGTTTACCAGGGCCCTGCACCCTCAACTTGGATGGATATATTAGCGATTATTTAGTCCCGATCTGCTGAAAAATCTTTTTGGCTGGCAGGAATTCTTTTCTGGCCACTTGAACCTGCAAGGTGAAGTCCGGGTACAAGGCAATGGAGTTAACATTGTACTGCACGCCTCCTTTCTACCGCGCTGCTCTAAGGACCGCATCCCGATCTCTGTAATTAAGGATTCTTGCCAGGATAGGTCTCAGCGGGGGCCCCTGGCAGTGGCTGGGGACCAAGTGTCCTGTGAGCCCGCTCTATTAGGAACATGGGGCACAAGGAAGGGCCAAAGAGATCTTTCATCATGGTCTCCACGTAGCGTTCCATGTTCTGAATATCCGTGGTTTCTGCCACGCCTGTGATGCGTACGTTGTTCCTCCTCGATCTTGCTTCTAAATCCTCATTCTTCAGTCGGTTTACTTGCAGCACTGCGTCCATTTCACGTATCTGCTTGGCTTGTTCCGTCTGCCCTTCTTCCGTCTCCGTGACCCTAGTTTCCAACACGCACATTCTCCCTTCCTGCTTGTCCATCCTCTGAGTTATCCGGTCCATGCGGTCTGCAAGGGAGTCCATTTTGGAATCAAGACCCTGAAGGCTAGCTTTGAGGTCCTTAAACATAGATCGTATGTCCTCTGCTGGGGGTATCGAAGCAGCACCCTCCTCCACCGGGCCTTGGTGGCTGGTCTCGCCCTTCGTCGCCTTGGTGGCCTTTTTGTCAAAATTCAGCCTGGGCTGCCTTGTGTCAGGTTTCCCCATCTCGGCAGTCGGCTGTCCCTTTCCAGTAAGATCGGCCACAAGCTATCCACTGAGCCACTCGAGATACCAGTGCAATGCCTATGTCCCAGCCACCATACGCCGGCTCCAGAGAAGCCAAGCACAGCCCCGAAGGTCACCACACGCTGGTATCACCCCAGGATATCAATAGGGCATGAACGCACAGCGATGTCGCTGCTACTGAGCATCAGACAGCTGCCGTTTGCCGACCACTGCCTCGCCAAGGCGCCCCAGGCCGCGTGTAGCGCAGACTACGCCACTGGACTTACTAAAACGCTGCGCTGTAATATCTGGCTCCCGCAGCATAGAGTCCACACCAACGCCGAGTCTCCTCACGATCCAGTCCCGCCGGAGGGCAGCCACAACAGCAATTCTCCAGTCCGCAAAGGCCTCCCAAGTGGCCCCAAGTGCGTTACGCGCTTGCCTACGTGCTGACCTTGTTGCACAACAAACGACCGAAAGGTAGTTATTCCTATACTGTGTGCCAGCTCCCTGGTTCCGGCCAGTACCCCACTGCGGTGTCTCCAGCTCGCTCCGCCAATACTGCAGCCACCGGGTATCGCGCAATGTCTTCCTCACCATGTGTGCTTCAATGGCAATAGGCCTCAGTCATATATGGCCCCTCTAAGCGTTTACAGCCTGGCGGGGATCCCAATGGGGCTCCGTGTGCAGCCGCCGCTCTTAGGTGCCAAAAATGGGGGCGGGGGGGGGCAGACACCGCCTGCCCACCCGTGCTTTACATGGGCTGCCTCCAATGACCCCTGCTCACCTCGGCAGCGCTCCCCGTCTCGGCCACCTTTCCGGCGTCTGCTGATCCTCTGGTTGTAGGCCCTCCGGAGCCGCCGGTGCGTGTCCGCGTCGCCCAACCGCCAAACGGGGACGCGGAAGCACTCGAGATCCCGGCTTCTACGCGTGCAGGCGTGCGCAGGCCTCCCTTGCGTCTCCGTCTCTGCTGGCTCCAACCGCTTACGCAACCCAGCTCCGGGAATGGAGCTGAACCCCCCAGGCAAGGGGACAACAGTTGGCACCCTCCTAGGGCAGCAATGACGGATCTATGCAGGATTCATTTAACTCGGCCGGAGTGTAAATTGAATGGATTTTTGGGACCGTACTAAAACTGATTCAAAATTTCTATTGTATTGGGCCTTATGTTGGATAAGCGCTTTTCAAGGAATCCCAGTGCCCAGAATTGCCATTTTATAGGCTTTTCTTCCTACTTAGAAGCTTGTATTGTTCCCAATTTCGAGCATGAAAAGGTCTCTGAGCACCCTTATTTTAGTTCCATAAGTGATGATTCACATCCTAGTTATTTACATTCAAAAGATTACATATTTAAAAAACTCACTATTTCTGACGAGCCGGAGAAAGCTCCACCGGTCCAGGTTCATTGTTTTTCATCAGGAATTGTATTTTTTGCACTGTACAAAAAATTATTCAAAATGTCAATTGTATCATGCCTCATTTTGAATAACCACTTTTTATTTACTCCCATTGAAAAAAATTGCCTTTTTTATAAACTTCCTGCTACTCAGAAGCTTGTATTCTGCTCAATTTCGAGCATGAAAATGACGCGAAGCACACTTATTTTAGTTCCAAAAGTGATGATTCACCTCTGAAAGTCTTTTCCAGTCAAAAGATTAAACATGAAATAATCACCATTACTGATCATTCTGAAAAAGTTCCTCAGGTCTGGGGGTCATTGCTTTTTTTGGACTGTACAAAAAACAATTCAAAATGTCAATTGTATTGCGCCTCAGATTGAATTACCACTATTAAGTCCTCCCTGTGACCAAAAATTGGCATTTTATAGACTTTTCTACCTACTTAGAACCTTGCATTTTGCCCAATTTCAAGCATGAAAAGGACTCTGAGCACACTTATTTTAGTTCCATAAGTGATGATTCACATCCTAGTTATTTACGTTCAAAAGATTACATATTTAAAACATCACTATTTCTGACCAGTCGAGATTCAATGTTTTTCATCAGGAATTGGATTTTTTACACTGTACAAAAATTTATTCAAAATGTCAATTGGATCATGCCTAATGTTGAATAACCACTTTAATAGGCCTCACAGTGACCAAAATGTTCATTTTTACAGACTTTTCCTCCTGCTCAGAAGATTCTATTTTGACCGATTTCAGACAGGAAAATGCCTCTAAACACAATTATTTTACTTCCAAAAGTGTTAATTCACATCCAATAGCCCTTTACAGTCAAAAGATGAAGCATTCAAAAATCACAGTCTGGGGTCATCGTTTTTCATCAGAATAATGATTTTTTGGACTGTACAAAAAATGATTCAAAATATCAACTCAATTGTGCCTCATGTTGAATAAGGCCCCGTGGCTTCGCCTCACTATCTGGTTGCCAGGGACCTGCGCTTTTTCTATGATTTAAGGCGGCAAAGAGCTCCGGTAAGAGCGCGTTAAAAAAGCAGAATGCAAGAACACCGTGTGGAGGAAGGTGTAAGGCTTTAAGATACTACTGGATTCCCTTTTTGAAATCAAGGGTTACCGCACCTACCTTCAGATTCCCGTATTTTCCCTCTACCCAGAAACAATCTCATACAAAAGATCTGATGAAATCTGAACAGCAAGGGGAGAAGGAGAGTAAAGGAGGGGGGAAAGGACTGTAATTTTATAAATTATCCCTCTAAACTCGCTCTGAGAATAAAAAATTACTCTTTAAGTCAAACTCTTGACCCAATTAACGCAGTAAGGGGAGACGTGGTGCCCGCTCTGCAGGGATCGCACCCGTTGCTTTAAGGACAAAAGCACTGGATAAAGAACTGGAAAGAGTGAGTGGCCACGGAAGTCAGGCAGCCTGGAGAGCGGTGGCAGCGGAGAGCAGTGGAAGGCGGCAGGCGGGCTGGTTGCAGGCAAGCCGGGTCCGAAGATTGAGGCCAGAATCAGCACATTCTGCGAGCCGTGCCGCTGCTCCGCCGTGCTGCCGCACCGTGGTTGTGGACGGGGACGAGGACGTGAGCAGGACAGTGCGAGGCGGGTGTAATCAGACGGAGAGGCGGAGGTGAGCCAAGTCGAGCTACCAGCAGCAGCGGATGGCATTCCGCCCCCCCCGCTCTCCCTCCCTCCCTCAGCTGCGCCTAACCCCATAGCCCAGCCAGCCAGCGAAGTATTGCTAGGAGATCACCACTGGGACCTCCGGAAACAGCCCAAAAAAAAAACACAACCGCAAAAAAAAAAAATATATAAAACATATAACATACAAAACCACATACAGCATAAACCAACAGGAACCAGCAGAGAATCAACAGAAAACGTGGCAGTGAGTGCAACCACCGTGAGCCCCGCGCGCCTAAGAGCCCAAGAGCCTGAGTGCCCAGACAGCCCAAGAGAAAGCCAAACAGTGTGTGCCAGGTAGAGGCAGGGGAGGGCCACACCCCTAAGGACTTCTCACAAAAAGCCGGTAATTACCTCTTGGAGACCATCTGCGGAGCGGAGTGGAGTATCATGAGTAAACATAGAACCTCGGGGCGGGGGGGGGGGGGGGGGGGAGGATGCAGCATTGTAGGGACTTTGGACGCTTTCATCATAAGAGCAGAATCCCTGGTGTCACATCAAATCCAGCTGACGGAAAGAAGGGTGTCGACTGAACTGGCGCAGGCACAGAGACGCTCATCGCTCGGGCATATTGCCCTGTCAAAATCACCAATCACGAGTAGGCTGAGCCAGTCTGTGATTCCAGAGGGGGATCCGTGTTGTATTACAGAATCACAGTCACGCCCTTTAAGTCCACCACAGTGTCCGCCACAGTGTCCAGGGGGGGGTCAAGGATCGTACTAGTATCAGCCATAATCAAGGGTCAAAGGGAGAGGAGGGTAAAGAGGCCCATAATTCAGTTAAAGTGGACAAGAGTGCGATTGCTGAGATCCATGAGGAAATGGGGGAGAGTATGATTGAGGGTGTTAATGAAAATGCCGCGGACCCGATTTTAGCCAGGGGCAATAGGTCAGTTACGACACGGTCGAAAGGGGGTGGGGTGGGCGGTGGAATAAAATCGAAATTAACCAAACAGCCCAGGCAAAAAAACAAAGGGGGCCCCCCCAAGAAATATAAGTAAGCACTCGACTGGCGCAGCTGGGGCGAGGGAGGAGGGGGCAGATGATTCAAACAAAGTAGCTTCATGTCCCAATGTGGTGCACAAGGAGGTTGATTTAGAATTGGTCAGAAATAGCGCACTTTGGGCCAAAATTGAGCATCTCCTTATCCTTGCCTTAAAACCCTTATTATCTAAATTAGATCGGATTGAGTCTCACTTGATGGAGATGGGAAATTGGAGAAAGGGTACTGAGTTGCACCAGGAGAGTTTGATAAGTGGGAAAGGTGTGGATATTATAGGGAGGACCGTTAGTGATCATGTGGCGGCAGAGACAAGGCCTTCTGATGGGAAGAATGGACTAGGAGCACAGAGGGTCAAACAAGTGCCCGGTACTGGAAAAAACCAGGACCAAGGAAAAACGATTAATGAGGGTGAGACAGAGAGGCGGGGACCTACTCCA
Organism: Triturus cristatus; assembly: GCF_964204655.1. Lineage (NCBI taxonomy): Eukaryota > Metazoa > Chordata > Amphibia > Caudata > Salamandridae > Triturus > Triturus cristatus. Next base: position 257,187,390 of record NC_140584.1, read on the forward strand.
GATCAGGCTACTAGGGGGATCATGAGTAAGGAATATAACAGGGACTCGGAGGGCGAAGGCTGTGTGCAGGGATCAAAGGGGTTGATACATCTAGATCTCCCTCCTGCATGCAGCCCATACACATTGGTTCTCGTGGGCGTGCCGGCACCCAAAGGGAACACCAGGGAAACGACAGAAACATTAACAAGACGGCACACTGGCTAAGTCAGAATGCGAGGTTTAATGGTATAGACCTTAGGCATATTCTAATGGCAAGGAGAGTAGCATGGGTAGGGAAGTCTAAAAAAAGTATACCCAGGGGACTGTGTTGTAGTAACCCTCAGGCACCCTAACCTGGTGGACAAAGCACTTCGCTGCTTCAGAGATCGAGCGTGGGAGGAACGATTGGCGATAGGCTTGTTGCCCCTGGAATTCTTTTATAGAAAGCCGGCAAGATTAGCATTGGAGGTTAGCAATTATGGAGAGGGATCATTAGAATGTGCATATGGAGCAGGGGGAGTGAGAGATATCCCCTTACGCAACAGGTTCGACCCATTGCTTAGAGGGAGAGTTTTAAGTGAGGTGGATTGACGTTGGGCGAAAAATGGAATCACAGGGTGTTGATGCGGGGTGTGGGGATAACATGGTCCTGTTAATGGAAAATGTAGGGATGGCAGGGAGGATTGCCACTATGGTAGCACTGAAAGAGGGCATCAAACCAGAAAGAGTAGCACAGGACCCCGTAAACTCGTCACAGTTGGAAGTACACAAGGTTAAAAATTCCAACATAATAAAAATAACATCTTGGAATATTGCAGGGCTTGCGTCCAAAACAGAGGACCCTGATTGGCTGCAATATATTCAGGGTTTCCAGATTATATGCTTACAGGAAACCTGGATAATAGATTGTAGATATATCCACTCAGTAGGTTACAAGCGCATTGCTGTCCCGGTCCGAAAGTCCTGCTCAGGGAGAGCCATGGGGGGATTGTGTATTTTTGTGGACCTACAATTGAGAGGCACTTGGACCGATCTAAAATGGTCCTCTGCTTGTATTCAGGCCCTTAGGTTTTCTATTTATGGGGACTGTATTCTCTTGATCAATTTTTATAACCCAACATCACAAAAAAAGACAGGGTCTGGTGTGGAAGAGTTAAATGCTAGGCTCACTGCAGGGATTTGGGTCTACAAGGGGGCGGTGGCCCCGTTGGTAGCCGTTGTGGGTGATTTTAATTGTCATCTTTGCCCTGATCTGAGACCGGCCCAAGGAAATTGGTCTTCGTGCCCGGTTAGGATCGGACCACACTTTGAGCACTCAATTGAGGGCAATGAGCTGGGAAGGGTGTTAAGCAAACACGCCCTTGAGCATACCGTGGATTTGATAACCAAAGAGAGGGAGAGAGAGATTAATCCCACTTTTAAGGGGAGTGGGTGCTCCTCTTTCATTGATTTTATAGTAGTCTCTAAATTTTTAAAAGACCGGGTAAGTGGGGCTGATATTGACCTAAGTGCTTTTAGTGACCACAACCCCCTAACATTGGTGGTTGAGGGTGTGGTCACTAAAAAATCTAAGAAGAAGGGAAGGGGTGGTAGCATAGAGAAAATAACAGACCGGGGAGAAGATTAAAATGGGCCAAAGTGGATGGATGTACCTTTTATCAAAAACTCATAAGAGATGGCAAGAGAGAACTAGAAAGGTGCCTGGACCTGTGGTTGAGGGTCCAGAAGTAGTTAAATGCTTTGAGGCAGTTGCCCATCTAGTGGACAAGTTGTTGTGCTCCACCCACCATGGTCCAGTTATGGATAATTCAAGATGGTTCGACAAATCCTGCACTTTAGCCCTTAAAAATTTAAAAAGTTGTTTAAAAATCTCACCAAGGGATAAGTTGAAAGTAAAAGAGTCAAGGCTGATATATAATCAGGCCGTTAAATGCAGGAAAAGAGCCATTCAAACACAGGCCTGGGAAGACCTAAGGGAGGCTGCCTTAAGGAGGGACACATCCGCTTTCTGGAAAATAATTAATAATCCATGTTTCCAGGATGCTAGTGTTCCCGCACTCGGCATCAATATCTTGCCGGAAGATTGGGTAGCTCATTTCAAAGGCCTTTATAATTATGTAGCGGATAGTACAATTCCCTCTGAGGTGGAGGCAGGGGAGGTACCTGCAACTATGTTTACGTTGGAGGAGATCATTGGGGGAATACAGGGTCTATCCCCTAATACAGCGCCAGGACCGGATGGCATTCCCCCGGATCTTTTTCTAAGTAATATTGAGTTGTGGGCGCCCATACTGACAAGAGTGATCAATGCTGCAGTAATGTTTGGTTGTCCCAGTTCGTGGTCCACAGCGATAATTGTCCCTATATTTAAAAAAGGGAATAGGGACAATCCTCAATGTTATCGCCCGATCTCTCTGATGGACGTCACAGCAAAAGTTATGGGACGTGTGATTTTAGCACGATTGATGGATTGGTCGGAGGAAAATCGGGTCATTACTGACTTTCACTATGGTTTTAGACCGGGGAAATCTACATCCTGACCAGTGTATAAATCTATATTTACTAGTGGCTAAATATACTCTAGCAAGTGAGGGGTCGGTTTATTTAGGCTTTATGGACCTAACGGCCGCATATGACCATGTAAACAGGGAGAAATTATGGTCCCTTTTAAGTAGGCTGGGGGTGGATGGGGGACTTATAAATATACTTCGGGACCTACACTGTAACACATCTGCTAGAGTCCGATATAACCGTGAGGGGAACGTATCAGCATCGTTCTCATGCACCAGTGGGGTTAGACAAGGGTGCATTTTGGCCCCCTTTTTGTTCTCCTTATATATTAATGGATTGGAGCAAGCATTACTTGATCTAAAGGTGGATTCCCCCAGGGTAGGATCTAGGCCAATCCCGGTTCTGCTCTATTACGGTTTTGTTAATTTCATCGACACGCTGGATTTGTCGGGCAATCTCTCCAAATCCTTTGTCATGGAGGTTGGACGCAAACCCATTAAGAAATTTACTTATAAAATGGGTGACAATAGTATAGGGAAAGTACAAAATTTCTCATATCTAGGCATTTTATTTGATGGGCGTTTAAATTTTAAAATTTTACTGGAGGAACGATGCACAAAGTTAGTCTCGGCCACAGGTTCCATTATGAATTATGGACATAGGCTGGGACGGTGGTCCCCGGAGCAGATAGCAAGATTGTACACCTCAATTTGCTGTGCAAAGGTGTTATATGGAGCTGAACTTTGGGGCTGTAGAGAAGTCCATCAGCTTCGGACAGAGGAGAATAAATACCTGAGATTCCCAAAAGTACCTCGTCTTATGTCACCCGTGAGGAATTAGGATTGGCTTATATAGAGGATGTGGTTCATTTGAAGCGGATTATGGCCTGGATTAGGATATGGGCGAACCCAGAGGCTGAACTAAACAGGCAAATAATTATGGACAGCATCAGTAGGGATAAAGGGTTGTCCATTCCTTGGTTGAGATATGTAAAGTCCTCTCTTGAGTCTATTGGATGCAAAAACCTTTTTAGTACCCCCATGGTAATTACCCGTTTGGGCAGGAAATTGGCGATGAAAAGATATTTTAACTATGTCCAATTGCAGAGAGAAACAAAAGAAGGGGGCAAGAACTCTGTGATAGCTTACAATATGTTGAAAACGGTGGTGGGGATGGAACCGTATTTGACTCTTATGTGTAATGCTGAGGATAGGTTTTTAATCACCCGTTTTAGGCTCAATCTTTTACATCACTTGTTATCTGTGCCTCATGGTTTTACTGTTTCGGTTGAGCAGAAGGGTCCCTGTGGCTGCGATCTACGATCTCCTCAGGATACCCTTCATTTTGTACTGTTATGCCCATTTTATTCAGTGCCGAGACGTCGATTTTTAGATGGTATTTTAAAACAGGCTAAATTCAAGCAGGCCAGGGTCGCCTTGCTACACCTACAAATGGTAAATGACTCTCGAACTCTGTTTTGTGTGGTGAATTTCCTGAAGATGGCCTTAAAAATAAGGAAAACAAGAGGGGTTTGCTGAAGCAAAAATTAGTACTGTATTTGATGTATAGCAGCATGGATTTTAATGAAATTTTTTATTTTTTATTGCTATGTGCTTTTATGGTGTTTTCTAGATGCCGAATAAAGATTTTTGATTGAATAAACACTTTTTGAGGCCTCACAGTGGCCAAAATTGCCATTTTTACAGACTTTCCTGCTTACTCAGAAGATTCTATTTTGACTGATTTCAGGCAGGGAAATCGATCTAACCACACTTATATTAGTTTCAAAAGTGATAATTCACATCCAATATACATTTACTGTAAAAAACAATTAAACATTCATAATTACCATTACGGACTATCTGGAGAATTAATCCGTAAGGTCCGGGTCATCATTTTTCATCAGAAAAATTCTTATTTTGAGTACACAAATAATGATTAAAAATCTGAGTAAGTTCATGCCTAATGATTGATAAACACATTTTTAGGCCTCACAGTGACCAAAATTGCCATTTTTACAGACTTTTCCTCCACCCAGAAAACCTAACCAACTGTCTTACAGGGATTCATAACTGGATGAATAACTCATCATTAAAACTCAATAGGTCAAAGACGGAGGTCATGCTCTTAGGGAAACAATGGACGACCATCCCTCCAGCACTCTGGCCTGACGTATTCGGGGAAATCCCACCCCCAAAGCGTGAAATTCAAACACTCGGCGTGTGGCTCGAACCCGAGTTGTCTATGAAGACACAAGCAGCGAAAACTTCAGGCACCTGCTTCGGGCTCCTACGCACAACCCGCAAGATTCTCCCCCTACTGCCACCTAACTCTAGGAAACTACTCATCCAGGGACTGGTACTGTCCCGCCTGGACTACAGTAATATGGTCTACCTAGGAGCCCCTGAGGCCACCCTAACAAAACTTCAGCGGACACAGAACGCAGCGGCACGCCTTCTCACCAACCTCCCCTCCAGAGTGTCCGCCAAGCCGGCCCTCAAAGCTCTGCACTGGCTCCCTGTGCGTCAAAGGGTGCAATTCAAGGCGATGTGCACAACACATAAGCTGATCAACGGTACTGGCCCCGAGATTCTCAGAAAAATAATTACCCCCTACACAACAACCAGATCTCTACGATCTCAGAATGAGAACCTGGCCAGCATACCTAGATTTAAAAAGACTCGCACAGGAGGACGACAATTCTCCGTACAGGCGGCTGCTGGATGGAACACCCTTCCACGGACCCTCAGACTTGAACCCAACTACCTGGCTTTCCGTAAAAAACTTAAAACACACCTATTCCCTAAATAGTGTCCCCATACGAGTACCTCTCCCCCCCCCCCCTTCCCCTCAACAGGATTGCAAATTCACAGCGCGGGGATGCCCTTTGGTCACCAGGCGCTTTAGAAATCGCTATTAAATTAAATTAAATTTAAATTACTCAGAAGATTCTATTTGGATGGATTTTGGACAGGAAAATGGCTCTAAACACACTTATTTTAGTTCCAAAAGTGTTAATTCACACCCAATAGTCCTTTTTAGTCACAAGATGAAGCATTCAAAAATCACCATTACTTACCATCTGGAGAAAGTTAGTGAGGTCTGGGGTCATCGTTTTTCATCAGAATATAGATTTTGTGGACGGTAAAAAGAAAAAAATTATTCACAGTGACCAAAATTTTCATTTTTGCTGACTTTTCCTTCTACTCAGAAGATTTGATTTTGACTGATTTCAGGCAGGGAAATTACTCTTAACACACTTATTTTAGAACCAAAAGTGATAATAAATATCCAATAGTCATTTACGGTCAAAAAATGAAACATTCAAAATTACCATTACGGACCATGTGGAGAAAATTTTTAAGGTCGGGGTCTCATCGTTTTTCATCAGAAAATACATTTTTTGGACTGTAAAAAATATGATTCAAAATGTTATATGGATCGTGCCTCTTGTTGTATAATCACTTTTTTAGGCCTCACAGTGACCAAAATTTGCATTTTTGCAGACTTTTCTGCCTACTCAGAAGCTTCTATTTTGATCGATTTCGGACAGAAAAATGGCTCTTTACACACTTACCTTAGTTTCAAAAGTGATAATTCACATCCAACAGTCATTTCCATTCACAATATTAAACATTCAAAAATCACCATTACTGACAGTCAGAGGAAAGTTCTACAGGTCAAGGGTCATCGTTTTTCATCAGAATATAACTTTTTGGGGCTGTAAAACAAATGGTTCAAAATGTCGATTGGATCGTTCCTCATGTTGAATAACCACTTTTTAAAGACTCGAAGTGATTAAAATTGCCATTTTTAAAGACTATTCCACCTACTCAGAAGCTTCTATTTTGACCAATTTCAGGCAGGAAAATGACACTAAACACACTTATATTAGCAGCAAAAGTGCTAATTCACATCGAACAGTCATTTACAATCAAAATGTTAAACAATGACAAATCAACATTACTGACCATCTGCAGAAAGTTCGTAAGGTCCGGGGCCATCGTTTTTCATTAGGAAATGTATTAATTGAGTACACAAATAATGATTCAAAGTATCAATTGGTTCATGCCTAATGTTTAATAACCCCTTTTTTAGTCCTCACAGAGACCAAAATTGCAATTCTTACAGAGTTTACCTACTACTCAGAAGATTCTATTTTGACCAATTTCAGGGAGGAAAATGGCTCTAAACATAATTGTTTTAGTTCCAAAAGTGTTAATTCACATCCAATAGTAATTTACAGTCAAAAGATTAAGTATTCAAAAATCACCATTACTTACCATCTGGAGAAAGTTTGTGAGGTCTGGGGTCATCGTCTTTCATCAGAAAATTGTTTTTTTTTTAATCTTCAAAAAATGATTCAAAGTGTCAATTGGATCATGCCTAATGTAGAATAACCACTTTTTTAGGCCTTACAGTGACCAAAATCATCACTTTTACAGACTTTGCCTTCTACTCAGAAGATTCTATTTTTACTGATTTCAGGCAGGGAAAGGAGTCTAAACACACTTATTTTAGTTCCAAAAGTGATAATTCATATCCAACAGTCATTTACAGTCAAAATATTAAACATTCAAAAATCACCATTACCGACAATCTGGAGAAAGTTCGACAGATCACAAGTCACCGTTTTTCATCAGAAAATTTATTTTTCGACTGTAGAAAAAATGATTCAAAATTTCAATTGGATTTTGCCTCAGGTTGAATAACCACTTTTTAAAGCCTCACAGTGACTAAAATTGCCATTTTTACAGACTTTACTCCTACTCACAAGATTCTAATCCGACCCATTTCGGGAAGGGAAATTAACATACGTATTTTAGTTCCAAAAGTGATCATTCACATCCAATAGTCATTTACAGGCAAAAGGTTAAGCATTCAAAAATCACCATTACTTACCACCTGGAGAAGCTTCGTGAGGTCTGGGGGTCATTGTTTTTCATCAGAATATAGATTTTTTGGACTGTAAAAAGAATGATTCAAAGTGTCAATTAGATCATGCCTAATGTTGAATAACCACTTTTTTTAGGCCTCACAGTCATTAAAATTGCCATTTTTACAGACTTTTCCTCCTACTCAGAAGCCTCTATTTTGACCGATTTCAGGCAGGGAAATGGCTCTAAACACACTTATTTTAGTTCCAAAGGTGATAATTCACATCTAATAGCATTTACAGTCAAGTATTCAAAAATCACCATTACTTACCACCTGGAGAAGCTTTGTGAGGTCTGGTGTCATTGTTTGTCATTAGAATATAGATTTTTTGGACAGTAAAAAGAATGATTCACAATGTCAATAGGATTGCGCCTCATGTTGAAAAGCCACTTTTTCAGGCCATGCAGAGACAAAAATTGCCAATTTTTACAGACTTTTCCTCCTACTCACAAGATTCTAATCCGACCCATTTCAGGAAGGGAAATTACTCTAAACATACGTATTTTAGTTCCAAAAGTAATAATTCACATCCAATAGTCATTTACAGGCAAAAGATTAAGCATTCAAAAATCACCATTACTTACCACCTGGAGAAGCTTCGTGAGGTCTGGGGTCATCGTTTTTCATCAGAATAATGATTTTTTTGGACTGTACAAAAAATGATTCAAAATATCAACTCAATTGTGCCTCATGTTGAATAAACACTTTTTAAAGCCTCACAGTGACCAAAATTGCCATTTTTACAGACATTCCTGCTTACTCAAAAGATTCTATTCTGACTGATTTCAGGCAGGGAAATGGATCTAACCACACTTATATTAGTTCCAAAAGTGATAATTCACATCCAATATACATTTGCTGTCAAAAAATGAAACATTCATAATTACCATTACGGACCATCTGGAGAATTAATTCGTAAGGTCCGGGTCATCATTTTTCATCAGAAAAATTCTTATTTTGAGTACACAAATAAGGATTCAAAATCCAAGTTAGTTCATGCCTAATGATTAATAACCAAATTTTTAGGCCTCACAGTGACCAAAATTGCCATTTTTACAGACTTTTCCTCCTACTCAGAAGATTCTATTTAGATGGATTTTGGACAGGAAAATGGCTCTAAACACACTTATTTTAGTTCCAAAAGTGATAATAAATATCCAATAGTCATTTACGGTCAAAAAATGAAACATTCAAAATTACCATTACGGACCATGCGGAGAAAATTTGTAAGGTCGGGGTCTCATCGTTTTTCATCCGAAAATAGATATTTTGGACTGTAAAAAAAATTATTCAAAATGTTATATGGATCGTGCCTCTTGTTGTATAATCCCTTTTTTAGGCCTCAACAGTGACCAAAATTGGCATTTTTGCAGACTTTTCTGCCTACTCAGAAGCTTCTATTTTGACCGATTTCGGACAGAAAAATGGCTCTATACACACGTATCTTAGTTTCAAAAGTGATAATTTACATCCAACAGTCATTTACAGTCACAATATTAAACATTCAAAAATCACCATTACTGACAGTCAGAGGAAAGTTCTACAGGTCAAGGGTCTTCGTTTTTCATCAGAATATAACTTTTTGGGGCTGTAAAACAAATGGTTCAAAATGTCGATTGGATCGTTCCTCATGTTGAATAACCACTTTTTAAAGCCTCGAAGTGATTAAAATTGCCATTTTTAAAGACTATTCCACCTACTCAGAAGCTTCTATTTTGACCAATTTCAGCCAGGAAAATGACACTAAACACACTTCTATTAGCACCAAAAGTGATAATTCACACCCAACAGTCATTTACAGCCAAAAGATTAAACATTAAAAAATAATCATTAAGGACCATCTGCAGAAAGTTCGTAAGGTCCGGGGCCATCGTTTTTCATTAGGAAATGTATTAATTGAGTACACAAATAATGATTCAAAGTATCAATTGGTTCATGCCTAATGTTTAATAACCACTTTTTTAGGCCTCACAGTGACCAAAATTGCCATTTTTACAGACTTTTCCTCCTACTCAGAAGCTTCTATTTTGACCGATTTCAGGCAGGGAAATGGCTCTAAACACACTTATTTTAGTTCCAAAGTGATAATTCACATCAAATAGTCATTTACAGTCAAGTATTCAAAAATCACCATTACTTACCACCTGGAGAAGCTTCGTGAGGTCTGGTGTCATTGTTTTTCATCAGAATATAGATTTTTTGGACTGTAAAAAGAATGATTCAAAATGTCAATTAGATCATGCCTAATGTTGAATAACCACTTTAATAGGTCTCACAGTGACCACATTTGTCATTTTTACAGACTTTTCCTTCTACTCAGGAGATTTGATTTTGACTGATTTCAGGCAGGGAAATGACTCTGAACACACATATTTTTGCGTGGGATGTAGAGTCACCTGAAGTCACCCATGATGTGTATATCTCAAGATGGTCAATGTTGACAAAGAGACGGGGTGATTATCCCAGGTAAAGGTCTATTAATTATACAAAACGATTAGTAGTAGGAAGGAAGTTACGAAAGCAGGGGGTGGTAAAGGCACAAATTAAAGGGTGGGAAGAAAATGGTCCCTCAGAAATTGGGTTTCAAGGGAAGAAAATTTCAAACCATCCAAGGAAAGAGGAAGGGTGTTGAAAAAGAAAGGAAGAAGAACGAAGTGTATGTACAAAGAAAGGCACAACTAGTTTTATCCCAGAAAACTAGAAGGGGGAGCCAGAAAGAATCAAATCCAGGGCAAAACAATGGTACGAATGTCAACCCTGGGGAAATAAGAGCACATAGAAGTACGGCTAAGGCAAGCACGAGGAAGAACACCCATCAGGGAAGCATGAATTCCCATTAGATAGGATCGGAGGTTGAAGGCAATACGTGGATATATTTTGAGCCTGCACTTGCAAAATGCCCTAGTTTGAGAGGAATTGGATCTAAAGCACAAGTTACTATTTGTGTAACGATATATCTGTAAGAGACGTTCGTTGGTGATAGATTCCTTACCTTAGAATATCCCCAGGCGTCAGACTGGATCTGGAAAGTTTTTTCGTCAGCAGTACCCCTACGCATCAGTGGGTGGCGTTGTGCGGCTCTGCGTCCATCGCTGGCATCGTAAGCACCGAGATGACGTCACGGAGACTATTTAGGCACCACCAATGCGCGCGGTCAGTTCTGTTCACGACTTTCCGCGCCAGGAACGCAGAAACATGCAAGAAACGGACCACTGATGCCATGAAACTAGGGCTCTGAAAGGGATGATCTTAACCCTAGAAATCAGTTCGCAGAACGGGGAAGATGGGTGGGGCGGTAAGGAATCTATCACCAACTAATGTCTCTTACAGATATATCGTTACACAAGTAGGAACTTGTGCATCTGAAAGAGACACGTTAGTGATAGATTCCTTACCTTAGAATAAATACCCCAGAAATAGCAACCCCGGTGGTGGGTCTGCGAACAAAATTACACCAGAAAGTCACAGAGAACAGAACGGCCAAAGAAGCCGTCTCGCCGGACTTGACTGTCAAGGCAGTAATGCTTGGTAAACGTGTGCAACAAGGCCCACGTAGCTGCCTGACAAATGCCCGCCGCGTCCCAAGGCAGTAGTGGCTGCTGTTGCCCTGGTAGAATGGGCACGCAGCCCCACAGGAGGCTCCTTCTTAGCAAACGAATAACATGCTTTGATGCACAGAACAACCCACCGAGAGATAGTTTGTTTGTGCACGACCTGACCTTTCTTGGCTCCCACGTAGAGAAAAAAAATGTTGTCATCCACCCGGAACTGTTGGTGGCGCTTCTGATAGAACGAGAGCGCACGTTTTGGGTCCAGAAGATGGAGCCTCTCTTCCTCTTTCGAAGGATGCGGAGGCGGAAATAAGTTGGGCAAAGTGATGGTCTGACCGATGTGAAAGGGCGTAACAACCTTTGGCAGGAAAGAAGGACGGGTCCTTAAAACCACCTTGTCTTGATGAACAGAAAGGAAAGGAGGCTTTGCAGAAACAGCCTGGAGCTCACTCACCCTTCTGGCAGAGGGGATAGCTATCAGGAAAGCCGTCTTAAGAGTGAGAAGACGTAAAGGACAGTTATGAAGGGGCTCAAAGGGAGTGCAGATCAGATAGGTCAAAACAAGATTTAAGTCCCATTGAGGCATTATGAAAGGCACGGGAGGAAACGTGTGTGTAATGCCTTTGAGGAAGCGGTTAACAACCGGGGACTTAAAAAGAGAAGGCTGATCTGGAAGCCGTAGGAAGGCGGAGATGGCCGAAAGATAACCTTTGATAGTGCCCAGAGCAGAGCCCTGCTGGGCCAATGAAAGAAGGAAAAGAAAGACCTCATGAAGAGGTGCAGAGAGGGGATCCACAGCCTTCGCTGTGCACCATGCCACAAACTTGTTCCACCTGCAGGCGTATACCGTCTTAGTGGGGGGACGCCTGGCTGCCAGAATGACATCACAAACTTCGGGAGGAAGATCGAAGGCTGTCAACTGTCGCCGCTCAATCTCCACGCATGGAGGTGGAGGCTGGACAGGTTCGGGTGGAGGACCGTCCCCTGCTGCTGCGACAGAAGATCCTCCCGAAGAGGCAGTCGGATCGGGGGATCGATCGCCTTGCTGAGTAGCTCAGGATACCAGTATCTTTGTGCCCAATCCGGAGCCACAAGAATGACTTGGGCCCGGTCGCGCCAAATCTTCTTCAGCACTCTGGGCAGAAGAGGTATAGGCGGAAAGGCGGACAACAGACCGCAGCTCCACTTGCAGTGAAAAGCGTCGCCGAGCAAATGCCGACTTGGAAATTCCAACGCGCAGAACTGATTACATTGCGCGTTCTCTTCGGTGGCAAAAAGATCTAACCAAGGCTCTCCCAACTGTAGAAAGAGACCTTGCTCCACGTCAGAGTTCAGACGCCATTCGTGATCCATCATGCACCGGCGGCTGAGTTTGTATGCCCTGGCATTCAGAGAGCCTGCCAGGTTTTGAACCACCAAGGTGATGCCTTGATGTTCCAGACATGTCCAGATGCGCAGAGCCTCCTGACATAGGGTCCACGACCCCACCCTGCCCTTTTTGTTGCAATACCACATGGCGGTGATGTTGTCCGTGAACACCTGCACCACACTTCCCCGAACAGAGGGAAGGAATGCATTCAGTGTAAGTCGGATCGCCCGAAGCTCCAAAAGGTTGATATGGAGCCAGGACTCCGCCGGACACCAAAGGCCTCTGATCTCCGCCCCTCCCAAGTGGCCACCCCATCCCAGGACGGACGCATCCGTCACCACTGTGTGCTCCGGTTGGGGAAGGGAGAGGGATTGCCATTGACTCAATCGCGATTCGTGAGCCACCACTGCAATTGTCGTGCAGTGCCCTCCGAGATCTGGACATGATCGGACAGGTTGTCCTTATGCTGTGCCCACTGGAACTTCAGGTCCCACTGCAGAGCCCGCATATGCCATCTGGCATGTTGCACTAGCAGGATGCAGGAGGTCATCAGGCCCAGGAGCCAGAGAGTCATCCTGACTGAAACCCGGGATAGAGGCTGAAACATCGGAATCATAGCCTGAATATCCCGGACTCGCTGCTCGGGAGGATAAACCCGAAACAGCGGCGAATCCAGAACTGCTCCGATGAAGGGGGGCATCTGAGAGGGACTCAGGTGTGACTTCGGCACGTTGATGGAGAACCCCAGCAGATGCAGGAGGTCGGCCATAGTCTGGATGTGGGAAACTACTGCCTGGGGCGAGCCTGCCTTCAACAGCCAGTCGTCAAGATAGGGGAAGACAGAAACCCCTGATCTGCGCAGGTGAGCTGCGACCAGCACCATCACTTTCGTGAACACCCGAGGGGCACTAGTAAGGCCGAAGGGGAGCACGGCAAAATGAAAATGCTCCTGGCCTACCATGAACCGCAGGTAACGCCGGTGGGGCGGCAGGACGGGGATATGAAAATATGTGTTCTGCAAGTTCAACGCTACCATCCAGTCTCCAGGGTCGAGGGCAGTCAAGACCTGAGCCAAAGTCGACATCTTGAACTTTTCCTTCCGGAGGAAGCGATTGGCGTTCCTAAGGTCCAAGATGGAGCGCAGGCCCCCTTTCTCCTTTTTGGGGACCAGAAAGTAGTGGGAATAACAACCACGTCCTACTTCTGGCCAAGGATCTCGCTCTATGGCCCCCTTGGCCAAGAGGGCCGCGACTTCCTCTTGAAGAAGCGCAAAGTGATCCCCGACATGCGGTGGAACTGAGATGGCATGGCTGGGGGGGCAGACTCGAAGGGGAGGGAGTAGCCCCTTCAGACGATTTGCAGCACCCAACTGTCCGAAGTGACATAACGCCAGTGGGGAAGGTGATGTTGAATCCTGCCGCCCACCTGCGTGGGGTGCACCCCAAAGCTCGGACTAGGATGGCTTTGAGGCGGATGCTGCGGGAGCAGAGGTGGACGCTGGCCCCCTGTGCTGCCATGGCGGCCACCACGTCCGCACTGAGGTTGGTTCTGCGCAGGCTTCAGGCTGAACGAACGTGTAGGGGTGCCCCTGCCGTGTCCACGAAAAGAACGAAAGGTAGACGTGGCCGGGCATGTGGTGGATAGACCCAAGGACTTGGCCATAGCCAGAGAGTCCTTAAAACACTCTAGCGCACTGTCTGCCTTATCGTCAAACAGGCGAGTACCATCAAAGGGCATGTCCATGAGAGAACTCTGAACATCCCCTGAAAACCCCGTGGACCGCAACCAGGCATGGCGACGTAGGGCCACTGTCGTGGAGATCGCCCTTCCCAGAGTGTCTGCTGTGTCCAGCCCACACCAGATGGTGAACTTTGCAGCGTCCTTCCCCTCCGCAACAGCTTGGGAAAGTACAGCCCCGAACCTCCTCCGGACACTGGGGCAGCATCTGCACCACCGTGTCGCACACAGCGTGAGAGTAGCGGCCCAGGAGGCATGCGGTCTTGACTGACCGCAGCCCCAAGCAGGCAGAGGAAAACAATTTCTTTCCAAACTGCTCCAGCATCTCTGATTCCTTATCAGGCAGTGCGGTAGGGAATGCGCTTTGGGAAGTGGAGGTCTGGATGACCAGGCTCTCCGGATTTGGATGGTTTGTTAACAAAAGGAAGGGTACTGGTAGAACATGAAAGGGCCCCAGAAAATCAACTTTCTCCCACCCCTTATCCGGACTTACCACCACCCTAGGTACAGGAACTGAGGTCACCAAATGCTTATCACTGATAAAACACTGAGCACAATCCCTAACAACCTTATCAACCTCTGTCCACGGATGGCCACTAGTATCTTGTTTTAATACGCCTTTTGGTGGCTGTCATGCCCAAATGACCAGCATGAGCCATTTCAATAATCTTTTTTCTAAAACTCCCTGGAGGAATCCATTTCTCCTCTGACCAAAACACTGCTCAATAGATAATTCAACAACCACTTTCCAATAGGATTGTAAATATTTCAAAAAATCTTCTCTTGGCCATCCTTCTAACATATTTCATATCATCCATGAGATCCATTTCCTTACTAACTGCATTCTACCATTCCGACACACTGCTACACACCACACAATCTATCATTGCTATTATACATTGTTCAACTTCTTCATTAGATTCCTCTTGATCAACCACCCGTAGCCTTGACAAATAACTGGCTTTATAATTCTTGCCTTCAGAAATATACACCACATCAAAGTTGAACTCAAGCAATTTGACCGATAGTCTAGAAAGTCTAGCAGTAGATTTCTTAACGTTGTGCCCATTGGGAATGTCAAGAGGCCTCCAAGGATCTGGCACAAATATGTAGAAGACACTCAACAGCCATATTCCGCATTTGGTATGTTTTTTGCCATTGGCGTAATCTTGGTTGATAGCATCATTGGGTCTTTTGTTGGCCTCCAGCAGGAGGAGATCCTCAGAAAAATGGTTCGGGTCTGATTTGTGCAAAATAGAAAGTTTAAAATAACCTCCTCACCATAAAGTGCAATGTTTTTTTTTTTTTAAATGATAAGGATAAGATTAAAAACGGTGGATGTAAAATGATGATCAAATAAGATTACGCCAATGGCAAAAAATGTATTAACGGCGTAAAATGGCTGTTGAGGGTCTTCTACATATTTGCGCCAGATCCCTCAAGGCCTCTTGGCTCGACTCTTTTTTGATTTAGTACTACATATTTAGAAGCTGAGTGGGGTCCCCAGAACGCTTCTACTTCCCCCTTGTGATGCAAAAAAACATTGGGAATGTCTACCAAAGGACGATGGTCCATTTTTAGACCAAATGATTTTCCCCACAAATATGGCTTAAAGTTTTCAACTCCCCACGTGCAAGCCAACATCTTTTTCGACCACAGAGTATCTGGTTTCCACCTCAGATAATCTTCTTGATGTGAAACTGTAGTGGCCTGCCTTGCCTCGCGCTGCTAGAGCGCGAGGCGTACTTAGAATGTCTCGCGCTGCCCTCCATGACGTGGGGGTGCTGACAGTTTGACAGTTGGCGATGACAGTTAGATTGATTACTGTGCAGCCACTAGCAAGCGTTGTGCCCGTAGGAGTTCGTATGAATAAAGACTTGCAGTGCGACGAGTACGACTCCGACAGAACCCACAGCATACTCCGGTTACAGTACCTGAAGTATTGCATGCCCGGCGCACTCCTCACTTGATGATCGGTGAAGGTCTCCTGCCTCAGCCTTTCACGGAGCGGTGACCGCCTGCCTCCTGACGTCTCCGGTTATTGCTCGTAACAAGCTGAGGTGAGGGAACGTGCTACGAGAGGCGTTTCGCGCGTCTCTGTTGTTGTTGTAACCCCGCCCAGCTCTTAAAGTGACAGGCTCATTTGGGCCAATTTCGGATAACATTAGCATGGGAAAGTCATCGTGAACTGGAAAACCCTGGGCAGTATAACATATGTTTTGGAGCAAAGTATATGGGTTATCTACATTTGGAAAAAACGACGTTATGAGGGCACGACCTTAAGTTGCACAAACATATAAACATTATTTCCCTCTCCATCTTCCGTGTGGGGGTCACAGAGGCTGTTTCATAAGTTGTGACTTGCTTAGAACGAGGAAATTTCTCATGATGCAGTCCATTCTTCCACCTTCTCCTTTCCTGGACACACCCGGTGAACCTCCTGTGCCTTGGAGGAAATGGTTTGACGCATTTGAAAATTACTTGGGTGCTATAGGAGCACATAGGTTCAGGGCAGAAAGGAAAAAGTTTTTACTACTCCATTCCCTGGGGTATGAAGGGAGAGAAACCCTTAAACATTTACCGGATGTAGTAGGGGAAGAAGATGAAGAAAATGATGAATACAAAGACACAGTGAAAAAATTAAAAGCCAGATTTGATAAGCAACCCAGTGTGGTGGTGTCTAGACACAAATTTTTTAAAAGAATGCAGAAAAATGAGGAAGATGTAGACACATACATTACTGCTTTGAGGAAGTTGGTGGCAGAATGCGAATTTGAAAATTTCAGTGAACAGTTGATTCGTGATCAGTTTATAGGGAAGTGTCTGGACAAGACTATAAGACAAAAACTTTTATCTTTGGAAAATCCCTCACTGGATGAATCTATTCGCATAGCGAAAAGTATTGAAACGTCACAAACTTCCATAAAGGAACTGGAAAGTAAAAGTATTGAAGTTGTTACCCCTGTCCGCTTTAAAAAGCATGAAAGAAAAAAGGATTATCAACAAAATAATTTCTTCAAAAGGACAGATTTATGTTACAGGTGTGGATATCCCTCCCATGTGAAAAATGGTAGACCATGTCCTGCGAGAAATGCAACCTGTCGCAAATGTGGGAAATTGGGACATTTTGACAAAGTATGTCAAAGCCACAAATATAAGAAAGAACAGGTAGCATGTGCCATGGATGCAAGTGGGAGTGACAGTGATGACACCCTGTGCGAACTAAAGGACATGGTAGTGGTTGTTAGGGAAGGGGACATAAAAAGTGGTAACCCTGATGACTGTGTCGATCCCTATGCCATCATCGGGGTAGGGGAAGAGAGTGTGAGGCTGCTCGTAGATTCTGGGGCTAGGATCACTATGATCAGTGAATCTTTGTTCAGGAGAAAATGGGGTAACAGACCTCTGCAACCGCCAGACCGTGAGCCTGTATCCTATGAAGGGAGAAGTATAGAATTGATGGGGTACTTTGAGGACATCTTGATTTTCAAGAACAGACACATTTACGGAAAAGTGTATGTCGCTGTCAATGGACTAGACATATTAGGATGGTTCCACCAAGGTCTGTTCAGTATGATGCTGTGCCCTGGAGCCAAGGAACAGATTCTAGTGGTTCGGGACCAAACACAGGTTGAGGAACTACTCAATAAATATCCCAGAGTGTTTTCAGGTGAACTGGGGAAAATCAAAGGATTCAAACACAAGATCAAGATAAAGAATGATGTAGTACCTGTAAAACACAAAATAAGGAGTATCCCTTTCAGTATCAGAGGAGACCTGGAGAAAGAACTTTTGTCCATGCAAAAAAGAGGGGTTATTGAACCCATAGAGTCGTCTGACTGGTCTTCAGCATTAGTCGTTGCAAGGAAGAAAAATAATGATCTCAGGATCTGCATCGATTTGCGCAATTTAAACAAGGTCATCTGGGTGGATTCGCATCCCCTACCGAACATATCGGAAATGCTGGGGGTAGTCGAAGGTGCCAAGGTCTTCACCAAACTCGACCTGGCCTCGGCGTATCACCAAATTGAACTGGACAAGGATTCACGCCATTTTACAGCGTTCAACTCCCCTGCAGGATTGTTCCAGTTTTGTCGCATGCCCTTCGGGTTGGCCTCAGCAGCCTCTGTGTTTCAGAGGGTCATGGTTAACCTACTGAAGGGAATAAAGAATGTTGCCATATTCCAGGATGACATCCTGTTGTTCGCGAGAGACCAACATGAACACGACATTGCTTTAAACAAGATCCTGTCCATATTTCAGGAACATGGGGTGGTCCTAAAAAGGGACAAGTGTGAATTCTCTAAAGACAAGATGGATTATCTGGGTCACACTATATCGAGTGAGGGTGTCACGCCTAAACCGAGTTTGGTTCAAGCCATTGTTGATGCCTCCGCTCCCAAAGACAAAGCTGGTGTCAAGTCTCTGTTAGGTCTCACAGAATTTTATGCCCGCTTTATTCAAGACTACGCTACAAAAATTCGTCCCATTTCCAAGCTGCTCCAAGACAGAAATGAATTTGTGTGGGGTGACGAATGCAAGGCCGCCTTTGACTGGATCAAGGAACAACTCAGCACGGTCAAAGCCTTGAAGCCGTTCGTACAAGGGGTCCAGTGTACGCTAACTGTTGATGCCAGCAGTTATGGACTGGGCGCTGTGTTCACACAGATGGTTGACAAAGAGGAACACACTGTAGGGTTTGCATCCAGAGTACTAAGAGAAGCTGAAACTCACTATTCGGTCATTGAAAAGGAGCTTCTAGCATGTTGGTGGGGCATTGAGAAGTTTAAAAACTATTTGTGGGGACAGAAATTCATTCTGCAAACGGACCACAAACCATTAGTGGCGATTTTAGGGTGCACCAACAGCCGGGGGGCCACTCCCCGCATCGCACGCCTGGCCTCCAAACTCTTACAATACAACTTTGAAATTGTACATATTGCTGGGGGAAAAAATGTAAGAGCGGATGCACTGTCACGTTTGCCTGCCAATACGAGTCAGGACATACAAGGCGTAGATGAATGCTGTTTTGATGAGAAGGAGGATTATATTATAGCCAGTGTTGAACTTAGTAATGTTTGTACTATTGATCAGCAAAAATGGAGGGAGGCGGTGGCTGGAGATGAAGTCTTTATAAAACTGATGAAATATATTTCCCAAGGGTGGCCCAGGGAAAGGAATGTAGATGTCTGGTTACAACCCTATGTCAAGGTGTGTGATGAACTCTCGATTGAGGATGGTCTGGTCTTCAGGTTAGAGAAACTTGTTCCACCTGTGGACATCAGATCCACTCTTCTCACCAAAGCACATGAGGGGCACCTTGGTGCCACATTAACCAAGCGTAGAGTAAGAGAGTACTTTTGGTGGCCCAAAATGGATAGAGACATTGAGGAAATGGTGCAAGATTGCACCGTGTGTGCGTCAAGTGACAAAAGTCTCCACACTAGTTGTCCTCCCCTCACTCCCATCCCCCTCCCGGGTGGCCCGTGGGAGAAACTCGGCATAGATGTCCTAGGTCCCTTTCACAGCCTTCCCCACCAGTGCAAATTCGCCATTGTCATGGTGGACTATTACACTAAGTGGCCCGAGGCCAAGTTTGTCTCTAAGGTTGATTCCCAAGAAATCATTGACTTTTTAAGGGAAACATTTATGAGAGAAGGGTTTCCTCAAACTTTAATCTCAGATAACGGGGTACAATTTGTATCATCTGAGGTACAAGAGTTTCTTAGAGAATCTGCCATCATTCATCACCGTAGTTCTCTCTATCATCCTCAAACCAATGGCTTGGTAGAGAGACTTAATAGAGTCATAGGTGATTGTGTCAAATGGGCTCTCGCTCACCACAAAGATGTTCCCCATAGTGTTAGGACTATGTTGTGGTTTTATAGAACCACCCCCCATTCGTCTACTGGGGTGTCCCCCTTTGAACTACTGAGAGGTAGGAAACCATGTACCGAGTTTAGACCGGCTTGGATGTCTAAATGGAATAAATCGTATTCTTCTCCCCAAGAGATGGATGAAAAAGTGAGGTCCAAGTCTGCTGAAGTCCAGGTCAAACAAAAGGAGTACTTTGATGAAAGGGAGCGTGTTAAGACCAGAGAATTTACTGTGGGAGACAGGATCAGAATAAAGAAACCAGGCTTTGTAAGGAAAGGAGAAGCCAAGTATGGGGAAATTGTAGTGGTGGATAAAGTGTGTGGTAATGCTGTTCGAGTAAATGGGAAAGACTGGTGGAATAGTAACAAGGTGGCGAAAGTTAAAAATATGCTCAATGATGTCAAGTATCCCAGGTCGAGAAGTGAGGCCTCTCTTAGGATCTCTCACGGTAAACCTGATGTCCCGAATTCTCCTCCCAGCCACGCCACTGTCAGGAGGAGTACCAGAACAGTTAATATTCCTGTTAGATACCGTCAATGATGTTGGTGTTTCTTCTGCACTTGTTCTCTCTCTCTCTCTATCTCTCTCTCTCTCTCTCTCTCTCCCTCCTACTCTCTTCCGGGTTTTCTTTTCTTTTCTTTTCCTTCCTACTTTTATTTTCTTCCATGTCCTTTTTCTCTTCATCGCTGCTCTCTCTCTGCTTCTCTTTTTTCTAAGGAAAGGAGATATGTAGTGGCCTGCCTTGCCTCGCGCTGCTAGAGCGCGAGGCGTACTTAGAATGTCTCGCGCTGCCCTCCATGACGTGGGGGTGCTGACAGTTTGACAGTTGGCGATGACAGTTAGATTGATTACTGTGCAGCCACTAGCAAGCGTTGTGCCCGTAGGAGTTCGTATGAATAAAGACTTGCAGTTTACTACGTTCTGCTTCGTGTGATTACTACAGAAACCTATAGTAGATTCCGTTGCTCCATCACTCTGTGAAAGCACCGCTCCAATTCCATATGCACTTGCCTCCACAGTGACAAACGTTTTGCGGCCAGCTACATATGGTTGAAGCACTGGTGCTAAAATCATTTGTTCTTTGATCATATCAAAATTTCTTTGACAAATGGTTGACCAAGTGAAATCTGTGTTCTTCAACAAGTGTCTAAAGCATTCAGTTAGATCCAAATAATTCCTGACAAATTTAGTATAGAACTCACTCATTCCTAGGACTGATCTAAGTAGATCCTTCTTCTCGGGATGCAGAGCCTTTACAATTGCCTTCACCAATCCTTGTTTTGGTTTGACCCCTTCAGAAGAAAGAATACGGCCAAGGTATTCTATCTCCTTGACCGCAAAAACACATCTGCATTTCCTTAGAATAACACCATTTTCACATAACCCATTTAACACCCTTCTGAGAGTGTTGTCATGGTCCTCCAAAATCTTAGCAAACCCTGGAATGTCATCTTGAAATGCCGCCACATTTTGGATCCCTTGCAACATCTTTGTCATAATTTTTTGAAAATCACAAGCAGCAGATGCAAGGTCAAATGGCATTCTACAAAACTGGAAAGTATCAACAGATGTTACAAAGGCTGTAATATAACATGCTTCTGTTTCTAATACCACCTGATGGTACGCCGCTTTCAAATCCAACTTGGGGGTCTATCAGGATGGTGGACAGATGGCCGCCGCAAGGCCGGCGGCGGACATCTGCCCGCGATTGCAACCCGGAAAACTGCCGGTCCCATTAGCATGGCAGTGACAACGAGGCGGTGAGATTTTCCGCCCGCCACTTTTCCGACGGTAGCAGGCCGCACGCTTGCCTGGCGGGCAGAACTGGACCACTACAATGGTGCCGGTGCAGGGCCAGGCTCCGCCGGCATGATTATGATACAATAGGTAGCCAACCTCTCCGCGGCAGTGAAACCGCCATGGAAAGGCATGCGGAGAATGTCTCCAGGGGCCCATTGCGGGCCCCCAATGTGTTGGGCGGCGTGGGTGCACTGGGGGGTGGGTACCCCCCTACATGTCCCTGTACCAGGTGGCAGGCACTGTGCAGTGCCTGCCACGCAGTGCAGGCATATATGCAGGACATGCTCTTTTTGACATCGCAGCGGTGCTGATTGCAGCAGCAACCGATGCAATGTTAAATGACGCAATCGTACCGCTGCGGTCCGATTTCGACTGCGGAGCATACTAATTGGTCCGGCGGTTATGCCACGGTCCTAGCGGGCGGTGTTTTCCCGCCCTCCATGGCGTCGGGGAGATTTTTCGGCCGCCATCCTAATAGACCCCTTAGTGTACCATTTGGCCTGTCCAGCCACTGTGATCAAATACTCTCTCCGTGGTAATGGAACATTTTCTACCCAGATGGCACGGTTTACACTTTTTAAACTTAAATACAAAGTAGCAGGTCTCTTAGCTAAAGCGACTGGAGATAACTATAAGGTGGCATCAACTGGTTCAATAATATCATCTTGCTTATTTTTGTTAAAAGCTTTGACGAATCATCTCACACACTGAGAGACACTTTACATAACTTGTGCTTAATGAGTACACATCCATCTTTAAGTTTGATATTGTTTTTAAAATTCTTAATTTGACCTACTTCATCCATAAATACGTTAGGATATTCTGAAATCCAATGAACAGTTTCCTTTGGAATTACACCCCCACACGATTCCTCAAGAATGACAGGTGGTTCCCTGCCAGGTCTTATAACAATACCAAAGTCAGTTTGGTGGCACCACTCAATCCTAGTCGCCAATGTGACAGATAGTACAGAGTCACCCAGCTTCGTCGTAGGTTATTCCTCGTTGACGATATCCACAATGTGGAAAGAATACATACAGAAGTTACATACAGAAAGAGCCCAAGAGCCGACCACTGATCTCCACCGTCTTATCTGCCTGCTCCTCCCTCGCCATTCTGTCAATGCTCTAGAACACTCTGATCCACACTGTCCATTGCATACACCAACTATACCACAAGCTCCTTTTTTCAATTGCAGACAAACACTGGAAGATTGGCTCCAATTTAGTGTACAAGGCCACAACAAGAATAGACCGAAAGATGATCAATAGAGCTTCCATATCTTCATCATAATACTCTATTTCAGTAATATACCACACAAGAGGTGCACAGTAGAAAACACAACGATTGCCAAAAGTTAAAATCTGCCTCAGGTTGAAAGAATAAAAAGGAGCATCAAGTCATTAGAATACAAATATAAATGCACACTCCAACGACAGGAAAAGGCCCTTACATGCACAGAAATATAATAAAACTATAGATTGAAAAATATAAGATGAGAGACGGATACAAGTTTTATAAAATCCAATAAAAAGAGCAATTTTAGTTGTTTCAACAATTTTCTGTTTCTTAGCCAAAAACATTAAACAAATATCTAGATACAGCAGATACCAGATTTGGGGTTGTGTCACTTTGAAGAATACTATAGCCTTCCTCATTCCTTGTAGTGCCAAGCTTTCTGCAAATAGGTATCAACCATTTTACACGCACCCCATTATATGCTGGACAAAAAAAAAGAAGAGAAAAACACCAGATGGGGTACCATCCTCCTTCTAACCATTTTGGCAAATTTCCATGTCTAAACTGGACAAATAGGGCCCGATTACGATGGTGGGCGGACAACATATCGGGGATTGGGACCACCCGACAGATATATCGGCGGTACTGCAGTAGCAATTACGATACGACCCCCACCACGTTGGTCGCAATGTCTACATTTTGAATTGCGGCGGGTGCTGCTGGCTGCGGCAACTGCCACAATGTAAAAAGGGACACTTGACATATGCCTGCACGACATAGCAGGCCCAATGTGGTGCCTGCCACATGGTGCAGAGATTTGTAGGGGGCACCATAGGTGCCCCCAGGTCCAGTGTCTGGTGTCCGGGAGCCAGGGAGAGGGGGCCCGCTGAAGTCCCTTTCCAAGAGCCATTTCATGGCGAGTTCACCGCCATGAAAGGGCTGGCGGAAAGGAACAGCGTAATGCCTATAGCGGTGTCTGGTAGGCACCGCCACCATCGTAGGCATTACCGACAGTCCGATGGTCATTGGGGCTCCTTCAGCCCGGTCTTTCGGCACCCCGACCGTCCGCCATTTTAATATGGTGGGTGGTAAACATGCAAGTGATGGCGGTGAGACTGCCACCGACAGATGGTCGATGGCAGTCTCACCGTCATTGTAATCAGCCCTGTAGCTTTTTTGCTAGATTTGGTTTTATGTCATCACAGAAATTTTCAAACAGTTAATTATCTTTTACCCCACAAAAAAAAAAAATGGATAAAGTGCCTGGTGCGTGCATTACAAGAAGTTGAGTTTACAATTATTAAATTGTTTTAACTCCTTCACAGTAGCTAAAGTACTGCAACTCACTGGATCATGCCAGAGATTAGCCAAGCCCACCGCCAATAGGGAGTCTTTGAAAAGTGAATCCAGGGGAGTTTAGTTACATTCAGTTGTCTGAGAATTTCCTCAAACCACTCGAAATAACAAAAGTTCAGGAGTAGCACAAATGCGTCTCCAAAAAAATAGTGGCCAAAGTTCAATATCACCAGCCATTGGCCAGAGGCCCAAATCAAACCTCAACTGTACTAAAGGTGTGCTGACCAGTAAACACAAAAGCTGCCTCATGAAACTGTTTTCTACCATTGCCAAAGGTTTTCAATTTTTGTGCCTTCTGTTCTCTGCACCATAAAGGGCAACCACAAGTGCCTGGTATATGTACAGTGGGAGAACTGGTGATACAAATTTACAATGGGACCACTTATGCAGCTTCAAGAACACCGCACTTTGCTGCTCTAATTTTAATCTTATTTTAACAGTTCGATGTGACCAATCGAGCTTTTCATCTAGAGTAATCCCGAGGTATTTGGTTTGATGACGTAGAACAACAGGGTTTAAAAAACAAATTTAATTTTGCTAATGTTAAACTCCAGCCCACAGCATCTAGTAAAACAGTCAAGTAGTTTCTGAAGCCCCATCGGTGACAGACAGCAAAAAAGTATCATCAGCAAACAGGAGGGCCGGAACCCTCATTCTTGCTAATCAAGAAGCATTGTTATCACAACTATTTAAAAAAAACAAATAGACTAAATCATTGAAAAACAAGGTATAAAAACCTCCCTGGTTTGGAATTCAAGGGGATGACTGGTGGATCTTGGAATATACCCTCATCAGGTTTTTATTGATATAAATTAGTATAGTGGGCTATCCAAATCCTCAGCCGCAAGATTGTCGTCAATTTTAATTTTTACTTCCCTATTCCCAGAAGCAATTAAATTCCAGAATAGGGTTTGATTATTTTGCCTTGCTGCTGCTAAAAGAAGCCTCAAGTTTTGGCTGTCCAATTCCCTTTTTCCATTTCAAGAACAGTTTTGTATGCAGCTCCTATTGCTCTTGATGGCGATGATCAGAGTAATTTTGGCCAAACTACATTGTTTATTTAACGAGGATGGTGCACTACTCCGACCTTAGCCCTAGGCTGCTAGCTTCTTTAAAAAAGTCCACCTTTAAGAATTAAAGAGGGAATTATTTACTACAGACTACAAAATAACTCCAAAGCAGGTCCCACCTTAGCATATATGGATCTCAAAGCCATCTCCGACCTAACCACTGCAGACCAACAAATTCTATATTTGTTATTGATAAGCTTACACCTCCAGTCCAGCGGCCGAGGGGAAGCTAGCTGGGTTTGGGCAATTTGAAATTCCAAATTCATCTCAAATGCTTTTTGATCACTATTGTGCCTATGTACCTCAGCCATATATGCTAAGAAAGGCCAAGGTTTAACATCTAAAGGTTATAATCACGGAGGCTAGTGCTTCCTATTCTACTAAAGGTGTGGGTACCCTTGGAACCCTCACTTCGGAATCCTGGGTGGCGCGCTGAGCAGGCACATCTTCGACACTGCTGTGAGCCCTCCAAAAGAGGACCCTGTGGTACCGGAGGGGGGAGAGTGGACCACGGTAAGCACCGGGGGTTCTCCGAGACACAGAGGTGCGGCACAAATTCACTGTTGTGTCTCTGGGGGTGTCTCTCGCTGGTGATACAACCCTACTGAGGTAGCCGTGCTGCTGGGGATACTCACTGACTAACCTACCAGGCCACCCGCTGGCGACCGGACATTGCTCTAGTGCCCAACTACTGTATACGTAACTGCATTTAGATATTGCGCAGCAATTTTGCGACAAAGCTGTCTTGCAGTGCGCTGGGGATCCCAATTCAAGGACTCCTTATACGCAGCCAGGTAACGCCGGTTGATCCTCAACTCCCCTGCCATAATGGGAAAGCCAGATAGACAGCAAACGAAGCTAACGTTCGAAGCCAAACATAACCCTAAAGGCGCAACTGCGCATTCGGACACAGAATTGGAGACGGAACAAACATCGGGCAAGGCCATGGAGAACGCCCTCCAAGCTATACAGCAAAGCCTCTAGGCTATAAATGGGAAGCTGGACTCGCTCACCCAGAGAGTAGATAGCATATCTGCTAAATTGGATAAACAGGGCGAACGCCTTGACGCAGCCGAAGACCGCATAACTGCAGTGGAAGATGAATCACATAGTACGACCCGCAAATGCACAGACATGTAGAAGATCTTGGAGGTCCTCAAGAACAAGGCCGAAGATTTGGAGGCGAGATCGCGCCGCAACAATGTCAGAATTGCTGGAGTTCCTGAGAGCACGAACACAAGAAGGAAGGAAACGTAAGTGGAGGACATGCTGCGTGATGTCTTCGGAGCTAACAACTTTTCCACTGTACTAATTACAGAACGGGCTCACAGGTCATTGGCGCCCATGCCTCCACCAGGCGCTCCCCCGCGACCCATCATTGCCCGGGTCCTCAACTACAGGGATCGTGACGCAATCCTAAGGATGGCTAGAGAAAAACAACGAATCAACTATCCAAGGAAACGACCTGGCCTTTTACCCAGACTTTACAATGACGGTGCAGACTGCGCCCAAAGATTTTAACCCTGCCAAAAATAAGCTGTGTGAGCTGGGCATAGAATATGAAATGTTATATCCGGCCAGGCTGCGGGTGACGTGCGATGGGCGAGCGACAATGCTTCAGACGCCAAAGCCGGCACAGAACTTCATAAAAAAGATACTCACTAAACGAAAAGAGCAAAAACGTGCCGAGCTGGACCAGGATTCTGAAAAAGCCAAGAGAAACTCTTATCTTCCTCGGACTAACTCCACTGCCGACTGCCGGGGAGTAAGAAACTAATCCAGAACACCGACATCTACCACGTGGCAGCACGACTCATGTATCATCCAGGACACGACTGAACTAATGCCCTGACGATTGAATAATGCAACCTCTGACTCGGGGATAAAGATGGACTTCTCTGCAATACACCTTGTTCATGAAGACATACACATTCCGACTCGAATGTTGAGGCGGGGAGCATGATGTGCTCCGCTGGTGGTAATATATAGAATGTGCATGTATTAACACATCCCCGAAGGTAGACATTGTTGTTAAGGTATATCGGCAGCCTTGGCTGACCAATGTGACTGTTGCTCGTAAAAATACGATTGATAACTGCTGTGCTGGGGTATGATGTTGAATATCTTGGTAGATTAATAGCTGGCGGCTGTCTGTAAAATTGTAGTATGGCGTCCTCCTATCTGACAAAGTACATCTAAGTGGACATCTGGCCTATGTACTGGTGCAGCCAGTTTCCTTGCTGACTAGTGGGGGCAATAGGATGCTTAAATATGCAATGTATGTAGATCCAGAATTGTATGCTCCCCTACATAAATGACAAGGCTCCATGGGTTATATTCCCGATACACTGGGCGCACTCCCTATGCCGAACTGCGCACCTGCGCTCAGAACGTAATACCTGACCACATCCACTTTGATGGGTGTTGTTGCGCGCTCTCGGCGGATCCCCCCATGCGGGAGCACCCCAACACAGGTTTAGTTATATTAAAACTTTGGTTAAGGGTATGTCTTTGGCATGTTTGGGATGCCAAAGTGGGAGGGGGTGTGTGGGGTGGAATTGGGGATAGTTTTGCAGATTACCGAATTTGAAATGCATTGCAGACATCCAGGCTATTACTAATCGTTTCTCTCTCACCATGCATCTAATACATAAATCAAGTGCACATACTGAGTGCAGCAAACAAGAATACACCATTTGTATAGCTTATACCAACGAATATAGCTAGATTACAACCAGCACATCTCAACCTGCTAACATGGAACGTCAGAGGGCTAAATAACCCGAAAAAGATAAGTCAGGTATTTGCTTATTTAGACAGACATCACGTTGATATTGCCCTCTTGCAGGAATCCCAACTAGCCGCTACGCATAAGAGAACTATAGGAAGCAGATGGGTGGAAATGGTATAGAGCTTCTCATACTCTAGGGGCGTGGTAATTTTAGTAAAGAAATGGACGCAATTTCATATAGATAGCACAATAACGGATGACCTAGGCCGCTATGTTATTGTAACTGGCTATATTAGAGGACAACGAGTAGGCTTAATAAATACATACGGCCCGAATGTAGATGATCCTGACTTTTTTTTAATTAATCTGGCGTAAAATCAATGATCTACCAGAAATGGCTTTGTTGTGGGGTGGGGATTTGAACCTCTCTTTAAATGAGTGCTTGGACAGATCGGGCACCTTTAGGGAGCCGCATAAACGGGCGGTGGGTGTGATGTGAGATATTATGGCCGAAGCTAAATTGGTAGATATTTGGAGGACGCGCTACTCAAATCTCATGGAGTCCACGCATACATCAGTGATACTTAACAGTTGGTCTCGTATTGATTACTGGCTAGGGACGGAGGGTATGGTCTCTTGGACACGGAACATACGACACTTGCCCAAAACCCTCTCTGATCACAGTCCGGTGTTCTTGACCATAGACCTCCCCCACTACACACCTCCACCGTATATGTGGAGATTTAATGCAAAAGCGCTACTAGACTCCACATACACTGACACCATTAGCCAGGCCATTACTGACTACTTTACGTTAAACCAGCCATCTACTGACGACCCCAGTTTACTATGGGGAAGCTTTCAAAGCCACCATACAGGGAGTCTGCATTAGCACCAATGCTGGTCTGATGAAAGATATTCATATCCAACTCGCCCAGCGAGAAGCCACATTACGCGCTTTGGAGTGTGAATATGAACGCACACATAGCATGCCTATATTAAGTGACATTAGAAAGATCAGGAATTTGCAGATGATAAACTTAAATATCAATCGAAACGTCATACTGCACGCACCTACGGCGAAGGGGGCAGGCCAGGTCGAGTTTTAGCAAATAAAATATGCTCTGAATTTACGCCACAAACGGTCTTATCCGTAAAGGATGAGAGTGGTACACCCCATTGCGACACAAAGAGCATATTACGTGCATTTAAGTAAACATATGGTGATCTATATGCATCACGTGCTACTGCCACACAAGCTGAAATCCTGGCTTATCTGGAGGATGTGGCGATAGCATGGCTATCGGATACACAGAGAGAATACATCTCACGACCGGTAACGGTGTAAGAAGTCATTGAAGTGGTCAAATCGCTCCCGAATGGAAAGGCACCAGGCCCTGACGGCTTCACCAGTGACTTTTATAAAGCATTTATCGAACAACTTGCACCCCACCTTGTGGAAATGTATGGGGATGCCCATGACAAACAGATATTACCCCCCCCCACGTTAAGAGAAGCCATGCTCATTTATCGAACAACTTGCACCCCACCTTGTGGAAATGTATGGGGATGCCCATGACAAACAGATATTACCCCCCCACGTTAAGAGAAGCCATGCTCATTGCTCTACTAAAACCGAATAAAGATCCCGAGCAGTGTGAATGCTACAGGCCGCTGTCCTTAATAAATACTGATACAAAAATCCTAGCAAAGCTCCTTGCAAAACGCCTGCAACCACTAATGGCTAATCTTGTCCTCCCAGATCAGTCGGGGTTTATACCTGGTAGATCAACAGCTCACAACACCAGAACGCAATTTGCATTGTCGCACTATCTGACCCCAGACACACAAGCTGCTGCAGTCCTTCTGGATGCAGCAAAAGCCTTCAATTCAATCAAATGGCCCTATCTCCACTCCATATGACAAAGAATGGGATTTCCTCTTATCTTCCCGCAATGAATTCGAATATTATATACAGCGCGAATAAAAGTTAATAAATATGTATCCGATGCTGTACCAATTCCAAGAGGTACAAGACAGGGGTGCCCGCTGTCCCCTTTACTTTTTGCAATAGCCCTTGAGCCACTGGCGTGCAAAATAAGACAAGGTCATAAATATTCTGCACTTCAATTCCCACAAAGGCCACTCAATATTTAGCTCTATGCAGATGATATGGTGCTCTACGTAAGAGACCCAGCTACAAATGTATCCCCTCTTCTGAGAGAATATATTTAATTCGGCCACCATTTCAGGCTTCAAATTAATTGGTCTAAATCCATTGTTCTCCCCTTAACAGACACCACACAGCCTCATCCAGCAGACTTCCCACATGAATGGCAGACGAACCCAGTCAAATACCTCGGTATCTGGTACCATCGGGATCCAGACACAGTAATTCGTACAAACTACGGGATGGCAATAAGTACACTTGAGGATAAAATAGAACGTTGGATACAACTTCCACTAACATTAGCAGACCGGTTGGCCATGGTCAAAATGGTTGATTTGCCTAAGTTCTTGTACGTCTTTAATAACATCCCCATCACCCCACCGAAAACCGTATTTCAAAGACTGAACACTATGGAAACTAGGCTAATATGGGCGGGTAAACAAGCCCGTATTGAGTTGCGTACCCTTGCATTACCCTTCTCCAGAGGAGGCTTTAAGGTCCCAGATTTTCTCCTCTATTATTTATGTGCTCAAGCGCAATATGCGCATTATTGATACCACCACGTCCCTTACCTACCACATGTGGCGATTGAAGGCGGTGATGCTATTTTACCTCATTGTCGGGCCCCGCTTCACACCCGAGACATTAACACTATTGACGCTACTGCTGCAGCATGGCAGAAGATGGGAAAGCTAGCATGCAAATTACCGCTCTACGCACCTGCGATGCCTCTGCAATATCACCCAGAGCGCTCAGTAACTCAAGAAAAGGTGGGGATGGATTTATTAAGACAAGTTGGTATAGCTACAATGGGAGATTTGTACAATAAAGGCACTTTCATAGAACGTAAAGAACTATCATACATTCACAATCAGACATTACTTTTCAAATTTACATATCACAGACTGCAGGGAGCCATAAAGAAACTTTACCCCACCTATCCTAGCGAACTGCCACAGCTACGCACCTTACAACTGCTTATCACCGCGCCCCACAATACTCTTATGGTATCGAAATTATACACTCAATTACAGGGAGACATTGATGATAACACATACAAAGCTCTAGAGCGACGGAACGGCACGCCAGAGAACCACCTTACGGTGGAAGAATGGGAGATCGGTGG
Source organism: Triturus cristatus (assembly GCF_964204655.1). Taxonomy (NCBI): domain Eukaryota; kingdom Metazoa; phylum Chordata; class Amphibia; order Caudata; family Salamandridae; genus Triturus; species Triturus cristatus. The sequence goes on from NC_140584.1 coordinate 257,218,844, forward strand.
CACATTAACTAGCATGCTCATTCCGAATGGCAATCTGCGCCTCTTGCACTATAAATACATGCATCAAACTTATCACACCCCCGCCCGGCTCTACAAATATGGACTTCGATCTGATGCACGTTGCCAGCGTTGTGGGGCAGATAACGCCAATTTTAATCATCTTGCTTGGCACTGTGCATTAATTAGTACCTACTGGATAGAGGTGGTAAAGATGCTATATGAAATGGTGGGAGTTTCTATTGAATGCACAATTCGAACATGTTTACTGGGACTCATCCCCAATGTGCGAGCAACCAAGCGTAAATTTTGCATGATAGCCCTAATCCTAGCTAAACGGAGAGTTTCATTGTGCTGGGGTAGCAGGGAGGCCCCGAAAACCCAACAATGGCTTAAAGACATGGCCTACTGTAAAGATACCCTAAAAACGTATGAGGAGGAGCTATCCACTGGTTCCAAACAAAGAGACTATTGGATGTATCTGGTTGAATATCTACAAGTACATCAAACTGTTTAACTGCGCACTGAGATATAAAACGAAATATTATGCTTAATGGTGATACTGACACTTTGCAATGTAATGGATGGTGGATGTATCTATACTGTAATCTGTATGTTGATATTATGTTGTTGGACATTGTACGTCTTGATAAAATGCTAATTTTTTTTTTGTCAATATCAGTAACAACACAATTACTAACCATCACAGTGTGAGACCTCGGTCCTAGGATCGCACTCTCCCCGGCAGCTCCGCTGTGCTCTGCGTCGCCTCTGGAATCCAGCCCCACCGTTGCATGGTTAGAGACTACCCTGATTCCTGTTTTCCTTTTTTGCGCTCTGTTGGCTTTAAATTAAGTGTGATTGTGCCTACTGATGTTGTGTTTGGTTTTTCCCTCACTGTCCTTTTGTTTTGTGCTGTTTTGCCCCTTCGTTCTCCCCGCCGTTCCCGCCGCTGCTGACCCGTGACCCCTCCCCCTCCCAGCTGCACATCCCTCCCCTACATAACGGCGGCCGTTGTGCGGTCACGCAGTGGATGTATGCAGCAGGCGTGACTAAGCCAAGCCCGTCTGCGACCCGCGCCAGGAACCCTGGAACCCGGCCGCACTCCACGCACTCAACCCCGGAAGACACACCGACTGCGAAAGATCCTCGCCCATCACCACCCATGGACACTTCTCATGCAGACTTTGCCGCAGATCCTTCCCCGTCGCCAAAACCACCGCAACCGCCGAAGGCCCACCTGACGCACGCACTGCCGAAACCCTAACCTGCATTCTCCTCAACGTGCGATCCCTGCACGGACACGCCGTAGAGATCTGGTACTTGATCGACACCCTCTCGCCCGATGTCGCCTTCTTCACGGAAACCTGGACCAACGCCACCTCCGGCCCCGACATCACCACGGCCATCCCAGGCGGCTACAAGATCCAGAGGAAGGATCGCCCAGGAGGAGGACTCGCCATTGCGCACAAGACCCCCCCCCCTCCGACTCTCCACATCCGGCACAAATGAGCCCCCACTCCAACACAGAACACCTCCACTTCCAGATCCAGACCAGCCCCAGGACCACGCTAGGCGGCACCCTCATCTACAGACCACCGGGACCTCGCGCCCAGGCCGCAACTACCATCGCCGAGCTCGCTTCACCCCACGCCATCACCTCCATTGACTACATCCTACTTGGGGAACTGAACTTCAACCTCGACAACTGCAACGACCCCAACTCCATCACCCTCCTCCACAACCTCGCCAACATCGGACTGAAGCAGCTGGTCAACACGCCCACGCACAAAGCTGGACACACCCTCGACCCCATATTTGCGGGTGGGACAAACATACGCTTCAGCCACACCACCCAGCCCCTCTGGATGGACCGCCACTGCGTCCACTTCACCTTCAACACCACCACCGCACCCAAGCCCTCTGCGCCCGCCATGAAGGAACTGGAGCAAGGTCTCAGAAGAACACCTCAACACCACCCTCCTCCAACGTCTATAAGAACGGCTTGGGCGGCAGGTAATAATCATTTTTAATGTATATTGAATTAATAATTAACTGATGTTGTGCTCATCTATAAATTAGCCAGCCAGCAACAACTTGTGGCAGACTGTCACAAGCCCCGGTGTTCACAATTATGTGCCAGTGGCGAGCACCAAAAGCCCAGATTCAATTTAAACACTGGTTTTGAACGTCATTTCAGAAGTTTTCCAGGTTTCCTACAAACAGATTATTTGATTATGCTTAAGAAAAAAGCCCAGGTTACCTTTGCTTTCATTGCGCTGGCAGGCCTTTCCTGCGATTTTCCTGAAGCAATGGCCTAGGGGACACACTTGACCATCTTATAGCTCCCTGCCTCATCAGAAATATGGATATTGATGGTCTGCTTTTGGGTGACCTGAGTAGCTAACCTGTCTTGTGTTTTGAAGGTCCTTTGCATGGGTAATCGTCAAGATTTTATTTGAGGTGGATGCAGCCGTTCTTTAAAGGCTGCAACACGTGTTATGGTCATTTGGCTTACATGCCCCTCTTGATAAGGTGGGACGTTTTTAATAAATGTCAGCCCTGCCAAGTACCATGCATCAGGCATTATACTAACGGACTTCAGTGTGGTAGTCCGCATCACTGCACTAAAATCCATTGTCACGCATTTATAGGGCCTCCTCAGCTTTCAAGCAGAAGCACAGTGCTTAATTTGTAATAAGATACGCGATCCAGGTCACAGATTGCATTGTTCCTGAAAGCTTTGTTCTTGAAAGCTGGACTCACCTTTAAGGAAACGCCAACTGTTGTGGGGCCAAAATCGGCAGTATCAGAATCTCCACGCCAATAGCATTGCCGTGAGGGGAACGGCTGGGCTGCCTACACTTCCCAGCATACTTAGCGCCCGGCACCTGCCGTAGGTGTCATCAGGCAGCGCCGGGGCGATATTTAAGTCCCCTGACAGCTCCGCAGCGCGGGACGCGCGCGGGCGAAGCCCGGGCCAAGGGCGGGCCCGTCCTAGGCCGTCAAGGACCGTTCGAGGCCGGGCTGGGCCACCCCTCTGACATCTGATATCTGCTACAGAGCTCCTGAACTGTGAGTCTTATAGTGTGTGCATTCTACTACTGCCCTATTCTGTGATTCTGGACCTATTGAGTTTGCCATTGTGTCTCGTCGTTGATTGATAGGCCACATTTTTTTCATCTCCCGGTCTGGAGACTAGGCCTATTGTGGGCCAGTGACTTTGTTTTGGGTTCTCCACATTGTGATACTTGTCACCTGGGGCCATTCGCCCGCCTTTCTATATTTGTATAGCGATTGGTTGCTCCTTCATTATTTCATGGCTGAGTGTCAAGACTCCTTGTCATCTGTAAAGCATGGGGGCCTGGCTAAGGGCACTTTGGACCACTATTTCAGTAAGGCTACCATGGATCTAGAGCGGGCGGACATTCTAGCCGAGCGAAGGGCTGAGCGTCGCCAGTCGATTGAGTGCTTGAAAAAAAGACCACTAATTGATCTTTCCCAACAAACTATCCTGCCTGTTGTAAATTCACTTAGTGATGACCTTATTTCCATGGATGATGTCCCTGTACTCCTTCGGGACATTTCCCCTTTATCTTTGTTACCTAACTCATTGGAATCTTCACACCCGATCACTACTTCCTGTTTGAATGATTCTTCGTTAGGAATAGAAGCGATAATAACTTCTCCTACGATAAACAAAGATATTCCTAAAAAAAGGACTAGAAATCTATTGGTACATAAGATTCCTGGTCCACCACCTAAAAAAAGGAGAAAAAAGGGGGGAGTTGTAAATAGAACCAGGACTAGCTATACCGACTTTGGGAAAAGCGACAAGATTATTAAACAAACAGCCCCCATTCCTAAAAATCTTACGATCTCTGCGCAAATTCCAAAGGCCGTCCCCAATATTACATCAAATTTAGCTGAAGTAGGTACTTCCCAATATAGTCCCCCTAAGAAAACACACTCAGTTGACCCCCTGGAAAGTATTGAACACCTTATAAGGTCTTTCATATTACCAATAATTGAGAGGCTTAAGAGGGTCGAGGAAAGGTTGGGCAATATCGAATTGGCCGTCAGTAGTGTGGCGAACCAAACTCGAGATAAAGTGTCGAAGGATTGCCCTTCTGCTGTAACTAAACAACCCTCGTGTCTTATCGCGGATGATGGTTCAGCTAGTATTCCTAAGAAGATCATTGACCCTAAAGAAACGATTACGGGTCCTAATGAATTGGTCAAACTAGTCCCTCGACCCGCTAGACAGTTGGCTTTACCAACTCCAAATGAATCCCCGAAGAGCAGGGACATACGTAAGGGAAAAAATACGGGCATTGAAGAGTGTATGAGTCCCAGTATTAGCAGAGACACTACCCACAGGGAGCCCCGGGTTGATTTACCACCTGAAGCGGTTCCCTATGTGGTTGTGCTGGCGAAAGTTCCTAAACTGCCAGATGGCAAGAGGGAGGGTTTTTTCCAGCTTAAAAATAAGATTGTACATTGGTTGAGCCAAAATCGCCCACTCCCTTACTATGTTAATGGGGAAATACTCCATGTACGCCGGTGAGACTGGCTGGGAAACAGAACAAAGGATATAAATGGGGATCTAGTTATTGTTAATTTCAGGGACCCCGCAGTAGTGAGGCATATTCTTAATCATCATGCGGGGATTTCGGGGAGCTCTATTTTTCCCTTGGAACTAACTTTTTTCTATCCTAGAAATCAAGTGAGTAGAGGTAGTTATCTCAGGGCTCCCCCTTTGCCTATGCCTTTGATTAAACCCAGTGCTTTTTACACAAATAAGTATAAAATGTTTGAAACTAATCATCAATTAATGACCAACGATAATGTTCTAAACTGGGATACTGTACCCCCATGGAAGTATGGGAATCACTTTGGGAGGCTGGATTGCTCTGCCCCATTTACGCCCTTGGATGTCCCAAACCGATACGAGGCTCTTTCGAACCTCGACGGTTGCGATTGACAGATGAGACAAGTTACTCAACCACTCTTAGATGAAATCCAATCTGACCCTTCAACACATTCAGGCTCACCGAATAAACCTGATTCAACGGAACTACAAAGCCCATTAAAGGGGACTCTTAGTCCAGAACAAATTATATTCTCTCCTATCTTATGCACCCCTTTTAACTGTGCATTTAGCCAGGGGGCGGTTGCTGGGTCGCCCATATTGGGTAACTTAGTTGGTCTACCGGACGTCCAAACATCTAAGCAATCATCTAATGTTGAAGGTGTTAAAATCATTTCATGGAATGTGGCCGGACTCAAAAATAAACTCCCAATCCTGGAGTGGAGATCATTTATTACTTCCTTTGACATTTGTATGCTGCAAGAAACCTGGATGCTTGAAGAGAGTGCGGCTCCGGGCTTCGCAACATTTGATATTATGGCATGCAAAAGCGGCCGGGGAAGGCCTTCAGGGGGGTTGTCTCTATGGGTTGGCTCCCATTGGGGAGTAAAGGCAAAGGCTATTACTACGGATTCGCGGGATGTACAACTCGTATTACTGGATGTAGAGAAGGGCCCGACTATTGCTCTGATAAATGTTTACTCTAGACCCACTAAGAGGGGCCTTGAATCAGAGGCAATTACTGTATTGTTCAAACTATTACAGTCACTGGACTCCTCTACTGTACTAATCATAGGCGGGGATTTTAACTGCCATTTTGAGCCTTTACTGGATCCAAACATGGGAGATTGTGACGAAGTGGATTCACTTTGGAATATTCCGGACCCACTTACCCCCTTAGTTAAGGTATGGACTCCCCTAGTCCTGCAATTGCAGTCTCTCTCTTTAGCTTCATCATTGCGAGCATGCAATGGAAGGGTGATGCCTGACAGACCAGGGAAAACAACGTTTAACAGAGCTAGCCATACCTCAATAATTGACTACATATTCATTGAAGCTAAACACTGGGACAAACTTTATGAATTTGTGGTCATTGAGAGGTTGGATAGTGATCACAATGCTCTAGCTCTGACCCTTAAATTAGGAAGTTTTGGGCTTAAAAATCCAGTCCCGGGTGAAAACCCTTTGCCTGATCCAATGGAAATCTGTAATTGTAGAAGGAGAGTAAAGTGGCCAGAATTTTTAATGTCGGATAGTAAACTGGCGGAACTGTATGGGATAATAACTCCATTTATTGAGGAGATGGGGGAAGCTGGGTCTATGGGCAGTCCTACAGATATCCATTGCAAACTGGTCACTGCACTAAGGGATATTTTGTACCCAGTAAAAAGGGTTACACAGCCAAGGGTTGAATCAGTAGGGTGGTACAATAAAGCCTGTCGTGAGGCCAAAAAGGCCCTGCTGCTGGTAGTAAAAACTGGGGACAGAGAAGCTATTAGAATGAACCGTTCCTTGTATAAAAAGGCAATTAGTGACGCTAAGAAAATAGCGGAGGTTGAACTTTGGGAGCAGTTGGGCAATGCGCTTAGTTGTAAGGACGCTAAGTTATTTTGGTCTATTGTCGCAACTGGTGTGAGTGGGTATTCATCTGTACCTGTCTCAAATATTGCAGCCTCATCTTGGGAAAGTCACTTTTGTGACCTATATGGTACATGTGATTCTGACAATCTGTCTGTAGATAACCCTGACCTCTCTCTAGTTCCAGTGCCCCATGCCTTCCCGGAGCTCATCACTATGATTGAGGTGGAAAAAGCAATTGGGAAAATGCTCCCGAACAAAGCTCCGGGCTTGGATAAACTACCCGGGGACCTATTTAGGGCCCAGCCAAAGATTTGGGCACCCTACTTGGTTGTCCTATTTAATAGCATCTTGCAGGGGGGTGTTGTTCCCTTTACTTGGCTTGGGGCCGAAATAGTACCAATCTTTAAAAAGGGCTGTCCACTAACCCCCTCTAATTATAGACCCATTAGTCTCATAGACACCTCACAAAAACTAATGGGGAGGGTTCTATTGGACAGGGTCCTGGGCTGGATTGAGGAGAAAGGGATTTTGACCACCTTTCAGGGTGGCTTTAGGACTGCTATTTCCACTATAGATCAGATTTTTCGCCTGCAGGTCCTGTATTGGAAAACAGCCCTGGTCGAGGGTGGCAGCCTCTACCTGGTGTTTGTGGACCTGCGGGCAGCTTTTGATCTGGTTCCCCGTATTAAACTTTGGCAAGTCCTGGCAGACATGGGCCTCCCCTCTTACTTATTGGCTGTTCTATCTAGGCTCCATGCCAATAATTACGCCCAAGTAAGATGTGGGAAATACGGTGAGCTTACCGATCGCTTTCCCGTTCAAAAAGGTGTTCGCCAAGGGTGTGTCCTGGCCCCCACGTTGTTTAGTCTCTACATAAATGGCCTTATTGACCACCTGAATTGTATACCAAATAATGATGCCCCTAAATTAGTATCAGGACGCGTGCCCGCATTGATGTTCGCGGACGATACTTTGTTATTGTCCAGAACATCTTCGGGTATACAAATAATATATAACGGTTTTGCTAAGTTTTGTGAGTCTAGAGGACTCGAAATAAATCTGGGGAAAACTAAATACATGATCTTTAACCCCCCCAAACGGGTGCGTCCAAACCCAGTTTTATTTGATATTCCTCTTGAGAGAGTCAAAACTTTCGTTTATCTAGGCGTGACCCTAACGGAGAACTTTAGTTGGGATTCTCAGATCTCTAAGTCAACTCTCAAGCTTGTTCAATTGACTGGGGGTCTGAATAAAGTTTTTAAAAGATCAAGTTTTCAACCAGTGTCTCCCGCCCTTGAAATCTATTGTAGACAGGCAAGAGTGGCCACAATTTATGGAGCCGAACTTTGGGGACACAAGCAGTCTGTTTCCTTTACAAGGGCTGAGCTATCTTTTTTAAGATCTCTTCTTGGACTTCCCTCCAGCACACCGTCGATTCCTTTTATGCTCGATCTCGGGCTAGTCCCAATTGAGGAGATTATTAGTGCAAGGCCTATCTTGTATTGGAAAAGGCTGTGGTCAGTGCCTGAACTGTCTCCGTATAAATTAGAATTTGTAGAGATGTGGCCTGCACTTAAACTTAAAAAAATCCCTTGGCTTCTGCATATCAAAGCAGTCTGCTTTCAACTAGGACTCCTGGAAATGTGGGTAAACCCGGAGGCAAGTTGCCCTGGGATTACAAAGAAGGACATCCTTTCTTTGGTGTCCTCGAAAAATTCTTCTCTACATTGGAGCTCTTTAGTGATAGGTAGATTGACCCTAGAATTCCTCTTGGTTAAACAGGACTCCAAACTAGAGGAATTCATGGATCTAATAGAACCCCCACTTGCCCGTAAATTGTACATCCAACTAAGGTATGGCACCCTACCGATTAGGTCCTTTTCATCCAAGTGGCAGGCAGGAAATTCGGAAAGTTGTCCTGCTTGTAACTACAAAACTGAGTCTGTTGAACATGTGCTGTTCTTTTGTCCTGCCTATCATTTAATTAGGAAAAGTTGGCTGATTCCCATTTGTAGGAATTTGGGCTTTCGCCATTTTAAACAGGCCAGCAGGACTCTAACTTATGATACTGATCCACTCATTGTTTTCGCTGTATCTCGCTATCTTTACGGCATGTGGCGTTGGAGGAAAACTTTTTTAACCTAACCACCTTTATCTTGATGACGTAAAAGTTTAATCTTGTTTTTTAAAGATTTTAACTCCAAAATGTTATTTATTGTTTTATCGCTCCATTTGTATTAATGTAACTGATGATATGTCTATTCGTACTTTTATGGTCTTTTGACCGAAATAAAGTTATCAAGCAATAAGATAAGTGCCAGGGCTCTCGTTGAGAGGTCACTGCAGCTGGCATCACCCATTGCCCCTGCCAGTGCTGCCAATGACAGCAACAACACAAACACTAACCATCACACTCCCACAAGTGTCACAGTACGAACTATTCCATGCCCCCAAATCTATAAGAATGGCTTGGGATCAGGTTTCAGTCATTTTTAATGTGTATTGAATTAATAATGGGAGGGGGCGAGGAGAGAGGCGCTACAGTGAACATCCACAGCGACGCTGCTGAGAAATGTATGTGTTGGAGGGGCAGTGTGTGAGGGAGGCACAGACCTTGACTTCACAAACCCTAGGTGCAGACAGTTGTGCGTGAGGAGGACAGAGACCCGATTTAGTTTAAGGTATCATTCTTCTTGTTTTCTAAACATCCAGGAATGTTGAAAATAATTGTGGTGAGAGCAGTTTGATGCACTGTCCTCCTCATTATGTTTCTCTTTCTAAGAAACATTAATATGAATTTGCATGCCTTCTATAATACACCGGGTGGCCTCTGCACACAATCTGCCGTTTCCACACAGCTCCCGTCAGTAGCGTCTCTAGCACTCAGGCGCTAAGGGCGGGAAAGCCAGGGACACTGGGGGCCAGCAGGGGTGGGGCAGTCAGTCACGGGCGAGGCTAGCACCCGATTTGTGACTGGCTCTGCTCCTATCTGTATGCCAGTTCTGTTTAAAGCTAACAGATTTGCGGGCCAGTAGGATCTGGGCACCTTATTTGTAAACAGTGTTCTTCAGCCAACCCCCTGCCCCATACCCCCCCCCCCCCCCGCGGCCCCCTCCGCCCTGTCTATCACCCATCAATGGTCTCTTTGTGCCAAGGCCCAGAATGTGGGCGCTGCTCTGTATTAATGTGTACCATGGGCCGGGGCAGGCACAGAGTGTCATCGAAGCTTGTGGAGAGAGCCGGGGCTACTGCGGTGCCCGACATACCACCACGCTAAAAAAAAACATAAGTAGCGTGCGTTGGTTTGGCAATGGGCATGGCATGATGACTAACTGCTTAGTACTACTTACGGTTACACTCGTGGTCGGCCGGGGCTGCCTGGCACTGCCTTTAGTAACTGATAGGCCGCCTGGTGCTGCTACTGCTGCGCTGCCTGCCCTCAACATGGTCGGCCTGATGCCTCATGGGGAGCGGGTGAGCCGGGGCGTGGCAATCGGAACCAAGTCTGCGCGCAGCGCGCACAATCAAATCCAGCGCAGCCCAATCAGTGTCTGACTCCCGCCCACCACCGGCAACACTGAACTAAGGGCTGCCATGACGCCATCACATATATGATCAATGCAGTAATCTGCTCAAAACAGTCTCCGGCTCACATTCACACTCGGTGATTCAACTGAAGCACTCACCGGGTCTCGGGAGACCGAGAAGTTAGAACAACACTCTGCGCCGAGTCAGTAAGCTAACGTTATATTATATGTGACGTGCAGACCTGTATAGACCCGTCCCTGAAAAGTAAGTGCCGGTGCTAAGCACCGGAAAGCTCTGGCACCTATTAAACACTGCAGAAGCGCTGCTTAAATATCACTGACTGCGCGATGTGTTTTCAGTTGGCAGTGCTCATTGCTGCGGCAGGCGTGGGGGCTGGCTCAGTCTGCCTACTAATGTTTCAATCACCGCGGAGCAAAGTTACTGACCTAACATCGAGGCTTGGGATTTGACGTATCAGGATTTAATTTGCCCAATAAACAGCCTGCTTAGCGCCCGGGACGCACAGGGAGGTTAGTATGCAGCTAGCACAGCCGGGAGCCTGCAGCTGAGCTCGCACTGCGCGGCGCGCCGGCTCGAGTAATAATCAGACTTACGCGGCCGCTGTGGATAATATTGATGAGCAAACAGTTTGCATTCCCGTACACCCGATATAAACGCGACTTTGAATCTCTAGGTCACATCACATGAAACAAAGTCTTAAGACAACTGGATGGCAGGCTGCCTAAGTGTCAGTGGGCGCGCTGTGCAGAAAGTTGTTGCTGCCGGCTGGAATGTGGGGCTGAGCCTTTATGCAGGAAGCATGGCTGTTAGTTCGGGCTGCTTCTGCTGTTCTCAGATGCAGGCTGAGTAAGGGGTCAGGCTGTAATGTGTTGAGCACGAGACTCTCAACACTTGAGGCTGACACAATCCTTCTCGGAGGTGGGAACACTACAGGCTGACAAAAAGCCCTCCTAAAATATCCCATGAAAGAACACCTGAGGCTGGGACAGAGCACCCCTGGATTGTCGGTACACTGGAAGCTGGCGTAATCCCCTCTGAACAGAGACAGTGAGCACACCTGAAGGAACCATTATCCAGTCGTGGGCGTGTGGGCCAGCCCTATCACTCTTTCTTTGAGACCACCCCAAAGCTATCGAGGATTCATTGCTTGAGAGTTAGCATGCTGGGAATCGCAGGCATATGCTTATACCAGGCAAGTGAAACTTCAAGGCTCAGCATGAGTCTTTATTGAATGAAAGCGTTCATCGTTTGAAATTCTCACCAGTGAAATGCAGCAGTCGGCTGCTATGTCAGAATGTGGCCTGGTGATGTAATAAGTAAACACACCAGCTGGATTGTTTTATTGGTTTTTTGTCTGTTCAGTCACCTGCTGCTCACTATAGACTAGTAAGTGTCACTAGTGCCTTCTCCAGCCTGATTTAATTTGCTTTTAGTGCGTCATGATAATAAGCCTTGTGAACTGGCAACTAGGTTAGTACCCTTCCATTTCCGGTGCTTTGCAGCTGTTTAAATAAATTCTTAAAGAGTCTCATTGCTCAAACGGGTGTAATTTCTGATATTTATGGGTTTTCATCCTTTTCATGCTTGATTTTGCTCGCAAGAAAGTGTCACTCATAGTTACAAAATGTCCCTTATAATTACACTGAAATCATGAAAATGTCACACACAAGCAACCTGAAACCTTGGCAGCTATGAACTGTTGATATTTAGTTGGCACCACCTGCTTCATAATTGTCTGCCATTCTTCCTTTTGTATACCTTTCTTTAGGATTTTCTGGCGTAATACTTCCGTTGCACAACTTGTTCTGGTAAATCCCTTGTTAGTTTTACTGTTCCCTTCGAACTGTACACTTAAAAGGTCATCTGAAGTTGTTTTTTTCCAGCTCGTTGCAGTGATGCAGTATCCTTAGCATGTTGTGTCCATTTAGAATGACCTACGGACCTTTCGAGGTGCCCAAGGGTTGAACGTCAATAAACCTAGCTTCTTCCCCCATGCTTATTATTTGTTCTGCTCCAGCGCTGAATACCACAAATCCCCTCGCTACAGACCAGACCACAGATCTTCTTCTACAACCACATTTCATTCACTCATTCACTGGTGGGGCCCATAACACCTATCATTCATTCTACTTTCAGATCAATGGTCCTTGAGAGAGAGAGAGATGAGAGTCCTTTCTCTATTCCATGCGCTAGAAAATGGGAGGAGGATTTCACCAATCACCTGATGAGTAACAACAAGTTCACCTATCCCTTCCTACCTAACCAGGGTCTTAATATCTTTATAACCTAGTAGTTCCTCCCATACTATTGGCCATGGATCAGCTAGTTGCTGGGAAAAACGACATCTTATTCTTCTAAACAATATACATCAAAATACTTCAAATAATAACCCAACACAGTTCTTAAATGAATTAAAAGTTTTATCTAATCAAAGCATAAGGAAATCATATAGCATTCAATATTTTGGTTCGCATATTTACCTAATCTGGCTAAATGGCGTCCTCTATGTCAAATTCAGATCTTTCGTCTCTATGCCCATAAATCAAAGAATCAGTTCGCAAATCAATTGGGCATCTGCTCAGTCCATCAGAGTCTCTGGCAAACAGCTGCCCAGCAGTGTCACTGTCCTCTCCGTCAGCATAACGCCAGGAAATCAGGTAAAAGCGACTAGCCTAATGACCCTCTCTAGTCTACTTCTTTTATAGTAAAATCAACAACAAAATGTTACAATACATGTTTTAGAACAAATCTGATTGGTTCAACCAGGATCATTCTTCCTAGTTCACATACACTTAATGTTTCATTAGATGTGATTCTCAATTTATTAGTGAATTTGAAACCGTTTCCAATCCATTCAGTGTATGTTCATTCCCACACGGGTTTGTCCATGGTGTCCTCAATTATAACAGTTCGTAGTTTAAGAAAGTACTTTGTTTTAGGATTGGCATTCCTCCCGGAGTGTCCTTCACAATTGCAGTCTGTCTGGGTCAAGACGAGGTTATTGTTGCTCATCTTTTAGCGCAGGCGTACTTCACTCAGTGATTTCTGTATCTCATCTGTCCGTCAAAATAGGGATGGCAGCCATTTTGTGGCCACTCCAGAAAGGTCAACTTGAGCAAAGAGACAAAACGTAATTAATGCATGGAAATGACTATTAAAATGTTATTCCCTCACTTAACCCTTTGTGTGTGTGTATTTATCTAGCAAAAGCAACACGCATTGCGGTTTATACTCACAATTTAAAGCGCAATTCACACATCACATCACAAAAGCAACATATAACATGCAAATTCGAAATATCTGACATTAATATGTGTACGAAAATTAGTTTACGTATCAATCAGGCCATGCAAATGCGATTCCCACGTGTATTTTCTAATTAGTAATGTTGGTTAGTTAAACACACAGCAAACCATTAATACTATTAATGTTAATCAATTATTTATGTTAATTAAAAATGATAAGATGGAGGAGGTATACGATTCTTAAGGAAACCCTCGCTCCAGCAGTTCCATTACTTTGCAACTCCAGGACCTCTCCTTAGCCGCTAGGACAGCGGAATTCTGGTTCTTTAAGCTGCAGCCCAGGTTATGAATGTTGTTGGGAGGAATTTTAAGAGCAAAACCATTTTCATTAAATATGTGAGCGAGGTTTTTAACTTTTGGTCCCTGAGGGGAGTGTAACGATTTCACAATTTCAGGGGATACCTTCTGAGATTTTCAGGTTGATAGGGTTATTATCATCTTCCCCTCCTGCGGCATAGGAGCTGATTTCAGCAATAGATGTTCACCTTTTATTTTCCATTCTTTCTGTCTCATAGTTTCCTGCTGGTAAAGCGTTTTTGTTGTGCCCGTTCATTGACGCATGAGGCGCTGCCTCTTGTTCTGTTTCCCTTTTAGTTTAGGGACCAATCTAAGTTTGAGCTTTGTTTGTTCGTGGGGACAGAATATTTTCTCTCATTTGATGCAGCTCCCTTTTGCTCAGGTATGGGGCGTATGTTCTCTTTCTGGGTATTTGTATTGTTCGAGTAGCTTCTGCAATAATATTTCTCCCAGTATAGTCTAGTTTGCGGAGTCTTTTTAGGCACCTCTTGCTTATGTATGGTTGAAAGCAGTCTGGATGCTGGTCTACATTTCAATCAGTGTTTTTTAAAGTGCGCTACTCACCTGTGAGGATCTCAAGGTGCTGGTGGGCGGAATGGGGTGGGGGCGGGAGGGTGTTGTGCGAGCACCTCCGTAGGTCATTCGAAGAGCCAGGTCTTGAGGAACTTTCTGAATTGGTGCAGTGTGGGGCTTGGTCTGATGCAGTGGGGGAGTTCGTGCCAGGTCTTGGCCATGAGGTAGGAGAAGGATCTGCCACCTGCTCTGGCCCTGTGAATGCGGGGGACAGTGGCTAGAGCTAGGTTGGCAGTGCGGAGGTTTCTCTTGGGGGCGTGGAAGGAAATTTGTTTGTTGAGGTATTGGGTTCCGGTGTTATAGAGAGCTTAATAGGTGTGTTTGAGCAGTTTGGAGGTTATCTTTCTTTCGACGGGGAGCCAGTGGAGGTCACGGTGGTCTTGGGTGATGTGGTCATGTCGTGGGATGTCGAGGAGAAGTCTGGCTGCGGTGTTATGGACGGTCTGGAGTTTGCGGAGGAGTTTTTTGTTGATTCCGGCGTAGACGGTGTTTCCGTAGTCCAGTCTGCTGGTGATGAGTGCGTGGGTGATGGCCTTCCTGGCGTTGGGGGGTATCCAATTGAAGGTCTTGCAAAGTATGCTGAGGGAGATGAAGTAAGTGGAGGACACAGCATTGATCTGGAGGTTCATGGAGAGTGAAGAGTTGAGTATGATGCCAAGGTTGCAAGAGTTCCGTAGGGGTGGGTGGGTTTCCGAGGGTGAGCGGCCACTAGGTGTTGTCCCATGCGGAGGAGGTGGAGTCAAGGATGAGGACTTCTGTTTTCTCTGAGTTGAGCCTCAGGCAGCTGCTGCTCATCCAGGTTGCGACGTCTTTTCATCCCTTCTTGGAAACTGTGTCTGGTGATGTCGGGTTCTTTGGTGAGGGAGAGGATCCACTAGGTGTTGGCGTATGAGAATATGTTAAGTCTGTGTTGTCTGATGATGGTTGCAAAGGGGGCCATGTAGATGTTTAAGAGCGTGGGGCGGAGGGAGGATCCTTGGGGTACTCCGCATCTGATCTCAGTCGGCTCGGAGAGGAAGGGCGGGAGTCTTATTCTTTGTGTTCCGCCTGAGAGGAAAAATCCTATCCAGTTTAAAGTTGTTCCCTAGATGCCGACGTCGTGGAGTCTGTTAGCTAGTGTGCGGTGGGAGACGGTGTTGAAGGCTGCTGAAAAGTCCAGCAGGAAGAGGGCTGCTGTGTGGCCTTGGTCGAGGAGGCTGCGTATGTCAGAGGTTATGAGGTTGGTCTCGATGCTGTGGTTGCTGCTGAGTCCAGATTGAGAGGTGTCTAGGATGTTGTTGGTTTCTATGAAGTGTGCAAGCTGGGTGTTCATGACTTTCTTGATGACTTTGGCAGCAAAAGGAAGTAGGGAGATGGGCCTTAAGTTCTTGAGGTCTGTTGGGTCTGCGGAGGACTTGTTGAGGAGGGGTTTGACTTCGACACGTTTCCAGTTATCGGGGAATGTTGCGGTCTCAAGGGAGCAGTTGATAGTTTGGTGTAGTTTGGGTGTATTGGTGGTGGCAGCCCTGTGGATGATGTGTGGCTGGCAGAGGTCTGTAGGTGCTCTGGAGTGGATGCTTTTCCTTGTCCTTGCAGTGTCTTATGTGGTGAGAGGGGTCTAGGTGAAGAGGGTCTGTTGGAAGGATTTGCTGGGGGGGTGTTGGAGTGGTGCTGTGGTCTTGGTAGTTGAAGTTGCCATAGAGCATCTTTGTGGGACTTGGCCCTTTTTGCAGGGTCATCCCTGAACTTTTTGTCTTCCTCCTAGCCTATTTTTAGGTCTCGCCTACGAAGGGCGCATGCGCTGCATAGGAAAGACCTTTAGCCATCGGCGCAGCTTTGAGGGCAAAAACGTGCACGCGTTCCATTGCTTCCAATGGCAATGCGTGCACGTCTGGAGATTCCCTTGCGGGAGCGAGCGGTGCCATATGGTTGCAGTCATCGCGCCTTGCTCCCGCAAGGGAATAGCGTAGGCCCACTTCTGCCGTGCGAGGCGTGCGTTTGTGCTGGTTTTTATCACAGTAGAAGCAGTACCTTTGAACAGAAATCTCACCTGCACTCATCGACGTTGAGGTAATTCACAGGTCCACATTTGCCACAGTGTTCGAGGTTTTTAATATTGAGATACCTTGGTTAGACGAGTCTGACGACTAAAGTGAGACTGGTGTTATTGGTTGCAACAGCACCCTGCTGTGTGGGTTTTATGAAACAAATAATATTTCTGCAACCCTGCAATTGAAGTGACTAAGCTATTCGATCATATTGAGGTTGAGTGCAGCAGTTTATCGCATCACATCTGGTACAGCCTTTTTCTATATTTTGCTCTACGTTGTATAAAGCAGGTTCATCGTGTACTTGATATGTTTGGCATCTTGGTTAAACAACGATCGGTTTATTACCCCATATATGCCGCTGACCGCGGTCGGCGCCTTAGTGCCCCTGGGGCACCGGTCACCCCTCCCCACCCCCTCCCACAGGGAGGGGGCGGGGACGACGACCGGAGCCCCCCTCCTCGGGCTGGCCGGAAGTGACGCGCAAGGCGTGTCACTTCCTGGCCCTGGTGTGAGGGGGAGGCTATTTAGCCTTCCCCCACCCTCCTGGCGACCTCTTTGTCGCCCACCTCGCCACATCGCAGCATCGGTCGTTGTCCCTGTCGTTGCGATCCTGGTCCCCACGCCGCTTTGGTCGTCGTTCTGTGTCACAGGATCAACGGTGAGTCTTGCTGCACCCACTCCGCCCCGGCCCTGTCCCTGGGCTGTACCAGGTCAACGGGACCCTGTGGCTCGGATGGCCACGGGCGGAGGGGGTGTAAGATGGGGGCAGGGGTGGCTTAATAGGCCGATGCTTTGGTCCGTCGGCGGCGCCGGCAATGAGCGGTAACAGCAGGTAGCAGGGACTAAGCCCGATTAGTGGGGCCCCTGGTGGTTCGCTGAAAATGGCGCGAAAGGGTTGCGGGATTTAAATGTGTAAGCTACAAAGTCACGGTGGCCAAATGGTTAAAGTATGAGACTCTTGGTGGCGCTGGCCCCGAAGCGGTGGGTCATCCTGCTAACACGGGCTATCCTTTCACTCCCCCCGCGCATCGAGCTAGGGTTTGGGGGGTTTCCCGGGCACTGTCCAAATCATCCCCTGCCCACGCGTCGCTGCAGCGAAATACTGTGAAGGGTAAAGCGCTCCAATACCGTCCGAGTACACACTCAAAATTGGGGCCTGGTTTCAATGCCCGCACTCGCCATGCTAACGAGCGTGAGGTCGTGCCCTCAGTTGACGATACTGGGCGGTTCACTCCTCCCGCACTGTCCTTGAGTTGGGCCTGGGTTGGGGTTGTTGTCGCGGAGGATAGACAGCGGGGCTCTAATACCTTTCCGCACTCTCATTGAGGGTGGGCTTCATGGGCAAGTCATTGTTGCCCCCGCCCCTCGGGGCCTCGAGCCTGGTCCAGGTGGGGCTCCGAGGAGGTGGTCGCCGACGGGGTGTGCTGTTGCGGGCCGCTGGCCTCGTGGTGACGGCACCATCCTGTGATCCCGGGCGACCGTTTGTGTTTGGTCACCTGTGCGTCGAGGTCCGGGGATGTGCTCCGGTCTGCGCCGCCGCTTCCTTATGGAGGTATCAGCGACCTGTGATCCGGGGCAAATCATTAAATTGATTTCCAGGTGGGGGCCGTGGGGATGTGGTTCGTAGGCAGCGGTCGCGTCACCATTTAATTTGCAAGCAAATCCCCCTTCCCCCCCCCCCCTTGGGTTAGCACAGGTACAGTGCTTTCAGCCAAGGCAAGTAGAGGCGCAATGGTGTCAGCGGTGGCGCAACTTTAATGTTGCCGCCATATGGCGCGAACGCGGGTGGCGAGCCTCGGTGTCGCGTCACTATCCAGTGAGTCTAGGCAAAGCGATTATTGCCCCGGGCATAAAGTTGGGGCAGGGGGCGCAGCACCAAACGGCGGAGCAGTGCTTAGCTCAGCAGGCGTGAGGTAGTGGGATCGATGCACTCTCCATTTAAAAAAAAAAAAAGAAAAAAGAGGGGGCAATGACTCACTCGCCGCGATGAGGATGTCGCGCGGCCGCCAAAGGTGCGGTTTGCAGGTTGCGAACCTCTTAGTCGCGTCCACACCCTGTGATCGTAGGCAAATCACTTATTCTCCCAGTGCCTGGACGGATAAGGTAACTACGGGGCTGTTTAAGGCGTTCCACACATCTCGGGTCGCGTCCACATCCTGTGATTCCGGCCAAATCATTTAAGCTCCCCGTGGCTGAATGTGTATTGTAAATACGGTGCGCGTGTATAGCGCTCCAATACCGTTGGGTCGAGCTCGCGCTATATAAATTTGCAGCAATTTTTGCAGCCTTTCAAAGGGGTGCACCTATCGTCCAATGGAGAGTTCATTGGTTTGGGAGTGCAGTTAGCATGGGATTTGAACGAGCAGGTCAGGTAGAAAGCCGAAGGGATGGGCCTCGGCTGGACTGCCGATTTTGGTGCTGGTAACCAGGGTTCAATCATCTCGGGTCGCGTCCACATCCTGTGATTCTGGCCAAATCACTTAATCTCCCCGTGCCTGAATGCGTAATGTAAAAACGGTGCTCGAGGAGCGCGCTCCAATACCTTCGGGTCGAGTTCGCGCTATATAAATAGGCAACAATTTTCACAACCTTTCAAAGAGGTGCAGCTCTCGTCCAAGGGAAAGTTCACTGGCTTGGGAGTGCAATTAGCATGGTTGACTCAAGCTAGCAGGACAGGTACACAAAGTTGTGGCTATAAAAGATAGCCTGGTTTACTTGTGTACGGCGTGTCCAAAAAAAAATCCACATTCCGTGATCAAATCACGTAATCGCCGCGACGAGGATGTGCTCCGTCGGCTGCGCTGCCTCCAAAGGTGCGGAAAGCAGGTTGCGAGCCCCGTAGGCGCGTCCACATCCTGTGATCATGGGCTAATCACTTATTCTCCGTGCCTGTGTAATGTACAGACGGTGCTATGACCCCTCAACGCCACAGCAGCCGCATGCGTGCCGCGGCTAGACATTGCGGGGGAAGAAGGTACCCCCCACAGATCACTAATCTCCCCGTGCCCGAATAGGTAATGTAAATACGGTACTCATGTAGAGCGCTCCAATACCTTCGGGTCGAGTCCGCGCGCCTTGCTGACTGGATGTCTAATCTAGAAGGTGTCGTTTCTAGTACACAAGACAGTCACTAGTTACAGGCTTGACCATGTTGCAAATGGTACGCCACCGGTTGGCACTGTGGCTATGCTGTACCATCCCTAAGCCTGAAAGAAGTGGTATAAGGAGGAGATAGGATGGAATTAATTTCCGTTGCCGTGTGCGACGCTGTTGACTAACATTAATTCATAGATGGGCATGTCTATTTAACAGTCCCACAAGATCGATGTCGGCACAGTTTACTGCATGTGTTCGAGCAGCCACGACATGAATCATGCTTCGCAGACGCCTCCACACATGCCAAGTGGGATTTTGTCCCAATTATGGAGCTAACTGTTGGAGCCATCGAGAGAATTCGAACTATACCCGGCAGATTGCATCACGGGTCCCGCGGCCCCAACCTTTTGCTGAAAAGGGGCTTGGGTAGGCTGTTGTGGTTGTTGTCTTGACATCCAAACCCCTATTGCTCAAGGCCTCGCGCTCCCAAGTGCATTAGTCCTTGGGCAGGGCGGACCAGAGTGGGGATAGTCCTAACGTAGACCGGTCATTGGGCTATGTTAGTAACAGTTAAACATGGAACGCTGCCGACAGTCTAAAAGAGATGTGCTATAAGTCCGCAACTCTGCCCCTCCAACATGCTTAGGTGGGCCTTGATCTGAGCACGGTGTTGAGATGGGATTGACACGCAAAGGAGCAATTTACAGCTGTGGGGCTACTGCTAGCCAGGCCTATCAGTAACGGTCACCATTGTCCAACGAGTCGGAGTTACGAATTGTCTGGCCCAGAGACTACCGTACACGGGTATGTTCGTTCAATTACTGATATCAATAGGCCTGCTGCATCTGCGTGGTTTGGTTTTGCTCGCAAGAAAGTGCCAGCCTTAGGCCTTTAACTGTCACCTAGCCACCCAGGTGGGTGGTTAGTTCTTGGAGGGCAACGCAACCGAGATAGAATGGTAGTGTATTATTTAATGCAAATGGAAGCATTGATTAAGCCAAAAAAGGGGTGTAGATATGGGTGTAGCTTAGTGCCCCAATCGCATTGAATACGGGGATACACTGACATAGCGGCAAAAGAAGAAGTGGTCACCACATAGCGCCTCACTAGGGCCAAAATCACGGCACAAAGTTACCGGTGGGATTTGACCAAGTGGTTGCGGGTGCGCCGCACGCGAGCAAATTACAAACTGGTGCTGGGGACAGTCTGCCACAAGTTGTTGCGGCCCGTATATTGTAGAGATGACCCAACAGGCATGGATCTATGCATCTGGGATTAATTCTCTGTTGCCAGCTGAACAAGCCATTCGTATAGTTTGGAAGGCTTGGAACAGGCGCAAGTATCATGCCTGCACGAGTATCTAGGTTGGTTGTGGTATTACTATGATGGACAGCTCGGCAGGAGCAAGGTGTGGGCGATAGGAAGTTGCCGCCTGGCATGTAGTCGCACAATTGTCAGGGTTCCGTAGAACTGCCTTGCGGCGGAAGCGCGCGCGTATGCCAATTTCTAGTTTTGCGCAATTTGGTTCTCTAGGTACATTTTGCCGTGAATAGCTCTAGGTCGGTGGTTGTGTGTCACTCTGCCTACAGCTGGCATTGCGGTACGCCTGCCTTGGGGGTAACCAGACAGGGTATTTGTCCCTTCACTTTGAGGAGCGATTCATTCAATGCTTTTCTTCATAGAACTCTTCTCACCGTTGTTATTTCAGTGTTTTGGAGGGTACCTCTGTCTCCAACCCACCAATAGTTCATTGTTAGGCCGATTACTTGCGGCCCACCGGTCCGTGTTCCAGACCGCCTCATGGCGCCCGAGTTAAATCTTGGACCATGCAGGTTCATTATTCAATACAACTTCTGTCTGGGCAATCAACCCGACCGGGTTGCAAGTGATCACTCAGTTGGTCGTTGTTTCCCAGGACCCCCGCCCCAGCATCCGGGCAGGTCAGTGGGAACAAGAGGGACCTCCAGAGAGGTACACCTCCTCCCCAGTAGTGCGGGATTTCCGGGGGTTTGCCGTGCAGACTGTACATGCGCGGGCTTAGAGGGCCACCATTCCCACACTGAAAGTCAAGCAAAAACTTTACGAACACTAGATTACCTGGGAATCCAATTATCTGCATGCGAAGAGGGTTCCCGCACTGAGGAGCAGTGGGAACTGCGTGAATAACTTCTGTCTTGGGTGCGGCCTGGAGTTTTAGAAGGCGTACATTGCACAGGGCAGGCTGTAAGCACAGCCCTCTGTGGGGTGTCAGGCAGAGAACATTAGCACGGGACTACCAACATGCCACGTTACTTAGTATAACGTTGGCCGCATGGCGACGCGGCGCCCGCTACACATGCCTGGGGTGAGCTTGCTATTCACGGAAGGGAGACACCTAAGGCTTATTCAACTCAGAGAGGTGACAGTCCCACCATTTCAGAATGGAAGCAATTTTGATATGCTACCAGGCGAAGCCGGAACTGTGGCTTCGGTCATCTTCTACAGCTCACAAGCCTTGTTTAGCCATCGGCACTGGGGTGGTATAGGGGTAGTGTGAGAAGCCGCAAAACTCCAGCCGGCAGCACACTGAGCCGGGCACCAAACCCTAGGGTCAGGCCTGCAGGAGGATCAGTTGTAGGCACCATATAGAAACAGGTCCAGATGTACACTGGGGGGGCATTCCCCTGCAACCAAAGACAGATTTCGGGTTGCTTCAATGAAGACCTATCCACCCGCGCTTTAGCCAGGGCGGCATGTGGGTGGTATAGTTGTTATATAGCAAGTGTGCGGTCGTTCAAAATGTTTGGTGAACACCACGTAGAGCCTCAGGGCGTCGGGGCATTATTGACCATGCAGCATTCGCAACATTCAGGATAGGGCCGGCGTTTGCACCAAAGTTTCCGGTTGGTTCCCACAGACTTGTCTGCCCCCAAGTTTATACTCTATGGGTTAGAACGTGAGACTAAGGGGGCATCTCCTGCTTCAGCGTCACAAATAAGCGATAGCTACGCTGGGGTGGAGGTACCATGCAGGTCCTGTCCACCACTGGGTTCCCCCCAGGCGATGGGATCAATCTAGGTGGGACCACGAAGTCTACGGTTCTTGGGAAGCTTCCAGCGGTAGGGCATTTTAGCAACAGATAAAGTATCAGCGAGTGGGTAAACATCTGCTCTCCAGCAGCACCGTGCCCTGGGAGCATGCGCGTTGCCCAATCTCTGAGGCCTACCCATAAGGGGGCCGAGTAGCAAAAAACAAGTAAATAGGTTTCAAGGTGGGCCTCTGGCCCTACGGCTGTGTGAAATCACCATAATTTAGAGATAGGCCCAGGTATGAATAAGGCATTTCTTAATGTCCAGAGGACCATTGCGGCTGGTGGTACCCCCCAGCGGAGTCACTGGTCGCGTACTGCAGCTGCAGGAAACTGGGAACCTGGTTTACGGACACTTTTACCTCGCTTAGGGGATGCGGCCAGCCAACATATGGTGCTGCCGTCCCAATAACTGGGGTGTCAGTGGGTCAAACACAAGGGGACATTATGTCAATAGAACAGTTGGCACGCCCAGGGTGTCACTAAAACTCTACTTCAACGGAGCAGAAATTAGGCACCGCAGGGGATGCTCTGGGTTGGCGGGGGGGCACCCCCCCTGCCACCCTCCTACCGGGGACCATGATGGGAGGGGCGAAGTAGGACTTAGTCAATCCCCAATGCCTGAACCATACAGACAGCGCACACTGCTCAAACCAGACAGATTCCCGAAGCAGGTATGCCTAAGGGGTTTCATCACTGAGGGATCTGTAGGGGCATAATTCCCATAAAGAATAAGGGATGGTGGGCAGGGGCAAGAGTCGCTCCTTGCCCATAGGCACGCGCTGTCAGCTGGAGCACTCCTGTGCACCAGGTTTAGCATATAGAGGGGACTGCCCAATGGTTAAGCAAAACCCTTCTCGCCATAGTAGCCAAAGCAGGCGGGCGGGGGAGGGGCCATCCAGCGAGTGAGCTGCTGTCCCAGAGATGGGCACGTAGGTTCAGGCACACACGGTGCGGAGGGTGGCCGTTAGGTGAGGTCATCAAATTGTTGTGGCCTTGCGAGCCTGGGTGCCGGCAGGGGCCTTGCGAGCCTGGGCGCCGGCATCCTCCCGCCCAGAATTGTGAAGAGGTGTAACTTTCCCGCAAGGGGGCGAATAGTTCTTGGTATATCTTCACGGGCCCAACGGGTCCTTTATTTCAGCAGGCTCCATCCGACCCAGGATAGCGTCTAGGGCTTTGGGGACATAGATGGGGCCATCTACAACAGCAGGAGCTATAGCTCACTGGTAGTCTTGTGCCTGTGGTTGTAAGGGATCTCACAGGACAGGGTTTGAGTCCCGCTAGCGCTGCAAAGTGTCATAAGGTGGAAACATTTCAAACTGTTCTTTCTGCAGGGATGGTTCCCTTCCAGCTAGTTGCAGGAAGCCCTAGTCAGGAGAGGTTGCAGGTAAGACTATAGCGGGTTGGTGGGGGGCCCTGGCTGCGACGGTGAGCCGCCTCCAGGGCTGTGGCGGAGTTACAGGGCGATCTGGAAGCAGGCCGGTACAAAGGGTACCTCTGCGCGGCACCATAGGGGGTGCCTGAGCCAAAACCGAGGAGCCTCATGGGATGGTCCCGGAAGCCGTGTCGGCGCCCCACTAGTCCTGCGGGCGGTTGTGGGCCTGAACAACCGGGGGCTTGCTAAGCGACGCTCCGCCCCCAGAAGGGGGTCGTGAGTAGAAGTTACCAACGGCACGTGATCGTAGAAAGAATCACATGGATTTCAGCAACGGCGGGCATCGCTCCCGCGCTGCCCGGCTCATCAGGCGGGCAGAATCAGAATAGTTTTATTGTGTAGTTAATTAAAACCATGACAATATAACATTTGTTAACAGTGCGTAATATCAAAACAGTTAAAAAAAGTTATAAAACAACTTGCTCTTTCCACAACATTTTAAAACATTTCCTTGTGCAAATAGTCAGTGTGACAGTAAAAATAGACTAATACCTGAGATTTATTCCAAAGTGCTATTGTGCTATTGTCTTATTGTTGAAACATACCCTTTTGCAATTTACTTATGGATGGTGTAAGTTGTGTGCAAAAATTAAAGTTTTAAGAGAGCCGTATATAACGTTTGTATAAAACAACAGAGGAGTGAGCAGGCAAGTTCTTAGTTCATTCAAAAAGGCTTTCTTGTAAGTGAGTTTGTAATGAATCTTCCACGCCGCACAGCACAGTCTAAGCTGATTCCTGTGTAAGGGCTAGCTGTGGCTTGGTCCCGTTATAGATGGATGTTGAGTCCTTGCAAACCGGCTGAGACAAAGCCGTGTCCCCTTCAGAATTTTGAAGAGCATTAATGATTCTGTGGTCAACTACCAAGATTTTTAGCCGTTTTTGTTCTGCAAGCATTAAAAATTTTACTAAGCGGCAGTTTAGCTGAGTGTTTTCTGGATTGAAACAGGCTAGTACCGCTTGTCTCCTAGTTCGAATACCATTTATATTGAATAGATTTTTTAGAAGTTTCTGCCGGGCTTGAGCCATGTCTTTGCATAGGCATATTAAGTGTAGTATGTCACCTTGTTTAGTTTTGCACAAGCTGCAATAGTCTTGTGCTGTCAGCCGTTGCCATGGCGGAAGATGCTGGGCACAAGGTAGAATTCCTAATCTTAACCTCAGAAAACTTATTTTTACTGCTTTAGAATACCCTTGATTAAAATATGTTTGAGGGGACAGTGACTTATATGTATTCAGAGTCATCCATGCGTGGGCTCTGTTAGAAAAGGTTGCCTTATCTTCGATCAGTGACGTTTGTTTGATGGCTTTCCAGACCAGTTTTTTAAATACGTGATATCCGATTTGGGCGTCCCAGAGTTCCTGTAGTTTAGTGTGTTCCAGAGCTGACTGAAGGTAAGCTCTGGCTTGAGACGTGTCTCTGTGCTGCAGATCTTGCCACAGCAGACTGTTAAGCATATGGGACGGAGAACTTTTGATCTTATACCAGCAGATGATATATGCACCCTGTCTTGCGAGATCTTGTCGTAGGAGCCCGAACTCCAACCTAACCTGGGCTGGAGAGGTGTAGTTCGGAAGAACGAACATTTGTTTGTATGCTTTGACCTGTAGGTTGTCTAGTTCCTTGGCGTCTCTGCCCCGCATTGCTTCGCTGCCGTATGCAATTGTGGGAAGAAGTTTCGCCTGAGCAACCTTTAATAAGGGGGTCAAAAGCGGCCCCGTAAGTTTGTATGCAAGATTTTTTAGTGTTATAGCCATTAGCGTGCCCTTTCTTCTTTCCTCCTCCATCTGAGATTTAAACAAGCCTCTTTTGTCTGTTATTATTCCGAGATATCTGTATTCGTCAGCCACGTCGATTTTTCTATCACTGAGAAACCAGTTTCTCTGGCTTGTCATTTTGTTGTTGTGGATTGTCATTGTCCGTGTTTTTTGCAGATTTTTCCTTCGATTATTCTCTGTGGCGTAGTTCTGCATTGCCGTCAGGAGGTTCTGTAGTCCAACGTGCGTGTGGCTAAGCAGGACTACGTCATCTGCATACATTAGGTTGGACAGTACAGTCCCACCTAACCTCGGGGAATGAGAATTACAAGCATTGAGTACTTTTGGCAGATCGGCCAGATATAAATTAAACAAGGTTGGTGCGAGCACACAACCCTGTTTCAAGCCTTTTGTGGTGTAGATTTTTTTGGATATGTGGGTGCCATCACCTAATTTCACCTGCACCCAGGTGTGTGTGTGTAAAATCTTCAGCATATTTACAATAGGCGCTGGTGCACCCCATTGATCCAATTTCCTCCATAGTCTGCCTCTATCCACATTATCGAAGGCAGCACTGAAGTCAATGAAGCACAGATGTAATGGTTGTTTAGAAATTTTGGCTGCATCGATTATTAGGGATAGTGTAAGAATATTGGTAGTGGTACTTGTTGATTTACGAAACCCAGTCTGATTCCACGGTATGACTGAACTAACCTCTGACTTACTACAGAACGGTTCAAAACCGGAGGGTCAAAGGGAACATTTTTAAGACCACACAGGGTTAGATCCCCAATTAAAGTACCTGTAAACACTAAGAACCCTGAGGTCTAAAATTGCCAGAAAGGAAAAAAGAAGAGTGAAAAGGTGGTGTGTAAATGAGAAACAAAAGCCCAATTCACGTAGTGAAAGGGCAATCCCTTTTAAGGACGTAATCCCTCACTCACCCTGGGTGACATGCTTCATCATATGGGATTCTCCTCCCAGAGAAAAATCCTAGTTTCTCACTGCACTATCATTTTTCCAGCACTGCACCCCTCACTCACACCTAGCTCTTCATATGTGGATTTAGTCTATCCTTTAGTGCACAATCAAAACATCCCTGAGCTCCTCCCTCTCATAGAGGGGGTTGTAGCCCCCAGAGAAACTAGGATTTTTCTCTGGGAGGAGAATCCCATATGATGAAGCATGTCACCCAGGGTGAGTGAGGGATTACGTCCTTAAAAGGGATTGCCCTTTCACTACGTGAATTGGGCTTTTGTTTCTCATTTACACACCACCTTTTCACTCTTCTTTTTTCCTTTCTGGCAATTTTAGACCTCAGGGTTCTTAGTGTTTACATGAACTAACCTCTGCCCAGGATATTAAATCTTCAAGTTTTGTGCCTGAAAAATATTTCGCCTCATTATCTATCAGTGCTATTAGGCGGTAGTTGTTAGGATCAGCCTTGTCCCCTTTTTTGTGGATTGGTGCTATAATTGACCCTTTCCAAAGTTCTGGTATTATTTCCAACAGCCTGATGTCCTAGAATAAAGAATGAAAGATTTCCACCTAGGCGTCGGACTTAGCCTTATAGAGTGCTGGTGGGATGCCGTTTAGACCTGGTGCTCCTTCACTCCTTCCTTTTGCGATTTGTTTTCTTATTATTGTCGGGGGGAATGGCTGATGAGACCTAGTCGGCTGTTTTCATTATGTTCGAATTCTTGTTTGCTCGACTCAGTTGAGGGCTGACTGACAAGATCTTGCGGGGTAAAAAAGCTTGTTTGATAATTGCCAGGTTTTTCAGTAGTATAGTTGAAGTGGCTTGACAGGTAGTTCACCCATGTTGATTCTGTTATGTTTGACCCAATGTGATGTGGACGGATAATTCCGTTGACTGTTTTCCAAAAGCGACTGCTGTTGTTGATTTTTATGTCGCTTAGTAATTTTGCCCAGTGTTCATTTTCTGAATCTCTTTTGATGTGCCATTTCAATCTCTTCACTTTTGCCTTTTGCTCTTTCAAATTTGTTCGAAGAGGAGTATTCCACGGTGAGTGTCTTAGGTTGCGCAGAGCTACGTTTATTGTTTTTTTAAGAGACTTTATCTCTGCTCAAGTTGTTTTCGAGATGTTGTTCTTATTATTTGCGATCTGTAGCTTCCGCTTGTTATTGTAGTTTACTGCTTGTCGACTTGTAAATATGTCAGTACATTTTTCCCAGATTTCTATTTGATTTCCTGGGCCATCTGCTAGTTCGTTGAAGAGTTGGATTGCAGCATCTGCTTTAATAGCTGCGTTGTTTGTTGTGCAGTTAATCCTCCGTAAATTAGAGGTATATATAAACTCCTGGGTTGCTTCCGGCTTAATCGTTTTTGTTGCTGTACAAGAAATGTAAAATTCTTGTGGGCGGTGGTCACTGTCTCCTTTGTCCCCCATTCTAAATCCGCCAATATGTTCAAAAAGTGCGAGATTTGCGAAGGAGTAGTCCAGGATTGAGCTGGTTGTTGAAGAATAATATGAGGCGACAGGTGGAATGTCGTCTGGGAATCTACCGTTTAGTACACGCAGATTTAAGTGTTCCAGATAGTCTAATAGGTGGTTATTGCTTCATCAGGCGGGCAGGCGACCCAGTTGGTTGCCTGCCCTTGGATCGCCCGTAAGATAACCCACCCATTACATATTCTGGAATTATGTAATAAACCTGCAGCATTGTTACCCAACACCAACTGTCTTGTGTGTGTCATTTGGGTAACCTACCATGGGGGAGGGGGGACAGCGGGGTGCCCCTGGGGGTACTATGCCGCGGCCCCCGCAGGGGGCCAATCGGCGGTTGGCGCCTTGGTGCCCCCGGGGCACCGGTCACCCTTCCCACAGGGAGGGGGTGGGGACGACGACCGGAGCCCCCCTCCTCGGGCTGGCCGGAGGTGACGCGCAAGGCATGTCACTTCCTGGCCATGGTGTGAGGGGGAGGCTATTTAGCCTTCCCCCACCCTCCTGGCGACCTCTTTGTCGCCCACCTCGCCACATCCCTCCCTACAGCTTACCCGACGTAGGCGTTGGGTGGGGGGGTTTCTGAGCGTTGTAATGTTATTTTTTTTTTTTTTTTCGTTGCAGGCGGAGTTACAGGGCGATCTGGAAGCCGGCCGGTACAAAGGGTACCTCTGCGCGGCACCATAGGGGGTGCCTGAGCCAAAACAGAGGAGCCTCATGGGAGGGTCCCGGAAGCCGTGTCGGCGCCCCACTAGTCCTGCGGGCGGTTGTGGCCTGAACAACCGGGGGCTTGCTAAGCGACGCTCCGCCCCCAGAAGGGGGGCGTGAGTAGAAGTTACCAACGGCACGTGATCGTAGAAAGAATCACATGGATGGCAGCAACGGCGGGCTTCGCTCCCTCGCTGCCCGGCTCATCAGGCGGGCAGGCGACCCAGTTGGTTGCCTGCCCTTGGATCGCCCGTAAGATAACCCACCCATTACATATTCTGGAATTATGTAATAAACCTGCAGCATTGTTACCCAACACCAACTGTCTTGTGTGTGTCATTTGGGTAACCTACCATGGGGGAGGGGGGACAGCGGGGTGCCCCTGGGGGGTACTATGTGCATTGTATTCTGGCACGCGCTATGATGGAGATGATGTAAACTCAGCGCCCGTCTCCCCTTTTCCCCGTTTAGTAGCATTGCTGTATTGAGTGGCGCTGGGAATTTTGTTTGGTGTGCTATTTACCATTGATGGAAAGTTATCTTGCACGCCCTCCAAAATGACGAATCAGAACGGGCGTTTGAGTCTGTCGTCAGGCACCAAGTGGGTGTTTCCGGATGTATATGTATAGTTTTTGCACACCCACCAAACTGGCCAATAAGAAGAGCTTTGTCGTATTGGCAATGCGCGAGCCAATGGGCGCTGCTAAGCTTAGTGTGCGAGTAGCCAAGGCCTTATTTTATTTTTTTTTAAGTTGGAAGGCAGCCATGTGTGCTTTCCGTTTTAAATGAAATGGGAGTTCTCGTTCAACCACTTTATCTACTTCTTTCAAGATACGTCATTAAAGAGTACTGCTGATCACATAAGTTTGAAGTGGTGTTTGTTTACTTCGTGCTTGGTGTTTGTGTACAGCAAGTCTTTTTATAGAGCGCTTGTTTTGATCACAGAGGATTGGCACAGAGCCCAACCATTCCTGTAGGAATAAATAATGTAACTAAGATTGAAGGCACTTGTTTTTCAAGAGTTTGCGAGGGAGGGGGGCGGGCATGATGAACTGAAAAGAATAACATTTACAAGTGCACACTTGCAATAAATAACGTGAATTAACTAGCTACCCACTGCTTAAAAGCTGGTTATATTGGCTTTGCCCTATCCGGCATGTGTCGCTAATGTGCTTCATTTATGCAATCTCTTTATTTCCAGGTGCTGCAGGTGTACTTGTGGGGCATCCATTTGACACTGTGAAGGTAGGTTCACTTTTGTATATTTGCCCATTGTTTAATGCTCTTCCAAACACTTGTAATCATTGAGCAATTGTATAGTTTTAAAATTAGTTTCGTAGCACTAGGTTGCCATATCAACAAGCACTTTGAAACTTGATTGACTTGCACTGGGGTCTTGCACTCAACGAACCATTTATGTATCAGGAGTCAGAAACCGCATTTCAGTGTATTAATGCAACACTGTTTGCGTATTGCTCATTCAGTGGAGCAAAATCCTGTTGGCATTTTAGCAAGGTCTCGTCCTAATCAACCAAGTAATCCCCAGGTTGTTTTGGATGTTTAAGCTGAAATTAAGGTATTGACCATGTTTCTTAAGCAAGATGTGGCTCAGCCAGAGCCGTTTCAGCACAGTTGTCGGTTAACTATTGGCCTGCAAGCGCCTGCATTTAATCTCTATGGGCAATGTGAACTCATTCTTTTCATGTCTTGTTCCTTTTTCTGCTAAAAGTTGCAGAGAATGGAAATGAAGTAAACCTTTGCATTAGTTTGTATACAGAGAAAAATTTGATCCATCCATCCATTATTATTATTTTTTAGGTCAAGTCTAGAGTCAGCACGCATGCCCTGCTTTGCGAGGCATGCAGTATTTGGAATATAGCTTCAAGGTCCTCCCATCTTGTTAGTGCCCTTCAATTAATGCCTGATTTTCATTGATGGGCATGCTTAATTAGGAGACTGCCCCGTTACGTGTCCCCATACTTTTTGGTTTACTCATGGTGTTTTTGGCCCACTCCTTATTTTTTAGGTCTCGCCTAATCCAGCGCATGCGCTGGTCTGGCCGAGACATTTAGTGTATGGCTTTTCAAAGTGCTGCCTGTGGCCTAAAGCTTGCGTGCACGCGTGCAGCGCCATGTGTCTTTCCTCTGCCGCGCTTGAATTAAGATGTACTGGGTAACGATCTGCCTTGAGAATGGGAAAGCATCGCAGCCTTCTAACCTCGATGCGGCTTGTCGTTTTCAGCTTCTGCTCTTTTGTAACATTGGTCTTTTTCTCCGACGTCTGTTGTGGGACCAGCAGCTTACGATAGACTCGCACTGGAGTAGAGGCGGCGCTGGTTTGTTTCTGCAGTCGTCGGCGCTTTTTAAACTGCCTCATGCCAGCCGCTGGGCCAGATTTCAATTGTCTTTTTACACCTGACCCAGCGTGAGCTTTATCTGTCGTGCCAGCCTCATGTAATTAAAAAAAAATCCTAAATAAAGAATAAATGCCTGTCTAGAGGGCCTTAATGTCATTTCTGCTTATCCATTGTTCTGTTTGTGTCATTCACATTTTGCTCCTGCTGTCTGCTGCACACTGTTTTGGGGCAGTGGATCAGGCTATTTCAGCCATTGTCATTCTTGCACTTTGAGTAACTGCATTTTTTTTACTGATCACATGTGCAAGCCGACTAAAAAAGATGTCCACTTCAGTGCTGTAGCTGCTGGGCCAATATTTAGTCCGTTCCTTTTTTTCTATAGATTCTGTATTCTTTTTTATTAGTCATCCTTTCGTGTTTGGTGGTTAATTTTCTTTTGCAAGCATATGACTACCATGTTTAGTCAGTGGCAAGTTTTTTTTTTTTTTAATTCTTTTTTTAAATTTATGCCATATGCTTGCTATAAAAATTAAAAACACCCTTTGCACCAGCTTGCCAACGCCACATTTATTGACTTTGCCAGTGCTTGCTTATAGTGAATGTTGTGTCCTGGGGTCTAAACTTCACTATCAGTGGTGTAGTTTTTGGAGTCTCTGCATATGAAAGCAGCCAGTTTAGACTTAAGAGCAGATGCCACCGTCCACGCTTGCCACCTTTCAAGCTCCTTTTTTGTGCTGGCTAGATTTGCCAGGGCCATGTTTCCAACAAAAAAATCATAATAAATTGCACAGGTGCATACATAGAGGGGCTTTCAAACCGCGTTCTTCATTTGTTGGTTTATTGAGGTGTTATTCACATTTTGCTTCCTTCCCCCAGACTAAAGCCTAGGGCATTGCCAGCCCACTCAGTCTTCCCCTTCCCTGTGAGTGACAGTGTTTTGCTCTTGCACGTGAGCACATCCACCTAAATTGTATCCGTTTCAGTGTCAAGGCTGGTAGGCCAATCGGCTTTTATTTATTTGTGCAGTGGTTTAATTATTTATTTATATATATATATATATATATTACCTACTGGCGGTCGCCAGTAGGTAGTTATAGTTAGGACCCTGTTTCCATAGGAAAACCGCAACATTCTATTTTGAATAACTTTGGCGCCGGTCGACGAATCCTCGCCAAATTTTCAAAATAGGTGGGGCGCTGCGCTCCGCTCCTACCCTGAAAGTCTCGGGGGGATTCGTCAAGCGGGGGCTGAGATAAAAGGGGGGTCCCAAAATGCGTTTTTCCCATGCATTTTTCCATAGGACCTTTAGACACAGCCACAGCCCGAACGGCTGAACAGAGTTCCTTGAAATTTGGCAGAGAGGTAGTCTACAGGTCAAGGAAGTGCCTTTTGTAGGTTTGGTGTAAATCTGTTCAGTAGATTCTGAGAAAATAGCCTTTAAATCAATATATATATCTGAGCCCGCTTACGGTGCGCTTACCGTACGCGTACGGTGACGTGCGCGAGCGCGATTCTGATTGGCTGTTCGATCTAAGTAAACATTCGAATCGGTCGAAACCAGGAAGCGGCGGCCGCCATTTTCTCTCTCGCACTCTGAGGGGGGCTGCAAAAACCAAGACAAAAAACATCTACAGGGGGAGTATATTCAGTTCTTAAACACCCAGCATCCATATATGTGTCCCCAAACAACCCCCAAGGCCAAAAAAACAAATTTATTTTTTTTCGAAAAATCGCCGATTACGCTTACCGTACGCGTACGGTAAAAAATTTATAAAAAAAAAAAATTAGCCACACTTTCCCCACCCCGTGTGCAAATTGTGCCCGTAGGGCACCATTTGTGCATGGCATATAATTCGAAATAGAAAGTACAAATGAATAACGTTCACAACGAAGCGCATAATATGTCCCCCATGTGCGCACGGTGCGCGAAGCGCATCGTGCGTACATGGCCCATCCCACGTAACGTGGGCACGCGGTGCGCGCAGCGCACCGCGTGACCACCGTGCGTGCACGGCACTAACTGCGTAAAGTGGGCGCGCGGTGCACGAAGCACACCGCGTGCTCACTGTGCGCGCACGGTGCGCAAAGCGCACCATGCGTGCACGGAACGAACTGCGTTAACTGGGCGCGCACGCCACGAATGGCGTAAAGTAACTTAGCATTTAAAAAACCGTACAAATTCACTGAAAAAACCATAGGTTTCACACACGTTATAGTTAGGAATTAGCATTTAAAAAACCTTGCAAATTCACTGAAAAAACCATAGGTTTCACACAAGTTATAGTTAGCTGTACATTTCACTCGTAAAAAACCAATGAAATTCCCCCGTTATAGTTAGTGCAGGCAACTATAACTCACGCGACCGCAATCCTCTGCTGATGACATATGTGTCTTTATGAAAAAAAAATATTTGTAATATATGTATAGCTAAAATTTAATGGAAGAAGACATGGGCAAATAAGTGTCTAAATACAGTATTAGCATCAGCAGAGGATTGCGGTCGCGTGAGTTATAGTTGCCTGCACTAACTATAACGGGGGAATTTCATTGTTTTTTTACGAGTGAAATGTACAGCTAACTATAACTTGTGTGAAACCTATGGTTTTTTCAGTGAATATATATATATATTCACAGAAAAAACCATAGGTTTCAGGCACGTTATAGTTAGGAATTAGCATTTAAAAAACCTCAGAAATTCACTGAAAAAACCATAGATTTCAGGGGTGTTATAGTTAGCTGGACTTTTCACTTGTACAAAACCATTGAAATTCCCCCGTTATAGTTAGTTCAGCTAACTATAACTCGCACGCCCGCAATGCACTGCTGATGACGTCACATATTACAGTGACATCACTCATGACATCACTGATGACATCTCAAATGACTTCACTGATGACATCATCCTTGCTGATAGAGTGGCAGACCTCCTCTCCCCCTAATATAACCTTTGATACACACATTCAAAAATAGAAACTAAAATTTTCAAAACAATGGACATACCAATATCAGTTACAACAACCTATTCAGTAATTCTAAGATCCACATACACATCCACTCATTCACCAACAGTCCTATACAGTCACTCATACATGTACTCACTCATCATATGTACTCATACACCTATACATCCTGTTACACAATGCCACTCATCCATAGAGTTACTCACACACATAGTCACTCATGCTAATAAAGAATAAAACATACATTTACTTGCCTATACAGTTATACACACACCACCACACTTACTTCTACGGAAACTTAC
The DNA here is from genome assembly GCF_964204655.1 of Triturus cristatus. Lineage (NCBI taxonomy): Eukaryota > Metazoa > Chordata > Amphibia > Caudata > Salamandridae > Triturus > Triturus cristatus. The sequence goes on from NC_140584.1 coordinate 257,253,190, forward strand.
ACATACTTAGTCTTTTAAACAATCACTTATAGAAACACATACTTATTCATACAGGAATACTTTCAATCTCTCACTCTCACATATACTCACTTATATACACCAATAGTCACATATACTAGTTTAAAACATATGTAGTTACTCATAAAGACACTATTGAGACAGTCATTCACTCACTAACACACCCATGCACACTCTCATCCACCCATACAGTCCTGCACACATGCTGTCTTCAACACATACAAACAGTGAGTCACTCATTCATGCACATATGCACTACATAATACCCCCCACCGAACCATGCAGACACTCAGACTGATAGTCAAAAAAACAACTAATAACCTATATAGACACCCATGTAGCTACTCACCAACCCATGCAGCGACTTATACACAAAGTGAGAGACTGATACAGATATTTACATATTTAAACATTACTCACTAAGCCATGTATTCACTATGATACACTTAATCAGTCAGTTACACAATCAATTTTTCAAAAACAAATCATCCATTTAGACACTTATATACCCATTTATTCTTCCATTGACCTTGAGATATACATATATAAAACATATTTAATTTTCAGAAAAACACACATTCACTGGATGATGTCATCAGTGATGTCATTTGAGATGTCATCAGTGATGTCATGAGTGATGTCACTGACCATGTCATGAGTGATGTAATATGTGACGTCATCAGCAGTGCATTGTGGGCGCGCGAGTTATAGTTAGCTGAACTAACTACTATAACGGGGGAATTTCAATGGTTTTGTACAAGTGAAAAGTCCAGCTAACTATAACACCCCTGAAACCTATGGTTTATTCAGTGAATTTCTGAGGTTTTTTAAATGCTAATTCCTAACTATAACGTGCCTGAAACCTATGGTGTTTTCTGTGAATATATATATATATTACCTACTGGCGGTCGCCAGTAGGTAGTTATAGTTAGGACCCCTTTTCCATAGGAAATCCGCAACATTCTATTTTGAATAACTTTGGCGCCGGTCGATGAATCCTCGCGAATTTCTCAAAATAGGTGGGGCGCTACGCTCCGCTCCTACCCTGAAAGTCTCGGGGGGATTCGTCAAGCGGGGGCTGAGATAAAAGGGGGGTCCCAAAACGCGTTTTTCCCATGCATTTTTCCATAGGACCTTTAGACAGAGCTACAGCCCGAACGGCTGAACAGAATTACTAGAAATTTGGCAGAGAGGTAGTCCCTATGTCAAGGAGTGCCTTTTGTAGGTTTGGTGTAAATCTGTTCAGTAGATTCTGAGAAAATAGCCTTTAAATCAATATATATATCTGAGCCCACTTACGGTACGCTTACCGTACGCTTACCGTACGCGTACGGTGGCGTGCGCGAGCGCGATTCTGATTGGCTCTTAGATCTTAGTAAACATTCGAATCGGCAGAAACCAGGAAGCGGCGTCCGCCATTTTGTCTCTCGCACTGAGTGTTATTTATCAAACATGATGCCCAAAAACATGTTACGGGGCTGTTTTGACAACTCCCTCCCACATAGTCATGTTGAGGGAGTCCCCAAACATCCCCCAAGAGCAAAAACGGTTTTATTTTTTTTTCGGCAATTTCGCCGAGTACGCTTACCGTACGCTTACCGTAAGCGTACGGTAAAAAATAGAAATAAAAAAAACACTATCCACACTTACCCCACCCCCTGTGGTTTTGGTGGCCGTAGGCCACCAAATGTACAGGGCTTATTACATCAGTAAAAAAACTGTATTTTGGCAACATGAAATTATAAAATCGAAATAAAAAAAACACTATCCACATTGACCCCACCACCTGTGCTTTTGGTGGCCGAAGGCCACCAAATGTACAGGCCTTATTAAAGTTGATAAAAACCGTGCACGGAACGCACTGCGTTAAGTGGGCGCGCACGCCTCGAATGGCGTAAAGTAACTTAGCATTTAAAAAACCGTACAAATTCACTGAAAAAACCATAGGTTTCACACATGTTATAGTTAGCGGAAATTTTACTGATAAAAAACCAATGAAATTGCCCCGTTATAGTTAGTGCTGGCAACTATAACTCACGCGACCGCAATCTTCTGCTGATGACATATGTGTCTTTATAAAAAAAAATATTTGTAATATATGTATAGCTAAAAATGTATGGAAGAAGACATGGGCAAATAAGTGTCTAAATACAGTATTAGCATCAGCAGAGGATTGCGGTCGCGTGAGTTATAGTTGCCAGCACTAACTATAACGGGGCAATTTCATTGGTTTTTTATCAGTAAAATTTCCGCTAACTATAACATGTGTGAAACCTATGGTTTTTTCAGTGAATATATATATATATATATATATATATATATATATATATATATATATATATATATATATATATATATATCAAAACAGGTAGCCCCAGGTGGAGACGCCACTCGTGAGGATTAACACCTTTTTATTGAAGACCGCAGTGCAAACAGGATCACACACACCAAATTCAAAGTCTCTGAAGCCTTACGCGTTTCAGACATTGCTGTCCTTGTTCACAGGCAGGGAAAGTAAAGAGCAGCAGCAGCGTTTGTGGACACACCTGATAAGCATTTCCCAAGTCCTGCCCCAGTGGGCGGTGCCGCTCGGCATGCTGGTACTTGTTGTCCCTCAAATGTTCCTCGCAAGTGGGTTCTGCTGCCCTTCAAAATAAACACAAAGGTCTTAGCCAAGTGGGTCGAATTGATGCCAGAAAGCTGTGTGTGCTGCATACCAAGTCTTTCAAAATGGCTCACACCACGCCATCAGCGCTGAAAATTCAAGCTGCCAAGGTCCGCTTTTAAGCAGTAGGGCATCTCCGTGACCGGACCGGCTGCTCAAATACATCAAAACAGGTTGCCCCAGGTGGTGACGCCACTCGTGAGGATTAACACCTTTTTATTGAAGACCGCAGTGCAAACAGGATCACACACACCAAATTCAAAGTCTCTGAACCCTTACGCGTTTCAGACATTGCTGTCCTTGTTCACAGGCAGGGAAAGTAAAGAGCAGCAGCAGCGTTTGTGGACACACCTGATAAGCATTTCCCAAGTCCTCCCCCAGTGGGCAGTGCTGCTCAGCATGCTGGTACTTGTTGTCCCACAAATGTTCCTCCCAAGTGGGTTCTGCTGCCCTTCAAAATAAACACAAATGTCTTACCCAAGTGGGTCGAATTGGTGCCAGAAAGCTGTGTGTGCTGCATACCAAGTCTTTCAAAATGGCTCACCCCACGCCATCAGCGCTGAAAATTCAAGCTGCCAAGGTCCGCTTTTAAGTAATAGGGCATCTCCGCGACCGGACTGGCCGCTCAAATACATCAAAACAGGTTGCCCCAGGTGGAGACGCCACTCGTGAGGATTACCACCTTTTTATTGAAGACCGCAGTGCAAACAGGATCACACACACCAAATTCAAAGTCTCTGAAGCCTTACGCTTTTCAGACATTGCTGTCCTTGTTCACAGGCAGGGAAAGTAAAGAGCAGCAGCAGCGTTTGTGGACACACCTGATAAGCATTTTCCAAGTCCTGCCCCAGTGGGCGGTGCCGCTCGGCATACTGGTACTTGTTGTCCCACAAATGTTCCTCCCAAGTGGGTTCTGCTGCCCTTCAAAATAAACACAAATGTCTTACCCAAGTGGTACGAATTGGTGCCAGAAAGGTGTGTGTGCTGCATACCAAGTCTTTCAAAACGGCTCACCCCACGCCATCAGCGCTGAAAATTCAAGCTGCCAAGGTCCGCTTTTAAGCAGTAGGGCATCTCCGCGACCGGACCGGCCGCTCAAATACATCAAAATAGGTTGCCCCAGATGTCATCAGTGATGTCATGAGTGATGTCACTGACCATGTCATGAGTGATGTAATATGTGACGTCATCAGCAGTGCATTGCGGGTGCGCAAGTTATTGTTAGCTGAACTAACTATAACGGGGGAATTTCAATGGTTTTGTACGAGTGAAAAGTCCAGCTAACTATAACGCCCCTGAAACTTATGTTTTTTTCAGTGAATATATATATATATATATATATATATATATATATATATATATATATTATCTACTGGCGGTTGCCAGTAGATAGTTATAGTTAGGACCGTGTTTCCATAGGAAATCCGCAACATTCTATTTGGAATAACTTTGGCGCCGGTTGACGAATCCTCACGAAATTTTCAAAATAGGTGGGGCGCTCCGCTCCGCTCCTACCCTGAAAGTCTCGGGGGGATTCGTCAAGCGGGGGCTGAGAAAAAAGGGGGGTCCCAAAACGCGTTTTTCCCATGCAATTTTCCATAGGGACCTTTAGTCCAAGGTACAGCCCGAACGGCTGAACAGAATTACTTGAAGTTTGGCAGATAGGTAGTCCTCAGCTCAGGGATGTGCCTTTTGTATATATGGTGTCAATCTGTTCAGTAGTTCCTGAGAAAATCTAAAGTAAAATCATATATATATGTGGGCGGAGCCTAACCACACATCTCATCCTGAGATCTGATTGGCTGTCAGCACTTCATCCAAGAAGTGTTGGCAGCCATCTTGGGACCAATATACATGATAGCACCTCATTAAAAAGCATTGCAGTTAATAGAAGGTTTTAAGAATTTAGTTACATTATAAATCATTTGTTGATGGTACCATACTCATTTTAGGAATTGTGGTATGTTCTAAGGTGATTTCACCATGTGAAAAAGCCTTCTGCTGGGATATCATGATTGAGAGAAAAATATTTTCTCATGCTTTTCACACAGAGGTTTGGAAGGTGATCTATAAGCTAAACTGAGAGCTTATTTTTTGTAAATTCACATTATCTTTCTCAGTCATGTGAGAATGAAGTCTGACATTCTCAGTAAAACATGTACATCCAACAAGGGCAGAGACTGTCAGTTGATTCCTTTGTGTTCTACTGCAGCTTCCCAGAGTGTTCCAAAGAACAACTAGAGCGCTAACAGTCCTACTTATGATAAACGTATGGCACACCTGAAGCCATCTTGCTTAGATTAAAGTGGTAACTCTTAAAACATTTATTTTAAAAAGGAACAAAATGAGGGGGTTCATTTTTCCATAAAAAGTATGATTAGTGCTGCAGAAAGAAAAATTAGGGCACATTTTGAGTGACTTCTCAAATCCTCTTCTATTTCATTAAAAAATTCTGACATGCAGACTGAAACATGCACTTTCAATACCAGCAGCAGTTTTCCCTGGTGAGCAGTAGCTTTACTACAGTGATCTAATGAGCAAAAAGAGTGCTAACATTCTGAATTTATGGCAAATGTGTGACACATCTGAATGCCTTCTTGATGGAATCAAAGTAAAAAACTGAAAGTATTTCCTACTGAGGAGACTGCAGTAAATGAGGAAATTAGGAAACTTCATAACAAATAAGTCTCCCAAGATGGCCACCAGAGACAAAAGAGCCCAAATGTAGCCCAAATATCACCAATATGTAGCCCAAGTATAGCCCAATGACAGAATGTCCCAGAGTGTTCTTAAAAACAACTAGAGCGCTTACTGTCTTCATTATGACAAAAGTATGGCACACCTGAAGCCATCTTGATTGGCATAAACTGTTAACACTTAAAACATTTAATTTAAAAAGGAACACAATGAGGGGGTTCATTTTGCCATAGAAATTATGATTAATGCTGAAGAAAGAAAATGAGGGCACATGTTGAGTGACTTCTCAAATCCTCTTCTATTTCATTATAAAACTCTGACATGCAGACTGAAACATGCACTTTTAATACCAGGAGCAGACTTCCATGGTGAACAGTAGTTTTACTACAGTGATCTAATGAGCAACTAGAGTGCTAACATTCAGAATTTATGGCAAATGTGTGACATATCTGAATACCTTCATGATGGAATCAAAGTAAAAAACTGAAAGCATTTCCTACTGAGGAGACTGCAGTACATGAGGAAATTAGGAAACTTCATAACAAATAAATCTCCCAAGATGGCCACCGGAGACAAAAGAGCCCAAATGTAGCCCAAAATCACCCAGATGTAGCCCAAATATAGCCCAATGACAGAAGTGTGCAAAACATTTATTATTTTGTGTTTTTGCAGTGTTATATAGTGCAGACTTGTCAGGTATTGGAGTGCTTTACATGAGCATTGGTTACATCACACAAGAACAAATTCATTTTGGTTGCAGACATGGGGAGACTAAGTGATTTGACCAGAATCACAGAATGTCGAGCTGAAGCAGAAACTCCAACCTGGTTCCCCAGTTGCAAAGTCTGCAGTTCTGGAAGTAACACCACATCCTCTCCCCTAAGTGCAACATTTAATCAAGTGGTCAACTAGATAAAAAAACATAAAGATAACAAATAATTTAAAAGTGCTTTGTCGCTATTTGAAAACTCAGAAAATATGTCCTTATTTTAGTCTTTTAGAGCACTAACCATAATTTTGATGCCAATAAGACGCTCTCATATATGTAATTTCTAAAGGAAATGCTCTAGGTATTACAGTTTTCATTACATCAAGATGACGTCAGGCGTTCCACACTTTTGTAATAAATATAGAATGTTAGCAATCTAGTTGTTCATTAGGATACCGTTGAGAGGCAGAGGCCAGGGGCACGGACTCTGAAAATTGAAGGCAGGTAGGAGGGTGCAAAGGCAACAATTTAACCACACTGAGCAGGCAGGAAGGGCCGTGGCAGCACAACAGACTATGGAGGGCAGTGGAAAGGGGGGCAGGGGCAACAAACCAACAATACAGGACTTGCAAGAGAGGCTGTGGCAATGTAATAGACCATTGTGGGCAGAAGGAAGAGGCAATGGTAGTACAACCATACATGCCAACAGACCCGATTCAGCCAGGAAACGTCCAATGTTTTTAAGCTCAAATGGGCTTTATTTGATCTGTCTCCTGTCTACAATCTCCTCTTTTTCAATGTAACTCAAAGGGGAAAATCAATACCCCAGTTTTTTTTCAAAATCTCCCTCTTACCAAGTTCAAAATGTTCGCAAGTATGGTACATTGGATCATGGAAGGAAACGGGGTAGGGACATGGACTTGGATAACAGAGGACAGGAGGGACATGGAGAGGTGCACCAAACTGACCCTGCAGGGCAGGCATCAGGGTTTGCAGCAGCACAATACACCACACAGGGCATGCGGGACGGGAGTGCAGCACAACAATCCATAGAAAGTAAGAGGGAGGGGACAGGACCATGCACATGGACAACAGAGAACAGAGAGGCAAGAGGCAATGGTAGCTAGCTGACCATAATGGACAGACAGGAGAGAAAGCTGCAGCATAACAGACCATAAAGGCCAGGAGGGACGGATCAGGGGCATTACAATGGAACAGACAAGCCAGGAGGGAGGGAGTAGGGGTCTGCACATGTAAACAGAGGGCTGGGGGCAAGGGGGCAGGGCAGGAGCAGCAAGATAGCCATGGAGGTCAGGCAGGATGGGCACTAGAAGCAAGACACACCATGAAGAGCAACAGTGAGACTGTGATGGAATACACACAGACCATGGAGGGAAGGTGGGAGGGGGTCAGGGGCAGCTAACTGACCACACAGGGAAGGTGGGAGGGGCCATGGCAGCACAGAAGACCATGCATGGCAAGTGGGAGGGTTAGTGGCAGCACAATGGCTATGATGGACAAGAAGGAGGGTGCAGGGGCATGCACAAAGGACGATGGAGGATAGAAGGGAGGGTCAGGACCTGTGCACAGACAAAGTTCAGGGGAAGGGGCCTCACAACAGACCGCACGGGGTAGGCAGGAGGAGCAGTTGCAGCACAACAGACCAGGGAGGGCAGAAGGGTGTGGCAGTACAATGGACCATGTAGGACAGGAGGAAGAGGATAGGGGCATGGCATGTGGACAGGCAGGGTGGAGGTGGCAGGGACAGGTTACAGTCATCTGACAATGCTAGGCAGGTGGGAGGGGAGTGGCAGCTCAACAGAACACTCAGAGTAGATAGGAGTGGCAGTTCCATGGAACATGGTGGGCAAAAAGGATGGAGCAGGGGCATGCACAAAGACATCGGAGGGCAGGGGGAAGGAGAATAGGGGCAGCAAGCTAAGCACAGAGTTTAAGCAGGAGGTCAGTGATGGTGCATAGAATTGGGCAATGGAGGGCAGGAGGAGTGGACTGGTACATCATACTAAATTAAGGGCAGTGGCAGCACATCAGACCATGCATGGCAGGAGGGAGGAGGCTAGTCCATGGATTCACACAACAGAGGATAGGGAGGAGGGGGATGGGGCAGCAAGCTAACTGTTCAGAGAAGGCGGGTATTAGGAACTTTATTGTTTTTAAAACGTGTGTCTGTGCGAACTACTTAAAATATGAACAAGTATGCAGCATAATCTCACTTTTATTCAGGAAGAAGAGGACGTTTGTGACTGTGACTCCGGGCTCACTTGGCAGAAACACCCCCTGACCCTCCACCCCCTATCGCAAAATGTAATGCCCGTGAAAAGGGTAGGTGAACACAGTGTTATATACAACATAGTCCTGAGAGCACGATTGAAAATGAAAACTAGATATAGTGTATGGTATAAACTATGCACTAAAAAGTGTGATATAAGATGAACCGGGCGTGAAATATAATATGCAATACATTGTGCGCAATGACAGATTCATTGGAGAGCGCGAGATAGCACAGGCACTAGCGCGTGCTATGCGATATGCGCCTTGGAGTGTAATATGCACAGGGCAGTGTTGTGTAACCTAACTAGTCTCTAAAGTTGTAATATAAAATATGTGCTGGGGAGTGTAACGTTGCATATGCACTGTGACAAAGATATGGATCCCAGATTGTAATATGTATGGCATAGCACTGTGTGTTATAACATAGGCATCGAGGAAGGCACGTTAGATGGGGCAATATAACCCGTGCGAAGACAAGTGTGGCATGACATATTCACGGGGTGGTGTTACAGTGCACATGGGCTAGAGAGTGTCATAGCATATGCACTAGCTGGTGGAATACAACACAGAGGTGTGTGGCACTCAGCAGGCAATGGTGGGTGTAACACAGCATTGGGCTCTGCTAGGAGCGCGCTGTGACTCTCAAGTGATGTTCGTCCCCTTTCCAGAGAGTAAAATAAAAAGTATTATACATCCGGCAGTGGATGTGTGTTTTATTAACCGTGAGGGGGGTTTCCTGCATAGTTTTGGTCAAATTTTTGTCGAATCCCCTTTGAATGGCTTGGTGTGCATGTGTATTAAATATGCCCGTCAATAGCTACCCATGTTTGTATAAATAAACGACAAGGGTGTCTACCGGGATTAGGCACGGTAGGGCATCAGACATGTCAGAGCTTCACTAGTGGTGTAAATACATTCCACGTGGATTCATTGTATGCATAGTCGCCTTTTAATGAATATCACGCAAATCGTCATGGTGATAGGTACGTACGTTTGTCAAGCATGTCCTAGGTGTGTCTATAAATATATATTTTTTTAAAATAATAAAAAACAGTGGCCGGCCCTGGGGATTGGGGTCAAAAAAATATAATTAGGAGACAGGCCCTGGGGGATGGGGTCATCAGGGCCAATAAATTAGAATAAGAAGGGGAACCACACAGCCCCCTTCTTAAAAAATTAAAATAAATAAAAGACTGGCATCGTGCCGGAGGCCACGCCCCCTCCTTGCAGCACTCTGCAAACGCGCCCCCTGGTGAGTTGTAAGTTGGGGAAATAATTCCTCTTCAATACTGAGGGTCCCTGAGGGCCAACTAGCCCAACAGGCATCTCCAGTATGCGCCAGGGAGCTGCGCTGCAGACAGGTGTTCTGAGGCCAAGCCCCTTTTTACACCTCTCTGCAACGCAGCTCTGTGGCGCTTACTGGAGGTACCTAGTGGTCTAGTTTGACCCTAGGGACCCTTAGGATTCAAGGGGACTTAATCTCTCAACTTAGAACGGCCACAGGGCACGTTTACACAGTGGTGAAGGGAGGGGACGGGGCCTGAGGTGACGTGTGCAAACACGCACTATGGCACGTTTTAAATTGGGGATATAATTTCCCTTCAATACTGAGGGCCCCTGGGGGCTAACTAGCCCACCAAGTGCTTCCAGTAAGCGCCACTGAGCTGCATTGCAGAGGGGTGGTCCAGGCCGTGCCACTTTTTACACCTCTCTGCAACGCAGCTCTGTGGCACTTACTGGAGGTACCTAGTGGGCTAATTGGACCCTAGGGACCCTCAGGATTCAAATGAACGTAATCTGCCAACTAAAAACGGACACAGGGCGTGTTTACACAGTGGTGAAGGGAGGGGACGGGGCCCGAGTTAACATGTGCAAAAACGCCCTGTGGCCTGTTTTAAGAGGTAGTTTTAATCCCCCTGCCCTATTATATACTAGGGGCTTACAGAGGAGGTCATGCTAATCACAGGGGGACCCCAACGCATAATGTTCCCTAGTGTATGTAGGTGTTTTCACTGTATTCTAAGTGTCTTTTAACATAGCACTGGCTCCAGGACTGGTTAGTCAGACTCAGTTACCACCAGTATCCGTCTGATAAAGTTGAGGGTACAGGATGATTTTGCAACAAGGCTTCTTTCTGCTCTTCTTTTTGTTCTTTCTGCACGTTATCCTTCTTCCTGCACTTTTCTTCGTCTTTGAGGACTTCTGTTGCTTCTTTCTGCACTTCTTTTTTTTCTTTCTGTGCATTTTTTCTTCTTTCTTCACATGTCCCATCTTCACATGTACTATCTCTGTAGGCATAGTTAGAAATTAGCATTTAAAAAACCTTTGAAATTCACAGAAAAAACCATAGGTTTCAGGCACGTTAAAGTTAGGAATTAGCATTTAAAAAACCTCAGAAATTCACTGAAAAAACCATAGGTTTCAGGGGTGTTATAGTTAGCTGGACTTTTCACTTGTACAAAACCATTGAAATTCCCCCGTTATAGTTAGTTCAGCTAACTATAACTCGCGCGCCCGCAATGCACTGCTGATGACGTCACATATTACATCACTCATGACATGGTCAGTGACATCACTCATGACATCACTGATGACATCTCAAATGACATCACTGATGACATCATCCTTGTGATAGAGTGGCAGACCTCCTCTCACCCTAATATAACCTTTGATACACACATTCAAAAATAGAGACTAAAATTTTCAAAACAATGGACATACCAATACCAGTTACAACAACCTCTTCAGTAATTCTAAGATCCACATACACATCCACTCATTCACCAACAGTCCTATACAGTCACTCATACATGTACTCACTCATCATATGTACTCCTACACCTATACATCCTGTTACACAATGCCACTCATCCATAGAGTTACTCACACACATAGTCACTCATGCTAATAAAGAATCAAACATACATTTACTTGCCTATACAGTTATACACACACCACCACACTTACTTCTACGGAAACGTACACATACTTAGTCTTTTAAACAATCACTTATAGAAACACGTACTTATTCATACAGGAACTCTTTCAATCTCTCACTCTCACATATACTCACTTATATACACCAACAGTCACATATACTAGTTTAAAACCTATGTAGTTACTCATAAAGACACTATTGAGACAGCCATTCACTCACTGACACACCCATACACACACTCATCCACCCATACAGTCCTGCACACATGCTGTCTTCAACACATACAAACAGTGAGTCACTCATTCATGCACCTATGCACTACGTAATACCCCCCACCGAACCATGCAGACACTCAGACTGATACTCAAAAAACCAACTAATAACCTATAGAGACACCCATGTAGCTACTCACCAACCCATGCAGCCACTTATACACAAAGTGAGACACTGATACAGATATTTACATATTTAAACATTACTCACTAAGCCATGTATTCACTATGATACACTTAATCAGTCAGTTACACAATCAATTTTTCAAAAACAAATCATCCATTTAGACACTTATATACCCATTTATTCTTCCATCGACCTTGAGATATACATATATAAAACATATTTAATTTTCAGAAAAACACACATTCACTGGATGATGTCATCAGTGATGTCATCAGTGATGTCATTTGAGATGTCATCAGTGATGTCACTGACCATGTCATGAGTGATGTAATATGTGACGTCATCAGCAGTGCATTGCGGGCGCGCGAGTTATAGTTAGCTGAACTAACTATAACGGGGGAATTTCAATGGTTTTGTACAAGTGAAAAGTCCAGCTAACTATAACACCCCTGAAACCTATGGTTTTTTCAGTGAATATATATATACACACACACACAAAAACACATATATTCCACTGCAAAGCTCTTGATAAAAAACAATGTTGGCACTCCATAGTTAGAATTCAAAGATTTATTTTTTCAATTTCAAGGAAATTACTAGATCATCTAAGCATTTCAGCTGCACACTGCAGCCTTGTTCACACACACACACACACACATAGATAGTATATATCTATATATATATACATATATATATTCACTGAAAAAAACCATAGGTTTCACACATGTTATAGTTAGCTGGACATTTTACTGATAAAAAACCAATGAAATTCCCCCGTTATAGTTAGTGCAGGCAACTATAACTCACGCGACCGCAATCCTCTGCTGATGCTAATACTGTATTTAGACACTTATTTGCCCATGTCTTCTTCCATTAAATTTTAGCTATACATATATTGCAAATATATTTTTTTCATAAAGACACATATGTCATCAGCAGAGGATTGCGGTCGCGTGAGTTATAGTTGCCTGCACTAACTATAACGGGGGAATTTCATTGGTTTTTTATCAGTAAAATGTCCAGCTAACTATAACATGTGTGAAACCTATGGTTTTTTCAGTGAATTTGCAAGGTTTTTTAAATACTAATTCCTAACTATAACGTGTGTGAAACCTATGGTTTTTTCAGTGAATTTGTACGGTTTTTTAAATGCTAAGTTACTTTACGCCATTCGTGGCGTGCGCGCCCACTTAACGCAGTTCGTTCCGTGCGCGCACGGTGCGCTTCGCACACCGTGCGCCCACAGTGAGCACGCGGTGCGCTTCGCGCACCGCGCGCCCACTTTACGCAGTTAGTGCCGTGCGCAGTTAGTGCCATGTGTACGGTAAGCTTACCGTAAGCGCACGGTAAGCGCACCGTAAGCTGCCACAGATATATATATTGATTTAAATGCTATTTTCTCAGGAACTACTGAACAGATTTACACCAGACCTACAAAAGGCACTTCCTTGACCTGAGGACTACCTCTCTGCCAAATTTCAAGTAACTCTGTTCAGCCGTTCGGGCTGTAGCTGTGTCTAAAGGTCCTATGGAAAAATGCATGGGAAAAACGCGTTTTGGGACCCCCCTTTTTTCTCAGCCCCCGCTTGACGAATCCCCCCGAGACTTTCAGGGTAGGAGTGGAGCGTAGCGCCCCACCTATTTTGAAAATTTCGCGAGGATTCGTCGACCGGCGCCAAAGTTATTCCAAATAGAATGTTGCGGTTTTCCTATGGAAACAGGGTCCTAACTATAACTACCTACTGGCGACCGCCAGTAGGTTATATATATATATATCCTACTAGCAGAAGAGCAGGAGCTTCCACTAGACCACCAGGGATGAAATGGGGCAGGAGCGGGTGGAGGAGGGCCTTGAACACCTACGTGGGACACAAGAAGGTGCTTAAAGGCAGTGCCTTAACGGCAGAGCTGCCCAAGGAGAGAACAGTTACTCTGACCAGGAGGTCAGAGATCCTGCTCTCCTTGGCGTCCAGCAGTCACCATTAAATCCGCAAGGAAAATCCGAGGCACCTCGGCTATATCATAACGTGACAACTTCTTCCTCACAGTATGTTCTTAACTTTATTTTAAAAATAAGATTTTAATCTTGCGTCGCCCTCACCATCTATTTTCTTTCTTCCCGGCCCTGTGAGCTGTCCCCTTCCACAACGGCTTGTGCCGCTTGAGCGGAGGGACCTGCCTCACATATTGCTCTCACTTCCACCGGACAGGAGTGCATAGTACGGTCAGCGTTCTAGTCGCTGCCTCTGCTCCTCCCCCTCACTCCTTCCCCTCATAAAGCCAGGATTCTGCGCGGACGCACAGCGTAAACCCGGCAAGGAAAGTCAGAGGCACCTCGGCCATATCCATAACGGTGATTCTGCACAGGCGTGCTGCGGACTCCCGCAGCAGGGCACACCGCTGGCACGCCGAAGGCCCGCCGAAGGCAAGCACGTCTTCGCCCGTCCGTGCCTGGCCGACGCCGGACCCTCTGCCCATTTTCCTTGCTGTCTCCTACGCCTCCTGCACCCTTCTCTCCTCACCTGCTTATCCCCACTTCAACTTGTAACAATGGTCACCCTGCGCTATCCGAGAGAAGAACTTGGAGCATTAAACAGGGCGAATCCTTCTGTGAGGTTCATAACCTCCTCCCTGCCAGTATGCCCTCCCATAGATGAGGTAGGTAACATTCTAATCAAACCTCCCCCTCACCTTAAACAATGCATGATTAACTCTGCAGGCGGTAATTTTGCTGACCAACCTCAACAATTAACAGGTTTATATTGTAACTCCCGTTCAGTCGCTAAACATGCGCTTGAAATCTGGAGCCTGTTTGACTCTGAGAAACCCGATCTCTTTTTCGTCACCGAAATCTGGCTCCATTAGTCTGCCATTCCTGATATTGCAATCGCATTCCCCCCGGACTACCAGCTGATCAGACTCGATAGGAACAACAAAAGAGGTGGTGGCCAAGCAATCGCATTCAGGGCTTGTCTTAACATCAGCATACTGGTAACCCTCCTCTCGGAATGGGGAGAACTCTGTATTTTTAGAATAGAGAATTCTGCCAAGGGAACCTGGAGAGGTGCCTTAATCTACCGGCCAACTGGCGCTAAAACTAACTTTACCATCCACCTGATAGAGACTATTGCATCTCGCGTATTAGCGGCCGACAATTTTCTTATAATCGTTGACTTAAATTTTCATGCTGAATTTTTATCTGACACCAACACCAATCTATTGATTTCCAGTCTAAATACCCTGCGTCTTCAACAGTCGGTAGCAGGCCCCACCCACTCAACAGGTCATACCCTTAACCTCTTGTTTACCAATACCCCTCACATCAAAGTGGAGACCCCCATCCCTATACTTTGGTCGGATCATCATTTATTAAAATTCTCGCTACAGCACGCCCCCATCCACAGTTACCCCAGTAAAGAACAGAAGTGGAGCTGGCCCTGGAAGGAGGTTAGCCTGGCTGCCTTCTCTCCCCATTTCAATATCCCGTTCTATACTAACACAGACAATGTAAACTCTGCAGTCGAGACCTTGGAAAAGACAATTATCCAGGCTCTTGATGTCATCACCCGCCTGACTAAAGTCAAACGTAATCATAAAATGTCACCTTGGTTCACCGCAGCCTTAAAGTCTGACAAATTGGCAAGCAGGAAAGCCGAACGAAAATGGAGGAACTCCAAAAGCACCGAGGATAGACAGGCATACTAATCTACACATAGATGTTACCTTGACAATATCGTAAGCGCTCAAAAAAATGACATAGGCTGCTGAATAAAGAAGGCCGCCAATTTGCACAGAGAAATCTATAAAATAATAAAGGAATACACTAGTCCCTCATCCTGCCAGTCTGAACATCCTGCTTCACAGGATTGGGTAAATACTATGTCCACCTTCTCTGAGGATAAAATCAACATCATTCACAGCCTCTTTCCAAACCAGACATGTGAACATCAGCATCACCTGTCTGGCTGCCATCATACATCCACTTCAATTTCTTTAATGATTTCATTGAATTCACCCAAGAGGATGTAAGCACAGCCCTCTCCAAGGTCAAATCGAGTTCCCCCGCCGAACCTGTCACCTCACATTTTGTCCATCATTGGACCAGCTCTTCTCACCGGCCTTACTGACCTTTACAATATCTCTCTACGTCTTGCAACGGTTCCAACAAAATAGAAAGCGGCTATGGTCAAGCCTATCTTAAAAAAGCCCACCTTGGACCTCAAGGAACCAAACAACTATCGGCCCATCTCCCTTCTCCCTATTTTTGGGAAAGTTCTGGAGTCCCTAATCAACAGGCAGCTGTCAACCTTTCTAGAGATTAACAGGCTGTTAGACTCCTCACAATCTGGGTTTCGGGCGGTCCATAGCACAGAAACCTCATTAATAGAGGTAGTTGACAACATTAGACTCACCCTGGACACTGATCAGTCAGCCATGTTGGTCCTTCTCGATCTGTCAGCCACCCTTGACACCATCTCCCACAGGACTCGAGTGAATCGTCTGTGGGAGTTGGGAGTCAGCGGTAGGGCTTTGAACTGGCTCAGGATTTACCTAACTGACCGTTCTTCGAAGATACACATTGGCTCCTTTGTCGCCTTCAGCCAAGTGATAGGCAAGGGAGTTCCCCAGGATTCCATCTGAAGTCCTACTCTCTTCAACCTATATGTGGCACCCCTAGCTAGAGTGATCAGATCACATAGTTTCGATACTGTGTCGTATGCAGACGACACGCAACTACTGATCACGTTCGGCCCAGATCTAATGGACACTAAACTTCAATTTCTGAAGTGTATGACTGACCTAAATGTCTGGATGCAAACCAATCATCTGCAACGTAATGCCAGTAAGATGAAGATCATTCTCTTCGAGAGAGCCCAAGCTCTATGGTCAAGTGATTTGGTGGCCTTCCAATCTCTGCCCATGTCTCAAACTGGTGGTTTGTAACCTCGGGGTGATGATCGATAATAACTTGTCCATGAAAGACCATGTCAATCATGTGACGGGTATCTGTTATGGATTAATGCGAATTCTTTGCAAGATCTTCCAATGGATCCCAGTTGTATCCAGGATGCCGCTGGTCCAAGGACTTATCAGCTAGCTTGACTACAGAAATGCCCTGTTGGGCTCCATCAATGAAGAGCTTCTCACTAAAATCCAGGTGCTACAAAATACAGCCGCTAGACTCGTATTAAACCTACCCTCACGGTCCCCGTCGGCACCTAGTCTGAGAGCTCTCCACTTGCTTCCCATCAGAAAAAGCATCCATTTCAAGATCAATTGCCTGGTCCACAAAACCATCCACTGGAACGGGCCATGTTATCTTGCTAAGAAACTCACCTGGTATCAACCTCCAAAAAGCCTTAGGTCCTCAACCAAATATCCGCTCACCCCTTGTAAGATTCGCACCGCCAGAAATGGCAGCAGATCCTTCTCACATTTCGCTCCTACTCTGTGGAATTCGCTCTCTCTGCAGCTACGTATGGAAACTGACCACAGACAGTTTGGGAGAAAACTAAAGACTTGGTTATTCTGATCTCTTTTATTCCTCCTAGTTTTCTTCTATTTCTTCTCTTCTTTCTTTCCCGCCCCAGAGTTTTTGCCAGCGCTTTGAGACCCATGGATGATATGCGTGCTCAATAAAATCCCATGACTATGACTATGTGTAAGAAGCTGGCTCTATATATATTACACCAAAATGAAGTATAGTGTGTATAGAGTCCAAGTGTCCCCAGAGGTAGGCAGAGGTTAAAGTTAGATAGACCCTTACTCTCCAATAGTGGTAGCTTGGTCGAGCAGTAAGGCAGTATCAGAGGACAGTGTTAAGCATTTGATGTACACACTCAGTCAGCAAATGAATTCACACACTCAAGAACTGAACTCTAGGCCAATTATGTTTGTATAAAAATATATGATTGTTTATTTTTAGAACCAAGCAAGCCTGGTACAGGTAAGCATTAAATACTTTTCAGTAATAAGTTACTGGATATAGAACAGTTTAAAAATGCAATAGAAATTGTACTTTGTTTGATTTACAGGGTAGCAGTAGTATGCAACACTTAGCAAATACAGTACATTGAAATGAGTAGGCTTTTTCAGTAAATTACAAATAAGTTACTTTTACGTTACTTTTTCTAACTCAGTGCTGGATGCCTAGATTCAGCACTTGGACATTTCCAGGAAACAGGTGAGTAAATGTGTTGTGGTTATTCGTGCGATTTTTAAAGAATATTTTCAGTTTGCAAAACTCCACACTAGAGAAACGTTTTGGAGCTGTACATTAAAATTAATAGGCTTTTTCAACAAATTGCAGGTAAGTTACTTTTTACGTTACTTTTCTAACTCTGGATACCTAGATTCAGCACTAGGACATTTCCTAGAAACAGGTAAGTAAGTTTTTGTTATTTGCATGATTTTTAAAGAATATTTTCATTTTTCAAAACTCCACACTTGAAAACTTTTTGGAGCAGTACATTGAAATGAATGGACTTCGACAGTAAATTGCAGGTAAGTTACTTTTCACGTTACTTTTTTAACTCAGTGCTGGATACCTAGATTCAGCACTTGGACATTTCCTGCAAACAGGTGAGTAAACACGTTTTGGTTATTTTTATTTTTTAAGAATATTTTTAGGTTTCAAAACTCCACACTTGGAAACGTTTTGGAGAAAAAGTGTCCATGTTATCCTATGGAAGGAAAACAGATTAACGGTTTACAGGTAAGTAATCGGTCTTTGGAGTTAGGGTCCTGGGGTTAGACTCGGGGGTCTCCCAGGGTCAGTGATGCACTTTTGTTGCACCCTCAGCAGCACTCGGGTGGCCGGGTGCAGAGTGTTGAGGTCCAATGTTAACCTATGGAGGCTAGGGGGACTCTGGTTGGTGGCTGCTGGCAAGCATGCCACGGGGTTGTGGGAGCAAAGCTCCTGGGGTTAAGCTCAGGGCAAGTTGGCGACCAAGTTAGCACAAAAGGGGCACCCTCAGCGGCACTAGGGCGGCCGGGAGCAGGGTGCTGTTTTGAGGTCGGGTGCCCTGTTGATTTCAATGGAGATTCTGCACGACAAAGAAACACTGCAGGCTCGGGATGAGGATCTTCCAGGAGCGTCCACCACTTCGAGGGTTAAGTAGGGATGTACAGGATGGGTAAGGCACAGCTGAGTTGGGCACACAAGGCTCTGGGGCGTCGGGTGCAGGGGTGCCTTGGGATGTCGGATTTTCTTACCCGCTCTGGTCGGGGTAGGGGGGGTTCCTCTGGATTGACGCTACAGGCGTCATCTTGATGCAGGTCCGGGGTTTCCGGATCTTGGGTCAGGATCGCAGGAGGGGCCTCCTCGTGGTGTTTTTCCACTCGAGCTCAGGACGAGTTTGGCGGGTGCAGAGTGGGCTGGATTTGCGATTCTTGGCTGGCACCAGAAGCTGCAGTTCAAACATGTGCGGTGTTCATGTGAGAAACAGCTTAGAAAGTGAAGGAAGGCAGGTCCTCCGGGTTTTTTGAGGTTGCTGTCCGCTGGACACGCTGGGGTTTTTTCAGGAGCAGATTCGAGGGGAGACAGGCCTGTAGGGCTGGGGCCCAAGTCAGTGGGCGTCGTCCTCTTGTTAGCTCTGCACGGCTTCTCGTCCTCCTTCTCTTCTTTTTCTTGTGGTTGCTGGATCTGCGTTCTTGGTTCTGGGCTGCCCCCTAAATACTGTATTTGGGGGGCGTTTTAGGGGTCTTGAGGTCAGTAGCCAATGGGCTACTGATCTTAGGGTGACTACACCCATGTGGGGGAGTGAGCATAATCCCTAGTCCCGATTGGGGAGTGCCTGCCATCTGCAAGATGGAGAGCACTGGAGAGTGGGTTCACCTCTCCTCCCCCACCTGAGGGGTGGAGTTGGCAGAGGTGGGCACACCTCCTGGGCTGGCTAGTTTTTCCTGACTAAAGGCAGGGGAGACAGGAAGGGGGCCTGCTCCTGATAGCAGGAGAGGCTGGGGGTCGCATTACAAAGGCTGCCAGGCCTTTGAATCTCCCCTGCCACTTCCTGGCCTGGGGGAGGTGCGAACACCTCTGCCTAGGAAAGGCTTTGTTTCTGGGCTCAGGGAGCGCAGGCTTCCACCCAAAGGGTCCAGAAACATGTCTTGTGGTGGCAGGCTGGTGTGAACCAGTCAGGGAACCCACCAGAGGCAGGTCGTTTTTCAGGGGGACATCTCTGAGATGCCCTCTGTGTGCATTTGTCATTAAATCGCACACTGGCATCAGTGTGGGTTTAATGTGCTGAGAAGTTTGATACCAAACTTCTCAGGTTTTCAGTGTAACCATTATGGCGCTGTGGAGTTCGGAATGACCAGCTCCCAGCACCATATACTCTCAATGGCCGCACTGCACTTACAATGCCTAAGAATGGACTTAGACACTGTAGGGGTATAGGGCTCCTGTACCCTCACCACTGGCATAGGGCACCCAGCTACAGGGGTGACAGATCTATGCCAGGGCAGTGGGTTGTAGGCATGGCACACAGGAATGTCTGCCATCTTCTCACAATTCTTTATCTTGTGTTATGAGATTGTCTCTACAATTATTGTCTTTTAGAGGGCAAATTGGGCCTCTATTAGGAGAATCCTTGATTCTGTTCTTTGTGGTTAGGTCAGCCATGCCCCCATTCATTAGGACCAGTTGCAAGGTATCTATTGTGTCCTCTATTTGCAGAGATTGCTGTACCCTATCCACCATAGCCTCTAAAGGAGCGATATGCAAGTTATCTTTAATTGTGTTGATGTTTAGTGCTTTTCGATTAGTTCTTGGACTAATGATCTCTGGTGATCAATTTTGGGGGATTGGTTTTTCAAGGAATTCGAGATTTTTACTAGCGTGCTGGTTATGGCATTCATCATAGTGAGTACTGGGTAGGTGGGGGATTATGTCTTTCCCGGAATCTGGATCGGTTTGAATGGAAAGTCTGTTGTGAGTTTTGCTTTTACCAATTTGTTTTTTTGCACTTGAAAGGACGATAGCGGATTATTTTTCCATTTGCCCATCCGACCTTTTTTTTGGTGATTGCTGGTGGCGTGTTGAAATATTTCATTTGTTAAAGTTTTGTGTCATCCATTGAATTACCTAGACTTGAGTGTAGACTTCTAAATGTGCTGGAAGTCAGGACTTGCTCAGATATCTCAAGTTTGCCATAGATTGAGTCTGAGTCCTACTCCAAGTCTTTATCAGGTAGGTGTGGAAGGCCTTTGGCCGATATGCGATTATCTGAGCTGCAGCCTCTATAATTTTCATTGGTTAAGATGCCTTTTCCAGTTACATCTTTATTGCTGCACTGAATTTGTCTGCTGCTGATTGCTCAGTTGCCTGTGAATTTGCCCCCGTAAAGCAGGCAGAAATAGTGTGTTGTTTGGCTTTATTTCCAATGTCCTTCCTATCTGGCATGGTTTTGACCTTCTCAGGGGCCCTTTTACCTTTCGCCTAGGGGGACGACAGGAAAGCATCTGTCCCTGGGTTGTTGAATGCCCCTTGCAATTGTTTTCATGCTGCTTTGAAGGTGGGACAGCCCAATGTTTGATGAGGTATGAGGAAGGGAATGGTAGGACTTGGGTCCCTGGAAGTCTCAACCAAAGAGCAAGCACCAATTTAGATAGCATCCATGTTCCAAGTTTGCAATAAGCCTTGACTTCCCCTTCTGTAGCCACAACCTTTACCCCTCCCCCACTAGGTCGTATGATTGTTAGGGCGGGCACAAAAACGACTCCGGGGAGGGCTTACTTTTAAGTATTTTACAGATCTGCAGCGTATTCAAATGCTATTCTGGTTTAATCTGGAGCTGGAGCTCCCAAGGCTCTTATCTGTATACTGTATGCTTGTTTTTGTTTTTTCGTCTTGTCTCGTTTTCTTCTCGTTTACCTTCTAGTTGCTTGGGGCTGTGCTGACCCCTTAGTCGGTTTGCAAATTAGCACATTCTGCTCTTTGTGCTGTGGGCCTTAAGGTGGGTGCCCAGGTGTTATTCACATGGGGGTGGATTAAGTGGGAGAAAGCCTGGGACACAAGCAGCATCAGACCATAACCCGGCCACCTCCATGCTAGCAGACGGCAACCCTCCTGCTGCTTGCTTAATGCACTCACTCGCCACATCCACAACCTTGCTGCCTGTATCTTCATCAGCTAGACTCATCACCGTGGGCCTCAGGGAGTCGGCCTCTCGGAGTCTCACCTCGCTTCCCATCACCACCATCTCCTGTGCAGTGTCTGAAATTCCAGAAGCGATGCGAATCTGGGTGCGGGAGAATGGCGAGGTTTGCATGGCTTCAAATCTGGATTTTTGATGGTCAAATAGTTGTCGGCACAGGCTGAAGCAAACTAGTGAGCCAAAGAGAGCCCAGTCAAAAGCAAAAGAATCTATCAACCTCAGGACCAGGGCCATGGCCCTCTAGCTCCACTCCCCCACTTGCACCACACTTGACTCATATCTGATTGCATGCATGCTGTGCTGCGTTAAGATGTAAGTAAATTGTTCTGTCCACCTGCCTTTTGATAATGTTTTGAGACAAAGGTTTGGGCTCATATTCTAAGATTGTATCCATTAGCAGAGACTGCCTCTATTGTTAAAAACCTGTGCTTACATTTCGATAATCAGTCTTGACCCTGCTCCCCATGGGAACAGTCCAACCCGAACTGCCAGGCAAGGTCCTCCCTCAACCAGAAACCAGCATCCTGGGACCGGTTTCGGAGTAACACTCCTCATCAGCCAGGCTAGCTTGAACTGGTGGCATAGCGCTCACGGGTGCCGCGTCTTTGTATAGCCTTCCAACTTAGTCCGACAAACGTAAAAAGAACAGATGATGGACGGGACGATTAACAAATCAAACACACACCCCCAATCACAGATCTAGATTAAATCCATCCTTTTTCTTCAACGCCACGCCATTCCAGTTTAGACCCAGCCATATGCAAATCAGTCTTGACCCTTCTCCCCATGGGAACAGTCCAGCCAACCTGCAAGGCCAGGTCCTCCCTAGACCAGAAACAAGCATCCAGGGCCTGGTTTCAGAGTATCATCCTTCATCAGCCAGGCTAGATCGTACTGGTGGCATAGCGAGCATGGGACCCATGTCTGGGTATACCCTTCCCACTTAGGGTGACAAATTCAAAAAGAAACGATGGACGGAATGCTGAACAAATCAACATTCACCCCAGTAACGGATCTAGGCTAAATCTATTGATTTTTTTTTTTTTTTTGATTTTTTTTTTCCACACCAGGCCACTCCAGTTTAGACCCAGAAAAATGCAAATCAGTCTTCACCCTGCTACCAATGATGTCACGTGGCACGTAGGGACATTTTCGTTTTCACTAAGTTAGCATGAGCATGTTGCAGCTTCCCTGCTGCTTTGCGCACGTTATTACACATCTTTATTTTTTCCAGTAATTTTAATGACTGCTTTCACATGAGAACTCATCGCTGTGTTCACTCTCTGCATGTTCCTGGAATTTTGACTGAACATTATGTGCAAGGTCGAACAACAATGCCCCTTGGTATTTTGTTCTGGCCCGACCTTAGCCCTTTGACAAAACATACCGATGCAGCTGTTGTTTGGACAAATATACTTGGGTTTTATTAGAATACACAAATAGGTAGCACACACTTGGAGAGGGACCTTTCCAGGGAGAAAAGCGAGACGGCACCTGTGATGTAGATCTACCATCTATAGGCTAAGGTATGGGGTCTGCTGACAAAGCCCAGAAATCTTCTATTCTATAATAATTCTTCTTCTTAGCAAGGGTAGGAAGGTTAGGCAGTATAGTCTTTTCTCCTTTGTCTTTTTATGATGACATTCCCCTTCATGATATATGGACTAGCTGCTATGCTGACTGTATTTGTACTATGCATTTTACTGCTTGTCGTGGCACCTGTACTGCATGTTAGGGCACGTTAGTTAAAATAAATATTTTAACCTGTTTCGTGTCTGTCAGCTCTTATTGTGGACAAGTACAAGAGTGTGAGCGAAAGGATGTGTCTTGTTACCGCGATTCCTGAGAGATCTGGGAGTGTTGTTGTTGGACTTGGCCCTTTTCCCTGAATTTTTCGCTTTCTTGGGAAACTACATGATATATGAATGCAAGTATTGAATGGTGTGCGATGGTGTACGCAGGCTGAGTTTCCCCATTTTAAAACATGTAACCTTTAAAATGGATGCCATAGCTGTGTGGTTGTGCCGTCTGACTGAGCTGGGTTAACAGTCTAGTGGCTATTTCCCAGCAACCCCAGCTTTTGGAGGGAAGCCTGGCACCCAGGGTGCTCTACCCCTCTCCCTAGGCCAGTTAGAACCAGTTTCCACAGACGCTTCTAGAAGCTTCTGGCACTGTCTGGTAGGTGGGGTGAGGGGCGTATAAAGGGCGGAGCTGGGCTGCCATGTGCTCAGTCAGAGGGTGGACCTGAGAGAGAGGGGACCTGCTGCCAGGGGTTACCGCCACATGGGCCTGTGTGCTGGGCCCTGAGCTTACCTACACCCCTCTACTGTCCACAGGGCGAGGGAAAACTATAGATGGGGCGAGGCTATCCTGGAGGAACCTACGCAGGAGTTTTAGGCGGTAGGGCCTAGTCAGGGACCTATGCCGCTGGAAGTGATAGGGCTTGGGCGCTGCCTTTCAAGTTGAGTGAGGGATCCTGAACTAACCCACTGATCTGGCCCGGCGGGAGGAGAGCCCAGGGACGACCTACAGAGACTAATTAGTCCACCTTTAACCACCAACTCAACTCCCCCCCACCCCACCCCGTCCCCCCCGCCCCCCCCTCCTCAAGAAACCCTCAACCAAGGGGGCAGGAACCAGCAAGCGCCTCGTGGGACCCTGACTGCATGCCCTGCACAAAGTGAGCGCTATATCTGGGGGGCGCTATGCTGGAGTAACTTTATCCTGCCTGCTAACAAGCGCTTGCAAACAAAACAGTTGATGGACAGAATGCAGAACAATGTCATACATTCACCCCAGTACAGAGATCTAGGCCTAAATCCATCGTTTTTTTGCTCACCATGCCGTTCCAGTTTGAACCCAGCCATATGCAAATCGGTCTTGACCCTGTGCCTCATGCGAACAGTCCAGCCCGAACTGCCAAGCCAGGTCCTCCCTGGACAGGAAACAAGCATCCTAGGACCGGTTTTGTGGTTTCACCCCTCTTCAGCCAAGATAGCTTGATTCCAGTGGCATGGAGAGCACGGGACTCACGTCTGAGCATACCCGTACCACTCGGGGTGACAAATGCAAAAACAACAGTTGATGGACAGAATGCAGAACAATGTCATGCATTCACCCCACTACAGAGATCTGGGCCTAAATCCATTGTTTTTTTGCTCACCATGCCGTTCCAGTTTGAACCCAGCCATATGCAAATCAGTCTTGACCCTGTGCCTCATGGGAACAGTCCAGCCCGAACTGCCAAGCCAGGTCCTCCCTGAGTCCCTTGCTCACTTTGCCACTGGATTCAAGCAAGCCTGGCTGAAGACGGCTGAAATGCCAGAAACCGGTCCTAGGAAGCTTGTTTCCGATCCAGGGAAGGCATGGCTTGGCAGTTCGGGCTGGACTGTTCCCATGAGGCACAGGGTCAGACTGATTTGCATATGGCCATGTCTGACCTGGGGTGGCAGAGTGGGCTAAAGAATGGTGATGGATCAAACCCAGATCTGTTGACTGGGTGTGAGTGTTTGATTGGTTCTGATGCTCCGTCCATCACCACCCCCTTTTGTACCGCTTTGCTAACAAGTGCTTGGCAGAGGCGGCGCTAGATCCTGATCGCCCAGGAGAAGAGGAGCACTGCCTTTTGCCCCTAAAGCTGGTGGGACCGCCTAGCGCCTGTAAAGCACTATACATCATGGCCCAAAGGAGGTGAGAAGCGTGTGGCTAGGGAGAGCTGGGTACTTAAAGATATAGCGGGAGCCCACCCCGCGTGTGTGCCGCCTTTGAATAGTTAAAACTATAGCGGGAGCCTACCCCGCATGTGGACGCTATGCTGGTTTAAACTTACAGCGGGTGCCTACCCCGCTTCGTGCCTATTGGATAAGCGGGTGCCTACCCCGCAGGTTTTATTCTGCTTTGGAGGAAGGCGCTGGGGTCCTGATCACCGCCGCGGCCCCCTAAGTGAGGGGAGGGCTGTCGCGGTTGGAATTAAGGCCACGCGGGCCTGGAGTGCGCTGGGAGGCAGTGCCCGGCAACAGGAACACCGGCCGCGTCATCGGCCGCACCCCCGCGAAAGCCGCGCATTGATTGGCTGCCGGACGGCAGGAAGCCCGGAAGCAGCCCGGAGGCCGACGGAGACTTTGCTCCGTGGTGGGGGCCTCCGGAGTCGGAGGAGAGCCCCGAGAGCAACGGGAGCCCCGCTGGGGCCATGACCAAGTCCCGGGCCCCAGGAGAGGGACCTGGGTGAAGAGCGACGTCTGGGAGAGCCGAGAAGGAGGACGGGAGCCTACCCCGCCTTCCCCAGCCGAGGACTCGAAGTCCCGTGTCCCAGGAGGGGGCCCGGATGAAGCTGGAAGAAGTGCTGCTGTGGTCGGGGCTCCCAGGAGCTGAGGAGAGCCCCGCGCGCTACACCTGCCGCAAGAGGTGGCTGAAGCCTGCCCCGGGAGCCGGTGAGTGGGGCTCAGCTAGTGGATGGTTGGGGGGTGGTGTAGCGGGGCACATTGTCAGTGCCCGCCCCCTGCGCCGGTGGGACTCTACAGCGGCCCCACCTAACAGTGGGCCGCTGCAACGGCTGGGGGAATTGTGGACTTTGGAATCCCAGGGGGGGCTCCAACTTGTGACCAGGGATTTCGACGCTCCCCAGCGGCCCTGCTGAAGCGGGCTGCTGCAACGGTGGGCGAGGTTGTACTTTTGGGGCCCAGGGGGGTCTCCAACGTGGCCAGAAACTTGTGGGCTTTATTGGTGCACTGCAGCAACGTTGGGCAAAGCTGCCTATTAGAGTCCCAGAGAGCCCCCCCTAGCGCAGGATGATGACATGCTGTAGGCATAACGTGAGGGTATGCCTAATGTGATGCAGTTCGTGTTGTTCAACTGCTCCATGATGACGCCTAATGCCTTTACGCTCATGAGGGCCTCACGTCAGGTTATGAGGTTCTAGGCATCACCAATTTGCCATGTGGGCTCATTGATTATGTCCCGTGTGACCTAGGCCTATTGTTATGCATAGGGTGAGGGTTTGCCTGATGTTGCATCTATGCCTACGCCAATGATAATGTTTTTATGCTCACTGTTAATGCTTATTTATGCGAAGTGCATGGCCTCGTCAGCAACTGCTGGCGGCTACACGGTTACTGTTGGTGTTCTGCCTCAGGAGCTCTGCCTAATTTTTATGCCCACAGGTTCAGGCTCGAGAGTAATGCCTTATGCATTTGTTAATGCCTAATGTGATGTTGCCTGGCGTTTTACCCTAATGAAGAATGCTTCATGCCTGCTATGTTTAGGTCCACAGGTGATTGCCTGATGTATTCCCCTTACAGCTTTCATGCCTCGGGGGTGTTCATGTCGCTTACACTTATGGTGATGTCATGATGTTTTATTACAGGTGTTCCGGCCTAATGCTTAATGTTATGCCCTGATGTGTTTTATTGCAGGGTTGAGGCCGATGGACTGTACCTTTATTCCTCACGTACATTTATTTTATCTGTATGTTGCAATGAGTCTGGCAGGGGCCCGATTGGCCCTGACCTGCATAGAATTCCCCCCTGTAACTTTTGACCGAGCGCCAGTTGGCGCAGTATAGAGATTGCTATTAATACCTGGTGTTTTGACAATACAAAAGTTATTCTTACACAAACTGGTGTAGCGTCTCTTTGTGGAGTGTGCCTTGTGTGTCGCCTGTGTGTACTGCGTGGATGCTTTACACATTTCCTCCACAGTTTGGCCCACCCGCTCTGCACCACGCTACCCGTTTCCAACAGTTGTGTTCTGAGGTGTCTAATCATTTGCTTCTCTGTGAGTGAGTAAGAGAGCAAGTGAGACACTTGCTAGTCAGTCCTGGGCTCGTGGGTACTAAGGTGGTAGGAAGACTCAGTCACTATACACCAAGGTCCCATATTCCTGCGCATAGTTCTGTATTTGTGCAGTAGCCCTGCAACAATGAAACAACAGTCCAGCCCAAACTGTCAGGCCATGTCCTTGCTGGACCAGATATAAGCATCCTGGAACCGGTTTCGGAGTATCACCCCTCATCAGCCAGGCTAGCTTGAACTGGTGGTTTAGCAAGCACAGGACCCATACCTGGGCATACCCTTCCCACTTAGGGCGACAAATGCAAAAAAAAAAGATGATGGACAGAATGCTGAACAAATCCAATACTCACCCGCAGTACCAGATCTGGGTTAAAAACCTCATTTTTTTGCATACCAGGCCTTTCCAGTTTAAAACCAGCCATATGCAAATCTGTCTTGACCCTGTTTCCCATGGGAACAGTCCTGCCGGAACTACCCGGCCAAGTCCTCCCTGGACCAGAAACAAGCATTACGGACCGGTTTCAGAGTATCACCCCTCATCAGCTAGGCTTGCTTGAACTGGTGGCGTAGCTTGCATGGGACCAACGTCTGAGCATACCCTTCCTATTTAGGGCAACAAATGCAAAAAAGGAAAGATTATGGGCATAATGCTGAACAAATCAAATATTCACCCGCAGTACCAGATCTGGGTTAAATCCATTATTTGTTTGCACCCCACGCCATTCCAGTTTAGACCCAGCCATATGCAAATCAGTCTTGACCCTGCTCCACATGGGAACAGTCCAGCCCAAACAGAAAAGCTAGGTCCTCCCTGGACCAGAAACAAGCATTCTGGGACCGTTTTCAGAATATCACCCCTCATCAGCCAGGCTAGTTTGAACTGGTGGCATAGCAAGCCCAGGACCCACGTCTTAGCATACCCTTCCCACTTAGGGCAACACATGCAAATACTACAGATGTTGGATGGAATGCTGAACAAATCAAACATTCAACCCCAGTCACAGATCAAGGACAAATCCATTATTTTTTTTGCACACCAGCCCATTCCAGTTTAGACCTAGACAAATGCAAATCAGTCTTCACCCTGCTTCCATGATGTCATTTTTAAGCTGATTCATGCCTAAAGTGTGTGCACAGGTATTGGGTGCTGTGCCTACTATGGTGCTGGTTGGTTTCATGAACAATCATTTTTATTCTGCCGTAATGTACACAGCTATGATTCACAGCACTACAAAGAACCCCAGTGATGCCTATTTCAGCATTAATATATTTTACAAGAGCAATATTACTAATGACAACATGAATAAGGACTGAAAAATGCAGACAAACTCCAAATGTAAAGCTTAATTAATTTCCAGTGCTGCAAATGGAAAAAGATTACTCTTGGATCCCATACACTGACTGAAGCAGAAAGGGGGTAAATGATGATGGGCAGAGCCCCGAGGGGTGACATCATGAGAAGCAGAGCTGATGACTGTTAGCTGATGCAATATTTATGACCCATTGTGCGCCCAAAGGAAATTGACCACAAGAAAAAACCGAGGGAATAACGCTATTCTAGTTAAGATCATTGGCACAAGAAGACTGTAGATTAAGATAGCTGAGAATGTATAGCAGTATTTTAAGTAGGATGGGAAAGGTGAGGGTCACTTAAGTAAGGGTGTAAAAAGCAACTAAGATTCTTTTATCTGATCTGTGGCCTCCGTAATCAAGGCTTGACCTTATTTACGAGGCCTCCTCTTTATCTCTCTGGTTCTCACTCATCTTCCAACTGGTCCTTCTGCTTCTCCTACACAATATTAGTTTCCCCTTGGACTTCTCCCCTCCTGGTCCTTCTCCTCCTCTTCCTCATCAACCTCCTCTTTGTTGCCTTTTTCTTGCTTCTCCTCCTTCTTTTCTTCTTATCGCTGGTCCTATTCTGTTGGTCCCTCTCCTCCCCCATCATAGTGCTACTTTTGGACCAGGTTATTATCTGGTTTCCCAATTGGTTGCCACCTGAAAAGAGTCTACCAGGGTGGCTAGACTGTTTGAGCCTTCCGTCTTTCACCAATGCTGGTAGCACAACATGCTCCTCTCCTGAGAGAGAGGACCATGTTCTTTCAGCATTGGGGAAAGATGTGGTGACTCCATAGTGCCCGCCCAGCATTATTGTCTCTGGCTCTGCCATGTTAGACTTATCCCGCGGCCATCGAACATGGCTCACTGTGACATCTATGACTCATATATTAAATAAACATGACAGACCATCTTTAGTGTGGCAGTTAGATGACGTCGTCCTGAGGAGACTCCTGGAATAGGATGGGGTTGAAATGTCAACAATATTCCCAATTGGTTGACCCCTGAAATGGACATACAAGGGTTGCGAGACTATTTGAGCCTCCTTGCTTTCGTTTGAACTTTGATATTATATTCGTACAACCATTGGGAACCCACAGTATCTCTATTTTGTAGTGTCTATTGTCTGTTGAAGCGCCAGCCCAGTATTTCTATCTCTGCAAGGGTGGAAACACAACATGCTCCTCTCCCGAAAGACGTGGCGGCTTCACAGCGCTTGCCCGGTATTACTGTCTCTGGCTCAGCTGTGTTAGACTAATTTGTCATATACGTAATGTGATATCTATGACTCGTGTATTGAAAGGCCACCATGCTCCATGTGCCCTTTCAGCAAACTTTTTTGTTATTCAAAAACCAAGGGCCCGATTCACAAAAGTAATCTGAGAGAAAATACTAACTTTACGACTTTTGGTATTCACAAAGGGCATTTAGGAGTAGGATTCCTAACTTTACTCCTAATGTCCTTTGTGAATACCGAAAGTCGTAAAGTTAGGATTTTGTCTCCGATTACTTTTGTGAATCAGGCCCAAAGTCTCAAAGTTGAAGTTTGTTTTTGAATTACAAAAAATAATGTCCCCTACACCCTGGGAGCGTTCTCCCACGGCCTGTAATTGGTTTTAATTGTTTTCTTTTCGGGACCATAAGGCTTTTCTTTGCAATACCAAACAAGAAAAAAGCGTATCAGACTATCCACCCTATTCTCTGCCAGGATAATATAATAAAATTAAAATCATTTAAAATGCATACATGCGTTCATACACATAAATAAATACACACATGCATAGAGGGGCATGAGTCAGCCCACTTATGCAATTGGTCTATATAGTGTCATTTATACTCTGCTTTTATCTATGACCGCACACAACTTGGGGCAATGGTCGGTCCACTTTAGCCACTCTGTCTCTTGCCCTGTGAGTAACGGCATTTCTCTGATCACCCCTCATTTTCTATTGCATAGAACTGAGATGCACTCGGAAACATAGCTGCTGCAAGGCGAACAACAACCCTTGCTACAAGTGTTATTCTTGAATTTCCTTTATTACTCCGGGTACAAACATTCGTTGTTTCATTTATGATGAACCATATTATAGAACTAAATTACAAAAGAACGTGCTTCAGTGCCAGGGCTGGTAGACCAGTCTTCTAGTTTTCTTCTTTCACTTATTTTATTCTCTTGTTTTCATTGATTGAGCTTATTACAGTTGTCTAGAAGCAGCTGCTTGCCACTAATTTCCTCTACAGTATTCAGAATTACGTGCTCCTACTGGTTCTAAACCAGACGACCATCATGGAACGGTATTGTCCATAGCGCCTCATCAATTTTACTGTTCTAGAAGGACCAGCACATTGATTCTAATTGTGTTGACCATGCAGGAACTGTAAAACAGTGATACACTATGTACATTTGGAAGATAGCTACCAGATACTATGTTTAATTTTGCAAGCATATGCCAGTGATGTTTAGAGTGCAGCATGTTTTCATTTTTCTACTTTTATTATTCTAATTAATCTTGCATATTTTGTAGAGTTTGTGTGTGTGTGTTTGACGGTGGTTGTATAAGTTGGTGACTGCAAGAATGAGTCTGCCAGTGGATGAATGGATGCATGAGCGAGAATATGGGAGACAGAGTGCATGAATAATGGCTTAATGAGTGCCTAAACCCATCAAGGACAGTTTTTTTCATTTTTAGGACAGACCTATTGGCATTGCCAATGAGTGCTTTTTTAATTTTTAGTTCATCTCCATCATTGCTTCCATTTGTAATGGTATATGTATTTTCAGTTGCATAGGATTAGGGTGGCCGCTGGAACATAACTGACATAAGAACAAAGCAAACAACCCTTCATACAAGGTTTTTTCTGGAATTTACTTTATTACCCGTGTGCTTGATATTACTTTGTATAAAATTCGCAGTTTAATTTATGATGAACCATATTATAGAACAACATTAAAAAAATTACGTTGATAGAAAGGGCTTCTGACTTTGTGTGTGTTTTTTTTTTCTGAAAGTGATATTTTTTTGATTTTATAGTAATGTAAGTTGTTGGTACCCCAGTTTTTGTATTTTTGGCGACGCTGAGAAGTAAAGAAAGAAAAAAAAAAGCTAGGAAAGGTTTCCTAAATTTAAAGTAAAAACATTATGTCAAATAAAAAATACTATGAGAATCCATAAAATACCAGTTACCTGTGAAGACAGGCGAACAAAAGCATTGAAACAATCGCCACCAAGTGAAGGAATGGGGAAATTACCTTTGGTGTAAAGAAATTAGATTGAGCAGTGCTTGCTTTTGTAAGAGCACAATATGTTGCTCACTGTTCACTGACATGACTCGCCTCTGGTTCTGCCACTTGGGACAAGCATGGCTGGTCACAGTAACTGCGAGGCATGTTGTAAGTGAGCTGTATTTTTCACAGACCGCCCTTTCTGCTGCATTTAAAATGTGGCTGGTGGCTACGATAACTCTGTGGACGCTTCAAATAAGGTTGGATTCCGAGGGGCCAGTAAATCTTTTAAAATGCAGAATTGCGCATGTCGTTTCCATTTTGAAAGCTTTTATAAAACGGAGTTGCTTCAGGCATGTGAGAGTACAGACAGAGACATAATTTCCTGCGATGACAAGTACCAGTTTTGCATTTACATTAAGGGCTACAAGGGGCTACCCTTAATGTGGTGCCATAAATGAATTCTCCTCTGCATTCAGTTATCCCTCTTGCTATCTTCCCCTTATGGGGAAACTCTGTTTTGCAGCATGGAAGTAGTGTTGTTTCATATTATCATATACTTTGGAGCCAGTTACACATTTAGAACTAGAGTTCAATTAACCATCATTGGAGATGCACACATTAAATTGGCAGGGAAAAGGCTTAAATGTTTCCACAATTATCTAGGTCTCTTACATTTTTGTATTAAATGACTGGTAATGCCCCTTACGCAGTAGTAATGTTGCCACACTCGGCCAGTGTGGTATTTAGGGATGGAAAAAATCAAAATCTTTCTGCTCACAGATCACATAAGTAGATCTGCCTTTTCCAGGATTCTCTTCCTGCTCTGTATAATCTGCACCAATCAGCCCCAGCTACTGAAACCCCCAGCTCTACATGTATGGCAAATGTAATGTTCATAGAGACACCAGTTTTATTTTTCCTTTTACACCATCATTATTCTTTCCTATCTTCTTCCTTTCAATCTCCTTCCATAATTTTTATTATTCTGCCTATATTTATCGTCTATACTTCCCTCTGAGACATGCTCAACTCTAGCTGTATGGCCTCTCATCATTAATTTCTTTCTCTGGTGCAGTCTGGCTCCTCTATTTGTCTCGTCTGTACTGTCGTCCTATACAACTTTTTGAAAAGGGCGACTGCGTGAAACCCCTACAGACGTGGGAAGCTTGGTCTTCCCCTATGTGCTGTGTACAGCGTCCAATAAAAGGCTGAGTGAGTGGCTGCTCGGCAGTGGCATGCAGTCTAGCAGTGAAACACCGCTTCCGTGTAGTTATTTAAAACCAAGCGTGCAGCGCACGACCAGGCTACCCTGGATGCCAACATCACATTGGTGACAAGGCTGGTGATCAGCTCGTGCCTTGCAGTGTCACACTGGCCCTCATCAGCCTCACGTCCTTCCACGCTGCAGCCACCTGTTGGAAGTTGCGCCAGTGGAGCTCATACCACCCTGACAAGGGAGAGCATGCTGGGCCCTGCCTCACTTGTCTTGGCCTGCCTTCGCCCGATGTTGGCTGTCAGGCACCACTGACGCGCCCCAGTGCATCAACCCAGGCCCAGTCCACCACAAGCCTAGCAGGTCACTCACCCCCTGGTGACCTATTCAGTTCGAAACTTGTTTCAGGTTGGTGAAAACCCCCATATTGGACTGCGTTCTCGCACCGTACCCTACTAGTACTACACACAAACAGAACCAGGGAGAGAGGGTAGGAGTGGTCTGAGAGACTTCTTACCTGAACTCTTAACCCTCGACAAGGCGGCTGTTTGTACTCCCAGCGCAGGCAGCGCTTGTGCCACAAGGAGTGTTCTCCGAACGCAAGTACCCCAGGGACAACTGCACAACTGTATGCAACTCAGACCACACCCGAATGTCCACCATCCCTACCATTGTACCATTTCTCTGAGAAATTGTGTCGCTCTCACAAGCACCCAAGTGGAGAGACTGGGTGGAGCTCCTTGAATATTACTTTGTGGGCACTGAAATTGCAGCGAACCTTTTCCACGTCCTTCTGCTGCACTTAGGGGGCAGGGACATCCCATAAAGTGTCTTAACCTCTCACAGAGGCAGCGCCTAAAACATACGCCATGCTCATCACAGCCCTGAATATGCACTTTGAGGCAATGGCAGACCGAGACTATGAGCGTTTCATCTTTAGACGAGCCTGTTAAGAACAAGAAGAATTGCTAGACGGGTCCGATGGCAGACTCAAAGAACTTGTGAGCACCAGCGGGTTTAATGATAAATAAGAGGAGATTCAAATCATACAAAGCTGTGCCTCATCCAAACTAAGGAAAGCCATACTGCAAAAATTAGGAACATCCTTTAGAGACATCCTTGAACTTGGAAGCCCGAAAGAGCTATCAAAAGCTTGTGTGTCACATATGGCAGCCGCAATCCACTGAGCAAAGAAAGCAGAACCAGTCAATGCAGTCAACCACAAAGCAGTGTGGAGCCCCCAAAGGCATCGCCTGATGCCAAAGAATGTGTGGATATGGCAGAAGGCAATCCCACAAGTTGGCCAACTACCCTGACAAAGGCACAAAATGCACAACATGTGGCAAGTACAAATTTTTCAAACACTCACCCCCACTCAAGTGATCTGGGTTACATCCATTGTTCTTTTGGTCACCATGCCACCCCTGTTTGGACCCAGCATATGCAGATCTGTCTTGACCCTGCTCCTTATGGGAACTGTCCAGCCCAAACTGCCAGGCCAGGTCCTCCCTGGACCAGAAACAAGCATCCTGGGACTGGTTTTGGGGTATCGCCCCTCATCAGTCCGGTTAGCTTGAATCCAGTGGCAGAGCGAGTGAGAGACCCACGTCTGTGCATACCCTTGGCCACTATACTGAAATATACAGTGCACATCTTCTTTGCTGTCGGACATGCCAGTGCCACCCACAGATCACTTCCCTAAAGTCAACTCTGTGTGCGTCAACACTCCGTGACCATTGACAGTGGAGTGTCCATAGACCTTATATCAGCAGGCACGTATCGGACAATGTTGAATCCCCCAGCACTCGCCAAAGTCAGTCTTTGCTTATGGGCAAACACAGCTACTGCCCATGTTCGGGGGATTCAGATTATTAGTCTCCTTTGGGACATGAGTATTGATGCCACCATCTACGTGGCAGACGGAGGTTAGGGGATGCTCCTCAGGTGCCCTACCGCCGAAACTCTGGGCCTAGTCTTATTTGCATTTTGGGTATAAGTCCAGGAATAATTGCATGTCCTGGCTGAGGTTGAAGGCATGTTCAAAGGAATCGGCTGCTTGAAGACCAAAGTGGTGCGGTTGCGCATCAACAAGTTGTTACAGCTGGTGACCCTACAACATTGTCGCATTGCATTCCACCTGAGACCCAAAGTGCAGGAGGAACTTGACCAAGTGGAACATGCAGGAATCATTGAGAAAGTCACGGGTCCCAACACATGAGTGTCGCTCATAGTAGTAGCGAAGAAGCAAAAAAAAAGCCAGGAGAGAGGTCTGCATTTGCATGGACATGCAGCTCCCAAGTATCGCAATTAAATGGGAACTTCAATTGACCCCCACTGTTGACGACATTGTAGGAGAACTCAATGGAGCACAGTGTTCACCAAGGTAGAACAGCTGTCAGGGTACCGCCAGCTGCCTCTGCACTCGGACTCACGGTATCACTACCTTCTGTACCCACATGGCTCTCTAGTGTAACTGTCAGCTTAACTTCGGAATATCAAGCGCTGTCAACATATTCCAAATTGCCATCCATGAGCAGCTCACCAGGCTGCTTGGTATCGTCGCGTATAATCAAAAGGGGGACAACAGAGCTAGTTATTTATCGAGGTCCTGTTTCCATGCTCCAAGGCAAGTAGATTAATATCAAAAAGGGGGAACAGTTCCTCTCTATGGGCCTGGGTAGAGGGTTACAATGACCTACTACACTATTACAAATGGTATCCGGGGGGATCTGCAAATCCAGATCGTAATGCCCTCACACACCTGTTAGGGTGTCATGCTTCATCATTGGGCGCTCCTCGTCGGACCGGCGCTGCAATGTCCGACGGGCCTGGTGGCATCTTTATCGGAGATCTTTTGATCTGTGAACGCCGTATGGTGAGTGCGGTGTGTGGGGCTATAAGAAAAACATTGTTTGGTGAAGGTGTAGATTGTGATTGTTAAAAAAGGCCCCTAACCTTTTTAGTTCACTTTATTAAATGGTCAAGGATGGGACTTTATTAAAAACAGTGAGGCTACGTATGATAATTAAGGTATTCTAGTAGCCATTGGTGGACTAAGTCA